>NC_140411.1:10313488-10953210 GCF_965140295.1 Lepidochelys olivacea
AGCATGACAGGCTGTGGTCTCCGTGCACACAGATGTGAGGCGCTATATAAATCTCAAAGCATGGTCATTGGTAGTGGTTTAGTAGACAGAGACGTGGCCTAGTGATCTGTACACAGGACCTGAGAGGAGGGACTCCGGAGGTATAATCGTTCTAGAAACATGTACAGCTCCTATGACAGGAGCATCTGGGGCTGTTCTGACACTGGCTCCCGACTCCCTAGCGGAGGAGGACTGTGCAGTCCTTTGAACATGAACCAGCACTGAACATTGTCTTGTTACAGTGACTGTTCCCAGGTTCGCTCCTTCCGGGGAGATTTCCTGGGATTTTCAGGAAGTGGCTCACGGGGGAAGAGATGTTGCAGCCATGGCTGCTGCCCTGGGATAGAGTGATTGTCGCTGCCTAGCTCAGTCGTATGCGTCTGACATGATACAGGCATAAAGGTCTTGTCTGTTTTATTTGGTGTAATGCTGCTCTCTAGTGCTGAATTCGTGCAACCGATGCCTCTGATTTGGGGCATGAAAATGACATGCTAGAACAGTTGAAAGAACAGGAGGACTTGTGGCACCTTAGAGACTAACCAATTTATTTGAGCATAAGCTTTCGTGAGCTACAGCTCACTTCATCGGGTGCTGTAGCTCACGAAAGCTCATGCTCAAATAAATTGGTTAGTCTCTAAGGTGCCACAAGTACTCCTGTTCTTTTTGCGAATACAGACTAACACGGCTGTTACTCTAGAACAGTTGAGTGTTCTGCAAACATTTTTGGAGGATAGTTTTATATCTTGTAGAGAATTGAAAGTAAATGCAAAGGGGAACTGCCAGCAAAATCAAGCTGATCCTTCCAGCAAGAGGAGCTGTCTGTAACTACTGACCTGCCTGAGAGGCGCTCAACTTTTCCCTATAAGTCAGCCGCAGAGAGGCATTCTGTATCTATCTAGGTAGCTGTATGGTCCACATCACCATAGCATGCGAGCGCTGAACAATCAGTCATTGCTAGATTTTACGCTCACAAGTACTGCCTCTGTGGGGAATTGAGGCACAGGGCAGATTAAGTGATTTGCCTGAAGTCTCTCTCTGTCTCTCTCACACACACACACACGCTTAGCACCAGTTCTTTGGTATCATTGATCCATGTTTTACTCTTACTTCTAGTGTAAACGTAAGGGAGTCCTGAAAATTTTGGACTTCAAATAAGAGGGCATCAACCCGAAAACGCTGAGAAGCACTGCTCTGGATCATGTTTCCTCACCATCAGCTCGTGTCTCAGTGCCTCTGTGAAATTAGCCATAAACAACGGTGAAACTGGCTGTGATCCCACTGACACAAACGCGCAAAGCAGCTCCCAGAGTACCGATAGTGACAAGCACATAGGATGTGTAAGATTCCCTCCTTCACTGTGAAATGTCACAGTGTGTACTTACTGAGCAAGGGTCTCTGGTCTGTGTTATGCAGAGAAACTCTTTTTAAAAAGTTAATATATTAGTAGGAAACGAAAAAAAATTGTCAACTAAAACCCGACAGAGCAGAGAGGTTTGTGGGGCAACACCTGGGGGGTTGAGAAGGCGAGGAGGAAATGATTGAGAACCTTCAGGACGGCCCTGTCGTGACTGTGCGAATGGTGATGGTGAGCAAAGAATTAAACAAGATATATTAATAATTCTTATGTGCATAGTCCTTGTTCGGTTCCGTCTGTCTAGCTACCTTCACGCACGCCCGCCTGCCTATTTGTCACTGTAATATTGGAGTGCCTGCCACATCAATAGAGACGTCCTTGGCGGACTCTGTGAAGTCTCTGGCTCTTCTCTCTGTTCGGGGTCAAGACTCTGGCTGGGGTTTTTGTTTTGATTTTTTTCATATGCTGCATGGGTGTGAGGCAGGATTTCTTCTGTATCTATCTTGCAGGTTCCTCTTAGTTCTTCTTCGAGTGCTTGTTCATGGCCATTCCAATCAGGTGTGTGCACGCCGCATGCATAGCAGGAAGATTTTTCCCCTAGCAGCATCCGGAGGGTCGGCCTAGGCGCCCCTCTGGAGTTGTGCCTTCATGGCGCGCAATATAGGGCCCTGCCGACCCGCCATCCCCTTGGTTCCTTTTTACCTCCTGTGACGGCTAGCTGGAACTTCCCTCGCTCTTGCTTCTGCAAGCGCCTTTAGCAGTGTGCTGTTGTGTTTTGTATATAGTTCATAGTTTTTGTCTTAAGTTCATAGTAGTAGTAGACTAAGTTTTTACTGTGGGGGTTACTCCCCCCCCCGCCGCCGGGGCATGCCTCAGCTGCTGGGGTTCAAACCGTGTGAAGTCTGCGGAAAGTTGATGCCAAAAAGTGACCCGCACACTTCTAGTTTGTAGTGCCTTGGTGAGAGTCACAAGGACAAGTGCCGCGTTTGTAAAGGGTTTTGGCTAAGGACCCGTAAGGATCGCTTGCAGAGACTCAGGCTTATCCTCATGGAGGCAGCCCGCCGCCTGCAATCCGACCCCGGGCCGGCGGAGGCCGTGCTGAGTCCCTCCTCCTCCGTGCGCAGCGCCCTGATGCTGACGGCGTGCAAGGCGGCTCCTATAACGGAGACTAAGGACTCCCAGCACCGACATGGCACCGAACATAAGACTTCTGGTAGGCGCCGTTCTGTATCCCCGGTGCCCCAGAAGAAAAAGAGCCCAGAGAGGGGGCGCTCTCCCCCTCCTGTGCCTCAAGAGACAGCGGCAGCCTCCTTCGGGCCCGGCAGCTCCCAGGGGCTCGTCAACTCCTGCCCCGCAAGGGGTCCAGTCGAGTCTGGTCCACTACTGTTCTACGGACCATCATGGCCGGGACATTCAACTCCCCTCCACTTCGGAGACATGTGAGGCGGTGCAGGACCGTAGTCACCTGATGGCTCCGCCTTCTCCAAGGAGGGACGAGGCACCGGTGTTAGCCAGGCTGCCTAGTCCATCTAGGGGCTAGCCGGCGATGATGTCACGCTGCTCCCCATCTCTGGCACCGGCCACCCATGGGGGGGAACCGCATCGGTCCCCAGAGGCTCGGCACTGCTCTTCGGCACCACTGAGTACTGCTCCTCTGTGGTCTTCTTTTTCAGAGTCTGAGGCGGAGTCCTGTCATTTGGATAGGTCCAGCAGCAGGAGGTTTAGATCTAGGCGACACTGCCAGCCTCCTCCGGCGCTGTGGCCACCTCAATGGCAACCACCAGCTCAACAAATAGACCCTGTTCGCCACGTAACGTAACAGGAAGTCTCAGCAGTCCTGCTCCTTCCTGAGTCACAGCCCGGGCTTCATTGTGGATGCGTTCCTCCTCCCAGGGGGAGGGCGTCTCCTAAACGCGTTCCTGCCCGTCCCTTTCGTTCACAAGGTGCTCCTCAAGATCCGCAGGGACCAAGCTCTGTGATATGGATAGCTCCAGTCTGGCCCTTCCAGCACTGGTACACATCACTCCTGGAAATGTCCGTGGAAACCCCGGTCACCCTGCTACTCTTCCCGGACCCAATAACCCAGCAACATGGCCGCCTCCAACATCCGAATCTCGAGTCGCTCCACCTCGCGGCATGGAAGCTCCATGGCTGAACCCAGTGGAGCTCTCTTGCTCTGATCAAGTCAGACAAGTTCTCGTCGGCAGCAGGAAACCCTCTACGAGAGCTACCTATCTTGCCAAGTGTAAGAAATTTTCAGTCTGGTCGGCTCAGCATCACTCATTCCTGACGCTCGCCTCTGTGCCACGAATACTGTACTATCTTCTCCACTAAATAATGGAAAAGGGCCCATATTTGGCAGGCTCCAGCGTACAGGAGAAGGCGGTTATCCAAGGGAACATGAATAGTTCAGGGTTTCAGTAAAGGGAATTTCACTGGCAAATGCTGAGCACTGAGTTGGGAGAGATCTAAATTCGGGTCTTGTTCTGGGGGGTTTCTCTGGAGAGCACAGGTTCTTCTATAAACAGAGTAAACCCAACAGCGACGGCAGCAACATGATGATGAAAAGCCTGATCCTGCGAGGTGCTGGGGCCCTGCTGAAGTCCGTGGCCATTGAGGGTGCTCAGCATCTCACAGGATGAGGCCCCAGGATAGCTTTAACAGTTAGGTAGGGCTTTTTCTCTGAGGTGCTTCGCAAACATCAGTTAATTCTCATCATACCCCGGAGGCGGGTATGCCACGTCTGTGTGTTTTGGGGACTGTTTTCCCCCCTTTGTTGCCTTTGCAAATAGCATGTGTATGTGTGATATTGAATTCACACAGACACTGAGACAGAACTGGCCATAGCTTAGACATCTAAGGGCTCAGTCCTCACTCCACCGACTACACATGCTTCCAAAACTCATAGAATCATAGAATATCAGGGTTGGAAGGGACCCCAGAAGGTCATCTAGTCCAACCCCCTGCTCAAAGCAGGACCAATTCCCAGTTAAATCATCCCAGCCAGGGCTTTGTCAAGCCTGACCTTAAAAACCTCTAAGGAAGGAGATTCCACCACCTCCCTAGGTAACGCATTCCAGTGTTTCACCACCCTCTTAGTGAAAAAGTTTTTCCTAATATCCAACCTAAACCTTCCCCACTGCAACTTGAGACCATTACTCCTCGTTCTGTCATCTGCTACCATTGAGAACAGTCTAGAGCCATCCTCTTTGGAACCCCCTTTCAGGTAGTTGAAAGCAGCTATCAAATCCCCCCTCATTCTTCTCTTCTGCAGGCTAAACAATCCCAGCTCCCTCAGCCTCTCCTCATAACTCATGTGTTCCAGACCCCTAATCATTTTTGTTGCCCTTCGCTGGACTCTCTCCAATTTATCCACATCCTTCTTGTAGTGTGGGGCCCAAAACTGGACACAGTTACAGAAAAATCAGATTAGATGTTCTCCAGGAATTTGCTCAGTTTAAATGACTGCAGCTGCATCTGTATCATTACATCTGATGTAATACAGCAGTGACCAAGCCCCTGGATACATCTCCAAATAATGGGAGGGTCCGGATGCCTCTGGGCCCTGATCTTCCTGCAGGGGCTGAGTGCATTTTGGTGATCTGGTTGTTACTTTTTCCAGTTACCCTATTTCCTATTTCAGAGTAGCAGCCGTGTTAGTCTGTATCCGCAAAAAGAAAAGGAGGACTTGTGGCACCTTAGAGACGAACCAATTTATTTGAGCCTAGGCTTTCGTGAGCTACAACTCACGTCTCACGAAAGCTTATGCTCAAATAAATTGGTTCGTCTCTAAGGTGCCACAAGTCCTCCTTTTCTTTTTGCCTATTTCCTACTGTAGCCAGTGATATTAATGTGATTCACATGCCCAGCCCTGTGCCCCAAACACACAGAGAGTCAGAGGGCTCGAGTCTCTTCTGCCCTTGCCCCGTTCGTTGTTGTGCAAGTTGGACCGAGCTTGATCCTTTTTTGCAGAGGTGTAAATGACTGCCCAGGATAGCAAGGGAGTGGAGAGTGTGACATCCCAGTAGATGAGGCTGTTCCCTTGATGTCACTAACGAGGTGATGCCCCAGAATGGTGGTGTGCAGCTGGAGGGTCCATCTCTTGGAGGAGAGGTGGAATTGAAGGGCTGGCTCACATGTGCTTATTAAAAAGCTGCGGAACGCTGAACGGCAGCAAGGAACTCCATCGTAGTGTCCTGCAAAAATCCCTAATTGGGTAGCTACATTCTGCCTACATCAGCTCCCCCTGTGGCTGCGATGGACAAGCTATTCTTCTTCACTTCCTGTCCTAAACCGTTTGTAGTGGGCTTGCGTGGTACCAAATAAAGGGCATGAAAATTCCACCCAGCCCTTCATCTGTAGGACACGTTCTCTGGGCGGCAGGGGACCCAAATGACTGAATTCTGCAGAATCTACGGTTTCGTTTATGACCAAAAAGGAAGTTTCGAACCCTCAGGCTCGCAGGGACAGCTAAGGACTGTTCTAAATAGGAATGGTTGCGTTCTTGTCTTTCAGCACCTGCCGGCAAACCACTCCGCTGCTGTTCATAGATATCCCAAGCTATGAATGAAACTAACCAGCCTCTCCCTGCTGCTTTTCACCCACAGCAGTGAAAGTAGCAGGAATCATGCCGGTCTTATAGCATCCCAGGCAGGGCGGGAGGACAACCCCTGCCCTTTGAGTTATCCACAAGAAGCGAATCTGGGGGATATAGTTACTCCGTTAATCACTACCTCTGGATTTCCCGGTGCCCCTTGTATCTGTCCTTCAGCTTGGCCTGGGACTGGCTGTGTTCGTGTGTCATTGTACAGTGCTGAATAAATAAATACCGATAAGATAGATGGCCCTTTAAATTCAGGGAGTGTGAGGGGGAGCTAGTAATATAAATCTTGGTCTGTTGTGCTTCTTGGCAGCCATGGTAACCTCCCTTTATGCTGTGTGGTTGGTGGTGAGCAGCCGGCAGCGCAAGGTCTGGGAGGTGTCACTTTTTGGGGGTGAGAGGAGGAAGTATTAGCCCCAGTGAATTCTGGGTGGCGTTTTTTTTTCTTCTTGCTTTGGTGGGCCTGCTCTTTCAGGAAGTATTGTGCAGCTCAGAGAGAAGGTCAGCCCAGAGAAAGAGAGCGAGGCTGTGGGGTGTGTGTGTATGTGCCGGACGACTTTCTGGACAGGCAGTGCCTTGTGTGAAGTTTGCAGAGGGAGCGCGAGGGGGGGCAGGTTTCTTGCAGAGTCTCCAGATGGAAGTATAAAAGCGCATTGTGCTGTGTTTTCCCGGCTGTATCCCAGAGACAGGGATGAGAATCTCACCGCTGCCTTCCCAGGTGAGGACTCAGGTTTGAATTTTGGATGATGAAATGCAGGGTTTGTAAAATTAGCAGCTGAGAGACCGGCTGGTGGGGGTGGGGGAGGTGCATTCTGCGTTTCAACAAGCTTTCTTTCCATTTCCTTATCCACACAGTAATTTCTCTCTCTCTTTCTGTCTCACTTTCTCATCATCTTTCTGCCAGTGGGTTGTTTTGCTGATCTTATCTACAGCTATTTTAAATCCTTAGTGGATGAATAATAGCAAAAGTGTTGGGGAAAAGTATCTGTGGAAGGATTAAACTGCATAAGAACCTCCAAAGAGCCGTACTGGGTCAGACCAGTGGTCCATCTAGCCCAGTATCCTGTCTCTGACGGTGGGCCGTGCTAGATGCTTCAGAGGGAATGAACAGAACAGGGCGATTTTCGAGTGATCCATCTCCTGTCGTTCAGTCCCATCTTCTGGCATGCAGAGCCCGGGGTTGCGTCCCTGACCATCTTAGCTAATAGTCATTGATGGACCAATCCTCTATGAATTTATCTAATTCCATTTTGAACCCACTTATGCTTTTGGTGACGATACTACAATGTACTGGTTAGAATTTGACCCCAACAACGTCACTTTGAAGCAACTGGTCACTATCAGAGACAGGAGACTGGGCTAGAGGGACCACGGGTCTGGTCCTGTAAGGCTGCTGCCTCCTGGGGAAATGATAGATTACCGATTGCTTTTAGGTCGCTCTGAGATCAGGCATGTTCATTCCTCGTTGAGGTTGTGTCCATATGCTAGACACCATGGTGTCTTTGCTCATGGCTGGGGACAGAAAGAGTGGAATTGCTAGGCAGAACTCCTCTGGGTATGTCTTACCATCCTCTAAAGGAATTGGGTAACTTCAGAGGATCCCATCTGTGGAAAGGAATTGATTAAATTCCACAAGTCATTGGTTTCCATGTGTCTCGCCACCCAAATCACGTTAGACAGCAACAGGGCCTGGTTCTGAGCTGCCATTTGGATCTGTCACTGGCCAGAGAGACCCTCGGCAGGGGGACCGGCAGCACCCATCCCATTGCTCTGGGCTTCCTTTGCTGCAGATGTATGGTTGTTTTAAGACAGAAGTTCTCAAACTGTCAGACAGGACCCCAAAGTGGCTTAGACTTACTGGGACCTGGGGCTGAAGCCCGAGTCCCACTGCCCAGGGCCGAAGCCAAGCCCGAGGGCTTCAGCCCTGAGTGGCGGGGCTCGGGTTACAGGCCCCTTGCCTGGGGCTGAAGCCCTTGCACTTTGCCCCCCCCACCCGGAGCGGTGGGGCTCGGGCTTTGGCCCTCCTGTGGTCGTGTAGTAATTTTTGTTGTCAGAAGGGGGTCGCGGTGCCAGGAAGTGTGAGAACCTGTTTTAAGAACATGCACAGTGTTTCTGGGTTCTTTCCAAGCCGCCCGGTCAGTCTCCTCATGCCATTATCTTCTCCCCTAGCGCGGCGGGAGGCCCGGGGCTATAAGAAGAGGGTTAACAGGATTCTTGCTCTGAGCAGGGAGGCAGATGTGCGAGAACAAAGGGAGCCCTGTTCTGGGCTGCAGAGCCAGCCAGGCCATGTCTGGGGCCTTTCTGCGCTGGTGCTCTCTCTGCTGCGTTGCCATCGCGCTGCGTTGCTTTCCCGTCCTTGGCTCGATCTGCTTCTTGCAGCCTCTGCTGGAGGTGAGCTGACCTGTGACGTTCTCGGTGGTTTCATCTGGTGGCAAAAAAGGGGGAAGAGGACAAGCGTCTGTTCTCCAGGAATTTGCTCAGTTTAAATGACTGCAGCTGCTGATACTGGCTGGTAACATGTGCCAGTGGTGATGGCCGCTCCTGGGCGCTGCGATTGTGAGTGCGTCGGAAATACTGGTAGATGGGATGATCGCAAAGGGCCAAACCTCCAGCCTGTGCCGAGGGCAGTCTGCTGGGTGGCTCTGTGACTGCTCCCACCTTGGGGCCCCGCTGCCATCTGTGCAGGGAGCCCCAAGGAGCTGTGCTCTGCCGCCCTGACTGGATGCATTCCTCTACACTTCCCCATGCCCAGTTCCCCCATGCCACAGGGGCTGTGTCTGTCTCCAACAGGCTAAATGTGCATTCCATTGTCAAACTGAATGTGGGAAGGCAGCCAGCAGCTACTTCCCTTTATCAGCCCCGTCCTGAGCACAAGACCCTGTGCGTCTCCCCAGAATCAGCTGAGATCACCAACAGCCCAGGCCCGCGGCTGCCAGAATGCTCTAGGCCTTGGTGATGCCAGGAAACACGCAACCATTGCCCCAGGGCTCGGCAGAGGACAGGTTTTCAGTCCTCCTGGCGACAGCGATGGGCTGCCTAGACTTGTCCCTATCAGGGTGGTATTGACCAGCAGGAAGCCGGCTTGTTGTCCTGGATTTGCGTCTGATGATCAAATGGAGGGATTTTAATGGTAGCGTGGACAGACACCTGTACTTTAAAAATGCAGTAGCCCAGCCGTAGAGTAACGGCCCAGTCCTGGGCCGGGTTCTGATCTCACACCAGTGGGAAACAGGAGTATGTGAGATCAGAATCAGGCCCATTATGTGTTTAGAGCAAGGACTCCTGGGACCTATTCCCAGCTGTATTGCAGACTGATTCAGACCTCAGGCCAGTCGCTTAACCCTTTGTCGCCCTCTTTCCCCCATCTGTAAAACGGGCTTGCTGTTACCTCGCCTTAGTATAGTATCTCCTCACTTAACATCGTCCCAGTTAACGTTGTTTCGTTGTTACGTTGCTGATCAATTAGGGACCATGCTCGTTTAAAGTTGCACAATGCTCCCTTCTAACGTTTGGCAGCCGCCTGCTTTGTCCACTGCTTGCAGGAAGAGCAGCCTGGTGGGGCTTGGTACCAGGGTGGGCCGGCAGCCCCCCTATCAGCTCCCCCGTCCCCTAAGTTTCCTTTGCGGCAGCCGCCCAGCTGTCTACCAATTGCCAACAGCTCATCTGTCCCGCCCCGCACTGCCATGGAGCTGCTCCCCGAGCCTCCTGCTTGCTGTGCAGAGGTGGGGGAGAGGGGTGCTAATGTCAGGGTGTCCCCACCGCCCCCGCTCCTTTACCCCATCTCCACAAAGCAGGGTGGATGACAGGGCTCAGGACAGAGGGAGCTTGCAGCCAGCCGCTGCTGTCTCAACTTGCTGATCTACTTAAAAAGACAGGTTTCAGAGTAGCTGCTGTGTTACTCTGTATTTGCAAAAAGAAAAGGAGTACAAGTGGATGAAGTGAGCTGTAGCTCTCAAAAGCTTATGCTCAAATAAATTTGTTTGTCTCTAAGGTGCCACAAGTCCTCCTTTTTTAAAAAAGACAATGTATTTAGAGTGGGGTCAGTGTACTTAAAGGGGCAATGCATCTCACACACACACACTCTCTCTCTCTGCCATGCAGTCGCTCCTCCCTCCATTCCTGCTGCGTTGTGTTAACCCTTGAGGGCTCAGCCGAGGGCTAGTTCATCATTTAGCAGCAAGGCATTCCCTGGGAAATATCCCACCCTCTGACTCCACCACCTCTACCAAGCTTCACCATCATCATCGCTGTGTACAGTAATAAATTGTTTGTTTAAAACTTACACTGTGTGTGTGTGTATAAAATATAGTCTTTTGTCTGGTGAAAAAAATTTCCCTGGAGCCTAATCCCCCCAGGTACATTAATTCTTATGGGGAAATTGGATTCACTTAACATCGTTTTGCTTAAAGTAGCATTTTTCGGGAGCACAACATTAAGCGAGGAGTTACTGTGTAGCGCCTTTGCAGTTAGGAATGAATTAACATCTCGAGAGGCAGGTGATTATTATTACGCCCTTCGTACAGCTGGGGAAGCAGAGAGGAGAGGACTTGCCCAAGATCAGACTGGGAGCTTGAGGAAGAGCCACAGACAGGACATAGGTTTCTCAGCCCACTGCAGCCAGTGTCTTTCTAATGTTTCTGATGGGAGGGAGAAGGTGGTTGTAGGAGACTTAATGAATCTGATGTTTGTGAAGTGCCTTGGAAGGAAGATGCTGTAGAAACGCAAAGGGGCATTTATTATTAATAGGCGCTGGGCAGGGGCTGAGCTCCCATAGGGCCGGCTGTCTTGGACCCTGCCTCATTGTGTGTCTCTGGTCTCCTGGGGCTACATGCAGGGATGGCGATTTGTATGGGCCCCTGGTGCCCGGGCTCCAGCAAATTCAGGGCCCCAGGGGCCCAGTTCCACTAATGTTAAGGGCCAGGTCTCTCCGCTGGCCCCGCCTGCTGCCCCCATGTGTCTCCCCCGAGCATCCCCTGGCCCCGCGTGCCTCCCCTGAGCATCCTTACCTCACCTGCGCCCTGGCAGTGGGCGGCTGCTCTGTGCTGCACGCCCTCGCCAGTCGCTGCTGGCTAAGGGAGTGGTGCCGGTGGCAGGCTGACTGCTGAGCCGGAGGAGGGGAGGAGGCGTAGCGGCACGACAGCCCCCCCCCCCCACCCCACCCCCCGGCAGGCGACTCTGAGGGGGCTTATCCTGTCTGGACCTCCTGAGCAGCAGCCTGGGGCTTGGGTGAGTGTCATACCAGGGGGGAGAGGGAGGAGAGTGGGGGCTCCTCCCCCGGAGCTCACAGCTGCCAGCGGGGAGAGGGCTGTGGGGAGTCCTCCTCTCTAGCCCCAGCCCCGCAGCTGCCTGCCGCCTGCACCCCCAGCCAGAGCCCTCACCCTGCCCCCACCCCCGACCCCAGCCCTCTGCCCCAGCCCTGAGCCTGCACCGTGAACCCCTTATCCCCCGCCCCATTCTTTGCTTAGGAGTTGTCATTTCTTTCCTTTGTTTTTATATGTGGTTCTTAGGGGTGCATTGCTGTGGGTGCTAGACTGACTTGCAGGCTTTGTCTGCACACGGTTATTTTACACCAACATAGTTGCATCTGTGCAAGCTCCTAGTGTAGACATTCCATGCTCGGTTAACCATGACTTGTGCTGGAATAGTTTATCTCAGTGTGAAACCCCAGTGTGGACAAGCCCTTAATAAGGTGACCACTCCACTTTATCTAAAAAATTAGTTTTATAAAAACAAACCCTTAAGACCCACAGAAAAATGTTCCCTCTGTTATTCTTTTAAATTTGATTGAAAACACTGGTTTTACAGGAAGGACAAATTTCCATCAAGTGTTCGCAACCTGAATGTTACCGCACTGAGAACTTGGAAGCACCTTAATGGATTTTCATTGTCCAAGATAAGAGATGCGCAGACTGTGAGAGAGTCATAAATAGGTCCAGAAACACCTGTTTACAATATCTGGCTTTCAGCCTGGCCATGTCCCCAATAACAGAGTTTCGCCTTTACCTCCCTGTGCAAATTAATGCAGATTTACCCTTTTAGATTCCTTTCATCTTGGTTATGAGGCTGAAATATTTGTATAATAGTTAAAAACACAAATCCAGTTAAATTAGCGTACATCCCCAGTCGTAATGCTCTGCACAGCCATGTCAGTAATCCAGTTCTGCCTGTTCTCCAGCCTGGTAGAGGAAAGGAATGTCTTAACCCTCATCCCCAGCCCCAACCCAGAGCTCACACTCCCAGCCAGAGCCCTCACCCGCCCGCACCTCACCCTCTGCCCCAGCCCTGAGTCCCCTCCTGCACTGTGAACTCCTCATCCCCGGCCCCATCCCGCAGCCTGAGCCCCTCCCACACCCCAAACCCCTCATCCCCAGCCCCCCCCCCCAGAGCCTTCACCCCCAACCAGAGCCCTCATCTCCCCACACCCCAACCCACTGCCCCAGCCCTGAGTCCCCTCATGCACTGTGAACCCCTCATCCCCAGCCCCACCCCGCAGCCCTCACCCCTGCACTCCAACCCTCTGCCCCCTCCCACACTCCAAACCCCTCAGCCCCACCCCATTAATTTTGTGTAATAATAATCAACAATGGAGAAATTCTTAATTACCCAGAGAAAAAGAACAAAAAGGTAATTGATCAAGTGGTGGCCTGAGTTCGACACCCAGCTTGCAAACTGAAGTTATACAAAAGAAAGATGTGCAAATCTAAAAGATAAGAAAAGGAGTTTTCATCAGTCTTGGCTATCAAGATTTACGAGATTGGAGTACAATAGCGAATTGGACAGAGCTTTTTGCTTTTGTGGGTTATTGATCCAAGAGTGCTGGATTGTTTCCGTATTCAAAAGAGTATTAATAAAGTTGATATTCTTAGTTAAATAATTTTTTTTCTTACAATAGTGATATTGTGCAATATAGGGAAACTGTTAAACGCGTACTGTTTCCAGTCCATTTTTACATTGTTTTAAAAAATATATATCGGCTTACAAGGAAGGTGGGGGGTGTGGAGGGAGGCGGGAAGGGGGGCTTGGACCCGTTCTGGGCACCACCAAAAATTATACTCACGCTTCCATTCTCCTGTCTAACCCCCACCTCTCCGATAGGAGCAGCTTTCCTTTCTCTGTGAAGCAGAAAGTGTCTGGTCTATGGGGTTTTTTGGTTGCAGCATCACCATTAAAACAGCCTCCTGAAGGTCTCGTGAGCTGGCTGCCTGATGGTTTTTTTCACCTTTGCGGTGAGGGTGGGCCAGTAGATCTTGTGTCTGGGCTTGTAAATGTTCATGATGATTTGGCAAGGCTGCGTACAAGGGTAGCTGTGGGGTGATGCTCTCTCTTGGTGCCCCCCCCGAGAAATTCACTCTGTTTACCCGTAAGAAGATTTGTTTTCCAGCTTGTCAGTGTCTCAGAATCCTGCCTCCTGAGCTCTCAAGCTGGGTAATTTCTGTCTCCTGCCTCACAATCAGGAATAGGCATCCCGTGTTTGGGATTTCACCGCTGCCGACCCAGGAAGAATAGAATCCCGTTTGCTCTCTTGTGTCTCTGCCGGCTCTCCAGAGCGAAGGGGACCGGCCACGCAGTTGTGCCAGTTTAGCCGGCAGACGCGAGTCGGGGGGCTCAGAGGGGACCGATGTAAGAAGGGGCCGTTTCCACAGTCACATCTCTGACAATACCCACACTTTCTAGGCCTGCACTGCTGGTTGCAAATGCTTTGTCCCTGCTCTGTGGTCCCTTGAGAGGAAGTCCATGTGGCTCGCTCCCCAGAGTCCATTGCCCTGCAGGCTGCAGCTGACGAGCTGCAGTCCCTGCTCTGTGTTAGCAGGAGCCAGACTTCTTCACAGCGATTCTGATTGATTTATTGCTTTCCCGCTCTACAAACCCAGCCAGTGGAAAGGAGATGGTGCTAAGGGTGGTCCGGATCCTGAGCAACTCAGCGTTTGCTCAGTCCTTCCTTGGCCCCAGCTCCCACTTCGCTGACGTAAGGTCGGGGTAAACAGGCTCTAGCCCTGGAAGAAGAGATGACCCTTGGACGGTGCCCCAACGGCCTGGGTGTTTGGGCTGTTTTGGATCAAAGGCGAGGAGCCCCTCCCGGAGAAGGCCTGGCCTCGGCCTCCTCTTTGTAAGCCAAGGAGGATCCGGCTAGAGCAGCGTGGCTGGGCCTGTGGGAAGAAGGTCTCTAAGGAGGCAGGTCCCAGGCCCTTGAGAGTGGGGCAAGGACATCCCTGGTGTACATACTTCAGCTGAAGTCAGCTGAGTTACACCAGAGCTGGATTTGGCCTCCTGCCTCTGGGTCAGAGAGCACTGTGCACTGCCTCTCAAATTCACCCCCATCAGTGGTGTTGCACCCACTCGTCGCAGGGATGGATTTGGCCCTGGCACCATTTGTTTAGGGCTTGATCCTTGGGTCACCTGGTGCCTTGCTCGCCAATAGACTCAGTGGGGCAACTGGTGGACAGGGCACCGCGGGGGGTGGGGGGGTGGAAAGGGGCAAAGCCCCATCCCCCGCTCCTGGCACAGTTGGTAAAATGGAGGCCCGGGCTGGTGGGGCTGCTGCTCCTGCCTTAGGTGCAGCGCCGTGCCCAGCCGGCAGGTCTCCTGCCCCTGCCCATGGAGCCGTGGTTCTCAATCGGGGGTTCTGGGCGCCCGGGGGGCCATGAGCAGGTTTCAGGGGGTCTGCCAAGCAGGGCCAGGGTTAGACTCACTGGGGCCCCGGGCAGAAAGGCGAAGCCCCACAGCACGGGGCTGAACCCCAGGGCCCTGAGCCCCGCCACCTGGGGCTGAAGCCAAAGCCTGAGCAATGTAGCTCTGCGGGGGCCCCTGTGGTGTGGGGCCCCGGGCAATTGCCCTGCTTGCTTCCCCCTAATGCCGTGGTTCTCAAACTTTTGTACCGGTGACCCCTTTCACATAGCAAGCCTCTGAGTGCAATCTCCGTGCCCCTTATGAATTAAAAACACGTTTTATGTGTTTAACGCCATTATAAATGCTGGAGGCAAAGTGGGGTTTGGGGTGGAGGCTGACAGCTTGCGACCCCCGATGTAATAACCTCGTGACCCCCCGAGGGGTCCCAACCCCCCAGTTTGAGAACCCTGCTCTAACGCCAGCCCTGAGAAAACCAGCTGTTGGGCGCAGGGGGGCCGTGGAGCTTTTATTGCATGTCGGGGGGCCTCAGAAAGAAAAGGTTTGGGAACCCCTGCCCTAGAGGACAGCAGCAGTGGAGGACCTCAGGCTCCTACTGCTGCCGGCTGGCAGGGGCGTGCTGCCTCTGTGGGGCTCCCCACATGCTGCCTGTAGGGGAGGGGGGTTGCCGTGGAGCTGGCTCTGGGGGTGCCGTGGGGGAGGGGGGTTGCCATGGAGCTGGCTCTGGGGGTGCCTGTAGGGGAGGGGGTTGCCGTGGAGCTGGCTCTGGGGGTGCCAGTAGGGGAGGGGGGTTGCCGTGGAGCTGGCTCTGGGGGTGCCTGTAGGGGAGGGGGGTTGCCGTGGAGCTGGCTCTGGGGGTGCCAGTAGGGGAGGGGGGTTGCCGTGGAGCTGGCTCTGGGGGTGCCTGTAGGGGAGGGGGTTGCCGTGGAGCTGGCTCTGGGGGTGCCGTGGGGGAGGGGGGTTGCCGTGGAGCTGGCTCTGGGGGTGCCTTTAGGGGAGTGGGGTTGCCGTGGAGCTGGCTCTGGGGGTGCCTGTAGGGGAGGGGGTTGCCGTGGAGCTGGCTCTGGGGGTGCCGTGGGGGAGGGGGGTTGCCGTGGAGCTGGCTCTGGGGGTGCCGTGGGGGTTGCCGTGGAGCTGGCTCTGGGGGTGCCAGTAGGGGAGGGGGGTTGCCGTGGAGCTGGCTCTGGGGGTGCCTGTAGGGGAGGGGGGTTGCCGTGGAGCTGGCTCTGGGGGTGCCGTGGGGGAGGGGGGCTGCCGTGGAGCTGGCTCTGGGGGTGCCGTGGGGGAGGGGGGTTGCCGTGGAGCTGGCTCTGGGGGTGCCGTGGAGCTGGCTCTGGGGGTGCCGTGGGGGAGGGGGGCTGCCGTGGAGCTGGCTCTGGGGCTGCTGGTTCTGAGGAGGAGGCACCATGGTGGTGCCCTGGGGAATGGTGTTGCCACTGCCAGGTGGTTTTTACTGTGTTCCCTGTGCAGGCCCCACCCAGGAGCCTGATCTGCCCTCTCCGTCTCCTCGTCGTACCCGGTCTGTCTGCTTCTCTTTTTGCAGTGCCTGGGTGCATCGCACTGCCCCTTCCCCCTTCCCTCTGTATGCAAGCGTCTGGCTGTGTGCTTGTCTGCCCCGTTAGCAAGCACTTCCTCTCTGCCCCCCCACGTTTGCTGGGCTGAGGCTGGTAGCAGGACCACGCTTCACCTCCTTCGAACCTAACCAGACTTCAACGTCAGCTTTACGAAGACGAAATGTCGTTGCCCTAATGTCAAAGCGTGATTCGGCAGGACTGACCTTTGCCCTTCTGCTGTGGTTTGCAGCCACCCACCTCCCATTTCTGACCCCTTCCTTCCTTCCCCTGGGGCTTGCCGTTGAGCAGCCCACAGAGAAGGTGCTACATCTCATGCTTGTGGTCAGCTACTCCCATCAGCTGCTGAAGGCTGGGAGGCATTCAGCATCAAGGAGACTGCATTTCAACAGCTGCAGGTGTCTTACACTCCCCGTGATGGCTAGCGGTAGAATTCAGGGCCTGGCTGAGGTCCAGCACCTGCACCTCGGAGGGATTCAGGGAGGCTTTTGAGAGAGGTGAGTTAATGACTGGTGCTAATGCAGCTGGTAGTTGGATGTGGACTAAGGTGAGATCCTGGTCAGAGCGAGCCCACGCAGGGGACCTGAGACGCCGCAGGACACAGCTGGCTGACTTGATGGCCTAAGGGAGTATTATGGGTTGGAGGAGGGAAATAATCGATCTGGGAAAAAGCCCACTGGGCTGGGAGGAAGAGTCTATGGGGGAGGGCAGACGCAAATGAGAAGGAAGTGTCCTTTTCCCCTAGGAGACCCTGAGGATTTGGTGGTTCTAGGCTCCAGTGATGTAGTATCCTGCTGTTTATGGAGTAGGGGGAAGGTGAGCAATGGGCAAGCCACAGAAGGTTGGGCGGGTTGGTTCAGATAAAGGTTTGGATTCTTCTCCAAGCCACTCTAAGAATCTGGCCCACAGAACAGCACCTTTCATCTGGGAGTGCTTCACTAACTCCATACAGACAGCACCCTGGGAGTCCAGCTGCCTCTAGGGTGGAGGGCAGCAGCTAGCCAGCCCGGGCGCAGTTCAGCGGTGGGAAAAAAGGGATGTTTTGGCCATGAGCAAAACATTAGCCAAGTGCTTGTGATTATGCTGACTTCGGGTGGCTGACCACAGTGGCACAGAGTTACTCTGTTAGCTCCGGTGGAAAAGGCTGGTACTTTCAGTGCTGAAGGCTCAGGACCATGGTGTTTGCATGCATATGTGGCCACAGCTTGTTATGCAAGGATGCTGAGGCCAACCTCCTAGTCTTACGAAAGGTGCTCTGCATGTCCAAGCAGCGCAGCCAGAAGCTCAAGTTGGAAAGTCCCCACCTGTGGAAAGCTCCATGGAATTCACTGCAGCCACCTCCCAGAGCCGGAGGGCTGGAATGAGCCAGCCAGCCTCTTCAGCTCGGCTTCCAAGGAGCGAGAGTATTTTAAACCTGATGCTTAACCAACTACGCCATCCCCCTGGCTTGCCCCACTAAACCGTCCTTCCGGGCAGTGACTGCAGGGTTCACAGCAGAACTTGTGATGTTTTTCTCCCTTTGACCTCGATGGCCTTCAGAGAAGCTGTGGTGGAAGAACTAGTCAGCCTGTACTGTGTTTAAAGGGACACTATCACAGAGCATAGACATAGCATCTCAACTGTCTGAGGACTGTTAGCGTCTAGTTAGGAATGCAGCCAGTACAGATCATGATCATTATCATTATCATTGATCTGTGATCCCTGCCAGCAGGTGCAGCTATGAAGAGGACAGGCCATTTTAAAAAAAAGTCTGAAAAGTTCTTAAAACCACTTTGAATATAATGCTGAATAAAAATGACATTCCCTGCATTGCAATTTACCGATTTCTGGATGAAAAGACCAGAGTTTGGAATTTCAGCCCTATTAATCTCCTGGCAAAACACCACGGAATCACTTGGCACCAGCCAACTCCACCTCTATTAACAATGACCTGTGGGAAGGAAATTATTTTAATTGGGTGTGTGGCCTTTGACATGGCCTTTTATGTGAAACTCCAAGTCTAGATCTAGTCTTTTAAGGCAGAAGTTGCCAAATGAAGATTTAAAAACTCATCAACTAAAACACAATGCCTGTCCCCTGCAAACTAAGGCTATGTCTGCAAACAGCCTGCAGAAGCGAGCCTCCCAGCCCCGGCTGTCAAACTCCGGCTTCCGGGGCTTGCAGTGGTGCTCTAAAAATATTTGTACAGACAGTGCCTTGAAGTTGCAGCATTGAAGTGTGGGGTGATCTTTGTGAATCCCACACGGGTGGTCTTGTAATGAAGCAACAGTCACTCATTAGGATAAATTGTTTGCCTGGAGTAAAAACTCCTTCCCAGTCCCAGCCCAGTGATCCACTCCATTCTGCTTGTGGCACTTGATCTTGCTCTTCTTGAAACAAACAGCGGTCTGTCCAGGGACATCAATGTGTGTTGGATTTGGCCCTGGTGGCCCTGAAGTCAAACTGAGTTTTGCCATTGATTCAGTGTGCCCAGGCTTTCACCCCAGATTTTCACAAGTGCTCACCACCTATAGTGACACCGATGGGCAGCCTGTCCCCAAATCCCAGGTTCCAGTGTGCCTCCAAAACCCAGCGCGAGTTCAATGTGCTGAGCACTTCTACTAATCTTTGGGGGCTGAGTTCATTAAGAACAGTCTGGCCCAGGGGAGCAAGAACAGCTATAATTAAGCAACTAACCCTGAATATCCTGGTAAGAAATCTTGGGGTTTGCCAGTTGGAAAAGAACAATACCAGGAGGACAATAATAGTATTTGGTTTGAATTTACTAGGAGGGCATTGTGAATGTCCTTACTCGGTTGTCATTCAAGCAATATGCCGAGTGACATTATCTCCTGAGTGAGAATCACATATGAATTGAGTATAAAACTGCAGGCATTTGCCAGTGTTACTGACTTCTCCCAAGGTCAGTGTCTGTCCCCACTGGTACACAGAAGGCAGAACTTACTTAACCGTGGGAAGAGAAAGGCAAAGATAGAAATGATGATTTCTCCCTAGCCACGGAGCAAGTGGAAAGTGTGGTGTAAATTCCCCACTGGTGGGATCTTGTTTCTCCCCGTGTCAGGGCTTTGTGGAAGTGCATGGATCGTAGGTCGTTATCTGGACAGGGGGATGGAGGCCTGCAGTTGAAATGACAGCCACCCTCAAGGGAGATAAGGAAATGGAGGAGTTCGTTTCTGACGAAAGATGGACTGAACGAGATAAGCCTGTGGTATCTCAGCTAATGATGACTAAGGGAGAATGCCTCTGTAAATGCAGTTTTATTGGCAGTGTAGTTTGACAAAGTCCATGGCAGCTGGTACGGCTGCACTTCATTGCTTAGACACTGTGGTGAGGCATGCTCTGGAGACACATGGACAGGGAACAAGTAGGAATAGTAGGAGCAAAGGCAATTCTGTATGAGCCTCAGAATGCTTTGGACCAAGGCCTCCCTTAGGGGAATGGCAGGAATCTCCTGACCTGAACTGGACAAAGGAGCCCTGCTGCAGGAGAAGTTCCCAGAGCCTCCCACCGGAGTCTTTCCACCTTAGCAGTCCTGAGAAGCTTCGCTGCAGTGCAGGGTCATGGCTCTGCAGATGAAGGCTGGGCGCTGTGGGGCGAAGGGGGGACACTGGGCTAGGAGTCAGGAGACCTGGGGTCTATTCTCAGCTCTGCCATTGGCCTGCTGAGTGACCTTGGGCCAGTCATCTCCCTTCCTCGTGCCTCAGTTTCCTCTCCCACCCTTCGTCTTGTCTGTTCAGACTGTGAGCTCTTTGGATCTCTTGCTATGTGCGTGTACCAAGCCCCACACAACGGGGTCCTGATCTCAGTTGGGGTCTCTAGGCGCCACTGTCATGTAACTGAATGTAATAATGTTGCTGCGGTGGGACTGTGTGCAATGCAGAGAGCACTGGACCGATGTGCGCGTGTTGTGTGGACGTACAGGCTGTGGTAGAGAGAGCGAGCCTGGAGCACTGGGCCTGGTGCGAGACCAGAGGCTGTGAACCAAAGTCAGGCCAAGTATCAAACAGATGCCCTCAAGTTCACTGTCTGGTACATGAGCTTGGCAAAGTTGTTGCTAGCGTACTAGGCACTAGATAGTTACCTAAATATATTCCAGTCTAGTCCAAGATAAGATGGTTTGACAAACAATGAACAGGGATGTTTTGTCCAAGATATCAGGAACAAGGGGAGGTAACAAACAGGTGTCGTGAAATATGTGTGGTGGTGCGTAAGTTGTGTATTCTAGCTGTTTGTCTCTGCCTATAAATGTCTCGACTTAACCCTTTGTGTGGCCGAGGGGACAGCAGAGACTCCTGCTGCTGCCTGAGCCACTTCGTGCCAAGGGGCACTCATGTCTTAGCACATCTGTACCCACAGAGCCAGGGCGCTGGCATCCTAGGGCAATTAACCTAGCTGAGTGCCTTTGTCGTCCTTTATGAGACGCAGCGAGGTCTGCCGAATGAGCTGGCTGCCTTATTTGCTGTTAATAATAATAACGTTGGGGCTCCACAGGCTGAGGCAATGGCATTCCAGCCTTCAGCACTTGACAGCATGGGGGAGTACCACTGAAGTCTGCTGAACCAGCTGTCTGCACAGAGCTGGACAGCACACGGCGCAAACCCACACACACAAGCCACCCGGCAACACAGTCCCACGCCGTTCTCTTGTGGCTTTCCTTTCTTTCCCCAGATGTAGGGCAGGGCCATGAGCCTGGAGGGGAGGAACGTATGCATCCCTGGGGCCAGGCCCCACACCCGATGGCAAGGTGGCAGCCTCCAGGCCAGCCCAGGATTGCAAAAGCCATTTGAGCCTCATCCTGCTCCCAGTGCAGTCCATGGAAGGTTTGCTGGCTAGGGCTCGTTATTCAGGAGTGCAGGAATCCAAGACTGCCCTGTGGGAGCCCACGCAGCGCAGAGGAGATCAGCAAAGCACCCAGTCATGTGTCTCGCTTCTACACCTCAGTCCCTCCGGTAGGGGACGCAACAAGGAGAATAGAGGAGGCTAGATCCCAAGGCAGGAGGAAATCTCCATCTGCTCAGCCCCCCGGACAGCTCGGTCTGTGGCATCCCTGAGCTGCAGATGTCACTTCAGTAGTGCAGTCGCAGTGGTGGGGGTTGATTGGTAATTGGGTGGGGTTAGGTGCCATGTGGCGTTTGTATGTCTTACAGCCGGGTTGCCTTATTTCTGTGTTATCTGTTGTCTGTTCCAGCGCCCAGGGGCCCCAGGGATACCCCTCATAGGGTGGCCAGATAGCAAGGGTGAAAAATTGGGACAGGGGGTGGGCGGTAATTGTCACCCATATAAGACAAAGCCCCAAATATCAGGACTGTCCCTATAAAATCGGGACATCTGGTCACCCTGACCCTTTGTTAGTTTTGCCTGTCATGCGCTTTGTTTCACTTGTAGCGGATGTGGGCATTACAGATGCCTATGGACAGATTTTCCCCTATTTGCGCCCCAGAAATAAGTGGCCAGATTTCCCTAAGAGCTCAACGTGTTGGGTGAACACGGGGTGTGGCGCTCTTGTGAAATCCTGCCCATAAGGGGTCTCAGTGGGAGTGGCTAGGTGCTCAGCACTTGCAATCCTGTCCCATCAAGCGGGACTGAGCACATTATACACAGGGGTGTCTCCTCGGGATGCACCGGGCCCTGGGCTGGGTTCTGAGCAGGTGTGGAATGGGAGAGTGATTATTTCCTTTTAACCTTTAAATCTAGTGCATCTAGTGCTCCAAGCGCTGGCCTGTGAGCCTGGCGCTCCTCCATTCAAATCAGACATTGGCGCAGACTTTCTCTGAAACTCTGGGCAAGCCACTTGATCGCCCCCAGCCTCAGTTTCCCCAGTGTTAAAATGGGGATGATGGTGCTGGCAGGGGTATCAGGAGGGTTAATTAGCTGGTGTTCATCTGGTGATTTGAGGACGTGATGCTAAGATGCTTTGTGGAGCCCCCCCGCTCCGTGGCTATGGCACACAATTGGGCAGTCCTGGTTCCATCCCGCAAAGGAGGGTGGGGGTGCTCTTACACCCTAGCCTGGTCCACTGCAGTCAGCTCTGCCTTTAACTCGGTGCTGGGCTCAGCACCCCCGGATTCACTAAGCCCCTGCTTTGCCGGAGGACAGCAGCAACGGGGTCCTGGTGGTGCAGAGAGCGGCTCCGTTGCTTTGGGGGTGAGGGGCTCTTTGCAGCGCTCGTCCTGAAGTGCAGGGCAATGTGCCCCCGGGGCTCCGCTCTGCCTTCTGCACCAACTGTCTTGCCAGTCTGTGGCTGTTTGCGGGCTTGTTTCTATAGAAATGGCTGCGAAGAAGTGAGGTCACTCCGTCCGGTCTGATTATTCCCCCAGACCTCCTCCCACCCACTCCCGCACCAAGTAAACAGAGCTACCCAGTCTGCTCTGCTGTATGTGCTGAGCAGGTGTGAACCGGAGGGAGAGGCCCTGCGCCAAACCCCAGCACTGGACACCCCAGGACTCTGTGGCAGCTTGGATCTGGATTCACTCTGGGTCGGGCCCTTGTGTGTAGCCCTGACTGAAAGGTACTGGACGGTCCTTCTCACAGTTACTGCATCAGAGTCCCTACATGTCCCTGCTGTCTGTTTGGGCATGTCACTGGTATCCCAGTGCCTCTGAAATGCCCCAGACCAGTCAGCCCGAATGGTGAAGCCAGACATCCCGAGTCCAGCCAATTGTTAAATGGAGTGGGGACATGAATGCTGGATGCAGAACCATGAGAGCAGAGGCATCGGGCCTGGCTTGTAGGGCATCTTCCCTTCACAAGGTTGACAGGCCAGGACTTTCTAAAGTGACTAGTGATCTGGGATGTCCAACTCAGGACACCTTCAAGGGGCCCGATTCTCAGAAAGGGCTGAGCACCTGCCTTCTGGATCTTGCCCTGACAGAGGGAGGACTGAGCCCTTTAGATGCTCTCTAACTATTCCGACTAGTAAACACTTACAAAGGGTGTGTCATGTCCCCATCTACTGCCTGGGCTACACAGAGGATAGCAGCCTACTACTACTGCCAGCCAATGGAGTTATTCCTTTCATTCCAATGATAGAAGTTCATGATGTTCTCCCACTTTCCCTATTCTCGCTACAGACGCCATGTAAACTGCAGGGCCTCAGGATTTCCATACAGCTGTTGGAACCCAGAAGCAATTAGCTTAATAGATTTATACTTTCTCCCCCGCCCCCCGCCTCCTCCTGGTAAATTATAGAACCTAAAAGTGACGGCCCTGGCTGCGGCTCCGTTCCCAAGCTGCAGCCACAGGCTTGGCCCCCTTACCCCTGTCTGCGACCCCCTCTCCCCCGGAGCCGTGGCCCCACTCCTGACCCCAGCTCTGACCCCGAAAAGTTTGGGGATCATTGACGTATGCATAGTGATATAGTTGTTAATGACACAATCACATCCAATTTTTCACACTGGACCCCAGGCCTCATTCAGTGCATGGGACGCGTCTGCACCGGGGCTGAATCAGGGTTGTGTAGTGAAGGAGGCTGTTGTCTGTAGGATCCCTGTCTCATTTGCTGCAGGAGTTTGACAATGTCTAGTGAATGAGGGAGGGGCTGCAGGAAGAGAATGGGTGGACCTGTGGCCAAGGAAATTGAATGTTGCCCTGGAGAACTGGATTCTCTGCTTGCTTCTGTCGGAACTCCTGCTTGATGCTGGATAAATCACTGAAACCACAGTGCTCAGAGTTGGCCACTAATTGTGTCTTCCTCATTTTCTGGCTTCCCAACCTACGACACCGGGGAACAGATTTGAAGAAGCGCTGAGCACTCACAGCTGCAACTCATGTTGACTGGAGTTGAGCTCTGGGCATATAATGTGCCATAAAAATGCTAAGAGAGATGAGGTGCGTGAGATAACCTCTTTTATTGGACCAATTTCTGTTGGTGAGTGCTCTGAAAAATCAGGGTCTAAGTGTCTCAAATTAGTTGTCACTGTTGATAATTGTAGCCTTAATCTCTCTCTGCCTCAGCTCCCTATCTGTAAACTAGATATAAGAATATCCCCTGCACAGAGATAAATCCATGAATGTTTGTGACGCTGTCACGGAGTCCCCGGGCGATGCTCTGGACCTGCTCCCTACGACGCCAGTCAGGACTCTGGGGAAGTCTCCTCTCTGGGAGCAGACTGTCTGCAGGACACACAGCTCACATGGCTTCCACCTTCCTGGGTCTGACCTCGGAGCATTCAGCATCCTCTGCCCCTCCGTGCGCTTCCCACAGACAGTCCGCCCAGGTGGGCTCCCTGGGAAGCCAGAGGGCCCTGCAACCCAACTCTGCAGTCAGACGGGACTCTCAGCCAGCCAGTAAAACAGAGGTTTATTAGACGACAGGAACATGGTCTAAAACAGAGCTTGTAGGTACAGAGAACAGGACTCCTCTGCCGGGTCCATTTTGGGGGGCAGTGAACCAGATAACCACATCTGCACTTCACTCCTCCTCCCCAGTCAGCCCCAAACTGAAACTCTCTCCAGCTCCTCCTCCTCTGGGCTTTGTCCCTTTCCTGGGCCAGGAGGTCAACTGATTACTTTGTTCTCCAACCCCTTTAGCTCTCACCTTGCAGGGAGGAAGGGCCCAGGCCATCAGTTGCCAGGAAACAGGATGTCGGCCATTCTCTGTGTCCAGACCCCTGCACACACCTGCCCCCTAGGACTCTGCAATGATCATACACCCTTATCCCACCACCTAGATACTTAAGAACTGCACAGGGGAAACTGAGGCACCCTCACACTATTCAGAGGAAACATTAAGAACAGTCCTGCTTCATCACAGACGCACTCAAACATGACGGGGAGAGCACCATAGAAATGCCCAGCAGGAAATTAATCATTCTGTAGGCCATGTAGGATTTGGATGGCGTGTGGTAAATACAGCCTGGGCCATGTACTGAATGAGAAGGATAAAAAGAAATGCTGAATAACTACTCATTCGCTGAAGGAGGTGGCAGTCCTATGGAAAATATAGTGTGGGAACTTGTAAATAAAGCCCACAAGGGAGCTGAAATAAGGTTGCACGGGCAACTTTAATGCTCGTTTTCCATTACTTCTAAGTGTTTGACTGTGCAACCTGAATTTTGGATGTAATTAGTACTTGTTAGTACGGCTAGACTCTGCACACCCATGCTGAGAGACACTCCCTGACCTGCTGAAGAGCTTACAGTCTAAGTAGACAAGAGCAACAAAGGGTGGGAGAAGGAAGTGGCATTAGCCCCACTTGACTGATGGGGCACTCGGCCCACAGAGGTTAAGTTGCTTGGCCAAGGTCATCCAAGGGACCTGTCTGAGTACTGGGAGTTGCACCTGGTTGTTCTAAGTCCCAGGCCAGGACCTTAACCACCAAGCCACCGCCACCCTCCTTCCTGTGACATGTCATTATTGGCTTGTCCTTTAGACCAAGCCCTGTGGGGTGCTAGATACTTTCCAGACATTTGGAAAAGGAGGAGTTCACAGGCACTGGGGCTTCTCCTGGGAGATATTCCACAGCCGCCTCCGGATTGGGAAGCTTTCCACAAAAACAAAGGAAAACAGACTCAGATCTCTTATTTTTGTGCCCAAGTAACTTCCCCTCTTTCCTGTCCTTAGCAAATCTTTACTGTAAACATTCTGTGCATTGCCCATCTGGTGGTGCTTGTTTGGGAGGCGGGAAATGACTGAAAAGTAGCAACGGGGAGGCAGCTGTGGCTGAATTCTAGTTCCCAAGAGGTTCGGAGTTCAATGCAACCGAAGAGAAAGGTGCTGGGAAAGAGTGTCTCTTTGGGGCTTGTTGCATGCCCTCGGCCAGATTTTCGGAGGTGCTGAGCAACTGTCACCCCAAACGACTTCAGCTTTGCTCTGCACCTCTGCAATTCAGGCTGTGGGTGGCACTGTCTTTCCACTATATTGTTTGTTCATTAGCCCAAGAGAACCTGAATTGCTCACTACCAATCATAAATCATTGCCCTCACATAGCAGCTTTCAGCTGAGAATCTCCAAAGATTTGTCAGTTAATTCTCCCCCCAAGAGGTGGGTAAATGGCACTATCCATATTTTGCAGATGGTGAACAAGGAAGTACCTCTTCCTATAACACAAGAACCAGGGGTCACCCAATGAAATGGACAGGCAGGAGGTCTACAACAAACCAGAGGAAGTATTTCTTTACACAATGCACAGTCAACCTGTGGAACTCATTGCCAGGGGATGTTGTGAAGGCCAAAACTATAACTGCGTTCAGAAAAGAACTAGATAAGTTCTTGGAGGCTAGGTCCATCAATGGCTATTAGCTAAGATGGTCAGGGATGAAAACCCTGTGCTCTGGGTGTTCCTAAGTCTCTGACTGCCAGGAGCTGGGACTGGACGACAGGGGATGGCTCACTCGAAATTGCCCTGCTCTGTTCATTCCCTCTGAAGCGTCTGGCACCAGACACTGTCAGAAGATAGGATACTGGCCTAGGTGGACCATGGGTCTGACCCAGCATGGCCATTCTGATGTTCTTATGTGGAAGCTGAGTCATGGGGAGAATGCGGCCAACATTTTTGAGTTGGGTGCCTAAAACCAGGCCCCTGAATTCATCTGTAGGCACCTAAATACAAATGGCCTGTTTCTCAGAGGTGCTGGGTGTCTGCCGTTCCTGCTGATTCCAGTGGGGAGTTGTTGGAGCTGAGCACTTTGGAAAATACAGCCACCGATGTAGGGACCAATCTAAGGATTTGGATGTCTGTCATTAGGCACCTGAGGATGAAAATGCTCACGTTCGTGGCTTGCCCGAAGTCCCACTGAATCAGGAAGAGATTCCTGACCCCTGAACTGTAGCCTCGTGGAAGGCCATGCTCCTGTTAAATAGCAGGCAGGAAGAGGAGGTTGCATATTTGGGATGCCATTTTAAGAACTTACAGTCTGGACCCAGCACTTGCTTTTGCAACCCAGTGGTGTCCTTCCTCCGACACATCTGGCATGTCTGCCCTGCCGGGGGGACATACCACACCAGGGTTAGTTTGCTCACCAAGCCAGGTAACTGAGAGGCAGGTAAGGATTCCCTTTGAACCTGGCTGTGGCAGCTTGTCGAAAATACCCATCAGCCTCCCCAAATCACTGCGCTGGGGTCTAGCTCTCCACTGTTTGTTGTCTCACTGGTAACCATTTTCTGTCTAATTGTTGTTGGTGTAAACGCTGTTAGAACAAGGGGCTCTGCCCCCCCTTAGAACGGGGTGGGGGCGGGATTTTCATCAAAACAGTTTTGTGTTGGGAAATGCCGTTTAGCCAAAACCACATTTTGTTCTGACAGCAATTGGAAATAAAAGTTTCCACTTTTTTGGAATGAAAACTTCTGATGTTTTTTGTTAACAAACAAAATGACTGTTTTGAAATTTACTTTATTTGATACAAAAATAAGTAAAAAAAGGGTCAAAACTGAAATAAAACATTGAGAATTTATCATAGCAAAACATTTCAATTGACCCCAAAACCAATTTTTTTCCACCCAGAATTTCATTTTGCAAAAAATTTGGGAATTCTGGCTCTGTGTGTGTGAGAGAGAGAGAGAGAGAGAGAAGTCCATTTTTTAACCAGCTATAGTCTCCCCCATCAGCTCCACCATTTGGCGGTGACCAGAGGGGTCTCAGGTGCTCGTTGACCCAACAGCTGTGTATATTTTTGCGTGGTGCGTGCCCAGCTCGGGTGGGGCGTGGGCGGTGCAGGATTGGGTTTGTATCAATACTGAACGACATGCTTGCTCAAGGAAGGTCCCTGGAACATTGCGGGATGGCACATGAGACTGACTGAGAGCGCTAAGGTAGGAAGCCGCTACCCAGGACCTCTCATGACAGGGTGACCGGCCTAGTGGATGAGGGTGGGACGGTAGATGTGATATATCTGGATTTTGGCAAGGCCTTTGACACAAGCCCACATGACATTCCCATGGGCAAACTAGGGAAATATTGTCTAGGTAAAATTACTAAAAGGTGACTGCACACCTGGATGAAAGACCATATTCACAGAGTACTTATCAATGATTTGGGAGGGTGTATCTGCAGGGGGCCGGGGTGGGTGTCATAGGGGTCTGTCCTGGGTCCAGTGCAATTCAATGTGTTTATTAATGACGTGGATAATGGAGTGGAGGGGAAGCTTGTAAAATTTGCATATGATACCAAGCTGGGAGGGGTTGCCAGCACTTTGGAGGACAGGGTTAGAATTCAAAATGACCTTGGACATTAGAGAATAGGTCTGCAATCAAAAAGAGAAAATTCAATAAAGACACATGCAAAGTACATCACCTAGGAAGGAAAAATCAAACGCGTAATTACAAACTGGGGCATAACTGGGTGGGAGGTAGGCCTGTTGAAAAGGATCTGGGGGCTATCATGAATCAGAAATTGACTGTCAGTTGATAATGTGATGCAGTTACAAAAAGGGCTAAACTCATTCTGGGGTGAATTAACAGGTTTATTGTACGTAAGACCCGGGAGGTAATTGTCCTGCTGTACTCGGCCCTGGAAAGATGTGGACAAATTGGAGAGAGTCCAGAGGAGAGCAGCAAAAATGATCAGAGGTTTAGAGAACCTGAGCTGGGAGGGAAGGTTAAAAAACCTGGGCGTGTTTAGTTTTGAGGAAAGAAGACCGATGGGGGACCTGAGAACAGTCTCCAAATCTGTTAAGGGCCGTTCTAAAGAGACGGGGATTGATTGTTCCCCATGTCCACTGAAGGTCGGACTAGCAGCAATGGGCTTAATCTGCAGCCAGGGAGATTTAGGTCAGATATCAGGAGAAACTTTCTAACTCTCAGGATAGTTAAGCTCTGGAGTAGGCTTCCAAGGGAGGTTGTGGAATCCCCGTCACTGGAGGTTTTTAAGATCAGGTTGGACAAACCCCTGTCAGGGCCGGTCTCGGTTTGCTTGGCCCTGCCTCAGCGCAGGGGGGTAGACTTGAGGACCTCTTGAGGTCCCTTCATTTCTGTGATAGGACAGCAGGTCAGGTCAATGGGAAGTGCAGGGTGGTGGTGGCACCTAGTTCTGGGCAGCTCCTTACTCACGCTGCAGCGTTCATGCTGTCAGAGGGCTTTGTGCTGAATGTGGTTTTTGAAGGGCTTTTGGTGGTCGTCCGTCATCGGTGGGGGTGGGTTTTTGATGGCGGTTAGCGGTGGGGACAGGGACAATCCCAGCTGTCTGCAATTGGGCTGTTAAATATTCTTTTCCCTTGAGGTGTGTTGGAAGTCTGTGCTGGGAGGTGACCCGTGGTGACTGCATGGCGATGCCTCAGTAATACGGTCTGCTGAACCCACCTGACCACTTGGCTCTTGCACGATGCGAAGGCCCTGATTCTAATTCCCATTATCCCAGTGCAAACCCAGTGTCGCTCCTTCCACTTCAGTAGAGTGAGTCCGGGTGTCCGCTGGCATCAATGAGATCAGGGTCTGGCCCTCGATTTTTAAGGCAGCCATGCAGGGAAGGGAAGGAGGGGGGATTCGTAGAAGGCTTGTAACCCTGTTAACGTGGGATCTTTCTTTTTCTTTGCAGCTTTCCTGCTAGAGAGGAATCCCAAGCCCCTGAGCCGGTGCCTATTATCCCACCCCCTCTGCCTCCTGTCCTTCCCCCTGTGAAACCACAACAACAGAGCCCCCTGATACTGCCTTCCAGACCCCTCGACCTCTTCCTGCCGGAGTTCGGTGAGTGTGTGTCAGGGTTAACCCGCCCCTTCTCGAGCTTTGCGTTAGTGCAATGAACGGGGCTTCCCGAAACAGCCTTTGGGCCTTGGGTAGTTTGTCCCTCCATCCATCCATCCCACTCGTTGCAGCAGTGTCACAGGTTTGCCTGGGTTGACCCTGGGGATTTTCAAGGGTTGCAAAATCAGGTTTTGGGTTCCAGGAATCCCGACACGGTCACGGGACTCGACAATGGGGGGGGGGGGGGGGCTCTCACATCACGTAGCGATGGTTCTGAAGCAGGCCTGTCCAGTCACCGTGTGGCGATCCCCTCCTAGCATCTCTCAGCGCAGCACCAGGGTTTCGATGGCCTAAAATCACGCAGAGGATTTTATCCCAGTGCACAGGCTTAAAAGAGGGCCAGCAAAACAATGTTCCACCAGGAGAGCAGATGAGAGGAAAGGGAATCATTTTTATTGAGCATCATCTGCTAAACGATCCCAGAGCATCCAGTAATTGGATTCAGCTTTGCTGGCTGGCTGAGCCTTAAGCCTTGCTGCTCCCAGCTTCTGTCCAGGGGCTTCTGTGACCCAAGAACCAGTTAGTGCCAACTGTTGAAGGGGCACAGAGGGGCTGCTGAGAGTTACAGGAATCTTCTGGGCCTGGTGTGTATGTTCCAGTTCAGAGAATGTCGTGGCGTCTCAGATAAAAGCCGGTGTCACCCTGATCGTCAGTGTCACGGAGACATGCCAGTAAGGATGTGACGCAAGGAGTTAGGTATCTATGCTGAGAATTGTGTTCCTAAGCTCTGTGCCTGGGGACGGGTCACTAGCGAAGGGGAAAGCAGGTTGTCTGTCAGGGAAGAAATGCTTATCCGGTTGTTTATGTGTGAATTCAGTATTGTGTCGTTCACAGGGGGTCTGCTGCTGCCGGTCGGAACCAAATGCTGCTGAAGGGTTGTAAAAACTTCAGAGAGAGACCAGTAATAGAAAAAGTAAATGGGGGGGGGACCCTATCTTGAATTGCACATCAGATGTTTGCTGTAGTATATTTGGGGGACAGAGGAGACACCTTGTCATCCTTTACCGAGGAAACAAACAGCCAACGAGTTGGCTTCATGAAAGAGGAAGTCTCAGCCAAACTTGACTGAAAATGCTGGAGAAAATGCTAGAGAGAAGCTGCTTTAGACAGGCGGGTAACCTGTTAGGTAGGTTTTGTTTCTAGAAAACGTTATGATTTTATTTCATATGAAACAATTTGTTTCCACCGTCCTTACTCGCAATCCCTTGTATCTCTCTTTATGGATAATAAACGTATTCTTGTTTTCACTATGCATCTAGGTCAGGGCTGTGGTGTGGAGCAAAGTGCCAGTCCCAGGTTGAAACTTACAAGCTGGCGCGTCCTGGTCCTTTGGGAACAGCCGGCCTGGTAGTTCTGTGAGTGTCCAGTGAGAAGGGGCTGGGCACTGCAGGGAACGCTCTGAGGCCGCGGGCGTTGGCGTGTGCCGTTCACTGCCCAGTGCAGAGAGGGCGAGGCCTGCGGAGACCTGGCGGGCAGGGCTTGTGCTGCCAGAAGCTGGTGGTTTCAGGGAGCTGACCCATGGCAGGCACAGACAAGATGCCTTCGCACTCAGGGCAAGTGGTGGTGAGGTGCCTCACATCCCTGGGCTCCCCTGGGGAGCGTCACAGCTACTTTAGACTAGGAGAGCAGAGCAATTTTCATCCGCAGCCGCTGAGCAAAGCTGGATGAGAGAGACAGGCCTGGGGACCAATCAGCAGGAGGCATTGACAGCTTTGCTGTGGCCTTGCATACCTGCCATCCAGGGCTGCCCTATGGACCAGGGTCAGGCCCACAGGTAACCTGAGCGGAGGGACAGCTGGAGTGGGAACCAGCAGCAAAGCGTTTAAATCTCAAAGTAAAGGGGAGGAAATACTGCTCACTGGGGCTAAAACTCAGGGCTCCTGGGTTCTATTCCCTGCTGTGCCACTGACTCACTGTGTGGCCTTGGGCAACTCTCTCAATTTCTGTGGGTCTCAGTTTTCTCCTACGTAAAACGGGGGTTGTGATACTTCCCTTCCTCTCTAGGGCCATATCAGCCCTTAGTTCATGAAGCCGAATGAGGCCTAATTAGTTAAACTCTCTGCGAATTAGTTAAGCTCTGGGTTTGCACTGGGATAATGGGGATTATCATTAAATTCACAGGCCTGCCTCGCACCAGCTGTGTAGCGTTCGGGGTGTGCCGGGGGGCAGTTTAGTCTTTTGCTGCTTTGGAAACCCTCTGTCACTAGAGAGGAGAGGGGTCTCAGCTGTGGGGCCTAGAAAGGGGCTTCTTTATTGAGGCTGCTGGACACACCCAGGTCTTCTGGCTCCCATACTGACAGACGGAGGCTATGCTGCCCTGTGTGGCTGCACAGGGTCTCCCTACATCCTGGCCTGGAGTGAGCAGTCATGGAAGCAATGGCTCAGAACGCTGCATGCTGCAGAGGAAATATGGCAGCAGCTGTAACTGGGTATCCGTGCCCCTTCTGCATTGCCGAAGGAGCCTGGTCGTAGTTCTCTCCCGAAATCGGGCGTCCCAACAAACTCCTACCCCAGGAGAAGAGGCAGCTGGTTCTCTGTGTGCATATAAAGCAGGGGTGGGCAAACTTTTTGCCCCGAGGGCCACATCGGCTTTGCGAACTGTAGGAGGGACAGGTAGGGAAGGCGATGCCCCCCAAACAGCCTGGCCCCTGCCCCCGCCCCCTATTCACCCCCTCCCACTTCCTGCCCCCTGACTGCCCCCCTCAGAACCCCTGACCCATCCAACTCCCCCTGCTCCTTGTCCCCGACCGCCCCCTCCTGGGACCCCACCCCCATCCAACCCCCCTGCTCCCTGTCCCCTGACTGCCCCGACCCCTCTCCACACCCCTGCCCCCTGACAGGCCCTCCGGGACTCCCATGCCTATCCAACTGCCCCTGTCCCCTAACCACCCCCCCCGAACCTCCGCCCCATCCAACCGCTGCCCCCTGACTGCCCCCCGGGACCTCCTGCCCCTTATCTAACCCCCCCTTCCCGCTTCCCACCCCATTACCATGCTGCTCAGAGTGGTAGGACTGGCTTATTGGAAAGCTTGGGAGGTGGGCGGGCGCAAGTCGTGCTATCCGCACGGCGGCATAGCGCCAGGGGAGGGGCCGGGGGCTAGCCTCCCCAGCTGGGAGCTCAAGGGCTGGGCAGGACGGTCCCATGGGCCGGATGTGGCCCGTGGGCTGTACTTTGCCCACCTCTGATATAAAGTCACGGAGACATTCCGTTTCCATATCACCTTTCACCCCAGAGTGCTTTATAGTCTGCCTGTACTGGGATCACTCAGCAAGCGCAGAGATGCAGCCACCTCTGGGGTGGGAAGCATCAGCCACTCTGCAATAGCTGCACGGGTAGCAGCGTAAGATAACTACGCGAATATGTACCTAGAGCCCCAGGCAGGATTGTGCCTGGGTGACTAGCCTGTGCCACCGGCCATGGCCCAGCAGCTATCCTGCTGTTTTGATATCTGTCATACCTAGCTCGGGTAGGCGGACTTGTGCTGCATTCACACCTCGCATTGCTATGTAGACTCACCTGAGGAGGGGTAATTAAGGGGGGTTCCTCCTATGAAACCGACAGGGAGGCTGGAGCCATTGCATGCTCTGGAATTTGGCACATATGCCCATGCTCGGCAAAGACAGCCACGGGCTCTTTCAGGACCGCAGGTGGTCAGGGCCTTGTTTTTACAGCTCATTTGTTCAAATGCTTGAATCTAAATAGTGCTTCATGCCTTGGGTGTTCCAAAAAGAAATAAATCAGGGAGCTCTCTTCCAGCCTCGAGTATCCCAAGGTCCCAGGAGAAATTCCCCGCCTTCAGAGGCTGGGGTACTGGGAGACACAGTCTTACCAAGCCTGGCTGTCTTACCAAGGGACAGATTTGATACATAACCTCATACGTAGTTAGCTTTGCCAGAAAGCAGCCACACCTGCCTCTAGACTCCGGATGACCACATAGCAGTGTTTAACACTGGCAGTTAGCACCCTGGTTCCTATAAAGGTTAAATAAATGGCCCATTTTGTTTTCCTCCCCTGACTCTTACCTCCCTCCTGTTTCTGAATGGAGCCTTTGATTCATTGCACTGGATGATTAGTGCTCACCTGTAGGAGATGCAGCCCCTTATGATTTCTCCCTGCAGCTCCAGCCCTGACTTCAACGCTCCGTCAAACACTAGCTCAGCATCCGAGGAAGTGAGCTGTAGCCCACGAAAGCTCACGCTCAAATAAATTGGTTAGTCTCTAAGGGGCCACAAGTCCTCCTTTTCTTTTTGCGAATACAGACTAACACGGCTGCTACTCTGAAACCTAGCTCAGCATATTACCAGAGAAAAAACTCCTTTCAAAATCACTCTAGAAACACAAACTCCTCTGGAAAAAAACAACAAAAAAGGAACCAACAGAATGTACCACTACCCTTTCTCATGGTCTCGTCCTTCCATAACCTCGCCTCCGTGACGGCTGTCTGTCATTCCTTTGCTGTGCTCTGTCTAATTTAGGCTTCAATATTGCAGTCCTCAGACAAAACGCCCTGACGCCTGATTTCAGGTTCAGGCTCTTAGGAGAGGGATTCAAATGATGTATTAACGGGAGTGTCGTACGTAAGACACGGGAGGTCATTGTCCGGCTCGACTCAGCACTGGTGAGGCCCCAGCTGGAGAACTGTGTCCAGTTCTGGGGGCCGCACTTTAGGGAGGATGGGGACAAACTGGAGAGAGTCCAGAGGACAGCAACAAAAATGATCAAAGGTTTAGAAAACCTGAGCTTCGGGAAGGTTAAAAAAACTGGACACGTTTAGTTTTGAGAAAAGACAACTGAGGGGGGACCCGAGAACAGTCTTCAAATCTGTTAAGGGCCGTTCTAAAGAGACGGGGATCAATTGTTCTCCATGTCCACTGAAGGTCGGACAAGAAGCAATGGGCTTAATTTGCAGCCAGGGAGATTTAGGCCAGATATTAGGAAAAACTTTCTAACTCTCAGGGGAGTTAAACTCTGGAACAGGCTTCCAAAGGAGGTTGTAGAATCCCCTCACTGGAGGTTTGTAAGACCAGGTTGGACAAACCCCTGTCAGGGCCGGTGTAGGTTTGCTTGGCCCTACCTCAGCGCAGGGAGCTGGAAATGATAACCTCTCGAGGTCCCTCCAGTACAACAATTCTGCGATCTTGTGATGTGTAAAGCCCCTGGGTGCTGTGGGAATCAGAGGGGATATGAGCGAGGCATTGCCAGATAGCAAAAAGCAGAGTGCGCTGGATGACAGCTGTTGCAGTGTGTGACCTTTAGAAGCCGTTCATAGAAAGCCTTTCCCCAGTCTAGTGTCATTCATGGAAGGGTCTTGGCGTGCTTGACAAAATTAGCCTAATTTTACAGATGGGGAAACTGAGGCATAGAGAGGCGAAGTGTCACCCAGGGAGTCTGTAGCAGAGCCATGAAGCTCAAACCACCTGAATCCCACTTGGGTGCCCTCCCCCAGGACAATGTTGCCTCTTGCAGTGAGAGTTGTGTTTCTGCCTGGCTGGGTGTGGGAGCAGGCACAAGAAAGTGGTTGACGGGAGCACAGCAATCTCGGGGTGCCTGCTCCCTGAACCCCCTTTCGACTGAACAATGTTTCTCAGCCTCCCTTTGTATCTCTTCGCAGACAACTCTGACTATGAAGAACCCCCGTGGGAGGAGGAATTGGCAGCTGCCACGGGAGAAATGAGTGACAAGGTTGGCTCATAATACGGCGCAGCGTGTCCGGGCTTTCCGGCTCTCTCAGCGGGTCGGTCTGTCTGTCTGGCCTGTCTTCCGTTTTAAAAGACAAGAAGAGAGAAAATGGCCCCAATGTTGTATGGAAAGGAGGTGGGGGGTGGGGTGGAAAAATCAGATGATCCCAGTAACTTTAGACCGTGGCATTCATTCCAGAGGGCCAGAGAGTGTCCAGGACTCGGACGCTCGCTGCTGAAATGCAACCAAGTCTGGCATGGAACGCAGCAGCTGTTAACGGCACACAGCAACACTGCACAGTGCTTTAGGACAGGAAGTGAAGAAGAACGCTGCATCTAATTGAAACTGTAGGGGGATGTGAGGGAGGCAGAACGTTGTTACCCAAATTTTGTCCGTGGTACAGGGGATAGTGCCTGTCTAACGCTCCTACCAGTGACAGGGTGAGTTAGGACGTGAAGGGGCTTGGGTTGCTTTTGGGACGTGAGAGCAGAAATGCCGCTTTCGGGGACAACCCTGAAGAGCATGAGGCCCGGTTCTGCCTTTGACTGGCCACAGCTGATTCATATGTTTCAATTCTGTCTGTTCTAACAGCAGCCCCGTGGGCTCTCGAGCTGCAAATCAGAGGCAGTGCTGAGGGGTGCCAGGCTCCCAGAGCCGGTGACAGTAAGAGGAGCCCAGGGCCATACGCAGACCAAATTGCCCCAAATTTTCTGGTGCCCTACACAGCTGCATGCTGCTCCAGAGGCCAGCCTGATCCCCCAGCCAGCTGAGCTGGCCAGGAAAGCTGCCCCTGCCCCAGCCCCACTCCACCTCTTCCCCAAAGCATCCGCTCCAGCCCTGCCCCCACTCCACCCCTTCCCTAAAGCCCCTGCTCTGCCCCCACCCTGCCTCTTCTCACCCCTGCTCTGCCACAACCCTGCCTTCACTCTACCCCTTCCCCCTGAGCTACGTCCCGGGGGACTGCAGCAGGGGTCAGGCCTGACCCCGCACTCACCCGGCGGTGGGAAGTGGAGTGACCCAGCCACGCTGCCAGTGAGTGCTGGGGCGGCAGTTCCCCACAACCCCCCAAGTCTGGGAGCCAGGGGAGGGGAGCGGAGCAGGCTGGGGCCGGGTCGCTCCACTTCCCGCCACCCCGTGAGTGTGGGGTCGGACCCACCCTGCAATCACCGGGCGGCAGGAAGTGGAGTGACCCGGCCCCAACCCACTCCGCTCCTCCGGCTTGTGCTGGGGGGCGGTTTCCCCCTTGCCCCCCAAGCCATAAACCTGCTCCTGCCCCCCACAGACATTGGGGCGCAGCCCCCCTCCCACGGAGGACTAAGAATGCCCCCGCCGCTGCAGAGGCCTGGGGCCAGCCGCCCCTCCCCATATCTATAGATGGCCCTGGAGGAGCCTAAATCCCTCTGAGGATCTGCGCCTAGGTTCTGGAATAAATGCACCCTCAGTTCAATGTGAGCTGCCTCTGGTGTAGTGATCCTCAGTTTGTGGTGGTGGGCTGTGGGCTGTGGACATTTGTGCTGAGCTGGGCTGCTTGTGTGTGTCCGTGTCTTTGTCTGTGCACGCTCCTCTCCGCCGGAGAGGAAATGCAGAACTTTTCACCAAAACCCAACGCAGCAATTTTGATTTCTGGAAATAAAGTGCCCAACGGCCAACCTCTACCTCCAGCTGCACTTCCCTGTACTGTGAGGGCGGTGCATACTCCTCTGAGGGCAGAAGAGCTAGGACGTTGGAGGGGGGCCATCAGTTACAGACACTGGCCTCTCCTCTCCAGGGGCTTGGGTTCAGGAATCACATGCTGTGAGTTTGGTCTCCAGCTAGACCCATCACTGCCTGTAATCGCAGTCTAGCACGACTGGCCTTCTCTGTCCAAGAGAGGCCCAGGGCTGGAATAGCAAGGGGTGCTGCAAGTCGGGATTGGTGAGTATTGGCAAAGCTGGGTGGGGACCCAGGACTGGCGTAGCAGAGGGGCTGCAGGTCAGGAGTGGGGGGCATCTGCAGAGCTGGGTGGGAGAAGCTTGCACATCCTCTGCCCCTCCCAGGCCTGGCTTTTCCTTAGCACCAAATTCACGCCAATGAAGGAAGTAAACATGAGTCACTCCCGGAGGCCACACGTGAACCCATGGCGTGCACTGTCTCTCTCTCTGAGTGGATCCTGGCCGCGCTGAGGACGTTCCCCACGTTGTGTGTCTGAGGAGCTGGCTGGGAGGGGCGCATCCCTGTGCGAGTGTGCTGGGGTGGGGTGGGGTTTGTGCTCACAATGGCCCCGTCTCCTCCCTTTCCCTCCCCATTTGGGCTGGCTAGTCCCCCAGAGGACTCAGCCTCGCCCGTCAGCTGGACCACTTGGAGGAACCCAGGGTTATTACGCAGGCAGCTGGCCTGCGGCTGGGACCCGAGTTAGTGAGGTGCTAATGCAGGCTCAGGTCTGTCTGCATGAGCTGCAACGTGGGCAGAGCACGCAGGGGTGTGGGACTGCTTCATCCCGGCTGCACCGGCCAGCCCCGCTGACAGCAGGGACAGAAATGGCTGTTGCACGTCACCCTCCCTGTCTCTGTCTCTGCAGGACGATGCCGAGACCATGAGGGGGAGGCCATGCCCGGAGCGAGTCAACAGCTTGTTCAGCGAGGACGAGCTCATTGAAGACTATTACGACCAGCCGCCGGCTGCCAAGTAGGGACCGCCTCTGCCATCCCCTTCTCCTCCTCCTCCTACGTGTGTGCATGTGTCCTCCCCCCTTCTGTGCTGCCCCTGCTGTGGTGCATTATGGAGTCAGTGAAGGACTGATCAGGTGGCTGACAGCAGCCTCGGAAGGGAGGCAGTGCTGAGCGTTACACATGCAGGCCCTAGGAGATCTAGCTTGGGCTGGCAGATCCTTGGCTACTTAAAAGCACCTCATTTCTCATGCGAGCTTGTTATATGCATTCCTTTGGGCCAGACACCGCTCTGAGTGATGCCTGTGTAAATCCAGAGCCACCCTTCTGAAGGGAGTGGAGTGACTCTGGATTTACCCTGGCATTGCTGAGAGCAGGATCATAAGTACATAATGGATCTGGCCCTTTGCATTTGATTTTACCCAAAGGACCCGGCCTGCCTTCGGCCTGTCCTACCACCAGGATCGCCACGGTGTCTGTCGCTGTGCCGATCTCTGCAGACTCTCCTGAGCAGCTCAGAGCCAGTCACCCTTCCGTCTCCACGCATCCCTCCCTCCCAAGCGGGCTCAGGCTGCTGGCCGCCCATTCAGCAGATCTGACCATAGGGACAGCAGAAGCCCTGGCCGGTGAGACCAAAACAGCTTGCTTGCCCTTGCTACCGAACTTGTTAGCTCTCCTGTTCTCTTTAATTTGGTTCAATTTAATTCATTTTGGAAGTGAATTCAGCTAAACCGAATTAAGGTCAATTAATTCAGAATAAGAGCACCCGCACAAGGATTTAATGCTGTTTAACCAATCCACTTGAAATTCACACCTTTAGAATCATAGAATCATAGAATATCAGGGTTGGAAGGGACCCCAGAAGGTCATCTAGTCCAACCCCCTGCTCGAAGCAGGACCAATTCCCAGTTAAATCATCCCAGCCAGGGCTTTGTCAAGCCTGACCTTAAAAACCTCTAAGGAAGGAGATTCTACCACCTCCCTAGGTAACGCATTCCAGTGTTTCACCACCCTCTTAGTGAAAAAGTTTTTCCTAATATCCAATCTAAACCTCCCCCACTGCAACTTGAGACCATTACTCCTCGTTCTGTCATCTGCTACCATTGAGAACAGTCTAGAGCCATCCTCTTTGGAACCCCCTTTCAGGTAGTTGAAAGCAGCTATCAAATCCCCCCTCATTCTTCTCTTCTGCAGGCTAAACAATCCCAGCTCCCTCAGCCTCTCCTCATAAGTCATGTGTTCCAGACCCCTAATCATTTTTGTTGCCCTTCGCTGGACTCTCTCCAATTTATCTACATCCTTCTTGTAGGTTGGGGCCCAAAACTGGACACAGTACTCCAGATGAGGCCTCACCAATGTCGAATAGAGGGGAACGATCACGTCCCTCAATCTGCTCGCTATGCCCCTACTTATACATCCCAAAATGCCATTGGCCTTCTTGGCAACAAGGGCACACTGCTGACTCATATCCAGCTTCTCGTCCACTGTCACCCCTAGGTCCTTTTCCGCAGAACTGCTGCCTAGCCATTCGGTCCCTAGTCTGTAGCTGTGCATTGGGTTCTTCCGTCCTAAGTGCAGGACCCTGCACTTATCCTTATTGAACCTCATCAGATTTCTTTTGGCCCAATCCTCCAATTTGTCTAGGTCCCTCTGTAGCCTATCCCTGCCCTCCAGCGTATCTACCACTCCTCCCAGTTTAGTATCATCCGCAAATTTGCTGAGAGTGCAATCCACACCATCCTCCAGATCATTTATGAAGATATTGAACAAAACCGGCCCCAGGACCGACCCTTGGGGCACTCCACTTGATACCGGCTGCCAACTAGACATGGAGCCATTGATCACTACCCATTGAGCCCGACAATCTAGCCAGCTTTCTACCCACCTTGTAGTGCATTCATCCAGCCCATACTTCCTTAACTTGCTGACAAGAATACTGTGGGAGACCGTGTCAAAAGCTTTGCTAAAGTCAAGAAACAATACATCCACTGCTTTCCCCTCATCCACAGAGCCAGTGATCTCATCATAGAAGGCAATTAGATTAGTCAGGCATGACTTGCTTTTGGTGAATCCATGCTGGCTGTTCCTGATCACTTTCCCCTCCTCTAAGTGCTTCAGGATTGATTCTTTGAGGACCTGCTCCATGATTTTTCCAGGGACTGAGGTGAGGCTGACTGGCCTGTCGTTCCCCGGATCCTCCTTCTTCCCTTTTTTAAAGATTGGCACTACATTAGCCTTTTTCCAGTCATCCGGGACTTCCCCGGTTTGCCACGAGTTTTCAAAGATAATGGCCAATGGCTCTGCAATCACAGCCACCAATTCCTTCAGCACTCTCGGATGCAACTCGTCCGGCCCATGGACTTGTGCACGTCCAGCTTTTCTAAATAGTCCCTAACCACCTCTATCTCCACAGAGGGCTGGCCATCTCTTCCCCATTTTGTGATGCCCAGCACAGCAGTCTGGGAGCTGACCTTGTTAGTGAAAACAGAGGCAATAGTTGATTTGGATTAACTTTCCTGAGGCCACGCCTACACCACAAATTTATATTGACTCAAGTGACGTCAGCATACAGCCACTGCAGTCAGTACGTTGTGTGTGTGTGTGTGCATACGTGGCTCCTTGTTTCACTGGAGTGTGTACTTACTCCGAGTGCCTGTATAGATGCAGAGTGTGGTGCACCATGGGTAGGTATCCCACTGTGCAACTTGCCACCATCCAGCGCTCTGTCTTTTGGGAAGTTTTGGCAATGCATGATGGGACCGAAATGTGTCGCACAGCAGTGACTGGGAGCATGGGGTCAACTTCCCAGTTTGCAAGGGTCTCCAACCCATAATGGCATCTGTATCCCATCATTTTTGCACCTTTCTTCAAAACCCAACAACCCTCACGGCCCTCCTTGCTGTCTGCCATCTCTGACAGAAGCAAGGAGCCTGTGCAGCTCTTCACCATTGTCACGAGCGTTGCAAGCACAGGATCTTGGAGTGTGTACAGAGCTGCAAGAAGAACCAAACGACTGGGGAACATGATGATTTCTTGGACAACAGATGGCTGTGGCACATAGCAAGAACCAATTCAAGGTTGTTGGGGGCATTCATGGAGCAGCTGCAGGCGGTGGAGTGCTGCTTCTGGGTCTGGGAAACAGACACTGCCTGGTAGGATCTCATTGTAATGCAGGTTTGGGATGACAAGCTGTGACTGCTGAACTTTCAGATGCACAAAGCTACATGCCTGGATCTGTGTGCCAGACTTGTCCCAGCTTGCCAGCACAGGGGCACCAACATAAGAGCTGCATTGACAGCGGAGAAGCGAATGGTGCTTGCACTGTGGGAACTTGCAATACCAGATTGCTCCTGGTCAGTCAGGAATCAATTTGGAGTTGGGAAATCCACCGTGGGGACCGCTGTCATGCAAGTGTGCAGGGCCATTAATTGCCTCCTGCCACGCAGGACTCTGACTCTGGACATCGTTTTGGGCCCCAACCTACAAGAAGGATGTGGATAAATTGGAGAGAGTCCAGCGAAGGGCAACAAAAATGATTAGGGGTCTGGAACACATGAGTTATGAGGAGAGGCTGAGGGAACTGGGATTGTTTAGTCTGCAGAAGAGAAGAATGAGGGGGGATTTGATAGCTGCTTTCAACTACCTGAGAGGTAGTTCCAGAGAGGATGGTTCTAGACTATTCTCAGTGGTGGAAGAGGACAGGACAAGGAGTAATGGTCTCAAGTTGCAGTGGGGGAGGTTTAGGTTGGATATTAGGATAAACTTTTTCACTAAGAGGGTGGTGAAACACTGGAATGCGTTGCCTAGGGAGGTGGTGGAAACTCCTTCCTTAGAAGTTTTTAAGGTCAGGCTTGACAAAGCCCTGGCTGGGATGATTTAATTGGGTATGGGTCCTGCTTTTGAGCAGGGTGTTGGACTAGATGACCTCCTGAGGTCCCTTCCAACCCTGATATTCTATGATTCTATGATTCTATGACTCTGTGCTATCTTGGCTCAACTCTAACCAGCTCACTAAGCCCGGATAGAGAACTTGATGCCAGAATCTGAAAAGCCTCTGTCACCGCTGGCAAACTTACCTCACGTGTCTGGAACAACAAGCTGCTGGCCCTGAATATCAGGCTTGTGGCCTCGGTACCCCCTTTACGGCTGTGAAAACTGGGTCACAGGAGTGGAGATTGAACAGCTTCCAATCTAAGAAAAATCCCTGGAGTCACTTGGGACCAACGGATCATCAATAACGAGATCCTAGAGAGAACCAGCCTACAGTCTATGCAGACTACGCTGGACGCTCGCAGGCTTCGCTGGCTGGGACGCATGGAATGGGTCCCTACAAGCCTCTAGATCATCTGCTGAAGGCTGTGCTGTATGGCCAACTCAAGACCTGCCTGCGACGCAGAGCCAGGCCAAAGTCTGGTACAGCAACAAGGTCAGGCAAGGTCTCAAGAAATTCAGCATTCCTCCTGACAACTGGGAGAGGCCTGCTCACGTCCGCTCAGTCTGGACAAGACATGTCAAGGCTAGTGCAGTCATCGTGGAGAGACATCAGGAAGCAGAGTGTGCTCCAAGCACCATCTGGCGAGTCGACCTGTAGCCACTTTGGGAAGGTTTGCCGCTTGTGCATTGGGCTTTTCTCCCACACCACTGTCAAGGACCATTGACGGACTGGCTTTGTCGTATTTCCTTTCGTCTGTCAAGATGTTGGATGGTCACATAAGGCAGAGGTAGTGTGCTGATCCCTGACGCCATGTTAATGTGGAGGGAGGGTACAGGGAGGTCCTGATATTGAGTTCTCAACAGGCTGCAGAGGGAGGTGAGCCTGGGACTGTTGAATCTGCAGGTCCACCAGAGTCTGCAGCATCTGAAGGCCACAATGGCAGCAGATGAAGATAAAACACACAGAGGTATCACTGTCAGTGCGATCACGACAGAAAATGAAACGTAAGATGCTGAACTCACTCCCCTAAAGTTTTAAGCACTGCATTCTCACTTCTGCTTGGGATTTCCAGTCACAGCACGAGTCCTGGTGAGTATGGCTCACCAGGGGCTGGGGAAATGAGGAGGGAATTGCTCGGTTGCATGACTGCAGCAGTATGGGGCAAACAGCACTGAATACTGGCACCGTTTCCCTCAGGCATCGGTGGTTTCAGCTGATATCTCACTCCTGAAGGTCACAAAGGCAGTTCTGCCTGCACAGCCTCTTCTCCACACAGGCCCAGGAGATCCAGTATCTCCTGTCCACTCCCAGCAGGAGCGTGTCGGCAGCTGGCCAGCTGCACCCAACGGTGGAGAACTGCTGGGGGTGCGTGCCAAACCGGGCCACCAGGAAAAGGCATTTCAAAAATGTGCGGGGCTTTAAAGGGGCGGGGAGTTTCCGGTCTCCGTGACCCCTGGGCAGTGGAGTTTACAATGGTGACCACAGCGGTCCGCGCCGGGCATTGTGGGACAGCTGCTGAAGGACAGTTAGGGTCAACATAAGGAATGCAGTATCCACACATGCACCGCATTGAGCTGGGTGCATCGACTGGGACTGTACGCTGCTCTGCCACAGTACCTCCACCTCGCCGTGTAACCGGGCGCTTATGTCAGTGGGATACCAATTGAAGTGCAGGCCCACGCACACAGCTAGGCCGACATAAGCTGCCTTGTGTCGATCTAACTTTGTCACGTACACCAGGCCTGAGTTTCCCTGTGCAGACAAGCCCTAGGACACGCTGGCTTCTGTGTTGGCCCTGGACGTTTTACTAGATTTGGGTCAATACTGCAAAGAAGCCATCTCTGCCATGGAAAGCTCTCTTGTTTGCGTGCTGCTAACCTGCTCCCGAGTGACTGGGGCTCGCAGGAGGCCTGCCCGGGGAGAGAGCGTGGTGTAGCTGTATGGGCCTGAACCCTAATGCCGGATGGGTGGGGGCAGCCATCCTATGCGTGTGTCCACATAGTGCTAGGCAAATCGACCCCAGTAAACAATCAGCGTCTGTCATCTAAACCCATCCCTTTCTTTAGGGGGAGGGTGGGCTCAGTGGTTAGAGTGTTTGCCAGAGACCTAGGTTCAATCCTCTGTTCTGTCCCTGTGTCTCCAAGTGCTTTGCAGAGGAGCAGTGTGGCTTGGGGGAGGTCTAGGTTGGATATTAGGAAACACTGTCTAGGAGGGTGGTGAAGCACTGCAATGGGTTACCTAGGGAGGTGGTGGAATCTCCAGCCTTAGAGGTTTTTAAGGCCGGCTTGACAAAGCCCTGGCTGGGATGATTTAGTGGGTGTTGGTCCTGCTTTGAGCAGGGGGTTGGACTAGATGGCCTCCTGAGGTCCCTTCCAACCCTGATATTCTGTGATTGTCCTAGGCCACACCACTGGCCAGTGACAGGAATAGAACTCTGCTCTCCTGCATCTATTGTCCTGCCCGCTAGGCCTCACTGCTGCTCTCAAATCCGCACAATGAAAACCACAACCAAAGGAGAACGTTGCTTAGTTATATGCAGTGAGCAGGGGGAATCACTAAGAGGAGTAAAATAATTTCCCATTGCCCAAGTAATTTGTAGTCTTAATGGGCAACTGAGAGCAATTTCACATAATGAAATAGCAATTCATTTATTTGCTGGATGAATTTAGCTGGGAAACAATGTCTGGGTGTTCTCTGTAATTATAGATACTTTGTGTCCCTTTGGCTAAGCATTTACAGACAAGGAAATAATTCCCCAGAGTAAAACCTGTTGGAATGTCTGTCCGTGTGTCCCATGTCCGTCTAGACATGAGCCCGAGCTGCGAGGTTTGGATCTGGATTTAGAAGTCTGGATTCAGGTTGCTGGGCTGGTCCATTAAAGGGAAAGGGCCTGATGCAAAGCCCCACTGAAGTCAGTGGGAATCTGTCCCTGGACTTCCCAGGACTTTGGATCAGGCCCCTAGTAGCTAGTTGTGATGCTGGGCTTTGGGTGTAGGCGTCTCTGGAACTCAGTGGTGTGTGACACTCAAGGGTGTGGGGGAAGGAGGAGGGAGGCAAGTTGATGTGTTTGTGGGAGGCATCTGACTAATGCCCCCCGCCCCCTCCGCGCTAGCTGTTTGGAGTCTGTTGTTGACTGGAGCTTGAGTCCTGGAAGGATCCGTATTCTCCAGTCAGTTTGTTTAGCTGAACTTGCCAAACTCGGTTTCACAGCTTTAAAGCAGTGAAGGAAGCCCTGCCACTCTCTGCCTGCATGTGCTAATTCACCCAGCCTGCTCTGTGCCATTGCTGGGGGGGGAGGGGGGGACGACACTTGGAGTGGGGCTGCAGCCTGCAGGAGACTAGTTGGTCTCTAGTTCTATCAGCACAAAAGCCATTGCAGAGGGGCATCTTCTATGTGGGTCCCATTTCTGGACAAACAGTGAGTGCCTGGTGGGGTGGGGGGGCAGGGCAAGGAGGTGGCAGGGGGAAGAGGCAGTACTGTTAGACCCACAATAGGGGGGTTTTTTACGGGATGGGGAGCAAGCAGATACCGGACACAGTGTTGGTATACAATGCTTTAAATGCTTTTTGTTGATTACAAACCTTACTTTACATTTACACCCCAAACATACTATCGCAGGATTTAAAGGTTATTTGATTTGCAGAAATTATAGGCATTTATTTATAGTTTATTTTGTTGTGTTATTGGTTTTTTGCCTTTTGTTTACTAGGCCTTTTACCTACACAATTTTAAAGAGACAATTTTGGGCAGGTCGCCATGATTTAAGGTGGTGATTTTAAAATTAAAAATGTTAATATTTGACCATTGCGGATTAAAAGGTTTGTTTTTTGTAGCTGAGCAGACTTAGATACATTTTTTGCATATTGCCTGATTTATTTTTGCTGTTATTAATTAATTTTTTTGTTGTTTTTAATGTATTTTTAAATTAAAGGACCAGTTTACATTTTTGGGGGGGTTTTTTGCCATGGAGGTGGCGGGGGGAAGAGGCAGTACCAGAGCAGTAGGGTGGGAAGCGTGCACAGAACCTGCACCCACTCTATCCAGGGCCAGCCAGAACAGTTGCCCCTCCCGTGTATAAGGAACGAATTCCCACACATTTGTAGGAAACACAAACAAAACGTCCCATTCGGGACACCAGGACTTTAACTTTTACAGTATGTTCCATCGTGGGGCTTCAGATGTATGCTGCCCTGTGTTCAAAACTTCATTGAACTGTACTCAAAATCAAAAACATCCAGTTTTTTTCTTTGGTGTATTTTTCTGTACTGGGATGCACAGGCCACCAAGTTCTTCCCTTATGCTCAGCCTAGTTCCACAGGCCAATGCATCTTTGTACTTTTAAGGGGCTGCAAAAGCACGGGAGGAAGCTCAACACACAGTGTTGTAGGTTTCTCCCTCCCCTCTTCCGCAAGGATTTTAAATCTACTTTGTAGCAGGCTAGGACAGAAAGGCTGGCTGCACGGGCGAAAGGCAGGTTCTGTCCGTTTGCTGGTTCTCTAGCCGTTCAATCCATCATCAAAGCACCTCACATTTGATTTCTTTGGGGTTTCATTCCAAAAACTTAAAGCTAAATAAACCTGAAGTCAGTCCTCATTTTTCTGCCCCAACTCAAACTAACTTCTTTCCCGAGTGGGAAACGTTGGGTAAGCACGGGGTGTGATTCGAGAAGGGAATGAGAACACAGGTCAATTCCTGCTGACCGGCACAACTGTGTAGCCTTATTGACTTCAGGGAGAACAGATTTTTGCACAAGAATAGATTTTGGTCCCTTCTGCTTTTTCACATGTGGTATAAGCAGAATCTCATTCACTTTCCTCCCCTAAACTCTGAGCACTTTAAGGAAAATAAATAAGCACGGTCTGCTTGATTTACACATGCAAACGAAACAGGAAGCTCTCCCTACATTCTACACCAGCCGTCAACAAACACCAGACCGGATGTAACAAGGATGTTACTACAGCAGCCATGGTTGGACTGTTCTTTTGAAAGATCCTTAATGGTTCTTTTAAGATGCTGATTTTCAGTGAAGTCTGTTTGTTCAGGGGGGCAGAGAACTCAACAGGGAATAGCTCTGTTTTGTCAGCTCCTAGTCATTCAAAAACTAAAAGGCTTTAGCTTAAGTTTGTTTAATGTTTATACAGTGATTTTGAAGAGCTAAGGTAGTACAGAAGTGATAAATATTATGACTGGGCAACCATCTAAAGATCTGTTTCAGAGTAGCAGCCGTGTTAGTCTGTATTTGCAAAAAGAAAAGGAGTACTTGTGGCACCTTAGAGACTAACCAATTTATTTGAGCATAAGCTTTCGTGAGCTACAGCTCACTTCATCGGATGCATAAAGTGGAAAGTACAGTGAGGAGATTTTATATATACACACAGACCATGAAAAAATATACACTGTAAGGAAAGTGTTCACTTAAGATGAGCTATTACCAGCAGGAGAGTGGGGTGGGGGGAGAGAAAACCTTTTGAAGTGATAATCAAGGTGGGCCAATTCCAGTACATTTCCAGGAGTTAACAAGAACGTCTGAGGAACAGTGGGGGGGGGGGAGGAGGAGTAAACAAGGGGAAATAGTTTCACTTAGTATAATGACTCAACCACTCCCAGTCTTTATTCAAGCCTAAGTTAATTGTATCCAATTTGCAAATTAATTCCAATTCAGCAGTCTCTTGTTGGAGTCTGTTTTCGAAGTTTTTTTGTTGAAGGATAGTCACTTTGAGATCAGAAATCGAGTGACCAGAGAGATTGAAGTGTTCTCCGACTGGTTTTTGAATGTTATAATTCTTGACATCTGATTTGTGTCCATTTATTCTTTTACGTAGAGACTGTCCAGTTTGACCAATGTACATGGCAGAGGGGCATTGCTGGCGCATGAGGGCATATATCACATTGGTAGATGTGCAGGTGAACAAGCCTTTGATAGTGTGGCTGATGTGATTAGGCCCTATGATGGTGTCCCCTGAAAATATATGTGGGCACAGTTGGCAACGGGCTTTGATGCAAGGATAGGTTCCTGGGTTAGTGGTTCTCAAGAAGGGTTTCTTCAGGTATGTTGGCAACAAGAAGAAAGCCAAGGAATGTGTGGGCCCCTTACTGAATGAGGGAGGCAACCTTGTGACAGAGGATGTGGAAAAAGCTAATGTACTCAATGCTTTTTTTACCTCTGTCTTCACGAACAAGGTCAGCTCCCAGACTGCTGCGCTGGGCATCACAAAATGGGGAAGAGATGGCCAGCCCTCTGTGGAGATAGAGATGGTTCGGGACTATTTAGAAAAGCTGGACGTGCACAAGTCCATGGGGCCGGACGAGTTGCATCCGAGAGTGCTGAAGGAATTGGCGGCTGTGATTGCAGAGCCATTGGCCATTATCTTTGAAAACTCGTGGCGAACCGGGGAAGTCCCGGATGACTGGAAAAAGGCTAATGTAGTGCTCATCTTTAAAAAAGGGAAGAAGGAGGATCCTGGGAACTACAGGCCAGTCAGCCTCACCTCAGTCCCTGGAAAAATCATGGAGCAGGTCCTCAAAGAATCAATCCTGATGCACTTGCATGAGAGGAAAGTGATCAGGAACAGCCAGCATGGATTCACCAAGGGAAGGTCATGCCTGACTAATCTAATTGCCCTTTATGAGGAGATTACTGGTTCTGTGGATGAAGGGAAAGCAGTGGATGTATTGTTTCTTGACTTTAGCAAAGCTTTTCACACAGTCTCCCACAGTATTCTTGTCAGCAAGTTAAGGAAGTATGGGCTGGATGAATGCACTATAAGGTGGGTAGAAAGCTGGCTAGATTGTCGGGCTCAACGGGTAGTGATCAATGGCTCCATGTCTAGTTGGCAGCCGGTATCAAGTGGAGTGCCCCAAGGGTCGGTCCTGGGGCCGGTTTTGTTCAATATCTTCATAAATGATCTGGAGGATGGTGTGGATTGCACTCTCAGCAAATTTGCGGATGATACTAAACTGGGAGGAGTGGTAGATACGCTGGAGGGGAGGGATAGGATACAGAAGGACCTAGACAAATTGGAGGATTGGGCCAAAAGAAATCTGATGAGGTTCAATAAGGATAAGTGCAGGGTCCTGCACTTAGGATGGAAGAATCCAATGCACCGCTACAGACTAGGGACCGAATGGCTAGGCAGCAGTTCTGCGGAAAAGGACGTAGGGGTGACAGTGGACGAGAAGCTGGATATGAGTCAGCAGTGTGCCCTTGTTGCCAAGAAGGCCAATGGCATTTTGGGATGTATAAGTAGGGGCATAGCGAGCAGATTGAGGGACGTGATCGTTCCCCTCTATTCAACATTGGTGAGGCCTCATCTGGAGTACTGTGTCCAGTTTTGGGCCCCTCACTACAAGAAGGATGTGGATAAATTGGAGAGAGTCCAGCGAAGGGCAACAAAAATGAGTAGGGGTCTAGAACACATGACTTATGAAGAGAGGCTGAGGGAGCTGGGATTGTTTAGCCTGCAAAAGAGAAGAATGAGGGGGGATTTGATAGCTGCTTTCAACTACCTGAAAGGGGGTTCCAAAGAGGATGGCTCTAGACTGTTCTCAATGGTAGCAGATGACAGAACGAGGAATAATGGTCTCAAGTTGCAGTGCGGGAGGTTTAGATTGGATATTAGGAAAAACTTTTTCACTAAGAGGGTGGTGAAACACTGGAATGCGTTACCTAGGGAGGTGGTAGAATCTCCTTCCTTAGAGGTTTTTAAGGTCAGGCTTGACAAAGCCCTGGCTGGGATGATTTAACTGGGAATTGGTCCTGCTTCGAGCAGGGGGTTGGACTAGATGACCTTCAGGGGTCCCTTCCAACCCTGATATTCTATGATTCTATGATTCTTGTGTGGTGTGTGGTTGCTGGTGAGTATTTGCTTCAGGTTGGGTGGCTGTCTGTGGGCAAGGACTGGCCTGTCTCCCAAGATCTGTGAGAGTGATGGGTTGTCCTTCAGGACAGGTTGTAGATCCTTGGTGATGCGTTGGAGAGGTTTTAGTTGGGGGCTGACGGTGACGGCTAGTGGCGTTCTGTTATTTTCTTTGTTGGGCCTGTCCTGTAGTAGGTGACTTCTGGGAACTCTTCTGGCTCTGTCAATCTGTTTCTTCACTTCCGCAGGTGGGTATTGTAGTTGTAAGAACGCTTGATAGAGATCCTGTAGGTGTTTGTCTCTGTCTGAGGGGTTGGAGCAAATGCGGTTGCATCGCAGAGCTTGGCTGTGGACGATGGACCGTGCGGTGTGGTCAGGGTGAAAGCTGGAGGCATGTAGGTAGGAATAGCGGTCAGTCGGTTTCCGGTATAGGGTGGTGTTTATGTGACCGTCGCTTATTAGCACCGTAGTGTCCAGGACGTGGATCTCTTGTGTGGACTGGTCCAGGCTGAGGTTGATGGTGGGATGGAAATTGTTGCGATCATGGTGGAACTCCTCAAGGGCTTCCTTCCCATGGATCCAGATGGCGAAGGTGTCCTCAGTGCAGCGCACGTAGAGTCGGGCCTTAAGGGGCGAGAGCTGAGGAAGCGTGGCTCTTGTGTGGCAGCCTTAATGGGTGAAGCAAGTCAGGGGCACTGCCCCTGTGTCCCTTCTAGCTGTTACCTTTTCCTTACGGAAAGCTTAAAACAAACAAATGCAAACCGTAGGGGGCTGGTGCACACAGGACTCATGCTTAAAAAGTCTCACGTCCAAGCTGCTGATCACACAGTCTAGAATAGATAATACTTAGTCCTGCTTGCACAGGGTGCGGGGGACCGGACTAGATGACCTCTCAAGGTCCCTTCCTGTCCTACGAGTCCATTCCATGATTTTGATTGCGGCAGAGCTTGGTGACAGAAGGGCCTGATGTGGTGAATTACTGGAGATTAACTACACAAACTGGGTGTCATCCCACAAATAATATTTGGGTGCAATGCGAAACCTGAAATTCATTGTCATCTGCGAGTGCAACACGGGGAGGCAGCTTTCAGAGCAAGATAGCCTGAAATACAACACCACCCAATGTAATTTCCCCGCTCCTACTTCCTCTGCTTCAGTGGATTTTACACCTGCGTGTTTTTCTTTTACCTAATAAAAGCTGGCTGCATCCCAGACCGCAGTCAGAGGGCAGTAGGGTCTGTGGGGTAGAGCAGTGCTACTCAAAGTGGGGGTGGTCCACGGACCGCGGCCGGTCCACGAGCCATTGGCTGCTGGTCTGCGCGCACACTGGAAAAAAAAAATGACCGGTCCCCAACATCAGATAGCTTGAGAAGCACTGGTGTCGAGTCCATAGCTTGGGGAAAACGCCTGCAGGGCTTGGCTTTGCACTGCACCATGTGGAGAGCTGAGGGTGGAAGCACCCGTTGGAAAGAGGGGAGCAGGATGGGGAATGTTGCAGTGATCACCCTCAGACAGATGAGCACTCCACTACCTGGAGGAAGGAGGCCTAAGAGAAGGCCAGCATCGCATCCCCGGTGCTACCTCTTACTCAGAAGTATCTGTTTGAAGATTTGAGTGTCGTGAGAGTAGAATAAACTTGTTCATTTTAGCTAATTAAATAATATGTAAATATATATGTAGAGAAATGTTTGATGACTTCATCATTTTGTTTGCAGTACATCATTCGTAGTTAGCCCTGCCCTCCCGTTAGCCTTCGGCCCCTCAAAACCTTCATCCTGCCCTGCCTCTAGGGCAGGAACTTCCAATCCCGCAGCAGCGGCTGTCCCCTACAGATCGAGACCTGGATGGTCCCGGGAGAGCACGTACCCCTTTTGGGCAGTGTGAGGGCACTTTGGGGGCAGGGAGTGATTTTTTTTCCCTACCACTGCCTGGGCTCTGTGGATAAGCCGAGCATTTCAGGGTCCAGTGCAAGGAATTCTGAGTGCCTTCCATTTAAGATTGACTGCCAGGAGCCTGGTCCTTAGTGGACGTCATGGCTAAGCTCCCTTACTGGGCTGTCCGGAACACTGCTCGGGGTGGAGGGCTTTGGAGAGCCGGGAAGGCCCATAGATCTGAAAGCCATTGCCATTTTTCTGTCAAAGTCCTGGGAGGAGAGAGGGGAGAAATAGATTGGCTTTGTGCTTGTCTCAGGTGACAGGCTGCTGTCACTTTGGTTTGCAGATCCCCCTCCTGGTAATTAATCATCATCCCCAACTGTAGGCGAGGACTCTGTGGGTGCTCAGCATCCACTGGCAGCACCCTTATCAGCTCTCTCCCACCCCGCCAGCGTCTCCTGCCCACCGGTGGCTCCACTGATCAGCACCTCCCACTCCCTCCCAGTGCCTCTGGCCTGCCGTGGATCAGCTGTTTAGCAGCGTGCAGGAGGTGCTGGGGGTGGGGAGGAGTGAGGGCGGGGGGCGTTCAGGAGAGGGGGTGGAATGGGGCAAGAAGAGGTGGGGCAGGGGCGGGAAAGGCAGGGTGGGGGTCAGGGCCTGGGGCAAAGTGGGGGTCAAGCACCCTTTCCCCCCTCCCCCCGGCAAGGCCAAAATTGGCACCTGTGACCCGACCTACAGACCCCAAGTGGAGGAGATGTGTCTCGGCTGTAATGGAGCACGTGGTTAGAATCCAGCAGAAGACCAAAGACTGCCTCAGCCACTCTGGGGGAGTGAGCTGGGCCGGGGAAGGTGTGCAGCCTGTTTGCTCTAGTCCTGGAGAGGGACCTCAGGCAGATGGGCTGGGACAGGGTGGAAGGGAGATGAGGTTTGTGGTCTCCACCGCAGACGCTGGACGTACCCACGGGGCTGTGCTCTCTCTCTCCTTCCTTCCCTCTCTGTGAGGTCTGTTGGGGTGGCCCCAAATGGGTCCTAGATGTTCTATGCAAATCCTCCCTGTGCTCCTGTCCTCGTTTTAGAGAGTGGGCCTGGCTCTTTGTACCAGCTCCAGTCAGTGAAGTCACAGAGTTAAATCAGGGATGGCTTTGGCCCCTGCTTGATACCATGCTTGATACCTGGCCTCAAGCTGACCCCTTTGCTGCACCCACTACTGGAAAGGAGGAGTCATGCCCCAGAGACTTCTCCGCTGAGAGATCCTTTTGGTGCTCAACCAGCCCCCGTTCTTCTTGTGAAATTCCACCCCCATCTCGCATTACGGACCCTGCCTTTGGCTGCCGTTCCTTGGGCTTGGCTTAGCCAGGAGGGGGAGCCTGGTTACTCTTGTTTCAGATTTATGTCTCAGTAGTATACAGCGGGATCGGGGCTCCCATTGCGCTGGTCATTATACAACTCCTGCATCCTTCTCCCCCCCCCAATTAGCACACACTAAGTCCTCGCCCTGCCCCCCAGCCAGCATGGCTGCTTTAAAACAGACCCTTTGCTCAGGGTAATACATTATCCCAAGGACAAGGAATGCGGGCAAAGTCTGTGCGTGACCGACAGGCTTTTTTGTATTTCGGATGAGGGGTGATCACTGGGGCAAGAGTATGAAGTGCTCTGTGCTCTGCTTGCACCTGGCTTTCGCCAGCCCTGCCCATTAGGGGGAAGGAGGGTTCTTCTATATCTCAGACCCTGATCCTGGGGCTACAGGTACGGAGAGGAGACAGGCAAATCCGGAGAGCGGAGGGTGGTGGGCAAGTCACAGCTTGGGACCCTTTCGACCAGCGGGGTGCAGACCTTCTGATCTGTTAGCTGCCTGGTTAATGGGCCTCTCCTAACCGCATCTCCCCCTTTGCTCCCGCCCTCAGCGACAGCAGCTGTTGGAATGACTATGGCTTGAGCACCCTGCAGTCCAGCGGCACGGTATCCTCCTGCAGCTCCAGCATGCAGAGCAGCAGCCCAGAGGGGTTGGATGCCCCCGCCCAGCTCTTACCCATCATCAAAGCCGGGTGGCTGGACAAGAACCCCCCACAAGGGTGAGTGATGCTCCGAAGGGCGCAGCCTGGGAGACTGACTCTGGAGCAGGGGATCGGTGATGTCCATGTGAACTGGGCCCCCCGCCCACACACACACTTGGCCTGTCAGTGCCTAGGGAGGAAGGTTCCTCCCATCCCCCAAGCCTGTAGTCTCCCCTCATTTCTAGTGTCGGTCACTGACATGGGCTGAATGAGAGCAATCTTCCTATTTAGCTATTGATTTACAGCATCCATTCAGTCCTATCGATTGTGTTAGGCTCGGGGCCTAGTCAGTCAGGCCAAGAGCGGCCCGCAGTGTCACATGCAGCCTCCAGCCACCCTTGTCTGTCACTTCAAGGGGCAGCAGCACCCGGAGACTGCTGGTCCCAGCGTGCCACGCCCCACCCTGATGTCTGAGCCCTTCCCCAAGATGGAGCGGGCATGGTGGGGTCTGCAGTCTGAGCAAGTGGCAGCGTTCAAGAGGAAGGCAGCTGCAGCCTGTGCCCAGAGACGAACTAAGTGCAGCCCTGAGGGCAAGTTGCCACTCGAGCCCTGGCTTGTTTGGACAAAGCCTATGCCCTGGGCTACAGTTGTTTTGCTTAATCCATTTCCTCCTCACTCGGCTGAGGGCTTTGATTTAATCTCTGCCGTGGAGATGCTGGTGTTTCCCTATTGGACTCCAGGCAGACAGAGACTGCTGAGCTTTCACAAATGGCTGGCGGATTGCACTTCCTCCCTGTTACCCAACAGCGATGCCTCGGTTGGCTTGCATATTAACGGGAACCGGGAAATCACACTGCTCCTGTAAATCACCTGGTCACCCAGGGGAGGGGAGCAGCCTCTGGGCTAGTCTTAAAGGGCCCATGCTCCTAAATTAGGGCATGTCTATACTAGCAAGCTTACGGTGGAGAAGATGTACCGACGCAGCTGGGCTACTGTCAGATCGCTCGTGTAGCCGCTCTGTGCTGATGGGAGAGAGCGCTCCTGTCAACATAATAAAACCAGCTCAATGGGCAGTGGTTGTTTGTCGTCAGGAGAAGCTCTCCGGCTGACATAGCGCTGGGCACACTCGCAGTTATGCCAGTGAAATTTATGTCGCTCAGGGGTGTGGTTTCTTCACACCCCTGGGCAACGTAAGTTTTGCCGACAGAAGTGGCAGTGTAGACATGGCCTTAGAAGATTCTCCATGGGCGAGGGAGGGTTTTTTGTTGTTTGCAGTGTTGTAGCTGTGTCGGTCCCGGGATTTTAGCAAGACAAGGTGGGTGAGGTGATGTCTTTTACTGGACCAACTTGTCTTGGTGAGAGGGACGAGCTTTCGAGCTACACAGAGCTCTTCTTCGGGTCTGGGAAGGGAACTCGGGGTGTCAGCTACATACAAGGTGGGATAGGTTGCTTAACATAAGAAGTTAACACATATTCTAAGGCCGTGGTTCTCAACCAGGGGTACGCGTACCCCTGGGGATACGCAGAGATCTTCCAGGGGGTGCATCAACTCATCTAGATATTCGCCTGGTGTTACAACAGGCGACATCAAAAGCACCAGTGAAGTCACTACAAACTAAAATTTCATACCATGACTTGTTTATGCTGCTCTGTAGACTGTACACTGAAATGTCAGTACAATATTTATATTCCATTTGGTTTATTTTATAATTATATGATGAGAAAGTCACCAACTTTGCAGTACCAGTGTGCTGTGACTCTGATTTTATGTCTGATTTGATAAGCAAGTCATTTTTCAAGTGAGGCGAAACTTGGGGGTACGCAGGACAAATCAGACTCCTGAAAGGGGGGCAGTAGTCTGGGAAGGTTGAGCACCCCTGTTCTCAGGGACCATTCAAGGTGAAGTGGCTTGTTAACATAGGACTGCAGTCACAGGACATTGGCAGACTTTCTGTTGTGTTTGCTTGGCTGAGGGCTTATCTGCACTTGAAATGCCACGGCAGGGCAGCTGCATAGCCAGAGCTGGGCTGCCAACAGGCGTAGGTAGTCCATCTCCCCAAGAGGCAGTAACTAGGTGACAGAAGAATTTCCTCATTAACCTAGGGCTGTTTATACAGGGACTGAGGTCAGTTTAACACCACTGCTCAGGTGTGTAGATTTTTCACAGCCTTGAGCAATGTAGATATAATGTTTTAGAGTAGACGAGGCCCTAGTAACTAGGCTGGGGTGTGTGTCTTGGGACTCTGGATTTTTCCTGAGGAGGAGGAAGTTTTGTGCGTGTGTGTGTGTGTGTGTGTGTGTGTGGTGGGGGGAGAGAGAGAGAGAGTGCGTTTCCATATTAATGATTAATCTAGCCATAGCTATTGTGAGATCAGATCCCATGAGGTAAATATTTTACTGGCTTGACAGAGCAGTGGGAACCCAGCAGCTGCCATGTTGATTCAGCGCATGGTCTGTCTAGCCAGTGTCCTGCTTCTGATGGCACCAGCTGTTTCATAGGAAGGTACACGAAAGCCCGTAACCGACAATGCCCAGAGGGGACGGTTAGTCCTGGCTCCCTGATTCTCATGGAGCATGTGCACTGACCCCAGCCCTGGAGCCGGTGAGAGAAGCCCTGGGGTTGCTCTAACTTGTGCCAGCTCTCCAAGGGACTGACTACAGCTGAGAATAGATTGCCAAGTCTTTTGTCCCATTCCCAACCCCAGTATGCTGCCCCACCCTGGGGCAAGACTGAGTGTATTGTAGGGCCCGGCTAGGGCTACACTGGCTCTGTGTCCATTGAGAATGTCCCTGTGTTGGGGAGAGTCTCAGCTGGCCAGATGTGGCCGCTGTCCTGCCCCTTTGCACCACCTGAGTGACCCAAAGGGGCAACGGAGTGTAGGGAATCTCACCCAGGCAGTGTGATTTCAGCCTGGACCCTGAACCGAGTGGGGAACTGTTGGAGCAGTCGGAGGACGGGGAGGGTGCGGGTGCTGTATGTTTCAGGGCTCGGGCCATGGCAGCTTACACATGCTGAAGTCTGGAGAGACTGGGGGACAGTGGTGGTTCAAGGATGATGTCATGGGAGGAATTTCAATGGAGTCCGTGCAGGGCTGTATACAGGCTCTGCTGTGTGTGGGACGCAGGGAGAGATCCCTGTATGTTTGGCTTTCAAGGGAAGGTTGATTTATTAGCCACCCCCGCTCCCCCAATAAATCTTCTTGTTCAAAGGTCTCCTGCTTGGGGTGGAACTGTTGTGGCAGCCTGTTATCTCCTGTTACTCTGTCTTCTCTGAGCCCACAGAGCTTAGGCCCCTGCCTTATGGCAAGTCTCTTTTACGGGTGGCTTATGCACCCTACACATATCAATCTTCCTGTAAATTATTCCTGAGAAACCAGTTGTGATTGCACAGAGAGCTGGTCCGTGAAACTGAGCAGAAAGAGACAGCGAAACTGACCCGCCGGGAATCCCTGCCCATATGGCCTGTGATACAGAGAGTGAGTGGACAGCCTCGCAGGCGCAAAGCGCAGCCCAGCATTTAAAAGCCTGCACAGCTGATCGTATATGGTGGGGTTAGCGGCTTTTATGATGTACGTGTGTGGGATTATGGGGCCTGGCGTCGCCAACTGGGAGCTACGGCACCACGTTGAGGGTGAACTTGCTGGCTGCTCCGTGCCAAGGCAGGTTCAGGAACGGGAGAGGGGAGTTCTCATTGTCCATGTGACACGGAGGCTGCACAGATAACTCTTGGCAGGGCTGGGCCAGTGGAGAGGGCTGGGCCAGTGCGGAGCACTGGCTGCGCAAAGGCAGTAAGAGGGAAACCGGGGAATGGGGAGAGCAGGGATACTCAGAGCTCAGTGGTTCAGGAGCCAAATTAGCGATCAGCGTTACCCAAAACAGTCCTGTGAATTCATTTACTCTCGTACTATATAGTTGGATTTAAACAGTAAGACGGGAAATATTTCGTGTCTATATCTCTATGTGTTATTCTCACAGCAAGATGACTGGCCAAGTATTATCTTATCAACTACCCTGGGCTAATGACACAGGAAACGCATCCTGATTGGTTAATAACGTGGATTGGTTAATAACTCAATCAGGCCATGTTCTAATATCAGGTGCTGCAAAGAACTGCAGGAGCCAGGGCCCCGGAACCTTTGTAGAAGTGGGCGGGTGGGTGGGTGGAGGGGGGGCGGCAAGGCCGAAGTGGCAGAGAAATTAAAATAATTTGTCAACATCCCGCAGAGTACAGCTGTCCCCACATTCTAGTGTTGAAGATATAATCACGGTACGGACGAACGAAAAAAATAAGAGCATTTTAGTTCTAAACATTGCTGCGGGGTGGAGGGGATTTCCAGCCCGGAATTTCCTCAGCAGCACCCTTTTCACCCCCCTGCTCGGCCCGGGTCCCGGCCCCAGCGGGTGCGAGGCTGCTCCATCCCGTAGGCTTGTGCCCAAGGCAGCCGCCACGTGCAGGGCTGCTCCTCCTGCAGGGGGTACCCTCTCCCGCTGAGCCGCCTCTGGCCAGCTGCTGAAGTCCCTGCCCTCAGGTTCCCTGGGGCCCTGGTGCACAATGCTTCCTTAGCGCTTAAGCCCTTCCTGCCTGCTCTGCAGCCGGGGGGGCGACAGGAGGCGGCTGGGTTATGTCAGTGGCCAGCAGCGGCCTTGAGGCTTTAGCTGCCTGGAGGTGCTGTGCAGGCAGGAAGGGATTGGAGCTGCTTCCAACCATGGCAGGAGAAGAGATGAGCTCTGATGGGCCAGGTCATCCCTTCCCCCCTCCACCCACACGGTGCCGAAAGGCTGCTGCTGGCCAGAACGTGATCCCATGTGCCCCGCCCACGTGTGGCCTCTATGATCATGTCTTTCCCACAGCACATATGGGAAAAAAGGGGGGGGGGCATGGGTCCCCAGTGCATGGAAGACACATTGAAGAGCTGCTTGCAGCTCCCGAGCCTCAGTCTGAGTATCACTGCCCTAAAGAGACAATCCAGGGTGCGTGTCTGCTCCCCCCATGAACCTTCTCATATGGGGGACGCCTCCCCACCCCGGAACTGATCCACATGACTGCTGCTCTGTCCTCCTGCATACCCCTTCTCCAGTATGCCCCGATGCTTGCGAGATGCCGGCCTGCATTTAAACAGCTAGGCGGAGGGGCAGGTGGGCAGGGTCCTATACTATCAAGCAGGAAAAGCATGTCTATATGTCTATAAAATGTGTATCCATTGCCCTGTGTCCATCTGGCCTGCCCTTCCTATGCCGTCCATCTGGTTACGTTGCAAGTCCTTTGGGGCAGATTAGCTCAGAAGCAAAAATACCCCAGTGCGAGTTTATAAAGCGTGCATCCTCTTACCTCCTTGAGCTTGGCTCACTAAGGGAGCAGTCAGGAGCCCCTGCATTCCCGCTGGCACTGCTGGCTCGCCAGGCTAACTAGCCTTTTCCATCCCCTTACAGCTCATATATCTACCAGAAGCGCTGGGTGAAGCTAGACGCCGACTACCTCCGATATTTTGACGGTGAAAAGGTGAGTGCAATGCCCCGCTCTGTCACAGACTTTCTGTGTGACCTTGAGCTAGTCACTTAGCCTTTCTGGGCAGTTCCTCATTTGTACAACGGGAATACCAGCCCCTCCCTGCTGTGTGGAGGAGAGATGCATTAAAGGTCGTGCGGTGCTCAGATACTGCAGTCGTGGGGCTGTGTAAGTACCTAATCTCGATCGCTTGTCTTTGAAATCTGCCATCCAGGGTGGGACTGACGTGTGGTGTGGAACCAGGGGCGGCAGGTTTGTATAATTTTTGGTGGTGACCAGAACCCGCCTCAGCCCAAACTCTGCCCCCCACCTGCCCAAGGCTCTGGGAGGGAGTTTGCATGGGGAAGGAGGTCTGGGGTGCAGGCCCTAGGCTGGGGCAGGGGATTGGGGTGCAGGGTGCAGGCTCTGGGAGGGAGTTTGGGGATGGGAGGGGGTGTGGAGGGAGGAGGTGCAGGGAGGAGGTGCAGGGTGAGGAGTATGGGGTGAGGGCTGTGGGGTGCGGCTGCAGATAAGGGCTTTGGGGTCTGGGAGGGGCTCAGGGTGAGAGTAGGAATGTGGGGGGTGAGGGCTCTGTCTGGGGCTGGGGGGTTTGGGGTGTTAGGCTCAGGGCTGGGGCAGAGGCTTGGAGTGCAGGGGGATGAGGGCTCTGACTGGGACTAGGGATAAGGTGTTTGGGGTGCTGGAAGGGCTCAGGGCTCTGGCAGAGGGTTAGGTGTGGGGGGATGAGGGATCTGGCTGGGGCTGGAGATGAAAGGTTTGTGGTGTTGGAGGGGGCTCAGGGCTGGGGCAGAGGGTTGGAGTGCAGGGGGATGAGGGCTCTGGCTGGGACTGGGGATAAGGTGTTTGGGGTGTTGGAGGGGCTCTGGGCTAGGGTAGAGGGTTGAGAATGCAGTTTTGGGGTGAAAGCTCTGGTGGGGGGTGTGAGCTCTGGGGTGGGGCAGGGCTGGGGATGAGTTTGGGGTGCAGGCAGGCTGCTCCGGGACAGGAGCCAGAGAGGAGGACTCTCCCCAGCCCTTTCCCTGCTGGGAGCAATGAGATCTGGGGGAGGAGCCCCCCTTTCCCGCCCCCCCAGCAGCACACTCACCCCCACCGCTGTCACTGCACTTGCTCCTAGAACCCCTCTCAGGTCCAGGAATCGGCCTTGCCTCCCCCGGGGTGGGTGCCGGGTGGAGCTCCGTGCGCCTCCTGCCGCCCCTCGCTGTAGCCTCACTGGGGGCGAGGGATGGGGCTGCCTCCTTGCCTAGCATGGGGCAGGAGCGGTGACTGCGGGCGGGGAGGCCCCCTGTGCTGGTGGAGGGTCCCGCCGGAAAAGGGAAGGGTCTGAGGTGGAAGGGCCGGCTCAGAGTCAGTCTGCCCTGGCAGGGGAGATGGGGGCACTAGGACCCCGCGGCAGCAGTTGCTGCAGGGAAGAGGCAGCCAGGGATGGGGCCGGGGAGGTGCGTGGGGGCAGCAAGTGGGGGCCGGGGGACACTCGTAGGAGGCGCAGGGGGGGCGGCAGGTGGGCCGGGGGAACACACCCAGCCCCAAATACGGGTGGAGCTGGGCCCCTGGGCTCTGAATATTGCTAGTACCAAGGCACGACGTGGAGATATAGCTCGCCGCCCTGTTGGGAACTTCCCCCAGGGATGGGGACGTGCTCTTCTGGTTCAGGTTCCCCTCTGCTTTCTAGAAACCGGTGCAGAGTGATGATAACTTGCATCCCCCAGCTGGGCCGTGAACTAGGGCTCCTAAGCTAAGCAGCGTCTGGCCTGGTCAGAAGGTGGAAGAACCAGGGTGGTGTAAAGAGTAGCACCGGCACGGCAGGCCATGGCGTTCTTGTCTCTGAGTCAGCCCAGGATTGGCGCAGCCTGTCAGACAAGGCGTTCTCATCTGCTTGTAGTCCTGGAAGATTCCACTTACGGCCAGAGTTGGTGTGGAATGCAGCCACCTCTGGGGTGGAAGGCAGTCGGAGTTTAACAGCACACAGGAATGCTGGGCACTGCTTTAGTGCAGGGAGTGGGGTAAGAATACCGTGTCCAGGAGGGACTGAGTTTAACTATATCCGATGACACCAGTCAGGGTCAGAAGGCTACACCTAGAGAGAGAGAGAGAGCTGGCTTCTCACCACTCCGTAAAGTTTGAATCGATTGAGGTCCCCAGGTGGTGATGGTAGCTGAGGGTCCGGAGTGCTGGAGACAGGCAGAGCCCCCAGCACGACCAGTCAGGAGAAGATGAAGTCCCAATGGAAATGCTACAGATTTTGGATCCAGGCATGGGGCTGACCCCTCCGCTCGAGTAACGGTGTTGTGGGGTGTCTCCTGGCTATGGGTAGGGCTGATGTTGGCATGTCCTGACAGTGATGGGGCTCTCAGTCTCAGGTTGTGCTAGCACATAGGTGTTTCCTTGGGTCTGTTACCCTCCCGCTGCGTCTCTGGGGGTGTGGTTGTGACCCGTGTGATTCTCTGCTGCAGGACACGTACTCCAAGCGCTTCATTCCGGTGACCTCAATAGCCCGCGTGGCCAGCATCGGGGACCAGAAATTCGAGGTGATCACTAACAACAGGACCTTCGCCTTCCGGGCTGAGAGTGATGGTGAGTGTGGGGAGCCCCGCAGTGTTGCTCCTGGCGTGGGTTTCTCCAGGGGTGGCACATGTAGGGTGGGGAGAAGGAAGCAGAGAATAGGGAAGCAGCTGCTCCTGTTTCTCCCGCCTGGCAGGAGAGAGTTCCCAGGAGTCAGCTGTCATTTCCCTTTACTCACTCCGGTCCCATTGCTCCTGGTTATTGCCCACTGACCCCTCCGCTCTCCCCCTCAGTAATCCCTCTCCCTCCTGATGATCAGACTCCGAGGATGACACCAGGCCCTCCCCACCCCTTCGCCCTTTTTAGCTGAGCTTTGGCTCCGTCTTCTTCCAGCAAGTCACTCGTGGTCCAGACCAACATCCAAAGCAGCTAAGAGCTTCGGGGGCAGTGACCGAATTTCCTGCTCTTTCCTTCCCCCTGGCTCCTCAGAAGAGCCGGGGGGCAACTGCCTGCTGAGCACTGGAGCCCATTAATAAGGCTTCTGTCCCTGAGCAGCAGGGGGCGCTGGAGGTGCACTCCCTGCCCGGTGGATCGAGGACGCTGCCTCTCTACGCGGCCAGCCCTTGCTGCTCTGCAGAGCAAAGGGCCAAGCTGGAAATCCATGATCTTGCCCCCCGGTGCTCCTGCATGTGTCCACAGTGAGTGGGAGGGGGCCTGCCATAACCTACGCACCAGCTTTGGAGCCCATCCTCGGGCCTGATGGCAGGCCTGGCTCCCAGCTGACCCCGAGCCTTGTCTGCCCTGCAGCGGATCGTAACGAGTGGATGAGGACCCTCCAGCAGATGGTGGACGAGCGGAAGTTCAAGGGCTTGAACAGGATATCCCTGTTCCAGCTGGCCACCGGCACCTTGGACTCGGTGGACAAGTGCGGGCTGCTGGAGCTGCGGGGCTTTAAGAACAAGCTGTACGTGGTGGTGGCTGGAGATAAGGTTTTCCTGTACAAGAACGCCGAGGTCTGTATCCGTGGAGGCTGTCTCCTTCCAGGGGTGGGGAAAGGGCCCTATTGAAATACAACAGCTCAGACCCCTGCCAAGGTACGGGGGGCTGGGGTCACAGCCCAGCTTGAAAAGCTTCTCACGCCCTTCTTTCTCCTCCCTCTCCCTCTTTCCCCCTCTTCCTTCATGCCATCCCCACTTCGCTCCTTGCCTGCTCCCACCCTCCTCCCCTGCGTCCGCTCCCTCTGGGTCCTTCCCCTTGGTCTTTCCCTGGGGCCGCCAAGAGAGTTTGTGAGCAAGGTTATTATGAGCCATAGGAGCGGTAGCAGCTAGCGCCTGACCCTGTGTCCCCATTGTGCCGGGAGCTGCACATTCACAGGCTCGAACGCTACACGCTCGAACTGGACAAGGCAGGCGAAGCGTGGGGGTCGGACGGCTCATTTTACACATGAGCAGTGGAGGCACCGGGTGGATGAAGGGATGTGCCCGAGGTCCCGCAGGGAGTCAGGGCAGAGCAGGAAATGAACCCGGCTCTCCGGTCCAGCCCTTTGACCCCCGTAGTCCCAGCCGTCCTCCAAGGAGGTGTTGGGAAGTGGGGATCAGATCAGGACTTTAGTCCCACAGGGCAGAGAGGTGTTACCAGCTTTGCTGGTTACTTTGGGGTACGCTCATTTATTAGGGTTACTCTTCTGGTGGGGGGGTGTTCTGTAATTGTATCAGGTTACTGCTTATGTCACTCGTGTCCTCATACGGAGCTCTACTTCTCCCTGCTGCAAGTCCCTCCCAGTGGAGCTCTCCTGCAGGACCTAGGTTCCCCAGGGCTGGGTTCTTCCAGCCCCAGAATATATCTATCTCTATATCTCTCTCACACTCACACTCACACACACCCACCCAAGTCTGAGAGGACCGGGTTCATCAGCTCTCCCAAGCTGACCCCTTATATGTCCCTGGACTCAGCCTGCTGGGTCGAGGAGCACTTCCAAGCTGCCACCCCCATATGCCCCAGGTTCAGCACGTCCCTATCCCCACTTCCGTGTTACAATTGTTCTGGTAGTGACCCACTGGATGAGCAAACCCCATAGGATTTTTGGGCGCTGCAGGGATCTTTTAGCTTAGGCTACGAGGAGCGTTGCTGCAGAGTGAATGAGGAAACCAAAAAACACCCACAGCGGGGCGGGGGAGGGAGAGAGAGAGAGAAGCAACCAGCTTAACCATGAAAGTTGTTTATTGCTGGTAATAACCATAGGGGAGCAAACAAAAAAGCCGTTATAATATTAAATCTAACTTATATTTGATTATAAAAGTCAGGTTTAGAAAACTATATCTGATGACACCAGTCAGGGTCAGAAGGCTACACCTAGAGAGAGAGAGAGAGCTGGGTTCTCACCACTCCGTAAAGTTTGAATCGATTGAAGTCCCCAGGTGGTGATGGTAGCTGAGGGTCCGGAGTGCTGGAGACAGGCAGAGCCCCCAGCACGATCAGTCAGGAGAAGATGAAGTCCCAATGGAAATGCTACAGATTTTGGATCCAGGCATCAGAACACTTACTTGAGCATGGGTAGGGGGTTTTGTAGGGAAACAACAGTGGTTCAAGGGAGAACACTAGATTTGTTTATGGGTAAACAAGGGAATATACCAAAGTTGTTTTGTTCAGGCTAGACATGGGAGCTGATCATTCCTGGCTATGGGCAGTGTTCCTTGGAGGGAGCTCACAATGCAATTAAGGAGCTTCACTATTTTGAATACCGATAAAGGATTTATTCCTAGAATTGGTCTGATAAGTACTGAGCTGGGTGTGTGCAGGCGTGGGTTCATTAACATCTGGAGCAGAGATCCCCCATCATGCAGTGCTTCCCGGCTTTTCTGGTCCCAGAATTCTGTGCGGTTCTTGCCTTGGAATCTCTGTTCTCCATTCTGTAGGTTAATGGAGATGCCTCCCTGTCCCATCTTCGATGCAAATGAGGCTAGGAGAGTTTCCTTAATCCTGTCCTCCTTATCCCAGGGGTTTAGGTGGGTCTCCCACGGCCTTTTCATTGCTTTTTGTAAGTCTGTCTTCTGATGCGGATTTGGTTCAAGCAGAGGCTGGGGGGCAGGAAGGTCTTTCATGAGTCAGGCTGGGTACTGCACCCTGGTTCCCCAAGAACACAGAGCTGCCAGGTAACAGAGGGGCGCAGGACCCAGGTGTGAATTGCGCTGGAGGTGGGAGTGCGAAGTGGCCATTTGTGGTGCCCCCTGGTGTGCTCTAGCCCTGCTTCCCTCCGCTCTGTCTCACCAGGAGAGGAGACTTGTCTCCAACATGTCTTGAAGGAACTCTGCAGGCTGTGGTCTCTTTAAGCCCTGGCACTGTCTCTTCTCTTACAAAGACCTCGCATGCCGCTCCTGAAAAGGGGACACAGCTTCATGGCACAGACCTTGCCTTCTGGGTCTGTCCAGTGCACCGAGTTCCCAGGTTTTAACGTCTGTCTTAGAGTCATAGGACTGGAAGGGACCTCAAGAGGTCGTCTAGGCCAGTCCCCTCCACTGAGGCAGGGCTAAGTATTATCTAGACCATCCCTGACAGGTGTTTGTCCAACCTGCTCTTAAAAATCTCCAGTGATGGAGATTCCACAACCTCCCTAGGCAATTTATTCCAGTGCTTAACCACCCTGACAGTTAGGAAGTTTTTCCTAACGTCCAACCTAAACCTCCCTTGCTGCAATTTAAGCCCATTGCTTCTTGTCCTATCCTCAGAGGTTAAGGAGAAAACTTTTTCTCTCTCCTCCTTGTAACAACCTTTTATGTATCTGAAAACTGTTATCATGTCCCCTCTCAGTCTTCTCTTCTCCACAGTAAACAAACCCAGTTTTTTCAATCATCCCTCATAGGTCATGTTTTCTAGACCTTTCATCATTTTTATTGCTCTCCTCTGAACTTTCTCCAGTTTGTCCACATCTTTCCTGAATGTGGTGCCCAGAACTGGACACAATTCTCCAGTTGAGGCCTAATCAGAGGAAGAATTGCTTCTCGTGTCTTTGCTGCTAATACATCCCAGCATGATGTTTGCTTTCTTGCAACTGTTCACTCATATTCATCTTGCATGCTTGAGGTTGGCCTTCAAGGTGTCTTTATATCTGAGGATGGGTCAATCCTTAGGGCAGGTTCCCATGCTCAGCTGGCCGTAGAGCACCGCTTTCGGTATATGGGAAACCTCCATGCAGCCCATAGGTCCGACTCAGCAAAGTTGAGACCTGATGTGCATACTCTGGAAGCCAGAGATTGGACATCTCTCAAGGACTTTAGTTCTATGGCAGATACCATTAAAAATCCTTTGTATCCTTTAATTCAAGATACAGAAGAGAAGAACAAACAGTTAAAGCATTTGAAATGCAAAATATGAACGAGCTTGTCTTTTAACCACAGCATTGTTCCCTGGCCCTTGAGCTGCAAAAAGTTTCTATAAGGAAAACCTCCTTTTGAGATGGTCCTTGTGGGGGAAAAGAGACAAAGTCAGCTGAGATGGGCTGGAACTGCTGGTGCTAAAGTCCAGTCCTGTTTCCTAAGGCTACATAAGAGAAACGTGCACACAAAAGGGGAGAGGAAAAGAGCAGCAAAGAGAGAAAATGCAGCTTCTGTCTCAGGGGGTGACTCATTTGCAACCTCAGTGCTGGAAGGACACAGGCCCAGCACATGGTCTTGGTCTTATCACCCACCTGGCAAACTTGTACCAGTGTTGGGCTGTGTTCAGCATTGCTTTTATCTGCCTCATTCTGGTCACAGGCTTGCAGCTGTGTTGCAAAATACAGTCTTGGCTGGCTAAGCCCAGCTCTGATCAGACAGCATTAAAAAGGAGAGGGATAGGAAAGAGAAGAAATAAGGGGTGGAAGGAAAAGGACGCACAGGGGGCAGGGACGGAGAGTGTTTTACAAAGTCTCACATCCCAGGAAGTGTTTGCTATTCAGCCAGAGCCAGCGGACATAGTGATGTCAGCTGGTCCCTCTCTTGGTCCAGTGTGGTCAGGACATCTCTTGGGATCAGAACAACAAAGGTGGCCCAATGGTGTTGTGATGGATCCTGGGGTCCCAGGAGACAGCGGGAGTGGCAGCCATGATGGTAAAACTAACTCCAGTGGCCTTTGGCAGACAGCTGCTAATTTGCCCCCAGACCCCTTTTCCTTTTCAGAACCCCAGAAGGGAGTGATGGGCAGAACGGCGCATCACCGGATTATACCGTCCGCCGATTCGGCCTTGTTTCCCACACACCAAGTTTGATCCATTGATTTCCGGTCCCATGCCGCTCTTGTTTGATCCATTGATTTCCGGTCCCACGCTGCTCTTGTTTGATCCATCGATTTCCGGTCCCACGCCGCTCTTGTTTGATCCATCGATTTCCGGTCCCACGCCGCTCTTGTTTGATCCATCGATTTCCGGTCCCACGCCGCTCTTGTTTGATCCATTGATTTCCGGTCCCACGCCGCTCTTGTTTGATCCATCGATTTCCGGTCCCACGCTGCTCTTGTTTGATCCATCGATTTCCGGTCCCACGCCGCTCTTGTTTGATCCATTGATTTCCGGTCCCACGCCGCTCTTGTTTGATCCATTGATTTCCGGTCCCACGCCCTTCTTGTTTGATCCATCGATTTCCGGTCCCACGCCCTTCTTGTTTGATCCATCGATTTCCGGTCCCACGCCCTTCTTGTTTGATCCATTGATTTCCGGTCCCACGCCGTTCTTGTTTGATCCATTGATTTCCGGTCCCACGCCGTTCCTGTTTGATCCATTGATTTCCGGTCCCACGCCGCTCTTGTTTGATCCATTGATTTCCGGTCCCACGCCCTTCTTGTTTGATCCATCGATTTCCGGTCCCACGCCCTTCTTGTTTGATCCATTGATTTCTGGTCCCACGCCCTTCTTGTTTGATCCATCGATTTCCGGTCCCACGCCGTTCTTGTTTGATCCATCGATTTCCGGTCCCACGCCGCTCTTGTTTGATCCATTGATTTCCGGTCCCACGCCGCTCTTGTTTGATCCATTGATTTCCGGTCCCACGCTGCTCTTGTTTGATCCATTGATTTCCGGTCCCACGCCGTTCCTGTTTGATCCATTGATTTCCGGTCCCACGCCGTTCCTGTTTGATCCATTGATTTCCGGTCCCACGCCGTTCTTGTTTGATCCATTGATTTCCGGTCCCACGCCGTTCTTGTTTGATCCATTGATTTCCGGTCCCACGCCGTTCTTGTTTGATCCATTGATTTCCGGTCCCACGCTGCTCTTGTTTGATCCATCGATTTCCGGTCCCACGCTGCTCTTGTTTGCCAGGTGTGATCTTAACCCAGTGCTTGAGTTCTATCCAGAGGCCTTTCTTGTGTGGACTCATTGGGTCTGTCTCCCTTTCGCACCTGCTCTCATCGCCGTTTGTTGGTAGAGGTTACTGTGACCCTTCAGAAACTTTCATGCGCTTTGCCACAGTTGAGCTCCCGGTTAGGCTATCCGTGCGGGCCCAGTTACCACGACATGCCTCCGGGGCCCAAGGGCCCCAAAGCGACCCTGGGACTGCCAGCACTGGGTGCAATAGGGCTGGACTTGGAGCACTGCCCCCATCTCGCCTGCCTGCTTCACTCCCACACGCCGGAGGTGCCTCTGGTATGACCCTGTGAGTCCCGTACTGTTGGTCTTTAACCCCTTCCTGGCTGTTCTTGCCCCATCAGGATTATCGACAGGGGACCGGAATCACCTACATTGAGATGAATGTGGGGAACGTGAAGGACGTGGACAGAAGAGGATTTGATCTGACGACGCCTTACAGGATTTTCAGGTGAGGAGGGGGGTCTAGGTGCTGTGCCTCACGGGTGTTGGTCCCTCCCCTGCCGTACAGCGCGTGTCTCCCCCCAGCCACCCCGTTCCCCCACACGGCTCTCTGGTGTCTTTCAGCTTCTCGGCAGACTCGGACCAGGAGAAGGACGAGTGGGTGGAGGCCATGCAGCAGTCCATCGCCGAGGCCCTCTCCAACTCGGAGGTAGCGGAGAAGATCTGGTCGGTGGAGGCAAACCGGTTCTGCGCCGACTGCGGGTCGCCCCAACCCGACTGGGCCTCCGTCAACCTTTGTGTCGTCATCTGCAAGAGATGCGCAGGTACGGGCTGAGCCCGGGTGGCACGAGCCGTGGGGCCTGGTGATGGAGAGAGGCCCAGCTCCACGCTGGGTCAGCGAGCTTAGAGCACGGTGCACCCCTGGCTTCAGCAATGGGACTGGGCTCTGCCTCTCCCAGGAGTTTCTTCCTCCATCACCCCGGACTGGGCTGCCCCTTCTCGCCCTCCTTAGGAATTGCCCGGCTAGGTCAGACTAGTGCCTGTCTCTGCCATTTCGGAGGCAGGCTCAGGAACTCCCACTAGTGGACGCTTGTGGAATTGCCTGTTCCTGGGGGAATTTCTTCCTAACTCAGCTGTGCCGGCAGCTCTCCCGGTGGAGAGACAGCTCTGCTGGCAGTCGAGTGCTCGTGTTGGCTTCGCGAGTGGCCCTCGGGGAGCTGGCGGAGCCATGCCAGCAAAACTCCTTTTGCCTGCATGCGCTGCCTCTCCACTAGGGGGCTCTGCTGACAAAGCTTTACCAGCAAGGGCCCTGTAGTGTAGACAGTCCCTGAGCGGATGGTGTTCGTCCAGTTCCCAGTGGCCAAGGCGACGGACTGGAGATGACCCAGCAATGCAGATCTCTGCTAGCTGTGATTCTTTGGCGGCTGTCTGCATCAGAAAACTGCAACTGGTTAGAAAAGCTCAGGGAGACGGAAGTGCCCTCCTGTCTAGAGAGGCACCCTCTGGGGTGAAGTGGAGGCATGAAGGAGGGGGGATGCTTACCCAGAACTTAGCAGGATAACCTCGCCTGATACCGTTATCCCCTTCTGCAGATGGAGAAACTGAGGCAGAGCGGCTATGGCACTAACCCCGGGCACCAACTCCGGGCCACGGCCGGGCAGCTGGAGTTCCTGGCTCTCAGACTCATGCTCAGAGCACGAGGCCGTGCCGCTGTCCCTAATGAGACCTTCGCTTTTGTTTGTTTGACCCACAGGAGAACATCGGGGGCTGGGGCCGAGCATCACCAAAGTGCGGAGCCTGAAGATGGACAGAAAGGTGTGGACAGAGGAGCTAATCGAGGTATCGGTGCAGATTCCCATGGGCTAGCAGGTGGAAAGGGGGCTTTTTTGTAGCTGTCTGTGAAATCGTGCCCTTATTTGATACTCAGACACTTGCGGGGCCTGTGGCAAACCGTACAGAGCCAGAATGGCTGGGTGCCTGTTTCTGGGAAGTTCAAAACTGCCAGTCGAACCCATGCGGGCTGATTCTGAGTTCCCGTTCCCCATGGTATCTGTGCTCCCTGACGGACGCTGCTGTGACGTAGAACCCCCAGCTTTGCTTCCGTAGCATCCACCCTCTGGAGACATGCCCCACTACTCCCATGGATCTGGAAACAAACCCGCCCCGATGCCTCCCTTCAGGGGGCGAGTGAGCCTGTGTCTGGGACTGGAAGCCTGAATGTGCCTGGCTGCAGATAGCAGAGCTGGCGGATCAGTCACTGCCGAGTCAGTCACTTGGGAGTGGGGCAAAAGGACACGAGGCGTTAATAGCGCCCTAGCTCGGTTTTGTTTCGAAGGAGGAGAGGCCGAGCTGTAGGAGTCAGAAACAGCTGCACAGAGAACGGCGGGAAAGCTGCTGATCCAGGCATGGTGACTGCATCTGGAGTAACCGGAGCCCGGAGGGCGGGGGAGGCTGTGTTCTGTTACTGCAGAAATACCGAGGGTATGTTTTCAAGCAGCAAAGCTGGCTCAGGAGGTGATGAGTGGGCGAAACAGAACTTCCCCTCTTAGGGTCCGGTTCGGAACTGGCTGTGGCTGGCCAGTGACTCAGGCCACGTCTCCACTGGATCAGAGGCGTGATTGCAGCCTGCATGGACGTTCCCAAGCTAGCGTTGCCGGCACTCAAGGGACAAGCAGTGAAGCCCAGGGTGCGCTCAGTAAACATTTCCTGAGACGAATGGAGCCAGCGCTCCATTTTGAGCGCGCCGGCTCCCAAGACGCCCCCCGGCTGCCCCGGTGCAGGGGCCATTTCGCTTCCCCATCTGCGCCCCCTCTCCCCACCCGGTGACCCTGGCCCCCTGAGGGGGTGACAGCTGCGCGCGTCGCAGGGGGCTGCCCATTTGGGAAGCCGTGTTAGCCACCAGAGAGGGCCTGGCTCTACAAAGCCCTCCATAGATTGGGCCCTGGCTGTCTACAAGAGCGCCCTGTGGTCAGCCAGCACGCCCGGCCGACAGCCTCTGATGGAGGTGCTAGGGGCAGGTTGTGTGTCTCCTCCCGTCCTCCCAGTCGCTGCACCTGTGACCTGGCAGGGCGTTCTCCACTCGGGGATCCCACCTTGGCCTGACGCAGCTGCCGTCTCTTACATTTGGACCTAGCTTCTGCTCGGTGGGAGGTAGGTCACTGGCTGCACGGGCCTCAGCACGACTCTGCCTCCATCACACACCACAAGGACCGTCCCCTCTTTGGCTGTTTGAGGCGAAACCAGATAGTCGTTGGCCTGCCTCTGATTCATTCCTACCAGGAATCTGGCGCTTCCAGCCCCAGGCAGGCTGCTCCTCCTCGCCGTCCGGTCAGACTCAGGGCCCCGCGCCAAGGAGCAGCTAGACAGGGACTGAGCCTTCCCCGCCCTTCTCCAGGACAATGGGATCTGGAAGCAGAGTGCTTCACGCTGGGAGATTCATCTGCTACCAGGGTGGCCAAAGCTGCTGGCAGCTCGGCCCGTGTCCACCCAGAGCCTGGCTGTGTCCGGCCTCCAGACACCTCTCCCCTGCCCCAGAGTCGGCTTCTGCCTGCGCCTGCTTCCCACGGACGCATCCTGAAAGTGCTTCCAGCTGCTCTCCCTAGCAGTGGGCGGCAGGTTTCTGCTCTCCCCTCTCCTCTAAGGTTACGTTAACCCTCAATGGCCCCCACCATGTGACATGCAGAGAAACCAGCTGAGAGAGAAATGGGGATGTTCCCCCGTAGATCTCACCCCCCCCTCCCCCGTACTTCCCCAGCTCCCTCTCCCCTCGCCTGGTGAGGTGTTTAGCTGTGGTGATGGTGGTGTTTTCTGCGCACTGCCCCTTTGAATTACAAAGGGCTCTGTTCACTGCGGAGTCAGGCAGCCAGTTTGTGTCCAGGACAGTGCAGACAGTCAAACACACACACACACTGCGCTGTCTCCTGGAATCTGCACTGTTGTTCTTCCCTGTGTTCTCCACCAACAGTAAAAGCAGCTCCCTTGGCCTGCAATCAGGAGCAACCCTACAATAACAAACCAGTATGTGAAGCCCTGCGCTTGTGAACGACCCTACAATAACAAACCAGGGTGTGTAGCCTGGAGCTTGCAAGCAGCCCTACAATAACAAACCAGCATGGTGCAGCCCGGCTCTTGGAAGGAACCCCACAATAACAAACCAGTGTGTGCAGCCCTGTGCTTGCAAGCAACCCTACAATAACAAACCAGTGGGTACAGCCCAGTGCTTAAGAGCAACCTGACAATAACAAACCAGCATGTGTGGCCTGGAACTCATGAGCAACCCTCTAACAACAAACCATTGTGTGCAGCCCAGCTCTTGCGAGCGACCTTCTAATAACAAACCATTTTGTGCAGCCCAGCTCTTGCGAGCGACCCTACAATAACAAACCAGTGCGGGAGGAAGAACATCAGGAAGGAAATGTGTGCCTCTCAAAGTGCAGGGGCTGATCCAGGTGAAAATGAGAAGCAATCGCTTTAAAACGTCAGTGTCCTTTTTGTAACCTGCAGCTGGAGCCAACAAGCCTCCGTGTGGCTCTGCAGATGTTATTGTGCGGCAGGAAAGGGGGCGGGGGATTGGCTGCCCTGCCAGACCATAGTCTTAGAGGCTGGGGTCCATAGGAGAGGTGTGTGTGGGCCAGCCAGGGCCCTCGGGGCGTGTGCTGTGGGGAACAGTCCCAGTCTGGCTGAGGGGGCGGAGGAGATGAACCAGCAAGCCGATGGTTAGCTGGTCTCTGTGTCTGTCTGCGGACACCATGCAATGGGCGATTTCACATGTGAACAGCAAATGGGGTTCTCACATCAGTGCTGGTGCATTCAATTACTAGCTCTCTCTCCCACACCCCCCGCTGCCCATCACAGTGGTATCAGATCCCCGATTCATAGGTTGGTACAACATAGAGCCAGAAGGGACCACTGAGATCACATAGTCTGATCTCCTGTAGAACACTGGCCGTAGGACTTCCCGGGATTAATTGGCTTGTCTGTCTGTCTGTCTGTCTCTCTGTTCCGTTCGCACCGGGCCACTAGCCCCCCCTTCCCCACTCAGCCCACCCCTTGGGAAAAGCCTAAGTGAACACATAGGCTTTGCACGTGCCCTGCAGGTGAGCCCGTTTGGGCTGTTGGGCTGAGTGTTAATGAGAGGCAGATTGGTGGTGTTCTCCCCCTTTGACCACACCCAGAGCTGCACTAGGCACCAGCCCCACATGGTTTGTCTCGCGTCCAGTGGAGATCCGTGGGGGATGTGGGAAGGGCAATGGGGAGATGGTGGTACTCGCACAGAGGTGCCAGCCAGTGCCGCTCACTCTGCCGTCACTGTTTTGTATCCCCAGCTGTTCTGCAAGGTTGGTAACTGCGTGGCGAACCAGTTCTGGGCAGCCAACGTGCCCCCCAGCGAGGCCATCCACACGGCGAGCAGGAGCCAGGAGCGGAGACGCTTCCTCGTAGCCAAGTACAAGGAGGGCAAGTATCGCCGCTACCACCCACTCTTCGGGAACCAGGAAGAGCTCAACAAGGTGGGTGCCTAGCGGTCTCGAGATCATGTTCAGGGAAGGGCTGGTCTGCTGGCCTCTGTCCTGGCAAGGGGTCTCCATTGCCTGGAGACGGTAAGCAGGCGGGGCCTTCTCCGCCCAGGGCCTGCATGCTAAAGAGCCTCCTTCACCTCTGGATTCTCCTCTTCGCCTTCCGCAGAGGCAGGCTCGGGCCTGCCAGGCTCCTGTGAGCCTGTCAGCTGGGAGCTCCTACGCCTGGTTCTGCCTGGCTGACTCTGGGAGCTTTGCCCGGCTGCCAAAGCCCAAATGTTCACAAGTGGGCCACCCATGGTGACACTGATTTTCGGAGGGGCCAGGTACCCACAGCTCCAGTCGACAGCACTAGGAGCTGTGGGAGCTCAGGCAATGGCCCGAGTGGTGATCCTCGCGGCTGACCTCCTCTGTCCCTAAAATCTATGAATCTATGAAATCAGCTCCAAGGTCTTGCAGGCTGGTCGCCCAAAAGAGGATGCCTGGCTCCCTGCACACGTGGGGGTGGCTCAGGTCGGTCTCTGCAGTGTTCAGGTAGTTTGCCTGGTGCGTGGTTCAGTGTTGGTTTTCAAGAAATAGATGTTAAACTGAGGCCTGGCCTGCTCTTAGCCTAAAGATCCCAGGTCTCGACTGGGAGGCTAATCCAATTGTTCTGGCCAAATTCCAGTTAAGAAATAACATTCTGTCTCCCTGAAATTCCCTCTGCAGTGTCTCAGGTATGGTCCTAACGTGTCATGAGATGTTGCTGTGTGCTGTTCAGTGGCTGCTGTGTGCCACCCCAGAGGTGACTGCATTTCAGACCTGGATGAAGTGATTCCAGTGTACAGTTTGTAGCTTGCTTTGTGGCGAATGGGGTCTGTACAATTGTCAGTTCTTTTCCTCAGCACCTGCAGTGCCCGCTGAGCTCTTGGTTAAAGCGTGTTGGGGTAAACGAATGCTTAAGTTCTCATGTTGCAATGACCCCTTCCTTTTCCCTGTACCAGAGATGGCAGCTTGGGCCTTCCAGATCAGGCGGAGGCTCCCGCTCTGTACGGCACTCGTAGTCTCTCTCTCTCCCCCTGGCTTTCTGCAGGGGATTCGGTCCCTGGCTGCATCCCCCCTCTGAAGATGGGGGTCCGCTTAGTGCTGACATCTCAGGTCCTCCCTAGGCTGTGGCCGGTTGGGAGGGAGATGGCTGGAGCTTTGCTCTTTCTTGGCGCTGGAAAGAAAGGAGAAGGCACAAGCTAAAAATAATCCGGTCGGCAAATCCAGCAGGATACTGCAGGAGGAGATGGGCCGAGTAATCAGAGCATCGGGGTCCAGAGTCTTGGCTCCCCCACCCGCACCCCCAGACCACTGAAGCATAAAGTACTGCCTGTCCTCTGGTGTCATCCCTGGCCCATCGTCTGGGCAGGGATGGTGTCTCTAGCCTCTGCCTGCCAGGAGCTGGGGCTGGATGACAGGGGATGGATCACTTGGTGATTCCCTGTTCTGTTCATTCCCCATGGGGCACCTGGCATTGGCCTCTGTCAGAAGACAGGACACTGGGCTAGATGGACCTTGGTCTGACCCAGTGTGGCTGCTCTTATGTTCTTTTGTCACCCAGGCTTGTTCTCCCTGAGCATAATGCTGCATTTACTTTCTTTCCACGGGGCCAGTGTCTCCCCTCATAATGCTGGGGATAGACCATGCCTGAGGATCCCAGCTCCTCCAGGCCAGCCATCCACTCCTATGCTCCATCAGCCCCCTTCACCCCGGCCCCTGTTTGTTCATGCCCCACACGCAGTCCGCTGGCGAGGCTGATCTCACTGCTGCTGCAGGGATGCTCTAGTAGTGTTTGCCCCAGGTGCGTATTGACCTTGGCTGCAGCCTGTAGGGAGAGAGGCTGTTAACCAGATGTCAAGAACATCCAGGGACCTGGCAGTTTCATTCTTCTCTTAGCACGGGACAAAGGTCTGAACAGGACAGATTGAAACTTGCATTTGGCCTAGATCCCATCCTCACTGAGGGCTAGTGGCTTTGCTTGGCCTGAAAAGAACTGGTCTTGCCTGAACAACAACTCGAGGGCTGGGCCTCTCGCAGGCACCTTTGCCTTTGAAGATCTCTGCCATGATCACTGTGTGTGTGCGCAGCCAGGAACCGCACGGGGACCCTGGTCTATTCCAGGTGTCGGCAGCCCCTGAACACCAAATGGCTTTCGAGTCCACAACTCATTACAAGCTCCTCCTACAAAGCTGGCCGAGCTTGTAAGCATTGCAGGGCAGGGGGCAAGAGTGGTCGGCCCAAGTGTAATACCCCTCCCCACCATGGGTGAACAGCGGGTTTTGAACCAGGGCACTTCAGCACCGAAGCAGGCTTGAGCTAAAGAAGTAGCTCCTGTAGCAGTAGTAGGCTGTTATCCTCTAGTGGATCAGTCACTAGGGGGCAATATGATTCACACATTGTGCTGCCTAATTGTCTTGCTTAATTCCTGTTATTGGCCACTCACACCAAGTGAGTGAAGTCTACTGGGGCTCAAAATCACTGCTTTGGAAGGATCATTATCACCGTAGCCTGGACCTCTGCTGCTTGAGCAAGAGGAATAACTTCTTTGGCTGGTAGTGGTAGTAAGCAGTTATCCTCTAAAGAACCAGCCACCCGAGGGGGATGCATTGTTACCCTGAGGGCCCTCAAATGACCTTTCTAAACACTGCAGCATAGCAGACCAATCCCTATGATATTGTTCCAAAGGAATTCTTTCAGGGCAGGCTATTTCCCGGGGGCTCCATCAAGGAACTGAAATATTTTAAATGAGCAAATTTCAGAGCGCTATGCTGAGCATCCCTTTAAGAGACACTGTGAAGCCCTCACTGGTAACTGCTGGTGACAGACGTTGCGCCAAGCAGGAAAGCTGGTTTTTTTTCCACGCTCCAGGCAAAGTGGAGGGGACGGTGGGCGGAGCGTAATTAACTTTTGAACTCTTTCTTTTTCCCTTTTGCTTCACACCGGTGGTGAGGATTATGTGGGAGCAGCGACTGGGCTGGAGGACAACAGAAACCAGGCTGGCCGTATCAGATTGCAAGCCGCTTTCCCTCCTGGGCTTTGTATTTTTGTTTGCTTAGAAAGTCCAGTCCCCGCCCTAAGCCTCTCTCGGAGAGGAGCTCTGGAATTCCACATGTGTGCTTGCTTGTTTTCTCCCTATACAGAGGCCGTCCCACCCTCTCGCTGTATGACTTCACCCAGGGCTCCTTAAAGGAGGGATTAAAACCAAAGCTGCTCCAAACTTTCTCCCCCAGTTCAAGCCCCTTTCCCTTCCCCAGCTGGCCTGGCAGCCAGCTCTCAGCTGCAGCAATCAGCAGCCCTTGCCTGTGGCACTTTCCGCCTGTGTCGATATTTTGTTTCCAGCCTGTTTTGCTGAGCTCAGCTCGGAGCCCCCCCGCGGCCCCGCTCTGGGTTTTAGCTGGTGAGGGGGCTTTGTCATTCTCTGCTGATGCTCTGCCCTGTCTCTGTCTCCAGCGGCGACTGGACTCATCTGTTGCTTTCCTTGCCCTGTTGCAGGCCCTGTGCGCTACGGTGACGACCAGCGACCTGGCTGAAACTCAGTCCCTGGTGTTCTGCGGGGCGGAGGTGAGCTGCTTCTCCGGGGACCCCAACTTCCCGAACCCCATCGCCTTAGCCGAGCAGGCTGGACAGAAGCTGCAGATGGAATTCCTGCTTCATAACAAAAACTCAGGTAAGAGGAGCAGGGGGGACAGGGCAGAGCCCCCAAGCCGGGGCTGTGAGCAGGATGGAGTTCTGGGAATGCTGCTGCCGAACTTGCCTTGCCTGAGAGAGACGGTGGGATGGGCTAATGGTTAGAGCATCAGACGCGGGCTCTGTTCTCTGCTCCGCCGCTTACTGGTTCAAGGTCACACACCAAGGCACTTCGTGTCTCTGTGCCTCCGTTTCTCTCATCGGTGAAGTAGGGCCGGGTATGCTCACCTACCTCGCTAGTGAGGCTTGATTTGCAACGTGAGCCAAGTGCTTTGAGACCCTCCCCGCTACGGAGGAGGAGCAGAGTGTGGATAGCAAAGTTGCAAGAACGCTTAAGAGACCCTATGCACGTTGGAAGCATTAGCTCGGATCATCCTAGGTTCCTGGCAGAGCTATTTGAAACTGGGCGGTGTCGATTCACATGAGCCAAGGCTTTGGTTCTGTGGGTCCCATGTGAACCCAGAACTGCCCTCACCCTGGGCCTGCTATGAACTCTCCCCTGCCCTCCTTTTGGGCTGACTCAAAACTGAACCTCCTGGCCCCACGGTGGCTCAGGTTTCAGCCCCACAGGATCAACTTTGGCACAAACACAGAATCTTTGGTGTGTAGCTGAAGTCAGACTAGCTCAGTTCAGGCTTCCAGGAAGGGTTTCCCCACCATTCTGGAGAAATCATTGAGAAAAGTGTCAGAGGCGTAATGAGAACAGGAAGTGGCTATGAATGAGGAGGGAGCTGGTATGGGTGTACGTTGGTGTCAGCTGTAACACGCATTTAAAACTGTGTTTAAAAAGCCCGTCTTACCCAGAGAAAACGCAGCAAACAGCCCAGCTGCAAAGGCACCAGGAGCGGCTGCTTCTCTCCCGTCATTCTCATGGGCTGGTTCGAATCTCCCTGGAGCATCTTTCCGTGCTGTCCCAGCATGCTTCAGCAATCTAGGGCAGCGGCCGATGGGAGGGAGCCCTGTGGAGCCGGAGCCTGCCGTCCCTCCCCCGGGGGTCTGGAAAGCGACGTGCTCTCCCCTTCGTGGCCCCTGCGTTACATCCGTGTGAGAGGACACGGCGTCAGGCTTGATTCGGCTCTTGGCTGCAGCAGCAGGAGCGACTCCGCTGAAGTGGGACTGGCCTGTTAGGTGGTGGTAGAAGCTGCTGGTTCCTATTCTGCCTGGCTGCACTCCGCCTGTTCTCAGTCGCAGAGTCACCGGCAGAGCCGGTGTGGAGCTCCACCCTCCAGCCTGCTGCTGGGACATCCCCAGCATCCGCTTCTGTGAAAGGCGATGCAAGGCTCCCACCCACGGCCATGAACACACCCGCCGCGCTGGTGTGGCGCAGCTGGTTCTGGGAGTGCTCTCGCTGTGCTGCTGGTCCATCGATGCCCGTGCCCTCAGCACAGCAGGGTGACGCGCGCCAGCGACAAAGGGTCTGTCGGTCTGCAGGTGACTGCACGTTAAGGCAAAGACCCAGGCGTTTTCAGGTGCTCAGGCAGATGGCTGGGGGAAGCGTGACCCATCGGCTGCCCGGTATTCACCAAAGTGATGCTCTGCCCGGGGCTGCTCCACATTGCCAGTGCAGCGGCTGAGGGTTTCCGCTCTCCGTCAGCGCTTTGCTGGGGTCTGACCTGTGGCGCTGAGCAGCCGAGCTCCCAGCTGCCTTCCTGCTCCACGTGGCTCATTGCTTCGCAGCATTTGACCCTTCATGAGCGCGTCAAGCCACGTACGAGCAGATCATGGCCTCCAGGAGAAGATCCACTCTGTGCATTCAGTAGAATCCCTCCCCACCCTGCAGATTATGGCCTCCAGCGGAAGATCCACTCTGTGCATTCAATAGAATCCCTCCCCACCCTGCATCGCCACGCACATTTCCCCACCGGCCACGGCCCTGCCACGCTCGGTGTTAGAGCCAGGCACGCTTAGCGCTATGGCAGAACCGCCCATCTGCAAACAAGCCCAGGTTTTGGTTGGCTTCCGGCTCACCTGCTGCTCTGGTTCCATAGGACAAAATTCTCAAGTCAGTGAAAGGGCATCTAATTCTAAAGGCTTACTCCTGGTTCTGTTATATCCCTGGAAAACTCCCATCGACTCGGGTAGGGACCCGGACTTTGCACAGGGGAAGAAGGAGAGGAAATGTCCATCGTCAGGGATACAATGGCTGGGAGCACAGTGTGAAACACTGAACAACAGGCCAGTCAATCTCTGCTATTGATCTCTAGTCTAATCTATAGACAGCTCGCTCATGACCGTAATGTCTGGGTGACCTATAAACCTGTTGAAGTTGTTGGATTTATAGGGGTGGGGAGTGGGAAGGGGGAGAAATCTGGCCCAACAAGTTTAGAAAGTTCAGCATAAAAGTAAATCCAGCTGGTGTGAGCCCTCTCCAGCCTGTGCACAATGAATCAGAGAAATCTGAGAGCTCTTAGGTCAAATAGTTCCTCTCCTGGGACCATCCCGGGCTTGCTCCCTGCTGTTTTCCTGCAGTCCAGTGCGCTGAGTCTGTTATGCAGAGTACCTTTCTGGCAAGGCCATAAGGGCCCTGTCTATGAGGGATGGGCAAATCAGACTGGAGAATGTGCAGTCCAGGCTCAAAACTCGCACAGAGCAAGAGCCCAAATGCTGATGTCTCCCCCGTCAATCATTTGTACTGCTGGGTTCCCAGTGAGGCCAGAAACATAAGGGCTGAAATACCAAAGGAGGGGCTGTCCTCTGGGTCTTTTTAGCCAGACCAGAAAGAGAGAGAAGCAGAGAGCTCTCGCGAAAGCGGCTGTGCCCAGATTGCCAGCTGGCAGAGTCAAAGGATCCAGATAAACATCTGTGCTCTAAACTCTCCTGGGCAGGGACCTCGCTTCTACACCACGCTATCCAGCCCCTTGCTCCCCGTGGAACAGCAGTAACCCCCGTGTTTGTACTGCGTACGGCACAGCACCTTTCCACCACAGATCTCTGAGCACTGCACCAAGGGGCATGAGTATTGCCACAGAAGGGAAAACTGAGCCCCAGAGCCATGAAGTGTCCATGGCAGTGCTGGGAATAGAACTGAGATCAGCTTTTAAAGCAGGCCTGTCCTTTGGCCACCAGCAGGATTTTGTCCCTGCCCTTCAGGGTCGGAACCTCATCTTCCGCTGTGGTTTGTAAAGCCTTGAGCCCTCCGTCGGCACTGAAGAAATACTTGTTAGAGAGAACGATCTTTTGCCCTGATTCTTGAGCACCTTCCCTGGGAGGAGCTCAGCATGCTCCACTGACGTGGGCGATTCCAGCTTGAATTGTGTCTCAATGAGGAAAGAAGAAAAGATCGTCTCTCTTTTACAGATGGGGAAACTGAGGCACGGAGTGGTGAAGTGACTAACGCAAGGTGTCTGTGTCAGAGCTGGGAATAGAGCCCAGCTCCCCTGAGCCCCAAGACCATCCCCCTGACTAGGAGAATCTCTTTTTCCCCGCCCTTGAAGGTTAGCAGTGAATTCAGCACTCGTGCCATGTCCCCAGGCTGGAGTCCCAGGGTGGGAGGAGGTGGTTTTTGGCCCAGCTGTTGGTTTATGTTAGATAAACCAGGCCTCTCTGTGTCCGGTTTGCGTAGCTCAGGAATCCCTTCCTCTGACATGCTGGTAACAAAGTAGCACAACAGAGCTGTCAGCTCGGGGAGACGAGCTCTGGCTGATTGCGCCGGCTTCTTCCATTTGACCGAGCAATGACAAGGGACTGTAACAACAGCGTCTCCCCGGCCAGTCCCAGGGCTATTGTTGTGGGGCTCTATGACAGCCCGGCGAAGGGCCATTTCCGATTCCCTGCTGCAATCCTCACACAATCCGCCTGCCCTGCGACTGCCCTATATGTGCCCTGCCACGCTGGCAGCAGCCCAGCCCCACAACCAGCCCACCAGGCCTGCCTCCAGGGCTCACGCAGCAAAGGTGGGGACCTCTATGCCAGGATCTCTTCTCTGGGCCCAAGCAGCGGCGTAGGAGATGTACCCCTGCAGTGGTGCTGCCGGGGGCTGTTAACTTACTGCCCCCTTGTACCTGGACACGAACCGTTCCCGACATTCAATCGAGCAGTTCTAGTGCTGAAGGCTTCGGCCCGGGCCCCCCGCAGCCCTGCTGCTTAGCGCCAGGCTGGTGGGAAGCGATGAGCCTCGCGACGCGCCCTGAAAGGAGCAAGAGTCGGGCTAGGCGCGACCGTCAGTGGGAACAACGCCACGGCCTCCAGCCACAGCAAGTCTGTGCCTGGCCTCGGTCAGCCTCCACCCGCCCATTTAACCTCCCTGCCCACCTGGGTGAGAGCTGGTTTCCCCCAGACCTAGGCGTTGCTCCACGTACGGGTTTAAAGAGCAGGACCCGGAATAGATGCAGCTGGGCTAGGCGGTCGGTGCAGCGGGCAGGCGGCGGGGCAATGCTGTGCCGGAGGGCAGCTCAGCTCGGGCCGCGGGATGCGGAGATTTAAAAAGGACCCATCCCCTGGTACTCACCTGGCAGCACTCCGGGTCTTCGGCAGCACTTTGGCGTCGGCCCCTTCACTTGCTCCTGTCTTCGGCACTGAAGGACACCCCCTCCCCCCGCCCCCGCAATGCCGCCAAAGACGGGAGCGAGTGACGGGCCCGCTGCGGAAGACCCGGAGCGCCGCCGGGGGAGTAAACATGTAAAAGGCGCCAAGTAATTCAAAAGGCTTCACTTCTGCTCGGTGGGGGAGCGGCCACTGCCCCGCTCCCCCCCTAGCTACGCTACTGGCAGGAGGGGCTGGGGTGCTGAGCGGGCAGCCGGAGGGTGCAGCGGGGCGCACAGGGACACCAAGCCCAGAGCTCCCAGGAGAGGCCTGTGTCGGCCGGTGCTAAGAGCACCAGCTGCAGCATGCAGGACAGTCGGAAACTTGGTATAACATGCAGACGCTGCTCCCCACAGAGCACCTGGTCTCCTACCCCTTTACCCTGTCCAGCACGTCGTGTCCGCGCTTCCGGTCAGCCCCCGTGGGGGCTAGCTAGACATCGCAAAGCTAGGGCTGCAGCCCAGAGCTCCCCTCCGGCTGCCCTGCTGGTATAACCCGTCGCTCCTGCAGCCCTGCTTCTGCTTTCTGGGGCGCTGGCTTATGGGGGCATAAGAGGGGGCTTGGGGCAGCCTAGGCAGAGGATGCTGTTGGGTGTGACTGAGGTCTGTTCATTGGCAGATGAGGGGTTAACACGTCTCGCTCAGAGGGCAGGGGCTGGGGTATGGTGCCTGAGCTCTGTCCCCCACGCCCCCAGGGCTGTAGGGTCTGAAAGGTGACAATCTGCTGGCTGTCGGGCAGCCTGCGCTGTTGGTTTCAGCCAGCTCTGAGCGTGCATGTAACAGCTGTTTGTGGTCTCAGCGGAGAGGTCAAGGCTTAACTGAGCCCTGGAGGCCGAACCCCGCTCTCACCCTGAGCCAGATCGAGTCCTGCAGGCAGCGTCGGCACCATGGCAGCTAGCACCGGGCCTGCTCTAAGAGTGGAGCGGGGTTTCGGTCTCTGGGGCCACCCAGTGGGTACTATAGAAAAGCGACCAGCAGCGGAAAGCAGCTTCTAGCCTGTGGCCAAACGGCTGTTACCATAGGAAGCCAATAGGTTTCCCTGACCGCCTTGGGGTTGCTGTTTGCCCTGGGCTGCCAATGCCAGAGTGACGCTTGGCTCCCAGACAGCGAGAGTTCAAATCCCTCGTCCGCTGGGTGCAGCTCGCACCCAATGGGCCTTTCACGCCGTTTGTGACTGCAGAGATCCCGCGGGTGGAAGCGGGGAGCAGTGAGGAGAAGCACTACTCGGTGATCCTGCCGTCCGTCACTCACAACGGCTTCCTCTTCAAGACGCCCTCCATGGCCAAGCTGGTGCATGAACGGAAATCCCGGGAAGGTAGGTGCTTCTGTGGTTACCTGCCAGGGAGAGGAGGCGGGCAGGGTTGTGGCAGCATTGTGTGGCATGGCACAGCACAGGCCCCGTTGCTGTTCTGCCAGGCTACAGCAGTGGCTCGTTTAAGTCTAGGGTCAAGGTAAGTGTCTCTTACAGAACAAAGACCCAGCCCTGTGGTGCAGAGAGTAGAAAACGCCAAGACACAGAGACAGACACACCCAGGGTGTCTTTGGCACTGGGTGCGACCCAGGCCGTGTAGGGTGTCAGATGTCTCTGTAGATGCCTAGCGTAAGCTGTGGCTGCTCTTGACTCCTGTTAACCCTGCGGAGCCAGCCCAGCTTGGGACCAGGAGCTGGAGTCCTGCCTGCACGTCATTAACACAGTTGTTTGTGAGCTCCAATGTGCAAACCCAGTGCAGGGACCAGGGATGGCCCAGAGGGCAGAATTTGGCTGACAGACCCTTTGCTGGCCGTGCGGAGATGTGGGAAGGCCAGAGCCCACCCTGGCTTTCGGATCCCCGGGGGAATTTGCAAGCCTGGCCATTGGACAAACCATTTTTTTTGCTTGGAAACTGAGCGGGTTTTGTCTGGGGTCCATGAGCCACAGTAAACACCGCGCCCCCTTTAACTCCTCTCCCCCCTAGAATTCAGCCGCCGCTGGTGCACCCTCAACGACAGCATCTTCAGCTACTACGAGAACGACCGCAATGCCGTGCCTAATGGCGAGATCAAGATGGAGGAGATCGTGTGCCTGGTGAACAACCCGCCTGACGCCCACGGGTAAGGGCCTGCCCACCCCGCATGGCCCCAGGGGACCCTAGCCCGCAGAGGCACTCTACAGGGAATGGGAACATGGTTAACCCCCTCTGGCAACAGCTGGGTACCGAGGCCAGTGACTGCCAATGACGTCGGGAGGGCCCATAGGCACCATAGAGCCATTTCTAGACCTGTGTGCGTAACAAGTGAGCGAGCGTGAGTTCAGAACTCCCAGTGTCTGATCGTGGCTCTGCCGGTGACGTGCTTCGGTCAGGTTACTTAAACCTTTGTCTGAGTTTCCCCGTTAGTAGAACGGGACTCAGACCTACCTATCTTCGCGGGAATCATTTGCTGCGTGAGTTGACTGCATCGCGACAGGAATTCCTCGCAGCCGCATTAAATCTACCTTGCCTTGGGTCTCAGAAGGGTCTTTCCAGTCCCTGAGGAATTTGTCCCCTCCAGGGAATCGAACCACCTGTCCCTGGATGTGAAAGTAGCAACGCTACCTCCCAGGGTGAAAGCAGAGCCTTCTGGTAACTGTTCATACCCGTAGCAGTGAGAGTGTCTTCCAGGCTGTCAGCTGGCAGTGTGCAAGCCCATCCCTGGGCGTGGCTTACAAGGCAGTTGCCTGATTCTCTCCTCATACTGGTGTAAATCAGGAGCAGCATCCCTGAAGTCAGTGGTGTTCTTGAGCTCGGTCTCGTAGCCTGGCGAGGCCCCTTGTGAGCACTCCGTGGAATGGAGTCACTCACAGCGGCCCTGGAGCCGGTGAGGCAGTTCTATAGAATCATCCAAGTGTCGTCTGGAAGGGACCTCGAGAGGTCGTCAAGTGCAGCCCCCTGCGCTGAGGCAGGACCAAGTGAACCTAGACCAGCCCTGACAGGGGTTTGTCCAGCCTGGTCTTAAAACCTCCAGTGAGGGGGATTCCACAACTTCTCTTGGAAGCCTGCCCCAGAGCTTCACTGCCCTGAGAGTTAGAAAGTTTTTCCTAATATGTATCCTAAACCTCTCATACTGCAGATTAAGCCCATTGCATCTTGCCCTACCTTCTGTGGATCTGGAGAACAATTCTTCATCTCCTTCTTTAGAACAGCCTTAATGTAGCTGAAGACTTCTCAGGTCCCCCCTTGGTCTTCTTTTCTCAAGACTAAACTTGCCCAGGTTTTTTCAACGTTTCCTCACAAGTCAGGTTTTGTAACCTTTGATCATTTCTGTTGCTCTCCTCTGGACTCTTTCCAGTTTGTCCCCATCCTTCCTAAAGCCTGGCACCCAGAACTGGACACAGTTCTCCAGCTGGTAGAGAGGGACAATTACCTCCTATGTCTTGTACACACGTCTGTTGATACACCCCAGAACCATATTAGCCTTTTTTGTGGCTGCATCACATTGACGACTCCTGTTCAGTGTGTGACCCACTGTAACCCCCAAGTCCTTTTCAGCCATGGGACCACCGAGCCACTTATTCTCCACTTTGTGGTAAGTCATTTGATTTTTCCTTCTTCAGTGAAGTACTGTGCACTTGTTTGGATTGAATTTCGTCTTGTTGATTTCAGGCCAATTCTCCTATTCGTCAAGATCCTTTGGAATTTTTAAGCCTGTCCTCCCAAGTGCTGGCAACCCCTCCCAGCTTGGTATCATATGCAAATTTTACAAGCTGCCCCTCCACTCCATTATCCATGTCATTAATAAACACATTAAATTGCACTGGACCCGGGGCTGACCCCTGCGGGACCCCACTGGAGACACCCTCCCAGCTTGATAGCCAAACATTGATAGCGACTCTTTGACGACGGTCTTTCAACCAGTTGTGCACCCACCTTATAGTAATTTCATCTGGATCACATTTCCCTCGTTTGTTTATGAACATGTCATGTGGATCTGTGCCAAAAGCCTTACTAAAATCAATGTAAAAAGAAAAGGAGGACTTGCGGTACCTTAGAGACTAACAAATTTATTAGAGCATAAGCTTTCGTGGGCTAGAACCCACTTCATCGGATGCAGCTACAGTTCACTTCATCGGATGCTTATGCTCTAATAAATTTGTTAGCTCTAAGGTGCCACAAGTCCTCCTGTTCTTTTTGCGGATACAGACTAACACGGCTGCTACTCTGAAACCTGTCATAAAATCAAGGTGTATCTTATTTACTGCTTCCTCCTTATCCACTAGGTCAGTATCCGATCAAAGAAGGAAATTAAATTGGTTTGGCATGATTTGTTCTTGACAAAGCCTTGCGCTCTATTCCTTAGAACCCCGTTAGCCTCCAGGTGCTTATACATGGATTGTTTAATAATTTGTTCCCGTGTCTTTCCAGATATTGAAGTTAGGCTGAGTGGTTTGTAAGTCCCCGGGTCTTCCTTGTTCTCCTTTTTAAAGATAGGTGTTATGTTTACCCCTCCCCAGTCTTCTGGGACGACTCCCATCCTCCAGGAGTCCTCAAAGATAATTGCTAATGATTCCGAGATTGCTTTAGCTAGTTCCTTACCTACCCCAGCATGAATTTCATCAGGCGCTCCTGACTTGACTACATCTAACGTCTCTAAATATTCTATAGCCTGTTCTTTCCCTATTTTGGCTTGTGTTCCTTCCCCCCGGTTGTCAGTATTGATTGTGTTGAGTATCTGGTCACCATTAACCTTATTAGTGAAAGCTGAACCAAAATATGCATTAAACCACCATCTTTTTGTCATTAGTTATTAGCTCTGCTTCCCCACTAAGCAGAGGACCTGCACTTTTCTTCCTCTTCCTCCTAATGTATTTAAAGAACCGCTTCGTATTGCTGTTTATGTCCTTGCCAGGTCTAACTCCTTTAGTGCTGTAGCTTTTCTGATTTTGTCCCTGCACACTTGGGCTGTTCTTTGTCCTCCTCCTTCACAATGTGACCAGGTTTCCACTTTTTGTAGGATTCCTTTTTGATTTTCAGGTCCTTAAAGAGCCCCCGATGGAGCTGTGTTGGCCTCTCGCTATTCTTCTTGTCTTTCCTTTGCGTCGGAATAGTTGGCCATTGTACCTTTAATTTTGTTTCCTTGAGGAACTGCCAGCTCTCCTGGACTCCTTTTCCCCTTAGATGTTCTTCCCAGGGGACCTCACCAGTTCTCTACATTTATTAAAGTCTCCCTTGTTTGAAATCCATTGTCCTTATTGTGATGCTCTCACTCCTTCCTTTCCAGAGAATCATGAAATCTATAATCCCCATCCCTATTGGTCAGAGTCAAGACCAAAATGGCTGCCCCCTATCCCCCCCCCCCCCCCCCCCCAGTTACTTCCTCTGCTGTCTGGAACAAAATGTTGTCCCGGACACATTCCAAGAACTTACAGGAGATTTTGTGTGTTGCCGTATTACTTTCTCAACCGAGGGCTGGGTGGTTAAACTCCCCCATTGCTACCCGGTCCTGTGGTTTGGATGTTTCCATACCAGCCTCCTCCTCCTGTAGCTTCCCAGCGGCTGCCTGGGACTCTCAGAGCTGCTTTTGCAGTGAAGCCCTTGTTGTGACGAAGGAAACTGGGGACTGCAGAGCAGTGGGGGCTGGTTTGGAGTAAAGGTGGAGATGGGACCAGAAAGGGCTCGAGGTTAAATGAAATCCTCAGTGTAAGTGTCTCCTTCCTTCCTCTATTCTCGCTTTCTCGCTCACGCAGGTTTGAGAGCACATTTGAGGTCTACATCGAATCAGAGAGACTGTACCTCTTTGGGCTGGATAAGCTGGAGGCCATTCGGAAGTGGGTCAAGTCCATAGCCAAGGTAAGGGGCACCCCAGTGCTGAGAGGTGGTGGAGGGAATTTGCTAGGGGTTGAGTCCCGGCCTGGATTTGAATGGAGCATGGTCTCCAGGCAGGGGTGAAAGTGACGTAAGGGACTTACCGGTACGCAGGGCCGGGGCGGGGTCCTTCGGGCAGAAGGGGTGGGGCCTCAGGTGGAAGGGGCGGGGCCTTTAAGTCCCCAGGCCCTTTAAATTGCTTCCGCTACGCTGGGGCTCCAGCGGTGAATTAAAGGGCCCAGAGGTCCAGCTTCGGTAGCAGTGGCCGGGAGCCCCGGGCCCTTTCAGTCGCTGCTGGAGCCCCATGGTAGAGGTAGCTGCGGCAGTGACCAGATCTGCGGGGCTTTGGCGGCAATTTAAAGGGCCCGGGGCTTCCGGCCGCTGCTGGAAACCCAGGGCCCTTTTAAATTGCCCGCCTGGGGAAGCTGCCCCCTGTTGGTACGGTCAGCTGTGTACTGGCTCTTGCCAGTACACTGGACCAGACCGGCTTACTTTCACCTCTGTCTCCGGGGCAGTTCCCAAGTGGAGGCCCTGCACACGGCACTCCAGCAGGTAGTTGGGCATGGGGAGCGAGTCTCAGGACTGGGACGTTGTCCTCGCTGCATGGTCCTGTCCCTTCATATCACTCCAGGGCCCTGTGTGGGGCTGGTTGACTAGGGCCAAATTTGGAAGCATATTGAGAGCTTAGTCCCCTGGAAGCCTGGGGAACCAGATTCAGGGGCTGTGAGCAAGGGCGGCCAGTGAGTCCCAGTCAGTGTAACCCCCCACCCCACTGCAGGAGAGATTCGTGCCCTCTCACTGGGACATGGGGAGCCGAGGGGCCCAGCGAGGAGAATTCCCCACCGCGGAGGGCCACAGTTTAGGGGTGTGCCGGGGAGGCCTTTCCAGAGCACATGCCGCTCCAGAGATTCTGGGGCCACAGCCCCCAGGCCGCCCTGGGGAAGTTGCTCTCAGTTACAGCAGCCCCTGAGGCTGCTCTAATTTATGCCAGGTGCTGCTCCAGCTCTCGGCTGGCCCAGAATCCAGGTGGCACAAAGGCGGCTAACGCCAGCTTTCCCCTCCCGCTGTTTGTGCACCCCCCCCAAGAGTTGCAGCTCCCCGGTGTGTCTGCATCCGGCTCCTCGTGCCGTTCATGGCTGGGTAGCTGTGTTGACGCACGAGGGCTCACGGCTTCTCTCCTCTCTTCTCCCTCCCTTGCTGCTGCCACGACTCAGTCCTTCGTCCACCCCCGAGCGGACGAGCTGCTGAGCCACGACTTCGAGCGGATCGGGCGGCTGCAGTACAAGGGCGGCCTGAACCTGGAGCGGGCCAAGGAGGGCTGGTTCGCCCTCACCCAGTCCACCCTCTACGCCTTCTTCGAGGACAGTGACAAGGAGGAGGCGCTGCACCTGAAGAAGCTGCAGGAGCTCTGTATGCACCGCACCCCTTCCTGCTTCCATGCTGTCCCTCCTCCCAGGCCCCTTGTCTTGCTTCTCCATAGAGAGCGGTCAAGTCCCTGGGCCTGACAGGTGTCATCCCCACCCACCCCATGGCTTGCTCCGTCCTTTCCCCTCGCCACCTTAAAACCCAGTACCGTGAGTCCGACAGGCCACTGGCGTTCGTACAGAACAATCCAGTTAGACAGCACCTCTGAGCCTGGAGGATCTCGGAGCACGTTATGGGCCAGGATCACTCCCTCAGTGCTGAAATGCAGCCGGCTCTGGGGAGGAACATGCCAACTGTTTTCTGCTAGTAAGGCTCCACAATTACATTCCTAAGTGGAGCAGTGAGGGAGAGTACTCCTCTGCTAGATCTAAAGGCAGGAAGGCGGTTGTCCAGGACGGAGGGGTTAATACCCCTTCTGCAAAAGGTGCCCCAAAATCTTTCAGCTGCATATCTCCCATGGCACAATGTTCCCCAACCCAAATCTGGGGCTTGGTTCAGTGCCAACTCAGGGAGGCTAGTGCCACCTGGAGAGAAGTCTGTTAATGGCACCTCTCTCAGGGCCCTAGCTCCCCGCAGCACCGCTGCTGGGCCTCTGTTGGCAGCTGGTGCTTTGGATGGCAGGTCTTTCACCGACAGAACCGAGCTTCTACTGCCGTCCAGCCGGAGGATGGGGAAGGTGAGCTTCCTGCACTGGTGTGATCTCACCACATCTCCGCTTTTCTTTTCACAGCCATCCAAGGGGACAGTCTGGTTCTGGTGGAGAGAAGAAGGTAAAAAGCCTGTTTCCACTTCGTGTAGTGCAGGGCAGAACCCAGGGAGAGATCCTTCGGGATCGTTAGATCCTGCAGGGTCTTAAAAGTGGCGGGGTTTGAATAGAAAGCCAAAAGGGACTAAAAATAGCCAGCAGGACCAGAGGTGGATGGGTAATGAGATGGGGACTTCCCTAGGTCCCTTGGGCAAATCAGGCCATCTTAGCAGGAAGCAACTTCCCCCCGCTATATGCCCCATGACTCGTGTGAAACATCTGGTTGGCCTCCGTCCGCTTCTGTGGGGGCAGGTGTTCACCTCGGCATGGCCACGTCTGACACCGAGGCCCTGCCCTGCTTCACGCTGCCAGCGGAGGGTGCAGAGGTTGCTGTCTCTCCTGGGAGATGGGCAGGTCCAGGCTGAGATGCGTCGCGGTGGGCAGGGGTGTGGGGGTGGGTAGCGTGAAGACGTGGCTGCCCAGGGCTGTTCACCCAGTACCTTCCACCCGCGTGGAATTCATTTTAGAGGGCAGCCTAGATGCGTCAGCTGACGGACTCTCCAGCAAAGCTTACTCCCGGTTGTTGTTTCCCAGCTAAGAGGCCGTGGGGCCGTGTTTGTCTCCCCAGGACGCTGTACATCCAAGGGGAGAGGAAGCTGGATTTCTTGGGCTGGGTGGCTGCCATCCAGAAGGCTGCGGGGAGCTCCGGTGACACGTTGTCTGAACAGCAGCTCACGGAGTTGGACATCCCCGTCATCGTAGACAGATGCATCGATTACATCACGCAGTGCGGTATGTCCACACCCAGGAGTTCCCTGTCTGTGGGCATGCAGCAGGCCCTCTCCCCCTCGCTTGTGTGCTGGGGGCACCCCTGCTTCCAGAGGCAAACCCCTAGCCCAAGAGATGGTTTGGTGCTGGATTGGCTATTGGCCAGCACCGTTACCCATCACCTCCCTAACCCAGCCCTTCCATGCTGGTGAAGGCTGGGGGTTTTCGCCTTCCTCTGCAGTGTGGGGCATGGGTCACTTGCAGGGTTAAACTAGTGTAAATGGTGGATTCTCTGTAACTCAAAGTCTTTAAACCATCATTTGAGGTTGTCCGTGACTCACCCAGAGGTTCGGGGTCTATTCCAGGAGTGGGTGGGTGAGGTTCTGTGGCCTGCGATGTGCAGGAGGTCAGACTAGATGATCATCATGGTCCCTTGTGGCCTTAATGTCTATGAGTCTGAGTCTATAATGGAACCGTAGTGACAATTCAGTGGTGCAAACTATTGCACATCCAGCCCCAGGAGGAGAAGGGAAGTGCAGGCGGGTATATGACCACCTGTCTTCTCTCCTTGACCTACTGTCGGATTCATCCATTGCATTAGCATGCTACCTTCACCCGGCCTGGTGAGGGGGTAGGAAGGCTACTTCTGTGGCTGGTCAAGGTTGGAGTAGTGGCTTCAGTGAGCTTGCAGGCCTTGCAGAGCTCCGCTTGGCTTCTTATGTCAGGCCAGTGGGAGGGTGGGTGGGCTGTGACTCCCTGTGGGACATGCTACACCAGAGCTCGTTGTTCTTCACATGAGGCTCTTTGCATCGCTGACCTCGAGTGACCTCTCCTGCTCCAGGGCTGACCTCGGAGGGGATCTACAGGAAGAGCGGCCAGAACTCCAAGACCACCAGCCTGCTGGAGATGCTCCGGAAGGACGCGCGCAGGGTCCGGCTCAAGGAAGGGGAGCACCAGGTGGACGACGTCTCCAACACGCTGAAAAGGTTCTTCCGAGACCTCGGGGATGGGCTCTTCACCAAAGAGTTCTGCCAGGACTGGCTGAAGGCAGCAGGTAGGGGGTGCTGCTGTCCTCTCCTGGCAGAGCCTTGAATGCAGATGTAACGACAGGAGCTGAGGCTGGGTGACCCAGGGGTCCCTTCTGGCCTTACAGTCCATAAATCTATGAGTCTGACACAAGGGGGCAGTGTGGCAGGGAGAGCATTGGTAGCTGGCTGCCCTGCCATGGGAGGATAATGGGGAGTCCAGGTCATTAATAGGCCCTGCTTTAGAGAGGAACATGTGTCCCGAGAGGGAAGACTAATCTGGGGTGGGGTTAGATCAAGAGATTGGAAGTCAGGGCTGCTGGTTCCAATCCCAGCGCTGCCACATGCCTGCTGGGTGACCTTGGCCAAGTGACTGTCCCGCCCTGTGCCTCAGTTTCCCCATCTGTGAAATGGGAGTTATACTATTTACTTCTCCCACACTGGAGTGTGTGAAACTTAACTGCTGTTTGTAAAACGCTTTGAGCTCCACGCGGGAAGGTGCCAGAGAAGGACAAATCCCTGTCCCAAACTCTCACTCCTCCGGGACTCCGGCGCCATCACTGGGCTGCCCACCACGTCCTCTTAGAGTGTCACGGGGACAGAACTCCTAGCCTCCTGCTCCTAGAGCTCAGCTAATCTCCGTGAGCTGTAAGCTGTCCGAGCCTGCGATGCGCAGTCCAGCAGTTCCGATGTGATCCAGTAAAGGGCAGTGTGACGTGTACACACCAGCCGGCTCCCTACGGGATTCATATTAGGACTGATTATTGCAGGATTAGGCATTTCTGCTACAGGTGAATTAGCCCCGTCCCTGGAGCTTAGTGATCTCAGGTCGGTAGCGGACGTCTCAGCCAGCCCCTCTGCCTGTCTCGCTCCAGCACTGCACGGCAGGATGCCACAGCCTGCTCCCTGAGCTCTAGTCTGAGAGTGCCTGAGAACAACACTTCTTTCCTGGCTCTGGCTGGCCAGCTGGGTTAGACCCACAGCTGAGCCGCGGCGGGCTAGCGCCACCTGCTGGCTCCTCCGCCGCACCGTCAGGCTGGGAAACAGCATCTGGGCTGCAGATGTTTTGTTCGGAGAACTATGGGCGGGTTGAGGCCTCTGGATGCGGGAGTTAGAAGTGGCTAGGTGCAGACAGGGCCCTGAACCACAGGAAGCGAGATCTGGAGCCTGCCCTGACTGAGTGAGGAACGGGGCACAGGAACCGGGTCCCTCTGCCGTGGGAAGATCCAAGTCTGCCTGTGGGGCAGGGCTGAGGGGAGATGGGGGAGCAGGGCTGGCCCGAGACGCAGGCGGGTCCCAGATCCCCAGCCTCGCTGGGGTGGGGTGTGTTTCTCCTCTTGATGGGTCCGCGGCAGGTCAGAGGGACGAGGTGATGCTTTGGCTTGTCCAGCACAGCAGAAAGGACGCCGGGCCGTTCACCCTTTACACCTGGAGCTGCCAAGCAGCACCAGCACCTGGGATGGGTGAATCCGGCCGCCAACCGGCTGAGATCTGAGCGGGGAGCTCAGCCATGTCGTTCCCTTCCCACGCCCCTGCCTGCCGGGGCCGTCCTCCACCCACGCCTATGAACAGGTCATTGGCGGAGGCAGGGCCGTCAGGTTTGCACAGTGAAGCTGGCCAGAGGCTAGAAGAAAATCACGAGACCTAAATCCCTCCAGGACCCAGGAAGGCTGGGTGGCTCCCAGAGAGTCTCCCCGCAGTGTCTCCACCACATGGCCCCTGGTCGTCCCCTGGGAGCCCGGTGCTTCTTCCCAAGTGGGGCCACCCCCTCTGCCCAAGTCCACCCCCGCAGGCAGCAATCCTCTGTGTGCCGCACCGCCTCCTCCCTGCAGGGGATGGGGCAGGTGAGGGGCGGTCTGGGAAACAGATGGACGGGGGTTAGGTAAGCAGAGGAGGGTCCAGTGAGAGTCCAGCTCCGTTTGTACCATGGACAACCCCCGGCAGGGAAGCCTAGTGGCCAATCTGGCAGCATTTGGCTGGTAGCCTCCTCCCCCAAGCCCACCTGCTCTGCCGCCGAGCGGCTCTGCTCACCCTGTGCTCCGCTTCCTTCCCTGCCAGCGATTGAAGATGAGGAGGAGAAGATCAGCCAGTACCGCCGGCTCCTGAGCATCCTCCCCGTGGTGAACAGAGCCACAGTCAAAGCGCTGATCAACCACCTGTACCGGTAAGTGGGGCACGGCACGGCCAAGCCCAGCTGCACAGCTCCACTCTGGGCCTGGCCAAGGCCAGTGCTCTCCAGCGGGTGCCGGAGCTGTGTGCCCCGTCCTGCCAGCTGAGCATGCAAGGCCTGGGTCCACCCAGCCGGAGCGTCACTCACCAGGGCTCCCTGCTAAGGAAAGAGGCGCTGGGTTTACCTGCTGGTTTGTGATGCAGCGAGATAAGGGCCGTTCTCTCTCTAACAGGCTGTGGAGGGGAAGGGGCTAAAGCCAGGGATTCAGGAGACCTGGGCTTAATCCCCTGCTCTGCCACCAACGTCCTGTGTGACCCCAAGCATGTTAGTAGTGAACTTCCGCACAGGGGGGTTGTGAGACCCTCATATAAAGGAGGCTCCAGAAGTGCACCGTGTTGTTAGGATGAAGGCCAGACTCAGGATCAGCAGAGCAGTGTTTGTCTTTCCGAGAGTTCCTGGGACAGGTTCTTCTGCCTCCTCTTCAAAGAGCCAGGCACCTTTAATGGCTAATGGGTCCCACCGGCCATGTCTATGTAGCTTTTTGTTTTATTGAATGGTAATTATACTACAGTGGGTTCTGCTCTGGCAGCTACAGTCTCACGTTCAGCAACGTTATCTCTGTTCTCGATCTAGAGCCCATAGGAACCCATGAAACCATAGGCAAGTGACACAGACAATCACAAGAACATTGATCTTTTAGCAGTTTTATTAAAGTTACCAACAAAGTTATACATGTCACAGTGTTTACACTTACTAAAAATAAGTAACTACAGACAAAAAGAAAAGGAGGACTTGTGGCACCTTAGAGACTAACAAACTCCAGACATGCTCACATTCTCCTCGATGGGGTTAGAGTCTGTTGGCCCTCTCATGGACTGATTATCAAGGCGGGCATGGTTCCTGGGCGGGGAGGTTTAGATTGGATATGGGGGAGGTTTAGATTGGATATTAGGAAAAACTTTTTCACTAAGAGGGTGGTGAAACACTGGAATGCGTTACCTAGGGAGGTGGTAGAATCTCCTTCCTTAGAGGTTTTTAAGGTCAGGCTTGACAAAGCCCTGGCTGGGATGATTTAACTGGGAATTAGTCCTGCTTCGAGCAGGGGGTTGGACTAGATGACCTTCTGGGGTCCCTTCCAACCCTGATATTCTATGATTCTATGATTCTATGATTCCTGCTGGAGGTTTTCCATGGGGAAGCTCAATTTCCCTGCTCTGGGCACCCTCTTTTATACTGTGACTCCGTCCATAGCTACACTCTGCGCATGTACCTGGAAGTGCCAACCCTCTCTTTCTACTGGTCTGTGTCCCCCAGAAACACCAGGGACCCCTATAGGCTGGGCAGGTTCTCGTTAACATTGACGTACCGCCTTTATTGTGTGGTTAAGACACATGTTGGAGACCATATTTGCTGTTACAGCATTTTATCATTTAAATTTAATCTTCCGGCTAAACTTTCACAATATTACCAGCGAGTACCTCTTTTCCCATCCTGTTTCGGCTTATTTCTCCGTCATTGACTCACGTCAGCATTTCTTGTCTCTTGCAGGCCTCAGCTGACAGGTTTTTGCGTTTCGGTTTGTCTGACTAATGTCTAGTACATGGTTCCTCTAAATACTGATCACTCTTATACTTCTTTAATCCTACAAATGAACTCTAATTAACATACAATGAATATATATGATCTAAGATGTTGATTAATCATAACATCACACAATACATGGATAATAAACTAAAACCATTGGCTACGTCTGTCTGGATCTGTCAGGCAGGACAGCTCCTTCCCTTAGACAAGCTGGGGAGCGAGGAACTTCTTTCTACCCGCTCCAAACCCCATCCCTTGTGAGCAGCAGCTGGCTCCTTTGACCCGACAGCGTCCCTGAGCCGTTCACCCAACGGCTGGGGGTTTGCCTCAGGTCAGAGGTGGAGCAAGGTGTTTGTGGCTGAGAGGGTCCCCACCACTAGAGAGCCGAGCCTGGGCCCAGACCTTATAAGGTATTTAGGTGCCTGGCTCCCACTGAGATCAGTACCTAGTAGGATCTGGGCCTAGAGCACTACACACAGCAACCCATGGAGTGTCCCCCCAGAAATGGAAACCCTGACTGTCATGAGAGGACGATTGGGGCAGGGCGGGGACAAGGTACAAGGAGATGGGAGCATTACTCCTCTTTCGCTCTGTGCCAGGCAGAGGGAGGCAGCTGGAGCTCCGGGAGGAGCTGTCCTTAATGTGCTGGCTTTCCGCAGGGTCCAGTACTTCTCCGACATGAATCAGATGAACACACACAACCTGGCTATCGTCTTCGGGCCGACGCTCTTCCAGACGGACGGGAAGGACTACAAGGCGGGGCGCGTGGTGGAGGATCTCATCAGCCACTACGTGGTCATATTTAGCGTACGTAGCATTCAGAAGGCCTGCTCTACTACCTTGGGCAAGCTACTTCCCCTCCCCGTGCCTCAGTTTCCCCATCTTACAGATGATACTAACCTCCTTTGTGAAGTGCTTTGAGATCCATGGACGTTAAGAGCTCGGCATGATTACTGTTATTATGGCACCTTCGCACCCATTGTTTTACCCTGGGGGCTTCCTCCACGAGGATGATTTTTCCTTTGTCATCTTTCTGATCTCCAGCCTCTCTTTCCACCCGCCGCTCAGCACCTGGCTCTGGGCATACAATGCACTAGCCACCAGATCCTATAAAGCACCCTCTGCAGATAAAGCCCGGCCATTGGGAGAAGGGTGACTTTGGATAGGACTGGCTGGATTTGGGGGATCCATGAGGGGAGGATGGCTGTGTCTGAGCCATGCTGGAGAAGTCCAGTTTGCTTGGAGGCAAGTGGAGGGAGGGATCGCGTCTCACAGATCCAGGAGAGACACTGACGACACAGTGGGTCCGGCTGCACTGCAGTCAGGAGGTGTGAATGCAGCACATACAGACGTACCTGAGCTGGCATGAGTAACAATAGCAGCGAAGCCGTGATGGCATGGGCTAGCCACTCCACATCGGAGTGGGTGGGGAGAAGCACGGGAAGGCCTATTAGGAGTTCAACGCCATTTGGTGGAGGCTCTTGAGTGCCTTTCCTTGGTCGGTGGAGCTGGGCAGGTGGGTGACTCCAGACCAGCACAGCTCAGTGATGGGCAGGGGGCCAGGAACTGATGGGGGAGGTCTGTGTCCCCCCCAGAGCTGGGCCCCGCCTGAAGTTGTCCATCTGGCATTTCTGCTGCTGGGCTGTGGAGGGTTCGATGGCTCTGGCCTTCTCTCCCCGGCAGGTGGACAAACAAGAGATGAGGAAACAGCAGGACGAGATCACGGCCATCATCAAGATGCGGATAGCCGGCTCGTCTAGTGGAACCCAGGTAGCCGGCCCGTCCGCCCGCTGGTGAAGGAGGGGCAGATCTCACCTGCACACACTCGCTCCGGTCTCTGCGGAGATCCTCTGGGAAACTAAGATCTCAGGAACTCCGAAGGGGCCAGGCAGACACAGTTAGTCTCCTCCAGCAGCTAACCCGGGAGGGTCGCTCTCCGCTTTCATGGTCTGATTGTAGAGGCTGCTTCCCGTTCTGACACAGCCGGTTTCACGGCACTGTGTGCGCTGCGGCTGCCCGTTCATGTTCCCAAGAGCAAATCCCCTTTTTCTATCGCCCCCAGAATCCTAGGCGGTAGAAGGGGGCAGCTTGTTAGGTCCCAGCTAGCATACTCCACTCCCCTGTTGCCCTTTGGAAGAAACGTTTTCAGCTATTTCCCCCTCCCATTCAGCAGCCCCTGGGTCTGTCCTCAGCATCCCCGGATAGACCACCGCTGTGCCGCCACAAAGCCAGCTGGAAACGCTCCTTTTTCCTGCTGGTGGCTTCTCACGGCGCCGGTCGCTGCTGCTGCTGACCAGCGGGGGGTGCTCAGGCAGGCGCCGTCTATTCTGGTGGGACCACGGCGAAACTCATTGCTGTGCTGAATTGCTTGGTGGGAAACGGGGTCAGCTGCCTGCTGAGCAGTGGCCTGGTTAAATCACATGACCCGCCGATCACGTGACCTTCCTTTTGCCCACCTGTGGAGTTAAGTGTGTCACAGGTAGGGCTTGGGACCCTTCTCCCCTTAAAGGGCCAGCCACCCTGTGCTGGCGGGTTATTCAGTGAATAACATAGGACATTGAGGGGGATCTCTGCACCCAGATTAACTCTGGGGTGTGGCAGGCCAGGCCGGGAAGGGATTCACACTCACCAGTGTCAGTGCCCCGCAGTAAACGGGAACCTGCTGGTAAAAGCCCCTTTCTTGTTTCCTTCCAGCAAGCCGGGGACTTCATCTGCACGGTGTATCTGGAGGAGAAGAAGACGGAAGCAGAGCAGCACATCAAGGTGAGGCAAGGGCAGGGGCGGTGGGAAGGGAAGAGGCCCTGGCTGTGCACCCCGAGGAAGGGGAAGCCGGGTGGTGGCACACGATGCTCCCTTCACTCTGATCCAAAGGGCTGGGGCTTCACAGTGCCGCTCGCCATCGCTCCAGACAGCCAGCACGAGATGGGGCAGCCGATTGCATCCTGACTGCCCTCTGAGCCCCAGCGCTGGGCTTGCCCTGGCAGGCGGGTGCGTGGGGCTTCCACCTCTACCCCCGGGCGCATGTGACTTTTGGCACGGGGGATGAGGGGAGTCTTAAGCCGGAGGAGCCTGCTAGGGAAGCTGGGCACATGCCAGTGTGGGGAAGTACAGATAGGATTTCCAATCTGGTCTCTTCAACAGCAGAGCTAGAGCCTTCCTCTGGCTGCCCTGACAGAAGGCGCAGCCCTGGCAAACCACTTCTGAGGGCTGCCCGCTAGCCAGAGGATGAACGCAAAGGTCCGTGGCTCCTGGTCAGAAGGGCTGGTACCCCACTGGATGCTCGGGCCTGCACTGAGGGGCGGGGGGATCTGGAGACATCACCTGCCATGACGCAGACATGAGAGAGGCTTCTTTCTTCCTCGCCTCAGATCCCAGCCACCATGACGGCAGAAGAGCTGACCTTCGAGATCTTGGACCGGAGGAAAATTGTTATGAAGGAGAAGGAGTACTGGAGCTGCTTCGAAGTGAATGAGAGGGAGGAAGCAGGTCGGTGTCTGGGCGGGAGAGAGGCTTATTCCCAGAATGGTAACCAGCCAGGTGTAGAGTGGGTGGGGCAGTGGGTCCGAGAGCTGGATGGACAGCCTGCCACGGCCCCGGCGAGCAGACTAGAGCAGGGCGTCGGGAGAGTCTTGGCTCTGACCTTGTGACCTCGCAAGTCACTTAGATCGAACATAAAGGCAAGCACAAAGCACTTAGTTTAGGAAGGAAAAATCAAATGCATCACTACAAAGCGGGGAATAACTTGGCCAGGCGGCCGTACTGCTGAGAAGGACCTGGGGATCAGAGTAGATCACAAATTGAACGTGAGTCAACCATGTGGTGCAGTGGTGAAAAAGGGTAATGTCATTCCAGGGTGTATTAACAGGGGTGTTGTACATAAGACGTGGAAGGTCAATGTCCTGCTCGACTCGGCACTGGTGAGGCCTCAGCTGGAGAACTGTGTCCAGTTCTGGGGGCCGCACTTTAGGATGGATATGGACAAATTGGAAAGAGCCCAGAGGAGAGCAACAAAAATGATCAAAGGTTGAGAAAACCTGAGCTGTGAGGAAAGGTTAAAAACGTGGGCGGGTTTAGCATTGAGAAAAGAAGACCGAGGGGGGACCTGACAAGTCTTCAAATACATGAAGGGCTGTTCTAAAGAGAACAGGGATCAGTTGTTCTCCATGCCCTCTGAAGGTAATACAGAAGCAATGGGCTTGAGCGACAGCCAGGGAGATTTAGGTCAGATAGTAGGAAAACCTTTCTCACTCTCAGGGGCATTAAGCTCTATAGTAGGGAGGTTGTGGAACTTTTAAGGGAGGTTGTGGAATCCCCATCACCGGTGGGTTTTAAGAACAGGCTGGACAAACGCCTGTCAGGGCCGGTTTAGGTTGACTTGGTCCTGCCTCAGTGCAGGCGGCTGGACTAAATGACCTTGAGGTCTCTTCCCGCCCTCCATTTCTGTGATTTCCAGAGCAGCCACTGAGTTTAGATGGGTTGGTTTCTAGGTGCCCATCCTCACATTTGGGGCTTGAATTTGCAGAGGTGCTGAGCGCCTACATGGACTTCAGTCGGGCTCTGTGTGCTCGGCCTTTCTGAAAACCAGGTGCTGAGGGCCAGATCTTTAAAGGTGCCTCTCAACATTTTGAAGCCCCTCGATACCTTTGACTATCTGGCCCTAGGTGTCCAGCTGGACTCCCCAGCTTTGTGGCACCCAAAATCACTAGCCACTTTGAAGTTAGGCCTTTCCCTCGCTATGCCCTCGGTTTCCTTTAAACAGGGAGGGTTATAGTGACTCACCTTTGGAAAGTGCTTTGAGATCCGTGGATGAAAAGCCCCACGTTAATACTAAGTAGTTGGCTGAATCCTGCAAAGAGCTGAGCACCTGGGAAGTCAGTGGAATGGGTGGGTGCTCTGCAGCTACTCAGGACTGCTCTGGATTTTGCCCGGCCATGCTGTGAAAATCCCAGTGGCAGTAAAGGCCTTACACGAGCTCATTGCCAGCAGCCGACAAACGATCAACAGCAGTGTTTCCCAACCTCCAGATGGCTGAGCTGCCTTCAGGAAGGGGAAACCACCTGCACCCATTAGACTGGGCCATGTGTCATTAAAGTCCGATCCGTCTGCAGTAACACCTCCCCTTTGCCTTCCCACGGCGCATGGGGAGAGCTCACCTCACACTGTGGCCGGTGCTGACATACGCTGTTTTTTCTCCTTTAAAGGCTCAGTCTTGCTTCCAGTGAAGTCACTGGCAACACAATCAGTGAGTTCAGCAGGGGCAGGATCGGGGCCATGATGGGGAACTAGCTTGTACAGATTTGAAGGCCAGAAGGGATCATTATGATCATCTAGCCTTCTTTGGGCATGTCTTCACTAGAGCCAAGTTGGGCTCTAACTCGGGGTTTGACCCTGACCCCCTCCTGTCTACACACACAGCCGTCTCACCTGAGCTTAGTGGTGCTTTCAGCCCAGGCTAGTGGGTGCGCCTTGGGGTATAGGTTAAAACCCAGCTGAGTCTTTCACTTGGGCTGGTAACCTACCCACTTTACAGAGGACACAGACTAAATCACTGCAGTGCTGATAGTCCTCCAACGCCTTCCCACAATTCCCCCTATGTGCCCAGGACAGACAAGTCCTCCCACAATTCTCTGGGAGAGAACCATAGTGTGGCTCAGCATCTGCGGCACGAAGAAGCTGGGATCATTCCCCCTGGAGACACACCAGGGAAGACAGAATAACATGGGTGAGGCTTTGCAGAGGGGCTTCTCACTCCCGGGCAAGGCTGACCCAGGTGCCCATCCCGAGTGAGCTCTGCGGCAAAGACAAACCTTTGCTGACGCCCAGCTCTGATCCGTGGCCTTTCATCCATTGATCTCCAAGCTCCTGACAAAAACGGGAGTATCATTAAACCTGTTCCCCTCTGAGGGCAACAGCACCCAGAAGCTGCACTGGCTATGGTCTGCAAGTACCTCTTTTCTCCTCATCTGCCTTCCCCGTCCCCTCTCCAAGTGGCAGCACAGTGCCAAGCAGCTCTGTCAGAAAGCTGGGCTCTCCACAACAGAACAGGAGAACTCATTAGGAAGGTGAATGCTGACTGTCCTGTTCAAAAAGCTGTTTGTTAATTGATCAGGCTAGTTAATTCACCCTGCACTATGCTTACTATTGATTTCCCATCAGTAGTATAATGGTGTGGCCTACTCCTTAGTATTTTCTGGTCCGCTGGCTATATTTTTTTCTGTGGCTGATATGTGATTCTGTCAGATCGCACAAGCTAAGCAGTGCGTGTATGGGAGACCTGTAACAAACAATTCAGCGCTGCCTGATGTGGTACGGATGCGTTTCCTCTGAATCTGCATTGAAGCAGTTACCCAGCGTTGTTCTAGGGGGTGCTATGCTGATGATGAGCCATAAAGCTGAGGGACTGAGCTCTGCGGTCATTAAAAGCCCCCGGGCGCTCTTTGCCAGAGAAGATGCGTGATGCCTTGGTGATATCGTTCACTTCCTCTCCTAAGCAGCTGGGTAGTGTTGCTATAGGCTGTCGAACAGCCACCCACATTCCACCCCAGAGGTGGCTGCATTCTGGTGGTGGGGGAAGAGATGCTTGGGTATAGTCTGTAAAGCACTTGAAGAGGCTCTCTACATGTAAAATGATAATCCTCCCCCAAGCGGCGGTTAGTAGGCTCGGAAAGAGTTGAGTTAAAACACGCAGCTTTGGTCACCGTCAGCAGGGTCGCAGGGGAGGGGGTAAGCCGGATGGGGGCATTAATACACCTGTTCCTCCTCCCCCGTGCAGAGCGGCCTTTGCACTACTCTGAGAAAGTCCTGCCTATCTTGCACGACCTGGGGACGGACAGCTTCCTGGTGGTGAAGAAGCAGCTGTCCATGGAGAATATGCTCATCTATCTAGGTAGGTGACTGCAGGGGTATGTCGGAGATGTACCTCAGTGTATAAAGGATCCGGGCCGCTCAGGGTTCTTGCACTCCCTTGTCTTCATTGTCCAAAAGAGAGCGCGAGAGAGCTGGCTGGTGCAGTGTTCATCAGGGTAGCCCTCGATATCCTCCAGACATGGAGCCCTGGAATTGCGGGAGTAGAATCCTGCCCCCAGATGGTCCTCAAAGAAAGAGGAGACTCCTTTGCAGAGAGCCTGGGACACAAGGGAGCAGGGTTAGAAACCCTCAAAGGGAGGCCTGCAGAGCCCCAGAGAGAGTGTGTGTGTGTCCGTCCCTGCCTTTCCTTGAGGCCACCGCTCCCAGTGGAAACCGTCATTTGCCAATTACGGGACCAGTGGGGCTGGTTCTGGGATCCCTCGTCTCGCCCTATGGCCCTGTGCGTTGTCTGCCAGCTAGAGGCGGGATGGGAATTACCCTCCGGCTGGTGCTGCATGGGCTGCAGCCCGTGTCCCTCTGCAGCCGTGTGTTTAACCCCTCACGCTCCGGCTCTAACAGCTCTGTGCCCTCCCCCCTTTTGCTCTCCCCAGCCAGCAGGGTGGGCGACAGCAAGCACGGCATGATGAAGTTCCGGGAGGAGAGGAACCTTCTGGGGCTCGGGCTGAGCACGGGCTTCCACGACCGATACTTCATCCTGAACCACAGCTGCCTGAGGCTCTACAAGGAAGTGCGGGTGAGCTCCCTGGGCTGCCACAATCCTCTCCCACCTCCCGTCCCAGCACACCATCCTTTCCCATGCCTCCTGGCCTGCAGCACCCCTGCTGACCGAAGCCGACCTGAGCGAGCATCCTGTTTTCTGGCTCCACTTCCCCTCTGGCATTGACTCTTTGCCTCTCCTTACCAGTAGCTGTAAGATCTCGCTGGGGGGGGTGGGGGGGGCTCTTCCTCGGGGCGACGCTGTGGTCAGTAGCACTTGACTGCAGGCATTTCAGCTGGTTTCGTTTCCAGTGTTCGCAGGCGAGGTATTTCCAGAAGCGACAGGGATGTATCAATGCCTGTGTGCAAGACAATGGTGAGACCTCATCTGGAATCCCACCTGCAGTTCTCGTCACCCATGGTCAAGAGAGAGGAATTTAAAGGGGAACAGGTGCAGAGAAGAGCTGTGAGGATGATCACGGGGTGGAGGGCCTGTCTTAGGGGAGGCGACTGGAAGGGCTTGCCTGATTTAGCCTAAGTGCAGGCTGAGCGGGGATTGGATTGCTCTATAAATACACCAGGGAGGGAGAAGAGCTTTTGAAATTAAAGGATAATGTTGGCACAGGAACAAATGGGGATGAACTGGGCTTGAGTAAATGTAGTCTGGAAGTGAGAAGACAGTTTCTGACCATCCGAGGAGGGAGGTTTTGGAACAGCCGCCCAGCAGGAGCAGTGGGGCCAACAACCCAGCTGGTTTTAAGATGGAGCTTGTTAAATTTATGACAGAGTTGCCTGTGATAGCCGGGACAGGACTCAGTGACCCAGGAGGTCCTTACCAGTCCTATGTTCCTATGCAGCAAACTGCCTAGTCTGTGTGTGCACCACTTCCCTCTGCTGGATGGAATCAGAGCTGCTTCACTGTGTGTCATGGGTCCTCTACAGCTAGCAGCTAATGGGGAGTCTCCTTTGGCTCAAGCGGAAAGGGCCAGTGTTGTCAGATTCATTATAACACATTGGAGCCTTATTTACTTCTCATTCTCAAGTCCCATTTATTGCAGCAGAGATCACACCCTTTGTGGCCAAGTGCCCAAGTCCCTGTGCCCCACTGCACAGATCCTTGCAGCTTCCGGGCCCTGCTCCCTGGGAAGTGAGATGCAGATCCCCATTGGCTTTACAAGCCTCCTGTTTTGTGGCAGAGCTGGGGTAGAATAGGGGGTTACCCAGAGGGTGGCACTTGCCCCCCTCCAAAACACACACACCTCTCCCCAGTCTGTGGGTGATCCTCTGTGTCTGGTTTAACCCCGATCCTTTATTAAACAGACCTTGAAGCAGCGGATGCCTGCCATGGAAAACGTGAGTAGAGAAGTGTGTTGTGTTACAGCTGAGCGGGATGATCTGTGAGCTTTGATTTGCTCTCTTGCCTTACAAGGTTGCCCTGGGTCAAACCCAAATCCAGCTGCTAAACACATTCAAGGGTGTGTTTGTGTGGGACACATGAGCACATGGTTTTCCTTATCCGAAAAAAATGTATTCACACCATCACCAAGGGAAATCATGGGAAAAAATACAGCAGTATTGTGTAACAATGATACAAAACAATAGATCTTCCTGTGGAATACCACAGTGGTTTTTTAGGGGCTGATCCAGCCCACACTGAGTTCAGTGGTCTTTTGTAAGCGATGGAAATGTCTTGACTGCTGTGTGTGGACACACCCACACCCGTGCACATCCCTCCACCCTGAGAGCTGTGTTCCCAAAGACACCTGACATGCACTGTAACTAGCGGCTGTAATGAGAGAGGTCAGGCGTGTGTTGCCATGGCGAGGGAAGTTACACCAGCAACCTTAGGGAACGGGCAAAGACAGTGGGCTCCGTGAAAATCCCAGAAGCAACAGCACTTGTGAAAGCAGGGTGTCTTATTGCCAAAATAAAATCATGCCTAAGCTTCCAAGGATCAGAGGCAAAGTCAGGGCTCTGATGCTGGTCCAGGCATCTACCCTGGGGCAGGCTTTGGCCTGACCCTGTTACCAATGGCCCTTTCCCAAGTTTGCCGAAAGTCCCCTGTATCTCTGTTACCACAGTATCTGAGCACCTCGCAACACCCCTGGGAGGCAGGGCAGGGCTGTTACCCTCCTTGTACAGGGGGGAAACTGAGGCACGGAGGCTAAATGACTTGCCCAAGGTCACACAGGAAGTTTGTGTATTGAACCCTGTCTCCCAAGTCCCAGGTCAGGGCCCTAACACTGCACCATCCTTCCTTTCTTCCTGGGTGAGGGGTGATGTGGAATATTGAAAGAGGAGGCTTTGACCAGATTGTCACCAGCCGGTGATCTAGGGGGTACAACCTCCAGTGAAGCTGCTGCCACTGTGGGCACAATTTTGGACCCCTCATATGTGCAGGGGTGGTTGAAATATTAAAGTGCCTGTTCCCCTCAAGAATTCTTGAGCTTTCTGGGCCTGAAAACGCTTTTGTAATCCACCCCCAGCGCTCATTTGGCCATCAGGAAAAAGGCATTGTTCCCAAGGTTAACGAGGGAGGTCTAATAGTCCCTCTGAGGAGTTCATCGGGCTGCAGTGCCCTTCTGTGGTAGCAGACGTTCCCAGGCAGGAGGGCGTGAAAGGATGATGAATGGGAGTTAGACAGTTTTTCACCGCTTGCCTGTCCCGGGGCGGGAGGCCCTGAGGGACCATGGATAACTGTAGAACCATAGAAATGATGGGTGAAACAAGTCTACTAGTAGGTCATTCAGTGCATCTCCTGTCTAGCGCAGGAATGTTCCCTCCCAATGTGTCCTTCGGGGCTTTGTCCAGTCCCGTGTCAATGTCGTGTTTGATGGGGCTTCCCCCCCTCTTCCCTTGGGGGAGCTATTCTGTAGTCGAGCAGACTTTACCAATGAGCGGGGGGGTTCTGGCATTCAGAGGACGGTTCTGTCCCATCACTCCTACTTACACACACACACATCAGCCCAAGCAATTCCTCTCCCTTGATTGGACGCTCGCAGGCACTGCTGCCTGATGGTTCAATGCTGATCTTTCCTGCGTGTAATCAGCATTGCCAACTCCACACCATGACCCAGGGGCGCTTTTGTAAGTGGCTCAGTGTGAGATCGATGGTTTTGTAATTACAATTCGCTTTTTCTGTGTGTGCAACGTGCCTGAGACTTGACTGTGTAAACTGCTCCCTTTGAGTCTTGTACATATGAATATAATCAGCCATATTCATATGGGGCCTAAGCAGGAGCAGCCTGGAGACTGAATTGTGCCCCAGCGTAACTCAGAACCAGCCCTAGTAAATAGGAACCATGGGCCCAAGCTGCCAAGTGCTGGATGGTTTGAGAGCCCAAAGATCAGGTCTGGGAGTTTGGTTTGGGCCATTAGAAGGAGGGGGCCAGTGACAAAATTCAGATCCGAACCCAACCTTCCCCGGAGTGCGAGGTGGAACAAAGCAGACGTCGGGTGTATATGCATGCCACACAGGTAGCATACGTTGTATCGCTGAACTCCTGTGGCTCGCGGCATGAGCTGACATGAAAGTGGCTCTTTCGTAGGTAACACACCTGTAACATACAATTCCACACCTGGAACGCGGCCCCGCCTTCTGCATAGGCAGGTCTGGAATTTCGGTTTGAGCCATTCCAGGCCAGGATGTCTAGGTCTCGATCCAGGCTTGTTGGTGGGTGTTTGTGGAATGAACCAGGGCCAGATGTACAGGAGGGCTGGCCTGGTGGTGAAGGCAGTAACTCCATTAGCATGGAGCGAGGAGCAGGCGAGTGGGGCCGGCTGGCAGAGGGAGGCTGAGTTTGTGAATTGCGTTTGGATTTTGGGGTGTGGCTGGGGCCGTTCTCCAGCAGCCAGGGTCATGTCTCTCTGTTCCACCCATGCCTCTCACCCCTGCTCCTTCCTCTCAAAGGGGCCCTGACGCCGCCTGGAAAACCCACATTGTGCGGCTCTAACCTGCGTCCTCCGCCCAGCTGTCCTTCAGCCCGCGTCCTTAGAGATGTTCACATGGAAGCGGGATCTTTGTGGAGTACGGCTCCATCTGCCGCCATGGCCTCGCTGGCTGTTGGCCGTCTCGGTCTGTAGGGCTAGTTGGGATGTCACAGACAGGTTGCGGGGAGCAGGCGCAGCTGGGCCCGTTCTGTTTGTATGCACACAGCCCCAGCATTAAATACAGGTCTGTGTCTGTGCTCGTGGGATCCCAGCTCCTAACTGCACTGGGATACCAGCCCCAATCCCAGCTCCATGGGGCCCCGGCAGAGCAGGAGTGCACATACGATGGCTTGGGGGGGCAGTGTGAACAAGACCCTAATGCGGGTCAGGCCTCCCCCCCAACCAGCAGTAGGGTTTGCACATGCACATCTGAGGACAGGATTTGCCTCAGCAAGGTCTGTGAGTGGCAGAGCTCCAACCCTACTCTCCGCTCAAGACACACACCGCACGCTCCCATTCCTTCCTGGCATTCACCTTTACACTTCAGAACCACAAAACATAAGGAGCTGCCTCCTGTTCTTTTCCGAGCAAGACCTTCTATGTCACCCCCTCCTCCTCCTCTTTACTTAATCCTTTGAAACCCTGAGGCTGGAACTGATAGGACCCACCTGGTCTGGTTGCTGGGTGAGTCAGGAGAACAGCACTGCACCATCTGCTTGCCCTAGGTGCTCTATTGCAGGCTGGTCTCTAAGAAGGCGTTATATTCATGTCTGTCTGTCCCAGAAGGGTATTTCTGTTGTTGAGGGAAGAAAACCCTTCATCTTTTTGTGTGTTGCTTTGGCATCATTCAGAGTTCTGCTCACTGGAGCTGAACTCACCAGAATGGACTGTCCCCAGCAATCAGAACTGGAAGGCTGATCCAGATTGTATGCGTCTGCACCATGGCAGTGGGTTCACTGTCGATGTTGGGTTGTTTCTCTCTCTGACTCCCTCTTGTCCTTCTGTCTCCCCAGAGCCACAGACCGGAGAAAGAGTGGCCAGTCAAGAATCTGAAAGTTTACCTGGGAATTAAGAAGAAATTGCGCCCTCCGTCCTGGTGAGCAATGGATTGGAGTCTGAACAGCGGCACTTCTCGTGGGTCCTGGGCTCAGTCAGCCCTGCCAGCAGGAAGCCATGGGGCCACCATGGCAACGCAATCAACAAGGTCTAGTAGATAGAGCAGAGGGATGGGGAGCTGGGAGCTCTGGATTCAACTCCCGGATCTGCCAGCAAAGAGCTGGGGGACCTCAGGGGAGTCACTTCTCCACTCTTTGCCTCAGTGTCCCCATTTGTGAAATAGGGGTGATGGTACAGCTGAGTGTGAGATTGCAAGGCTTCCTTCATTCATGCTCTGCGCACTGTACTTGGCGCAGTGAGGATCCTGCATGGGGCCTCTCGGCACGACCTCAGTACAGTAATAAACAGTTGGAATGGAGTGCCGCTATCAGATCTTCCATCAGGATCCATTCCAGTTATTTATTACTGTACTGCAGTCGTGCCTAGGAGCCCCGGTGAGGATCCAGGGTCCATGGCAGTTCCTGATAAGCAGCTGCTGACTTTTATGGAGGTGACAGTCATCCTAGGCCAATAGCACTGCCCCCATTTCACAGAAGGGGAAACTGAGGCACAAAGACGGAACGTGGAATTGCCCAAGGTCGTGCTGTGGCAGAACCGGGAGAGCTGAGTCCCAGCCCCCAACGCAGTCCACTCGGTCTCTACTGACCCACATCACTGTCATGCTAAAGCCAAGCTGCAGCGCGAGGAGCCATCAGCTGCCTGCACAACAGTGCTGTGGTTTCCCTGCTGTGAACCCGGTGTTAGCTGCTGCACCTTGCCCATGGAGCAGAGCTGTGTGCCGGGAGGTGGCCAGCAGAGGTGCGTAAAACCCCGTGGAGGCGCCTTTGCCCCGGGCTGCACAAGACTCAGCTGTCTCGCTGTTGTGTGTTAAGCTCTGAGGTTTGCTGCTCTCTGCTGTTCCTGCGGGCGGATGAAAGCCGGGAACAAAGCCTGGGTGCTTTGTCAGTGCTGCAGGTGTCAGCAAAGGAGCCGCACACCGTCCCAATCGCTGGGGCTTCTCCTGTTCTCTGGCTTCTTGCCACCAGATGTCAGAGCAGCCTAGCGAGCCACAGTCCTCTTCCTCCCGAGCCTCAGGCTGTGTCTGGGGCACACAGGGCTCCTCTCCATCCCTCCCCTGGCATCCCCAGAGCCCCAGCCTGCCAAGGGATTAGCACTTCTAGGGAGGAAGAGTGCTGGCCTGCCCCTTCAACGCCTTCTGCCCTGATTCCATGCCAGCCTAACGGTCCCTGTGCCCCGCTCTGAGTGGAGAGGGCTGAGCGTGGGGTTGCTGGGAGATGCGGGCCTTCGCTCGCCCAAAGCTCGAAACTCGCCCCCTCAGGCAAGGGGAAGGAGTCACTGACTGCCAGCCACAAGTAAATACTGGGGACCACAAATGAAAAAACTGGGGCAGGAGTGAAGGTTAAAGTTTAAAATCTGAGATCCAAAAGGGGGAAACCAAGCCGAGAACCCCCGACAGCGCCCTCCACTCTGCAAAGGAGTCAGTGGGCACCGTCCAGAGGCACTCTGCCCTGGGGCATGGTCAGAGACGGCACCATAAATAGGAACCCCTGGTCGCAGAGGAACCCCCCCACTCCCACGTCCAGCTTCCTCCTGCTGGGATGGACGACAGCCATCTTGGCCAGTGCCAGGAGGAGGTTGACAAGGAGGCCAGGGGTAGGGTGTGCCTGGATCAGAAAGTGGGGGAAAAGTGCAGCCGGAGCCTCAGTAAGAGGTTCTGGAGCAGCTGCAGCCTGACTCCCCCGATGTAGACGTGCGCCAGGGTCTTCCTCTCACTGCAAGAGGAGCAGGTATAGGGGAGTTCATGATCCAGGCCAGGTGCACGCACATGCTGATAGCTCGGCGGAGCTGCCAGCCAATAGCCCCGCTGGGCTGTGGAACCAGAGTGGGGAACAGGCTCCCCCACCTGGGTTTCTCGCCCTCCACGGGCAGCAGCAGAGCCTGGCACTTGGTGCCAGGAGGGCATGAAGCACGAGCAGGCACAGATGTTTCCTCGGTGCGGTTTGGAGACAGATCCAGTCAGCCTATTCAGGCAGAGTGTCGAAGATGGGACGGCCTCTGAGTTACTACAGAGAATTCTTTCCCCAGGCGTCTGGGGTCTGGCTGGTGGGTCTTGCCCACATGCTAACTGATCGCCATAGTTGGGATCAGGAAGGAATTCCCCCTGGCCCCATCAGACTGGCAGAGAGCCTGGTGGGGTTTCGCCTTCCTCGGCAGCCTGGGGCACGGGTCACTTGCAGGGTTAAACTAGTGTAAATGGTGGAGTCTCTGGAACTCGAAGGCTTTAAACCATGATTTGAGGTTGTCAGTGACTCAGCCAGAGGTTCAGGGTCTATTCCAGGAGGGGGTGGGCGAGGTTCGGTGGCCTGCAAAGTGCAGGCGGTCAGACTAGATGATCATGATGGTTCCTTCTGCCCTTAAAGTTTAGGAGTCGGGTAGGCTTGCCGGGCGGTGGTGCGGTGACAAGTTGGAGAGAGCAGCGTTACACTCCAGGTTGGAATCTGGCTAAGGCACCCCTGCTCTCCCTTCCAAGTACTGATCTGGCTGGCAGGTCTGCAGGAGGTCTGCAGGTGCAGACGTTCTTCCAGATTTTTATTCCATAGGGTGGAAAGGGAAAACACAGGAGCTGTGAAATAGACCACGCTGGGGCTGTCTGCCAGGGCTGGGGAACGCAAAGCACCAGGAGGGGAATGCCCCAAGCACAGCATGGCAATGTGTCACTGTGCTATTCCAGAGTGCTTTATTCAGCACATCACACTGGGGTTAGACGTCACAGGTCAGGCAGGCCTGCTGCGGGGGGCTCAGCCCCAAGACTGGGTCTGATTTGGGAGCAATTTGGTTGGGTAAGAGGAGGCAGGGAGTGGGCTGGAGACTGGAGGGGCCAGGGCTGTGGTTCACATCCAGCTAGCCCCATTGTTTAGATTCTGGCACGGCTAGGCTCTTGCCTTGTGGGGGTGGGGTTTGGATTGGACCTGCCTTATTAAAAATGGGCCCGATCCTGAGAGATGCTGAGAGCCCAGTATTGTTAATGCCTAAAGATCCTGGTTTTCAAGCTGGCACAAAGGCCAAATCAGATTCGTTACTCAATCCGATCCGATCTGTCAGATTCAAACAGATCAGATTCATGAGCCAGAATCAGTCTGTCCCTGCTGCAAACAAACCCATACTTGAAAGGAAACCTGAGTGCAGCCTCCCAGGGATACATGCCACTGATACATAAGCAGGGAGCACTGCAGGGTCATGGCTCTCTCTAGAGACAGTCCTGCCTCCTGCTCCCGTGGGTGGCCGGTGCCACGTGGAGGGCCATGGAGCTGGCATCTTTGCCAGAGCACCACTCATGCCCAGTAGGTCGTGATGTTGATTTGGACATCGCTGTCTCACTGGCTGTGCCTGGGGGCAACTTGTGGGTTGGACACTGGCGTAAAACTGGGAAGAATCAGGGCTAATGTCTTTTGTTTTACCGGGCTACCCTGCTGTGTAACGTTGCATTGTGCTGTTAAATATCCCCCACCCCAGATGTGGCTGCATTTAATCAGCAGGCAAACTTGGGGATCCGCTGGGTTCAAATGCACCACAAAACCATGAGAGAGGATGGTTTTATGGCACGTGGCAGCTTTCCGACCTTTGCAGAGAGTTCCTCTCATTGCCGGAGGATGCCAGCAATAGACTCAAGTGCCACCTGGCCTCTCCAAAAGCAAAGATCATGGAGGAAAGTGCCTGGCGGTGGTGACAAATCACAACAGTTTGCCACCGTAATGCAGAGAGGCTTGTGGTTGCTGGGATACCAGGTGTGCTCTGTTGGAAAACTTACTAACCTAACGGGTGGGGAGCCGTTTGGGAGAGGAAAGCTTGGAATTCAGCGTTCTGTTCTCTTCTCTCCCTGGCAGCTGGGGATTCACGGTGTTCTATGAAAATGAGAAGCATGAAAAGCAACAGTGGTAAGGAGCAGTGGCGGGCCGGGGCCCGGGGGGTTTGGCTGGAGGAGAGCTGTTTGTTAAGCTTAGCCAGGCCCAGACCCCAATCCGCTGGCGTTCAGGCAGACAGGGAGCGAGGTGGAGCTCCATTCAGAAACAGAACCATGCTCGCGCACCAAAGGGGTTCCGGGACTTCCCCGCTGCAGGAGACTTGGGGAGGAGGAGTTGTTTCTGCACAGAAATGTCCCTGGCCAGGATCTGTCTGCATGGCCTTGTACAGTTATTATTGAAACAAATTCATTGCCGTGCCAGACTGTAGCTACTTAAAACCCCCATCTGTGGGCCCCCGTCACTTGAGCTAAATGAGAATCTCTATGGATAGGGGTCTATGACATACAGACCAGCAATGCTGAGTCCATCCCAGAGAGAGGAGGGGGCTCTCTCTCACCCCCTTCCCCAGCATTTTATTTAAAGGAGCCACTGTCCATTTCTTCAACCATCTGTCCCTCTAGACCAGTGGTTCTCAAACTTTTGTGCTGGTGACCCCTTTCACACAGCAAGCCTCTGAGTGCGACCCCCCCCCCCTTATAAATTAAAAACACTTTTTGTGTATTTAACACCATTATAAATGCTGGAGGCAAAGTGAGGTTTGGGGTGCAGGCTGACAGCTCGCAACCCTCCAATGTAATAACCTCGTGACCCCCCGAGGGGTCCCAACCCCCAGTTTGAGAACCCCTGACCTAGATTCCCTCCCTCTGGCTCTGCCAGCCTAGCTGCTGTCTCTGTCTAATTATCTAGAGCTCAGAAGCAGCTTTCATCATCCGACGCTCCAGATGTTCTCTGATCACGAATGATGATGTCAGGAATAGATCATTCGACACACAGCTGTATTTCTTAATCACGGTGATACCCATGTACGCCCACAGCCTGGCAGCCAGGACCCCATCCTGAGAGATGCTGAAAGCCCAGTAACGTTGGGGCCTGATTTTGAATACCTAAAGATCCTGGTTTTCAACCTGGCACAAAGGCCAAATCAGATTCGTGACTCAAACCAATCTGATCCGTCAGATTCAAACAAATCAGATTCATGAGCCGGAATCAATCTCTCCCAGCTGCAAACAAACCCATGCTTGAAAGGAAACCTGAGTGCAGCCTCCCGGGGGAACATGCCACTGATACATAAGCAGGGAGCACTGCAGGGTCACGGCTCTCTCTAGAGACGGCCCTGCCTCTGGCTACACCAGCAGATCCAACCCCACTGGTCGCAAGTGCCAGGGCTGGACCCAGGGCAGCCAGCAGCCCCTGTGCCCTGTGCTGGGCAGGAGCCATCCGGCTGTGGCCTGGAATAACAGCCACTGAGGCAGCTCTGATTGTGAGCAAGTGAGCCGGCCTGTAGGGCCGGTCGTGTTTCACATCTGCTGTGGGATTTCTGCCGCAGGTGGCTTGCATTCCCTACACTGGACGCAGGCAGGCCGGGGAGGGGGCTCGTCTCGCTGCTCACGTCACCTCCGGCCGGACTCGCCCACCCTGACTGCCCCTTTGATCTCCTTCCCAGGTACCTGTGCTGCGATACCCAGATGGAGCTGCGCGAGTGGTTCGCAACCTTCCTCCACGTACAGGTACCACCTGAGCAGCGGGCGGCCCCTCAGCATGCGTTGCCATCCTTCAGGGCGGGGGGAGAGGGGATGGGGGCAGAGAGGGGCCTTTCCGCATGGCTCGGATACACCCCCTGCCACATGGGGGGCCTGGCGTGGGGGTCTGCCGGCCTGACAAGACAGTCACATTTCACAGCCCCCACAGCCAGGTCACCATCTCCCCCAGCCAGCCCAAGAGGAAGGATGGTCTGATGGCTAGAAGACTAGCTTGAGGTGTGGAAGAGCAGAGTTCGATTCCTACCCCACCACCAAGATCCTGGGTGACCCTGGGCAACTCACAGCCTTTCCAGGGCTCTGTTCCCCCATCTGTACAATGAGGACAGAGGGTTGGGAGAGAATAAACACAGTAACGATAGTGATGGGGGCCAGATAAGTATGGCAGGTAGGTAGCTGAGCAGGTGTGTCGGAGAGGGGCAGCATCGGTCATTGATCTGCTGACCGGCTGGCTCAAAGATCCCCTTGAAAGGGCTGTAAAGCCTTTGGCCGCTAGCTCCCGGCCCCGCTCAGTACTGCAGTCTCTGGTCTCTCTCCAGAGCCGTATGTGAAATGCTTTGGTGGCTCTTAGTCCAGCTGGTGCAGCATTGCAGCGGGCTCTGGTTGCTCTCCGGACTGAGTTGAGACACATTGGCCGGACAGCATTGAGGGCCGCTGGTGCCGCTCTGCGTCTGAATTAGAGAGCACTCAGTGAGGCCCCGTTCACTGGCACGCTGAGATCCCAGGCTTGTTCCAGCAGCGCTGGCCGCTTCCCTGCTCACTCGCCATGTGTCTGCTCTCCCTCCCCAGAACGGCGGGAACGTGTGGCCCTCCGAATCCTCCAAGGTGCGGGCGTCGCGGACGCAGCAGGACTCCAGGTTGGGTAACATCTCGCTCATCCCTCTGCGGGGCAATGAGAATGAGATGAGGAACAGTGTGGCTGCTTTTGCTGCTGATCCGCTAACTGTGAGTGACAACCAATCGGTGCTGGGTTTCACGGTGCAGGGAGTGGCATCCCACTGGCTCGTAGCATCACGCCTGCCAAGCGGGTGGGGCGGGCGCAGGATCCCCACACCCGGGGATTTCCTCCAGAGTGAGATCAGTAGGCGAGAGCTGGGTGGGGTTGGCGAACACAGAGCATTTTCTGCTGTTAGCCTGGCTCGCAATCCTTTCCCAGCCTCTGTCCTAGTCATTGACTCAGAGCAACCAAAGCCAGGAGGGCAGGGTTCATTCTTTGCCCGTGTTGGGTAACTGTCCCCAGCAGGCCTAGGGGCCCATTGTCCAATGGTCGGCAGGGAGGTACCTGCAGGCGTGATGCAGCGACAGGGGATGCAGCTCGGCAGATGATTTCTCCTGGTAATTGGGGTCGCTGCTTTGAAATTCCTTCTCCGTTACAAATCTGCTCCCTGTCCCTGTCCTTTCCCTCTCCTCGGTCTGGACTCTGTCAACACGCAATGGCAGCACGGGGGACTGCTGGAGAGGCTACTGCAGACTGTGATTCGTCTACTGTTTCTTCCACAAACGTGGAAACTTCTCGGATTCGCTTGAGCAACAAGGCCCGAACCAGCAGTCAGCGACTCAGATAAGGACTAGCTGGGTGTGGGCAGTTAGCAAAGAGCTGGTCTTTATCTGATTGCCAACGGACTGATCCTGGGGGTCCTTATTGCTGTTATAAACCTGACCAGAAGCTTTTCTTCTGGGCCCTGAAAGCAGGACAGCTTGGTCTAAGGAACGCAGCTGGTGGCCAGAGGGAAGCCACTGGCAGGTAGCAGTGTTCATCCTGGCCAGCTCCTCCTCCATGGCTTGGGGACTGGGCAATTGGCCGTCGGATGCTTTCCAGCTACAAGCCCAGGTTGGTAGGGACTGAACCTCGTTACTGCTCAGTGGCTTGGTGTTAAATGAGCTTGGCAGGTCTCACGCCAGTTCCTAATGGACAAGTGTCTGTGTGGCAAAAAACCACGACTCTAATGGGTGGGGGCCATGACATGAACAGTGGGTCTCAGCCCAATGGCTAGCAGACAAGCATTCCTACACAAACACCATCTTCACAAGGGGCCACTAGCAGGCCTCTCTGCAGAGAAGCCAGGGACTGAACGGGCCTCTCTAGAGAGGTCAGTTCAGGGCAGGGTCATGGCATATTGGCCAGGTGTCCGGGCAGGAAGCTTGCCCCACCACTGCATGGGCTGTATTTCCGCTGTGGGTCAGGAAGGGACCAACACTTCCTAGCACTGAATTCACGATGTCCATGGTTAAAGGTCTGTTAGTACAAGCGCCCTTTGCCGGGGAGATCCAGGCCATGCAGCGCATAGCACCCCGGGCCCTGCCTTCCCTCAGGTTTATAATGACAGCTATGGTGGAACGGGATCTCCAGCGTGGCTCTTTACAATGGGATGCGTCTGGCTTTTTGCTTGGCAGAGGGGACAGGGAGAAATGCCCACCACCCTGGGGCCCGGTCGGACTCTGCTTCGTGTTTGCTTCCCCTCTTCTGCTCTTGCTCGGTTCGAGAGTTTGGGGCTAACCCTGCAGCTGGCAGCCATTTCCCGTCTCTGTCCCTCAGGATGTGTCCGCAGGCCGAACTGCAGACAGCGGGTACTGCACCGAGGCAGCTGGCTCAGCCCCGCACGCCAGGGATGGGGCAGAGGGTGCGAGAGCAGCATTCGGTGCGAGTCCTGGCCAGGCCGTCACCAGCCTCAAGGGTGGGGAGCGCAAGGGCTGTGCGGGGCTTAGACAGCCCAGATCCCCCAGTCAGGAAACACTGCCCAACGGTCTGCCGATGGCATCTGAAACACCGCTGTCAGCATGCAGCATCGCAGGGAAGCCCCTGGGAGCTACATCTTCTCAGGAGATCCCCAAATTAATAACCTTCTGCCCTTGTGCACATCAGTGAATTCACCCTCACCAAACCCAGGGAGGTGGGCCAGCATCATTAGCCCTATTTGACAGATGGGGAAACCGGGGCCTGGAGAGTTTAGGTGACTTTCCCCGGCGGACGGGGCACAGCAAATCCATGGCAGGAATAAAACGCATGATTCGGATTCCCGTGCTCTAACCACTAAGCGAAACTGCCTGTGGGTGCGGTATAATTCCTAAAAGGATGGGGCTCCCTTGTATAACCCCCGCCAGCATGCTCAAGAAATCTCTCCGCAGCGTAGCAAGGCTTTGAGGTGCTGAGTACATTGAACCAGGGTCCATTTGCCTAGAGCTATTGCCCACTCCCCAAGGATGTTCGGACTCCTCGTGGCCGAGCTGTCAAGGGGCCCATTGTGCATTCACTCTGCGCACCCGCTGCATTGAGCAAGGAAGGGCCTGAGCTGGCAGACAGAGAAATGATTCGGTCTCCAACCCCCTTGCTCTGAAAGCCGGGAATGAAAGGCATCGTGAAAGGGGGGCCTGATGGGGCGGCGGGTGGGAAAGCTGGTGAGTCCCAAGGAAGAGTGTTGAGTCTTTGAAGAGTAACTGGTGATGTGCCGGCAATTCTCTCCCCTCCTGTTTCTGGGATGGTTCGGAGATCAGCCAGAGCGCCGGGGCGCTGTACCTGAGCACATCCCTCTGGCTGCGAGCGGGGGCTCAGGAGCACCTGGTTAGACAGGTGTGCTGTGCTGGGACAGGCAGAGCCGGTCTGCGGCCCTGCCTCCTTCCTGCCCCTCTCAGTGTGATTTTGCTTCCCTGAGCAAGGGCTGATCCTAACCTGGCCCCTTGGTGGGACAGGCTGTCTCTCGGGGCATGATGCACCGTCACCGATTCAGAGAGCCCCAGTTACAGCTCAAAATCCCTTTCCGATGCAAGCCCCTGCCTCCCCATCCGAAGCTGCTCGGGCATATTCGAATTGGTTGCTGGGGCGAGACTCTTCATCCCCCAGCAGATCCGAGGGGTCAGGATTAGAGGCGGAGTCTTCCCCCTTCCTCTGCAGCTTTTGTGCCAGCCCGCTTGGCAGCGGGTCTGGTTCCGCAGAAATGGGACATCTCTGCTTGGCTGACGTTTGTACCATGGCTCCAAGCGTTTGCCAGGCTATTAAACCTAGTGGCCCTTTGCTCCTCTGATGAAAAGGCTGCTACGTTTTCCGGCAGCTGCCGCTGCTGGGGTTGTTACTTGTGTGGCTGGCTGGATAATACAGGCCGTTTTCCCAGGGATGTGTTTGTGGCACATCTTGTGGTCACTCCCCTCAGGCGTGCGAGTGAGGCAGGACGGTCGTGCGATAAAGGTGCTGGACAGAGATCTGGGGTTCAAGTCCCGCTTTGCCACAGACTGACCTTGGTCAAGTCACTGCATCTCTCCGGGCTCTCGCTCCCCATCTGGCTAAACAGGGATAATAGTTCCCGTGTAGGGGAGTTGTGGGGTGCTCAGACACTGTGGCAGTCTGGGCTGAAACGTTTGATGGGCTCACAATGCTCGCAGGAAGGGATTTTTAAAGTCACACTTGGAAATCTTTGTGCGAGATGCACTTAGGTTCTCCTCCAATCAATATCACGTGATTTTTTTTTTTTTTTGGACCAATCCCAAAGCAGCACAGTTTGAGTTTCCAGTATTCCCACTCAGACTGTGGAGTAAGGAAAAGGCAGTATGAGTGTGAGGCTGTTGTAACGCGTGAGCGGGAAACTGCTAATAATGATTCCCTGTGACTCAGGCCTGGGTTATAGCAATTCACTGTTTTGCCCAAGGCAAATAGTGTGTGTCTTTTACAAGCCAGGGCCTTGGGGCCACGAGGTCTTATCATCGGCTTCCCAAGTACCCTGTTTTCTGCAGGAGGATGGGGCATCTCCCCAAGCACTTGGGGTTTGCCGCACAGTGCTTGTTACTCCTGGGGAGGGTGGATGCTGTAGAAATTGACATGTCCACAGACAGACAGGACTACGATACAGTGGCTCTTGGTTCTAAGGAAGCACCCTGGTGAGGTTTATGCCGGCACCATCCCCGAGGTGGGGCGTGAACAGCGTGAGGTAATGCGGGTTGGGTGGGGGCAGGAACAGCCTGGCTAAGGGACCAACTCCCAGCTCCTGCCAGTGTGTTTCTATGAGCATGTGATGTGCCGGGTGCCTCTAAAAGAGACAGAGGTGCCAGCAGGCCTGCCCCTGAGGTTCGTGGGTTTGCAGGATTCAGCCAGATCTGGCAATTTCACTGCACAAGGCCTGGTGCAACAGCATCATCGGTGGTCACGCTGGCTGATGCGGTGGTGCTCAGTAGGCCGTGGTGGTGGAGACGGTTGCGACTGGCCTGCTGGTCTCAGCAGCTGAGTTCTCCCGGGTCCACCGCTGAGCTCCCGTCTCAGGCAAGTCGTTTAACCTCAGCTCCTGCCCCTGCAGAGCGGGATGGCGCCTGTCCCGCACCCTGTGGTGTCTGGCATCCTGGAGTGAAAGATGCTTGAAGAGACCCAGATAGCAGCCACTCTCGGCTTCATAGGGTAGTTACAAAGTGAAGGTCGTCCCTTCGCCCTCTCCCAGGCCCAGGTAGCTAATCGATAGGGCTGCACAGCGGGAGGGGAAACTGAGCCAGAGTTAACCCTTTGTTCCCCATGGAGCAGCCCTGTCACATTCATCTAATTACCCACAATCGTTCCGAGCCGAGGGGTGCAGCCCTTCCAGCTACTCAGCGCCACCGACGGTACATGTCGGAGAAGGAAAACTAACCCCTTCCTCCTTATTTTCTCTCTCTCCAGCTGCTTCGAAACGTATGAGCCGGAGGCCTAACACATCAGGTAATTCAGTGCTTCAAGCATTCCTGCTTGTTTGCAGTGCTCTGCGGCACGGTGTGTGCCGGGGAGATCTTCCCCCAGCTCCCGGGACCCGATGGCAGCTCGGTGGCCAGAATTAGCCTAGAGCCGTCTTCATCTTCCCTGCAGAGCTACAGCTCACAGCAGATCCCACAACCTGGCCCGCTCCATCTCCCCTCAAGCGGCCGCTGCTTGGATATGGAGGTTGCATGACAAGCTGGGACCTGTGTAACAGAGTCTACCGTTTCCATCTCGATCCCGGCTGCCCCTGGCCCGGCTCTCCATGGGGTTCAAACCAGGAGGGCTGGATCTAAAAGGCATGTCCCGGTACTGCCTGATCTGTGAGCCAACTGGCAGGTCAGAGAGCTGCACTGTGCAAGCCGGCACCTGCGCTGTGCACAGGTATGGAGACTACATCTCCTGCCGGGCTGGCAGTGACAGCCGCTGGCCCTCAGCACTTCTGAAAACCTGGCCGAGTCTATTCAGGGACGTAGGGAGGGTCTCGGGGCCACCCACAGTTCGGCCTCCGTGGCTGGCTCAAAATCACTCAAGTGAAGCAGAGTCAGAGCCAGGAGGAGGACCCAGGAGCTGACCTAGACTCCCAGTCCCCTCCTGAACCCCCAAAACCATGCCACCCCCCTTAACGACATAGCGGGCCCATCTCCAATGGACGGGCCGCAAAGCACTGCTCTGGGCCATGCAGGGTGGAGAAAGCAGCCCAGAGAGTGCGAGATGTGAGTGGGGAGGGATAGCAGGAGCCAGAGAGGCAGGGAAAGGCCCTGGAGGAGCCGTTCGGCTGGCCAGCGGTCTCTCTCCCTGGGAGTCAGCCTAGTGTCTCTCTCTTTTTGTCCCCAGGTCCGTTTGCGAGAGGGGGGAGTCAGCCTGAGAGCCCAGGTGCGCTCAAGTCATGTTGCGTTGTCCCTGCTCATCCAGCGGGGTCTGCGCGGAGACCGGGGGGCTCTCAGAATGTGTGCCAGCCCCTTGATCCAATCATCTCCTTCTACGGCAAAGCCGACAGCAGCCGCAAAACAATAAGCAACCGTGTTTGATTTAAGGAAAATGAATCCATTGGCAAAGAGCGGCTTCTAAAGGATTAATTATTCAAGCAGACACTATCTCATCACTCTTCTCGACGGCTGTCCGTGCCGTGACCAGCCGAACCCCAGAGATGGGGCAGAGGAAGCTTTCTGGACCCATCGCTTCACCTGGGAGTGTCTTTCTCCCCCATCACCAGCTGCTCCTTGCTTCTTCTTGGGTCCTGAATTAAAACTGGAAGGGCGCAGGCTGGGATGGCCCCTCTCTGGTACCAGCTGCTGCTCCGGGAGGGGTTAGGGGCTGGGGGCACTCTTGCTTTCTTTAAAATCCTTTCTCTCTATTTGAAACCGCAAGCCACGGAAAGGCAGCAAGGACCACCCAGCCAGGCCAGGCAGAGACCTTCCCGCAAGGGTGCTTCTGCTGGTGGAAGCATTAAACCCTCCCAAGGAGGAGCGGCGGGCTAACCCCAGCCGTTCTGTATCACTACGTTGGAGAAGGGCTGAAGGCGACCCACGGGGGAAGCGGATGAAGGCTCCCGTTGCTGCTGCTGGCCCCTCAGAGCCACACGCCGCTTCTCTCCTTCTCCCAGGCTGCCCGATCCCATGGCCACATGGGCCTTTCGGGTGAAAGCTTCACCAGCAGAGCGTTAGAGCGGGAGAGTCCAGCGCCCAGCCGTGGGCATGTGGAGATGGCTGAGTGGAGTCACGGCTGGGACGCGTGGCTTGAGGGGCCCTGGTGGAAGCAGCAAGAGACTGGGGCGCGTGTGGGGGGACGGGACTCTGGGCCAGCCTGAAGTTGAGCTTGGAGTGGGGCCGTTTGTCCTGGGCAGGGAGAGGGGCCAGTGCTGTCCTGGTCAACGGCCTCCTTGGTTATTGTTAATATTAAACGCCTGGGGAAGTCCATGTGATGGTGTCCCCGTGCTGCAGGGCAAAGGGAAGGGCTGGCAGCCTGAATGCAGCAGGCTAATGCTGGGGATGACCTGCTACCCCTGGGCTGCAAGCTGAGATAAAGGGGCAAAGACCCGCGGTCTTGGGGCTGCAGGTCAAGATGGGGGAGTGGGGGAGGGGCAGTTGCTTCCGCTAGAGGTGAAGATGGAGGAACATGAGCCCATTATTTTAGGGCCCCAGGCCAAGACGGAGGAGCAGCGGCCCTCTTCATCGGGACTCTAAGTTGGGACAGAGAGAAAGAGGCCAGTTTCTGACTCCCTCAGTGTTCAAAAGTGGGTGCTCAGAGAGCCGAGCGATCAGTCGCTAATGCACGTATCAGGCAAAGCCAGAGCGTTCTCCAGGTGACTGGCTACATGGGAGAATTCTTCTGTTTAATAGTCTCCCTTTTCTTTAAAAGCCTCGGAGATTCTAGACCCCAAAAAGGTTAAAAGAACATTACATCTGCATGGTCAAGCACCCAAAAGCCAGGAAATGTCAAAAGTAAGGTTATCCAGGCAACCTTAACTCTGCCCCTTGAACACGTGCATTATGGTATAGTGTTTAATGATGTGATCACATGCCATTTTCTCTGCAAAACCTCTGCCCCATTCCTTGTCTGGTGAATGAGGCAGGGACCACACAGTGAACAGCTGTCTTGTTTACTTCATGCCAGGCAGCTTGTGCCCTGAATGAGGCAGGTGCTGCGGGAAACCAGTGTGTGATCCTGTAATTAAAGAATGTACTGTAACCCATACCCAGAGGGAAGAGTTAAGGTTATGCAGCAGTCTGTAACCACGTAACCTTAACATACGCATCTTTTTGGTATGGAATAGAATAGTAATGTTCTATCTATATATAGCACCTTTCAGCTGAGGAAGGCAGAGCACTTTACAAAGGAGGAAAGGGTAATGTTGCTCTTTCTATCAGGGCTCACACTCTAAAGAACAGGTTGGATGCAATGCCTTGGAAAACTGAAGTTAGAATTAAGCACGCCCATTTATTCTGTTAACCTGGGCCAAGGAAAGGGGGCCATAGGGATAATAAACGTTTTGCACTTCCTTAGCCTCTTTTGCCCAAGGATCTCTAAGCATTAGGAGAGCCGCATTGTATAGGGTTAGATAGGGGGGGTTCAGATCACGTTTCACTCCCCCTCACACACTCAAACGTAGCCAGCGTCGGGACTGGACACAGCTGCTGGTTAACATCAGCATTGCACACCACGTCAGGACAGGAAGTGAAGATGAATGCTGTATCCTGCTGAAGCTACAGGGGAATTTAAGGAGGCCAGCTGGAGTGATCCAAGTAGAAATAGGCCCAGGAGCCTGGTGTTAACACCCCTACTCTTGGGGAAAGTACCAGGCAAGCTATGGCCAGTGCTGGAACCTAGTTTCTTTGCATAAAGAAGCCGAGAGACCAAGATGACTGGCTGCTCAGAAACAGCATGTCCAGTTTGCTAGGGAATTCCATCCTATCCTGGTGGAGGGTGACCTGGCCTCAGTTTTTCAGGCCTTCCTCGCCTGTCCTCTGGATTATAGCAATACGACACACCTGGGCCTGAAGCCTTCAGGGTTTAGGGAACTTCAACTAATACAGAACATTGCAGCATATCTCCTTAGCAACGTGGGCTCCCGCGAGCACATCGGACCTGCCCTCCGCTTCCCACAGATCACTGAATCCAGGTACAAGGTCCTTATTTTCAGAGTAGTCAATGGCCTCTGCCCAGGGTATCTAAAATAGCCCTGCAGCGCCAGGAGTGGGACTGGTGTGGAGCTCTCTGCTCCTCTGGTACAGTCGAACTTTCCACCATCATCTGTGCAGGAGACAGAACTTTGTCAGGGGCTGGTCCCAGACTGTGGAGTCAACTCCCCCAGGAACTAAGGACCATCACAGACCTCCTCACCTTCCACCCCAAGAGCAATAGGAGCTTCTCCAATCAGCCTTCTCGAACAGAGGGAGATGATGGAGGCTGTCAGGCAGCCACTTCTGGCTTCCTGATCTATGCCACTTGGCTCTGGCATTAATTGGAGCAGCTGAGGAGCTGCTCTAACTTACACCTGTGGTGTAATGTCCACAAGACAGGACACAGGTGCTCCATGGGTCTCGCCACCTCTCAGGATTTGGCCATAGCAGTGTAGGAAACAGCTGCAACCATGCGGCGGTCTAAGGTACCATACCAGGGCACGGAGCAGTTATTCATTAATGATGCTGAGGTGTCCAGTGAATCTAGTTTGTTGGCTAGCTGGAGATTTTCGAACCAGTTGTCAGGTTGGTTCCCATTCCCCAAACCGCTCCTTGAAACATGCTTCTGAAGCAGACGCTGTCTGTGTGCAGCTGGCTCAGCAAAGCCAACACGAATAGCAGATGATTAACAGGGAATGAATGCTAGGAGTAACTGAGTCCCCCAGGGGTGAGAGAGAGAGCGGGATAAAGAGCCCCACTCAGGCCGCACAGAAACAGGCACCAGAGTCGAAAGCTATTCTGGCTGGAGATCCAAGACCCTGGAAGCAGCTCACTGCTCTGCTTGGTGAAAGACTGAGACCCCTGTTTATGCCTTGTGGGCATAAAATGGACTGAAATTGGGGCCCCTCCGTGCTGCTTGGGGTTTTACACTCTGTGTCGTATGCGTTATGGATGGGAAAAATCCAACTATTGAAGCGAGATGGTCAGGAACCAGATTTTCCATTCTGTAGGTCTTTTTTTTTTCCTTTTCTGTTCCTAAATGGAACGAAACCAAAAAACACGGACGTTTCCCACAATGTGAAATTTCAGGGCGCGGAGGGAGGGGAATTGTTTTAGGTCAATTTGAAACATTTTGTTCCGACTTGAACTTTTTCAATTTGCTACGACGTTATCTAAGATAAAATAAAGAAATGGAAAGTTGTTCCCAAGGGAGACTTGGAGCAGCTGTTCATTGGGTTTTGGTTTGGTTTTCCTGAAATGTTGAGATCAGTGTGTTTCTGCAAAACGTTTTGCTTTTGACAAAGCAGCATGGAAAAATGTCCTGTTGGAAAATTCCTGGCTAGGCTACTGTTGGGTCTGTCTCTACTCCTGGGGTGAATCTGTCTGTCCTCCCGTTAGCACGTGCCTGGTCCCTAGTGCCTGCATGGCAATGCTGGACCCTGTCATGTTGTTTTCAGGCCCTTGTCTTTAACCCATCACACTCTGAGGAGCCCTAACGAGTCTCATTTGCTGACTACCCACTCTCCTCTCTCTAAAGAGCCCCCATACACCCCACCTTCTGGGAGAACCAGGGGGCAGAGAATGACACTCTCCCCTTCTTTCTTCAGCTTACCCCCTGCTAGACATGATCACAGTCTGTAAGTATCCGCATGGGGAACAAATATTTAATAACGGGCTCAATCTGGCAGAGGAAGGTCTAACACGATCCAATGGCTGGAAGTTGAAGCTAGACAAATTCAGACTGGAAATGAGGCACATATGTTTAGCTGTGAAAGTAATTAGCCACTGGAACAAATTACCAAGGGTCATGGTGGATTCTGCATCACTGATCATTTTTAAATCAAAACTGGCTGGCTGTCTGAAAGCTCTGATCTAGGGATGATTGTGGGGCAGGTCTCTGGCCTGTGTTATACAGGTCAGACTGGATGATCACATTGGTCCCTTCTGGCCTTGGAAGGTGTGAATCTAGAAGGGGACGTCCATTCCCACAGGCCGACAGACCCGCTGAGGCAGGTCAGTCATTCCAGTCAGGGCGGGTGGGACGGAGGTACAGGAGGAGTTGGGGCAGAGTCAGAATTAGCACTCAGGAGCCTTGCGGCCCATAGCCCTGAGCACAGACTACTAGCCTCTTCCTAGAAGGGGCTCACAGAATGTGCAGGGCCGCGGAGACTGCAGACCCTGGGGCTACCAAATAGATAATAGGCCGGGCTGGGCATGTGTGTGTCCCGCCCTACCGTGACTGGCAGCTACAGCCAGAGAATAAAGGCACCAGTTTTAGGATTCTTCTCCTGTGGTGACTTGTGTGTGATTGGCCCAGATTTCCATGGGGATGGTCACGCTTTGCACTAATCAGATGTGCTGTTCTGTCTGCCGTGGCTTTCTGTGTCCCTTTCATGACCTACGTCCTGTATGTCACTTGGTCTCATGGGTAGGGCACTGAAGTAGGATTCAGGTGACGGGGGTTTAAATCCCTGCCCTGCTATGGACCGGTCACTCCAAACACGTTAACCGCGGGCGTGGTCTCAGAGATTAGGCGAGTGAGAACTATGTAAGTAGATGTCCCCGGGAGATGACCTCATGGCATTGCCCCCAGTTGTGCCCTGCACCTTGGCACATGCAGAATTAACAGCATCACCAGGTCGGTGAGATTCCTGACCTTGGAGGAGAAGAGCTATTTTTGTTCTTTAAAAGCCAGAGCTATTTTTAAGAGGCAGCCGTCAACCCTTAAATGAAGACGCCCACGATGGTAGCTTCCGCTGCTAATGGAAGAGCTCTCCTGCATGTGTTCTAGGCACCCGGCCCCATTAGTGTCACTCAGCTATTCTTCTTCCATTAGCGGGCGGGAAGGCAGGCTGGAATGGGTGATGTGTCGGGAACAGCGTGAGCACTGTGTATGCCATGGAAGAGGGAAGGCAAGAGCGTTGGAAGCAGTCTGAAGAATTACTCCTCCTCTATGGCTTTCTGCATAGTTGCCGTCTAACCCCCACCCTCCAAGCCCCCCTTGGCATGGGGGATAGAATGCAGCCCCATCTGCTCTAGAAGCGGTGGAGCTAAAGGAAAATCCCTCTTAGCGGTCAACAGAAGTAGTAGGTCTTTTACCTACTGTCGGCCTCAGTGGAGCATGTACCCTGGAGGTTTTACCTGAGCAAGGCAGCATCTAGAGATACCTGGTGTATGTGTTAGCTAGTGCAACACAATATATGTCGTGGGGAGGTGGTAGCATTAAGAAATTAGACAAGGCTGCTGCCTGGCTGTGACGTACTTCCCCGGGGTGCAACCTGGAACGGGGTTACTGCTGAGCCCTCTGGCATACCAATCTCACACTCTGAGGCTGTGACAAGCTGCAATCCTCTCCAGGTCTTGCACTTACACAGCCATACACAAGCAGGGACACACCCAGCTGCAGTTAACATGAATGCTTTCGCTAGCCACTTGTGAACCAACAATAGGTTTCAGTCAGTTCCCCCCAGTCTAGGACTCCAGAGCTGTACTGTTCCTATCAGTGTAAGTTATTACCAGGTCCGCCCCTCCCTCAGTGTGGAGAGCACAATGCACCAGCCCCCATTCATGAGCAGATTGCACTTCAAACAATGCACTGTTTTAGGTAAAAAATATAAAACAGATTTATTAACTACATAACAACATTTTAAGTGATTAGAAGTAATAGCGTACAGATCAAAGTTGGCTACCTAAAAAATAAAACAAAATTGCAATCTAAGTTCTATACGCTACACAGGATATGAAACAAGCGCTGTCTCACCCTGATGATACAAATTCTCCACCAATCTTCCATACACAGGCTGGGATTCCCTATTTCCTGCCTGGGACCACCTCCCCAGTTCAGTCTTTGTTCCTGAGATGTCTCCAGATGTTGCATTCTGGGGAGAGTGAGGCCAAGTGATGACGTCGCTTTCCCCTTACAGCTTCTTCTATGTGGAGGGAACTTCATTGTCCCAAACAAAGCCCCTAGCATAGTTAATGGAAAAGTACAGGTACAAAATGGAGTCCAGGGTCACATGAGCTGGTCACATGCCCTCGCATGCTTTGATGAGCCGTAGCAGCCATTAGCCATATATTGGCTAGAACGTCCACAGGAAACTCCATCAGGTCAGGATAAGCTTCTTCCATGGCCTACTGTGTTAATGGGCCGTTACCTTAAATGGTTTATCCACAATGTGCTGGCTAGACGGGATGTAAACTACCTTGTGGGTGTCACCCTAGGAGCAAACACATTTGAAATACTGGTACATAGTCAATATTCATAACTTCAGATACAATGACAGAACATACAATCCAACAGGATATTGATGTTCAACAGATCAAGACTTTTAGAATAATACCTTACAAGGCATGCTTTGCACAAAACATATCATTATACCACCAGGGGTTGCCAGGGTGTGGCTTTGGGGTACAGAATGTCACACTGGCTGTTTGTGAAATGTCACAAACTGGCTGTAGAGGAGGGGGATAAAAGTTTATTCCCCATCCGTAACTATGGGCAAAGGGATGTTGATTGTGGAGTGTCTCTCTACCGACTGGTCTTAGCGCTGTGAGAAATACTCCAAGACTGGCTGTAATCCTCCTCTCTGAGCCTGGAAACACGGAATCCCAAACAGCTGGGCTTAATGGTGCCCCAGTTCTGTGGAGTGTCCATAGACTTCAACGTGCGTGCCACGTGGACGGTGAACCCAGCCACATCCCTCCTTCCCCATGCTGGACGCTGCCTTTTCCCAGGCGGTTAGTATGTTTCACTTCTTGGAGCTAAGCCTGGGCAAGCCAGAAACTGGAGAGCCAGGCCTATGAGCCTGTAGCATGAGATACGCGGGAAATCCCGGTGGAGGTCTTCCCCAGAGAGCCCTCTACAGTCAAGTACCCCAAGTCATGTGTCAGCACAGGGACCTGAGATTTCCATGTTAAAGATGGCCTCCTGCATGGATGTACAGGTGCGTCAAGTGGAGAAGTGTACTCAGGAAGGGAATGGCCATCTCTCAGCAGAGCAGGCGTGAGAACTTCGGGCTGATATCCTTTGCCTGCCAACATGGTGCTCTGCTGTCCTGACTAATGAGGGGAGAAGAACATCCCCATGACCCCTGACTGAGTTGGCTTCTTCCTGGGCTTGGCTTCCAATCATGGACGTGCTCTCAGAGTGAGCGTGAGTAATACGTGCCAGCTGATCTTTGCCTGCATGTTCCAGGCCAGGTGAGATTCTCGGGTGTGTGGATACTGTGGAGATGGGTGCATTAGAAATGTCAGGGAGATGAGTGGTCCTAGCTGAGCTCCGTTGACTTTTCTGTCCGTGAACACAAGACAGCTTTACTAGATTAGATGTATTTAGAAGGTCCGTCTCGCTCCCACCCAAAGCAATCTGTCCAGAAAGCTGCAGCAGACCTCCCCCATCAAATACCACCATTTTGCTCATCTTCACTGCTGTAGCCGCTACACGATTGCCCTTGTCGTCAAGATTTTTCATTGCCATGTCCCCATCTATCTCCCCGGCCTCCCATTCGCCTGCAGCTGGGTCAGTGCTGTCATCTTTCTATCTAATCATTTATCTACGCTCCTCACCCTGCTATCTCAATGCCTCCCAGTTCCCCCTCTCTGTCCTCTGCCTTGTTGTAGGTTGATCCTTTCCTGACCCTCTACGGTATCTGCAACAGCCTGCCAGCCTCTCTCCATCTCTGATTATCACAGCTCTTTTCAAACCCAGCTCTTCTCCACAGCCCACTGCTCACCCGTTCCCCGTGAGGGCACTCAACTCTTAGCAAGCCATTGTGCTTCGCCTTTCCACCTCTCACTGTAGCCTTTCCTTCTCTGGGCAGCACAAGACCGTTCTGTTGAGAGCAGTGCTGTCTTTGCTTTTGAATAGCCAAGGTTTCGTAAGCCTGACTCTCCTAAGCAAGAATACACAAAGAGCCTCCCGCTTGAGTTTTCGAGTCATTGTGCTTTCCAAATACCAGCCATACTGGTCTGGAAAAAATCCATGTTAAAAATGTCAAGGCTAAAAATCTCTGTGTGGAGAGGGATTTGTTGGTGGAAACTCGTTTTCAGCAACAGCCGGATTGGGCAGAGGAGTCTGGGGTCAGAGATTGTGTGTGATGTGCCAAAACATGTCCCCACCTGACATAATGCTGAGGCTGACCCGGAGAGCTGATGAATCGATCTCTGCACTGAAACTGTAGCTTAATAATGGGGGTGGCTTATGCACAGATATAACGGTATTGCATTATATTTCTCTCCTGTTGTGTCAGAGAGCGCCATCTTTGCTCCCCGTGTGTCTGTCGGCTTCTCTCCACTTCCCTTTTCCCCAGCCATGTCCTCTTCCCCAACCCCTTCTGCCTTCCATGTACCCGCACGCCAGCTCCTTCTCCGTCTCTTCCCGCCAGGCCCTTCCCTCTTTCTCGAGCCCTCGTCAGCTCATTGCTGGGCCATCACCCCTTCTCCAGCTTGTTCTCCAGCCACCCAGCTTCCTCCCTCCTCTCCTTCCACTTCTTTTGGCCACCACTGCCGGGAAACTGGTTGCATTTCAGTTCCTCTTTCTGGACTGCTCTCAACTGAGGAGCCAAGTCCAGCTCATGGTTTCCCAGATTTATCCCCACCCCCACTGTGTCGGTCCTCGATGCTCCACCTCTATAGGGCACTCCACAATCAAAGGATCAGCTTGTACACTGGGCAGAGCTGATGGGGCTTAACAGCTGGGCCCACCTTTCTATCTCCCTCGGGTTTTATAGTCACACGTCACATTGGTATCTGAGTGCCCCCTCCCCACAGGAGAAGTGAACACAAACGTCTCTCATCCAGCCCTGCTGGTAGGAAGAAGCTTAAAGACCCTTGTTGCTGGGACGGCTCTGTATTGTCAGTGGGAGGATGCTGAGGGCCCCAGACACTTAGCCCTGCGTGCAGCATGGCTGGCGGTGGTGATTTCAGCAGCCTCTTCTGCTGGATGCTGGCATCCTGCTCAGGGGCTGGGGAATGCACAGACCTTAAGGCTGGCACGGACCTCCTACCTAGCACAAGCCAGAGGATTTTGGCCAGTCACTGCTGCCCCAGCCCAGTGCTGTGAGGTTGAACCAGAGCAGGTCGCGGTAGTGGGACCTGGAGTTTACAAATGCCAGGCTCACTGGGGCCAGGTCAGAGACAGGACCAGCTGTAATCCCCTGGCCAGGCACAGGGGGAAACGTCTGTCCTTTGCCGCCGTGTTGATTTGGGTATCTAATCGCATTGCGTCGCACCAAGGCTGTGTACGGATCGAACACCCGGAGCACGGCACTTTCAACCAGCAAGGGGCAGCTGTAACTCCAGGGTGGGCTCTTGATTTCCCTGATGCTAGAGAGTGCAGCTGGGTAAGGTAACACCTAACGTTTGAGACCTAGGCACGGCAGTAGGCAGCTAGGTCCCCTACTCAGATCAGCCTGTGGCCATCACAGATCCGGGATGGGCGTAGGATGGAGGGGTGGGTATAGATCTGTACAGCTGGGATTCCTATAAATGCTCCTTCCTTTAATGGGGCCTGATGAACGGTAGCAGGTTCCCCTGGTAACACCACCAAGGTTACCATAGCAGGGTCTTGGCTACAGATTAAATAAACCCCACCTGGGGATTCGTAGAAAAAAGGAAATTGAATAAATTGCCCATGATCCATAAGGGAGCTGCTGCCACACCCCAGGGGGCGGAGATTGGGGGTCTTGTCACACTGGCCGTGCAGCACGCACACACGTGTGTGCACTTGTGCGTACGCCCGGTGCACAAGTCTCAGGATCTGCTGACTTTCAATGGGATGATTTTCGTGCTGGTGCCCTGCTCTCCTCTCCAGTTTGTTCCTCCACATGACGCAGCTGAACCCTTCCCCTGCTGGAGCCCCAGCTGTGCTGCCTTTGTCTATTATTGTTCCATCAGGGGACACTTAGGCTATCCCTGGCATGGTCAGCAGCAGTTATCCCTCCCTCCCACTTTCCCCATCCCCAGCTAGACCTACCCAATCTACCCTCCCCTCCAGCTCCCCTGCCCCAGCCGGCGCTGAGCGGCTCATGCTTCCCCCAGCCTCCCTCCACCTCCAATTCCCTCTCCCCAGCCACAGCAACTCAGCATCTCTCCCGGCGCCACCCGCCATCCCTGCTCCATCTCCCCAGAACCACCGGAGCCAGCGAGGAGCCTGCCCTGCTATGGGACGCCGGGCCTGGGTAGCCCCTGGTGTGCCGGGTGGGGCTTCCTGGCACTAACTCGGACGGCCTGAGCCCTTGCCAGGGACACAAGGGGCTTCACCCGTGCATCTGACTCCCTGCCGCGGGCCTGTCTCTTCTGCGCCTTGTGGACTCCAGTCTCTCCTTGTTCGCTCTCAGCGTGGCTGGCATTTGCCAGGCCCAACCCCACAGCAGCCTCGGCACAGAGATAAGTGGCTGGAGTGGAGATGGATCAGATGGCCTGCTGCTACCTGGACAGCTCCGGCCTGGACTGCGGAGGGTGATAAGAACATAAGAGCGGCCACACTGGGCCAGACCAATGGTCCATCTAGCCCAGGGTCCTGTCTTCTGACGGTACCAGCAGGTGCTTCTGAAGGAATGAGCAGAAGAGGGCAATCACTGGGTGATCCATCCCCTGCCGCCCAGTCCCAGCCTGTGGCAGAGAGCCCGGCTGGTGGTGTGCGTCAGGGACTGGGGAGGGGGCAGCGGGCACCAGGGTGACTGCGCTTGTTTCTCCTCCCTGGTCCACTGCAGGAGTCCCACTCCTCCCCCTTCCTCCCATGTTACCTTGGGAGGAGTAAGGACCTGTCTTCAGCCTGCGCCACCTTCCTGGGCTTCTCTCCACCCCTCTCCTGGCGAAGCCCCCACTCCCCCTTCCCCAAGTTCAAAGCAGGTTGCTGCCAAATGGGTGTCAGCGAGGGGCTCTCTTACTGGCTTTTCCCCCCTGCCCCCCGGGGTGCTGTGGGGATGAGGGGGGAGACATCCTTACGGGCAATGCCTGGGTTGCGTGGTGAGAACCAAGGGCTTAGTTCTTAAGAGAATTTTGTGACACCCCGTTGTGGTACTAGGGAGCTACCGTGCCAGCATTCCCGACTGCTCTCTCCCGATCGGCTCTGTCCCCTCTCTGTGCTTTTAGCAGACCCCCACTACAAGGCTCCAGCAGAGGCCAGGGGTGTCCCTTTGCGGCCTATTCATTTTCTCGGGCTTCCCCAGGTAGGCAGTGAGCGGGGGCATTTCACCAGAAGGGGAGGGTGTGGGTGGCTGGTACAGACAGGGTGCCGTGAACTAAAGCAGCATTGATTGCATGGATACCTCTGAGCTTGTCTAAGCCAGGGGCTCTTACATCTACCCACAGTATAATGGCACGGTTGGCTCAGGGACCCACCTCCCCTTCCATTCGCAACCATCCAGACCTGCTCCCCTCCCAGTCATCAGCCCTGGACGCCAGGCGAAGCCGTGGGAGGCTACGAGGAAGAGGAACATTAAGTAAGCATTGGCGACTGTGACCTGCCAGACCCCACCGCCCCATGCCATGGGCTAAGGGAGGGTGTGTTTGACCCCTTGGTCGCTGCGGGAAGGCTATGGAGGTGCTGCTCATGGTACTGGCCCCTGCAAAGAGTGACCCTCGGGCTGGTTGGCATCTCAAGGGCTCGGGCGTTCCCCCCACACCATGGCCTGACACCGAGGCCACTTCTGCATCTCCAGCGCATTACTGTTCCTGCAGCCACACGCCTCTACGTCAGCAGCCGGGCGACACAGGGTGAACCGTCAGCCCTGTGCTGATGGCAACGCTGCCTGCTGGCGCCAGTAAAGAGTCAGTGTCTGGGGGGCCAAGTCCAGTGCACGTAATGACACCGTCCCTGCTTGATCCTGCTGCCAACTCAGTTGGGTGCAGGCCTCTCCGTCACTTCCTGTCCTAAATGGCTGTTAAAATCTGCCCCCTTCACCCTCTGCGGGGTGGGGGGTGCCCAGCAGGGCTCTGGGGTGGGGCCAGGGATGAGGGGTTTGGGGTGCAGGAGGGGCCTCAGAGCTGGGGCAGAGGGAGGGGGTGTGGGCTCTGGGAGGGAGTTTGGGTGTGGGAGGGGGCTCAGAGCTGGGGCAGGGGGTTCAGGGTGCAGGCTCTGGGAGGGAGTTAGGGTGCTGGAGGAGGTTCTGACCTGGGGCAGGGAGTTGGGGTGTGGGAGGGGGTTTGGGGTGCTGGCTTCAGCCAGGTGGCACTTACCTCAGCGGCTCCTGGTTGGCAGGGCAGTGGGGCTAAGGCAGGCTCCCTGCCTGCCCTGGGTCTGCGTGGCTCCTGGAAGTGGCTGGCATGTCTGGCTCCTAGGCAGAGAGGCCAGGGCTGTCCCTGCAGCTGTGGAGCGGGTGTTCAGGGTGGGGGCAGCGTGTGGAGCCCCTGTGGCCACCCCTGCACCTAGGAGCCAGCCAGGCCGGCTGCTTCCGGGAGCTGTGTGGAGCCAGGGCAGGCAGGAAGCCTGCCTTAGCCCCGCTGCGCCGCTGACTGGACTTTTAGCGGCCCCGTCACCGGAGCCACCAGGGTCCCTTTTCGACCAGGCATCCCGGTCGAAAACGGGATGCCTGGCAACCCTAAGCAGGGTGTAGGGGAAGGTGCAAAAAAACCCCTAGGGGACACATCTAGGAGAAATTTCTTGCTTAGCCCCCTGAGTTAGCGGAGGATTTTGCGTGCTGAAATGTTAATCCTTGTTCAGCCATCATGCTAAATCCATTGTTGAGTGTTGTTTGGTTGTAGATGCCCCAGGATATTAGAGAGACAAGGTAGATGGGCTCTCCTTTGGGGTCTGTGAAAGGGACTCCCAGCATCCCAGCAACATGCAAGGTGGAACGGATTGTTTAGTGTCAGTCGTTAGTTCCACACATTTCGCTGAGAGTCCCTTAGTCCCTGAAGAAGAGCGCTGTGTGGCTCGGAAACATGTCTCTTTCAGCAACAGAAGATGGTCCAATAAAAGACATGATCTCCCCCATCTTCTCATGCTTAGGCCAGCCGTCCCGAGGCGCTGCACAAACCCAGAGCAGTACAGGGGCTTTGTGACCCCAAGCTTTCCGGAGCTTGTCTGCAACGAGGCAGGTGCTCTGCGTGAGCTATTGTGAGCCGAGGTGAGGGGGACAGGGACAGGAGGCAGCCACTGGCAGCTCAAGGCCACGGAGGCTGAGAACAAACCACAGCCGCAAAACACCTCCTTCACCAACATTGCAAACCAGGCTGCAGAGAGAGCCGGGGTCAGGCTCAGAGCAACAAAGCAGGACTCCAGGGGAGGGGAGAAAGCTGCAAAGCGAGGGAGCAACACAAGTGAGAGGCGTGTGCCAGTCTCCCTTTAATTGCATGAGCCCAGCTGGCCACTCCGATTATACAGTTTGCCAGCCAGGGTGGAAGACGTTTTCAGCTCCATCCTCCCAGCCCAGCCCAGCCCCGGAGCAGCAGAGCAAGAAAAGAAAAACCCACCCCAAGCTGCACGGCGGGGTGGTACCGTCTGCCCTGATCACCCACCACTAGAACTGGCCCTGAATATCAGGCAACCAGGTGGCCTGCCAACGCGATAGTTCTCATGGTGTGCACTGCAGAGGTCCCAGCTGCGATCGGGGCCTGGTTGTGCTGGCCGCTGCCCACACACAGAGCAAGGGCCAGCCCCTGCCCTGGAGAGTTTACGCTCTAGCTAGCCAAAGAAAGGATTATCCTCATTTTACAGCTGAGGAAATGACTTGCCTCTGGCAGAGCTGGAAAATGGACTCGGATCTCCTGAGTGCTACTCCCATGCCTTAACCGCTAGACCAGCCTTACTCTCGGCTTAGCTTGCTTGCATCAGGAGAAAGGGCAGCCTCACTTTATGGGAAGCATTGCCCAGTGGTTAGGGCACTAGTCTAGGACTTGGGTGACTCAGGTTCAATTCCTGGCTTGGCCACATGCTTCCTATGGGACACTGGGCAAGTCACTTGTCTCCCCGTGCCTCAGTTTCCCCATCAGTATCATGGGGTTAACAGCCCTGCCTCAGCAGGCTGTGTGAGGATCCCTACATTAAAGATTGCGTGGTGCTCAGAAACGGGGCTGCTGGGGGCCAGAGAACTACCGTAGCTAGAGTCCAATCTTTGAGCCGTGCGCTGGCGTGATCTCTCTTTAGGGCAGGGAGACTCAGACCTCAGTGGTTCAGGAGACAAACTAGCGATCAGCATTACCCAAAAGAGTCACAGTCGTGAGCATTCCTTGTTAATTCATTGATTCTTATCTGAAGAGCAAGACAGGGGAAATAATTAGTTTCCACACGTCACGGAATGAGGCGGTTAGCTCGGAAGCGAATGTCGGTTCCGGCCAGCTGGGGATTGGCCTGTTTTTCAGCCAGGCCCCAGTCCAGGCCGCTGTTAGTCTGGAGTTCCAGGGGCCGCTTCCCCTGCGTTCGGCAGGGCTCAGCAATGCCAGTGGCTTGGCGGCCCTGCTCCCGGGCTTTGCGGGTAACGAGGGGTTGGAGCAGCTACAGGGGTGGGTGAAATAGAGTGGATGAGACGTCGGGCACACCTTTTGCGGCCTGCCTGATGGATACGAGTCCAGCATTAGGGCTTCAGTCCTCGCAGGACCACAGGCCCGGGCGGGACCGCCTGGGTCACAAGTCCAGTCCCCGCTTATCTCCGGCAACCCCAGCGTAGCATCCTGCGTGTCACCATGGCTGCCCAGAATTACGCACAGTATCCCAAAGGGCTCCCCAGGGCCTTGGCCAATGGCATTAATACGTCCCTGTCGCTACTGGACATGCCTCGCTTGAGCTACCGGCCTGTTTTCACGGCCCTAGACATCCTGATGTTTCTCCGGGGGAGCAGGGGCCATCACCAGAGGGGGCAGTCGTGCTGTCCCCTCGTGTGCCGCCCCCCCCACCACCACTGCCCTCTGCTGGAGGGACTCAGGGTTGCTCAGATACGTCCCTCCAAGCCCCCGCCTGCCAATAGCTGCTGGAGAAATCTATTGCCGGCGGGTGGCCCAAGCCATCTCACATCATCCCGACCGGAAACCCTGTCACCCTTTGCCAGATGCTACCACGCGCGGTGGGGCATCGAGAACCAACCTCGCTGAAACTGGCCAGCAGGTGGCGCTAGAAGAGCAGGCAAACTGGGTTTATTCCATCCCTGATGGGCCCAAGCACTCATCGCATTGCCAAGGGTTTACCCCAGCCCGGCCTGTGCGGCTGCCCAGGTCCCCTCCCCGCTGGTGCGACCAACCGGTCCCTGGGGCCTGGACAGGGAGCACCCTGCTCAGGAGCTAGTGAGCAGTCATAGAGGGAAGGGACGGCTGGGCTGCAGAGCAGGGTCTAACGGCCTCGGTGGCGGAAAGGACGGAGCAGCGGGGCGGGCCAATGCCTGGAGCGACTGAGACCCACGTTCAGTGCCCTGTGTGACCTCGCAGGTCACTTGGCCTCTCCGTGCCTCAGTTTCTCAGCTGCACAATGGGGCGAACAGCCCTGTGCTGCCTGCCGGGGCGTGTGAGGATAACTACATTACAGATTGCGAGGTGCTCAGACATGGGGGGGTCCAGGCGAGACTCAGCGCTGGAGACGGACAAGCTATAATGGTTTGCACATCTACAGCCGTTATATTAGCCCCATCCGGAGAAGTCCCGGATGACTGGAAAAAGGCTAATGTAGTGCCAATCTTTAAAAAAGGGAAGAAGGAGGATCCTGGGAACTACAGGCCAGTCAGCCTCACCTCAGTCCCTGGAAAAATCATGGAGCAGGTCCTCAAAGAATCAATCCTGAAGCACTTGCATGAGAGGAAAGTGATCAGGAACAGCCAGCATGGATTCACCAAGGGAAGGTCATGCCTGACTAATCTAATCGCCTTTTATGATGAGATTACTGGTTCTGTGGATGAAGGGAAAGCAGTGGATGTATTGTTTCTTGACTTTAGCAAAGCTTTTGACACGGTCTCCCACAGTATTCTTGTCAGCAAGTTAAGGAAGTATGGGCTGGATGAATGCACTATAAGGTGGGTAGAAAGCTGGCTAGACTGTCGGGCTCAACGGGTAGTGATCAATGGCTCCATGTCTAGTTGGCAGCCGGTATCAAGTGGAGTACCCCAAGGGTCGGTCCTGGGGCCGGTTTTGTTCAATATCTTCATAAATGATCTGGAGGATGGTGTGGATTGCACCCTTAGCAAATTTGCGGATGATACTAAACTGGGAGGAGTGGTAGATACGCTGGAGGGCAGGGATAGGATTCAGAAGGACCTAGACCAATTGGAAGATTGGGCCAAAAGGAATCTGATGAGGTTCAATAAGGATAAGTGCAGGGTCCTGCACTTAGGACGGAAGAACTCAATGCACAGCTACAGACTAGGGACCGAATGGCTAGGCAGCAGTTCTGCGGAAAAGGACCTAGGGGTGACAGTGGACGAGAAGCTGGATATGAGTCAGCAGTGTGCCCTTGTTGCCAAGAAGGCCAATGGCATTTTGGGATGTATAAGTAGGGGCATAGCGAGCAGATCGAGGGACGTGATCGTTCCCCTCTATTCGACATTGGTGAGGCCTCATCTGGAGTACTGTGTCCAGTTTTGGGCCCCACACTACAAGAAGGATGTGGATAAATTGGAGAGAGTCCAGCGAAGGGCAACAAAAATGATTAGGGGTCTAGAACACATGAGTTATGAAGAGAGGCTGAGGGAGCTGGGATTGTTTAGCCTGCAGAAGAGAAGAATGAGGGGGGATTTGATAGCTGCTTTCAACTACCTGAAAGGGGGTTCCAAAGAGGATGGCTCTAGACTGTTCTCAATGGTAGCAGATGACAGAACGAGGAGTAATGGTCTCAAGTTGCAGTGGGGGAGGTTTAGATTGGATATTAGGAAAAACTTTTTCACTAAGAGGGTGGTGAAACACTGGAATGCGTTACCTAGGGAGGTGGTAGAATCTCCTTCCTTAGAGATTTTTAAGGTCAGGCTTGACAAAGCCCTGGCTGGGATGATTTAACTGGGAATTGGTCCTGCTTTGAGCAGGGGGTTGGACTAGATGACCTTCTGGGGTCCCTTCCAACCCTGATATTCTATGATTCTATGATTTTATGCATGGGGAAACCGAGGCACAAAGCGAGGCAAAGGGATTTGGCCAAGACCACACAGCGAGAGTCATGGCCTCTAGTCACATGCACTAACTACTGGACCATGCTGCCTTCCAACCTAGTGTCAGTCACCATGGTGGCTGAGTGTACAAATACATTTCTCCTCCCACTACATAAGTGAGGTAGGCGTGGTATTTTGCCATGGGGGAAACTGAGGCACAAAGAGAGTAATTTACCTAGGGGCAAACAGAGACACTGTGGGCAAGCCAGGGTTTGAACCCAGGTTTCCTGCTACCTAACTCAATTCCTTACCCACAAATTCTGCTCAGCGCCCCTCGGGTTGTTTGTTTGGCTGACAGGTCCTGAGGCAGCCATGCCAGCTGTGGCCACGGCTCTGGTGGTTTTTGCCAAAGGTGCTGTGGCAGCACGACATATATCAGCTTCAGAAATGGGCCACGCAGCTCTGCGAGATCACGGCCCTGTCTGACCCTGCGCCCTGGGCACGGGATGGTGATGAATTCCCCCGGCACCCAGCGCTCAGGCAGTGGCCAGGAACGGTCACGGATCTGCAGTGGCATTTTCCTCTGCCAATAAATAACATGTGACACCTACCTCCGCCTAAGGGCGACGTGCCTGGTGACGAGCATTGGCGGGCAGGAGAGGCTGATGGGGCTGCCAGGGAAGAGCGAGGAGGGGCCCCAGGCATGCGGGCTTCCTGCACATGGCCGGCTAATGGATCTTAGCCCTTCCTGGCAGCGCCTTCTGCTGGTCCAGCCCTTGGGCCTCCTTCCTAGTCCAGGCATGGCCGCCTCCATGGCTCTGCCAAGCCATCCTGCCCCTGCACATGCCCTGCTGCGCGTGCCACTCTGCCAACGCCGCTCTGTGCTGACCTGCAAGCCCCGACCTCTGCTGGCCCAGTCCTCGCCCTGCCTCCGTACAGCTTTGCCAACGTGCAGCCGTCTCTGCTCTGCTCCTTCTTCTCCGCCAGCGGAGCACAGTCGTGACCTGCCGTGCGCCCCCGCAGCTGGCTGCTGCCTGGCTAGGCCAATGCACACTGCAGCTGATGGGCTGTGCCCCAGAGGTGGCTGCATCTTAGCGACCGGTGGAGCGACTTCAGGCCGTACGCTCTGGGTTCATTTGAGCTGGACGGCAGCTTATAAAGGTCTGGACTCAGGCCAGCTCCTCAGCTGGTGTAACCAGGCTGTGGAGTCAGTTAACACCAGCTGGGGCTCTGGCCTGTTATTCTCAGCTTGACTGTGCTCTTTGCACCGGGCAGCCCCCCACCGTCCCCAGGCGCAAGGGGATGCCAGCCTTCCTCCTCCTCCTTTGGCCACCCTTAGCTCAACTGGCCTTATCAATGTGTGACACTTCCCTGCTGACCTTTCGGCTGCTCTATTTATAGGGACGTTTCAAGGCGAGAGACCTTCAGCTCGGCAGCTTTGAAGGCAGCGCTTGCCGCGGGGGGCTCTGGGGCAGGCGCCGAGCTGCCATTTTTGGAAGAGATCTCAGGCGTGCCCCCAGAGCAGGGCGGCTGTCCCTGGGCACAGCGAGCCATAGGCCTCAGAGGCAAAGACAGGGAGTGGCAGAGAGTCGGGCTGCTGGCTGGAGAGCTGGTGCCTGTTATGTCACATTCATGTGTGAGAACTCGAGTGCAGCCGAGTCCCTGCTGTCTTCGCTGGGTGAGCTGGACCCCTTGAGGGCCCCAGCCCTGCGGAAGCAATTTCAGGTTCATCGGAACCACAGCTGCCCTTACACTAGTGAGGACAACTCCAATGGCAACCGATCCTCATGCTTCAGGGCCCAGCTGCCAACAGCCAAGGTCAGGAAGAAACATTCCCCAGATGTACAGGAGCACACAAGCAGGGGAATTATGGTGGACTGAATTCCTTCCTCTGAAGCAGCTGGCGTTGAGTGCTGCTGTAGACGAGGTGCCAGAGTAAACGGGCCATTGGTTTGTTCCGGCAGGGCTGTGCTGGAGAGTTAAATCTGGCACGTAAATTACCTTCCCTCAAAGTCCAGGCTTCTTTGAGAGCGCAGGATTTACCTCTTTGTAACAGTGATCAACAAGACCCCCCCGAGGGTCGTAGCTTTCACAGCCCTGCCTCATGCCTCGGATGATGCTGAACAGTGACTTCCAGCTCCGATGTGCCCCATCCATTCTGGCGCAGCCCCCTGGCTGGGCTCACAACTGGGCCCAGGTACACTTGGAAGCTTCCTGACAAACCTGAGCTGGGTTTCCCGGGAAATCAGCTGTGTTTTGGGTTCCGTTGCAAACATTGGTGCAGAGCCGTGGTTGACGGCCCTCAAGCATCACGATATTAGACCAAGGCACTGTCAGGAGAGCTCCAGGGAGCAGCTGCTAGATTGCCTATCAGCAGGCACTTTAAATAAGGAGACATGACCCCCATGCTCCGGATCATGGGTTTACTGAAGGACCGAGAGATGATGCCTGTGTCACGGAGTCCCCGGGCGATGCTCTGGAACTGCTCCCCATGAAGCCAGGCAGGACTCTGGGGAAGTCTCCTTTCTGGGAGCAGCCTGTCTGCAGGACACACAGCTCACACGGCTTCCACCTTCCTGGGTCTGACCTCGGAGCATTCAGCATCCTCTGCCCCTCCGTGCGCTTCCCCCAGCGAGTCCGCTCAGGCAGGCTCCTGGGGAAGCCAGAGGGTGCTGCCCCCCAACTCCACAGTCGGACGTGACTCTCAGCCAGCCAGTAAAACAGAGGTTTATTAAACGACAGGAACATGGTCTAAAACAGAGCTTGTAGGTGCAGAGAACAGGACCCCTCAGCTGGGTCCATTTTGGAGGGCAGTGAGCCAGACAACCATGTCTGCCCTTCACTCCATGTCCCAGCCAGCCCCAAACTGAAACTCCCTCCAGCCCCTCCTCCCCTGGGCTTTGTCCCTTTCCTGGGCCAGGAGGTCACCTGATTCCTTTGTTCTCCAACCCTTTAGCTCTCACCTCGCAGTGGGGAAGGGCCCAGGCCATCAGTTGCCAGGAAACAGGGTGTTGGCCATTCTCTGCGTCCAGACCCCTGCACACACCTGCCCTCTAGGGCTCTGCAATGATCATACCCCCTTACCCCACCACCTAGATACTTTAGAACTGCATAGGGGAAACTGAGGCACCCCCACACTGTTCAGAGGAAACATTAAGAACAGTCCCACTTCGTCACAGCCTGGTTCATGTTTTATGCAGAAGCGAATGCCGTGAGAACACTGCCAGGTCGTTCATGCTGGCTGCTGCTGCGGCTCTGTGATTGCGATTGAACTGGTGCCACAAAGATACAGACACCAGGGCCTGTTAGCAGGGATGGAACCTGGGACCTTCAGTAGTAAACACTCCTCTGGGAAATCCTCTGTTAGATGAGAGGGAGCAGCAGGCTCTCACTGTCACTGTGGGGCCAGCCACCAGGGGAAGACAGAAGCACACAGATCCCAGGGACAAATTCTAATGGGGCAAAAACCCAGCTGTACTAGACACCGGCTCCAATGCCAAAGCCCTTTGTCGGGGCAGTGGTCTCCTAGATACCGGGACAACCCCTGGGCTCCTTGAGCTTCCTGATGGAGCCCGACCAAGCCATCCCCCATAAATCAGTCCTGGCTGCAGGAGCCACGTCACTCCTGGGTGGCGCGCCAGGGGCTGTGATTGGAGCAGAGGCTGCGCTGGGCCCCATCAGTCACCCCACATGTTGGGCCGTGGGGCTTTTCGCTGGGAGCAGCACGGGGCCTGGCGATGTACGGTGAGCTCTGCACGTGTTCCCAGGGCAGGAGGCAGCTCCCTTCCCATGGGGGGCCGTGGGGAGAGCCAGCACCCAGGCCGCCCAGACATGGCACCTTCCTCAGAACTGCAGCAGCCCATCACTGCAGGCCCCGTCCCCTGCTATGCCAGCGCTGGGCCCCTCACAGCTCTGCTGATGGCCTTCGCTCCCTGTTATAATCGCCCGGATCCTCGCACAGCCCTGCCCAGTGCCGAACTCGCAGCCCCTCCCACTGCTATCCTAGCCCTGGTCTTCTCACCCCAGCCCTGCCAATCCAGCTAAATCCTGCACCTGGCCCTGGGCTTCCCCACACAGTCCTGCCGGTGCCCCTCAATCCCGACCCGCAGCCCCCTGCTAGCCCACCCCTGGGCTGCCCTCACACCTCTGCCGGTGCCCCTCAATCCCGACCCGCAGCCCCCTGCTAGCCCAGCCCCGGGCTCCCCTCACAGCTCTGCCGGTGCCCCTCAACCCCGACCCGCAGCCCCCTGCTAGCCCAGCCCCGGGCTCCCCTCACAGCTCTGCCGGTGCCCCTCAACCCAGACCCGCAGACCCCTGCTAGCCCACCCCTGGGCTGCCCTCACAGCTCTGCCGGTGCCCCTCAACCCCGACCCGCAGCCCCCTGCTAGCCCAGCCCCGGGCTCCCCTCACAGCTCTGCCGGTGCCCCTCAACCCCGACCCGCAGCCCCCGATATACCAGCCTGGGCTCCCCTCACACCTCTGCCGGTGCCCCTCAATCCCGACCCGCAGCCCCCTGCTAGCCCAGCCCCGGGCTCCCCTCACAGCTCTGCCAACGCATCTCAGGGCTTCCTTTTTAAAAGGCCTATTAAACATTTATGAAGAAACACAAAAGAAACTGGAAAGGAAGCACATGGTGGAAGGTCTCAGCGGGGTTGTCTTCCCAGATACAGTGACAGCTGGGAGAATATGTATTTGAAATTTAAGGCTCATTATCCTTTTCCCCATGTTGTAGGGCAAAGCTGGCCTGATTCTGAGCTCGTGCTGGTTTTACACCAGCAAAACGCGACTGATTTCTGAGGCGCCCCTCTCAGTTCCCGCCACGTGAGGGAGAGCAGAATCCGGCCCAGGAGCACAGCCGTCTGGGCTGGAAGGAGACATGCACAGAAGAGGGGAGCGACTCTCATTTCGGGCCTCTCATCTATTCCGGGGACTTACGTGGCCCCTGGCACCTCCGCCTCTCACAATACTTAATGTATTTAACCCTCCAGCAGCTCTTTAGCCCCATTGTACAGATGAGGAACTGAGGCACTACGTGACTGACCCAGTGTCACCCAGGAAATCTGTAGAGCAGGGCCTTGAAGCCCCAGCTCCTGCGCCCCAGACCAGCCCCCTAACCCTGTCCTATTCTGTAACTCCTTTGCACGGGGCCCTGCCATCTGAGTCAATGGGAGCCCTCGCCCTGGGGTGAATTATACACCTATGCTGAGGGCCAGCCTAAGGGAGCTTGGTGTTGTTTAGACCTTGCGCTGGGGTGAGCTTCAACCCCACGGAGAGATCGTGCAGGCTCGGCTGCTTCGCTTGGGGAGTGGTCAAGGGGACGTGCCCCTGCAGCCCAGATGCTAGGAACACACTGTGTTCGTAGCACACAGACACTGGCCCACTTAGCTCGCGGCCATCGGCACGCTGTGAATGACACGGCCGCTCCGAATTTCAGCCTGGCAATGGGACGAGAGCCCAGTGCCTGCTCCAAGCCCAGGCCTCCACCCCTTGGTGCAATATAGGGCCTAGGACACACAGCTGAACCAGTCTGATTCTATCCAGCAGAGGCGTCCGGGGACTGCAGCCAGTTCAGTTCAATGCTGCTGACAGTGAAAGACAGACATTCAGAGGTAAGTTACGTGCTCAGAGAGCCAAATCCTTAGCTGGTGGCCAGCAGCGTAGCTCCGGTGAACACCCTGGCTCGGCGCTGCTTGACACCAGCTGGGGCTACAAAAGGCCAGTGTAAATCCGGCTCCTGTACTGCAATGGAAGCATGAGCGGACGGTGCTTTAAGAACGCTGGACTATCTTCCTGCAAGATTGGAGCAGCGAGCCCTGAGCCGCTTTTCGAGGGCAAGCTCCTCTGGGACGACATCCCAGTGAAATAAGACTCAGGAGAACCAGGGGAGTTTTGTCCCTGCGGCACACCGGCACTGACTGTCCACAGCAGCGTGGGCTGTGATAGCCCGGAGAACATTCCCACTCTCATTAAGGGGAAGGTAAATCACCTAAATCCCTTCCAGCACCCACAGTCACCAGGCCACCTTCTCCTCTTGCTTCGAGTGGGGCCCCACCCACGGCGCTGATGGGGGTCGCCCCGGCTTTACACCGGGGGGAGTGAGCAGGGAATCAAGCACACTGCTGGCTGCATCCCGGCTTTCTCTGCTGGAGGCTGGGGAACAATCTCTCCTCCAGGCTGATTTCAGCCACAGTGGTGGTGGAGCTGGTTCTGCCAGTTGCTGGGTGGAACCTCTCCCGGCTGCGCAGAAGTTAACGCCATCAGCATCCAGGGCAGTTGCCATGAGTTTAATCTATGTAATAAGATCCCAGCTTGTCACCTGTCTGTGGGTCACGCTGAAACCTGGACCGTCCATTGAGCCTGTGTGAAGTGATGGAAACAGGCTATAGGCATGGCTGAGAACTCTTTTTGTTCAGAGAAGCTCCAGGTTGAATCGTCGCTGGGTTTCACAGGCTGCTACATCCACTTTTTACGTTCGCAGTTTACGAATTACACCCGTGCGTTAGCAAGACAAGACGAACGGTGGAAGAGAGGCAGGAATACTGCCCGTTGTACAGGGAGGAAAGGGAGGCATGGAGTGATTAATACATTTCCGCCCCCTGTCTTGGCTGGTTAAACTCTTCGGGGCAGGGACTGTCTCTTAGTGTGTGTGTGTGTTTGTGTGTGGGTGTGTTTGTGTGTACACGCACACAGTGCCTAGCACAATGGGGTCCTTGATCTCAGTGGGGTTGCTGGCTGCTGCTGTAATATAATCAATGATCTTGTGCTTGCAGGGAGTTGGGCTGGGTGAACAAACAGGACTGGCCCAGCACTAGTGGCTTTGTCCTCATTCCCACCTGTGCAAAGTGCTCCTGGCACACTGCCCTTCTGAGCCAGCGTGAGCTAGTGGGCAGGACACGGAGCCAAAAAACCTGGGTTCTTGTCCCGGCTCTGCCACTGACCGCCTGTGTAACCGCTGGTAAGTCACGTCTCCGCTATGTGCCTCCGTTTCCCCTCCCACTCTTTGACTTGTCCGTTTATACTGTAAGCTCTTTGGGGCCGAGACTGGCTCTATGTGGATATGCAGCTCCGGGCACAGTGGAATGCGGCTCTCAGCTGGGGCCTCTGGCTGCTGGCGCGATGTGACTAACGCTCTGATAGTGTTTCACAGCCATTTTGCACAGGTGTAACTGACGACACAAGGTCTGAGGCATGGGGGAGTGAGGACTAATGACTAAACCCTTTCAGATTCAGCGGGAGCAGAAGAGAAGCCTTCCTCTTGGAATCAAGATCAGTTCAAAATTTTCAAAAGAAAATTGCCAGTCACAAAAAGAGGGTGTATTTTTTGCCCAAATATGGCCTTTTTGAAAAATGAAACTTTCCCCCCCTCAATTGTCAACACTTAGCAACAGTTACTGCTTTTCACATTATGTTCCGAGGTATTTTTAACTGAAAATTTTATTGAAAAATTGGTCCAGAAATTATTCTTTTATCAAAACCTTGGTTTGCAATTGAAACAAATACAGTTATCGGTGCACAAAACTGATCTCGACAGAAAGTCCATCGAAATATCATGAATACCAGAAAATTCATCCATTTCAAACCCCTGTGAACTGGAAACCATTTTGAAATTGTTCATAAACTTATTTGTCACAGATTCATAGATTTTTAGACCAGCAATGACCCCTTCATCGCCTACTCCAATCTCCTGTATCGCACAGGCCATTACATTTCTCCCCGTTCCTCCTGTGTTGAACCCCAAAACTTGTGTTTGGCTTAAGCATTATTTCCAGAAAAGCGACCAGTCTTGCCTTGAAGACATCAGAAGATGGAGACGCTGTCACTGCCCTTGGTCGTTTGTTCCAACAGTTAATCACCTTCAGTGCTGGAAACTTGTGCCTTATTTCATGTTTGAATGTGCCCAGGTTCTGATTCCAGCTACTGGGGCTTGTTGGGCCTTTCTCCGCTAAAGTCATTTTTAGAAACGAATTTTCAGCCATGCCCTACTGAGGAAAATTTGTCTGGATTTTATAATGCCCCCACAATTGGCGTGGATGTCAATGTTGGGGACACTGGGGCATGGCCACTAGGTAACTCGAGGGGATGGAAGACCACGAGTGTCGATGAAGCCCCCTTGCACTAGGCCCAGGTGTCCTTGGCCCCCCCTCCTGCCTGGAGGCACTCGCAGCAGCTCTGCGTGCTAGGCCCAAGTGTCCTTGGCCCCCCCCGCCTGGAGGCACACACAGCAGTTATGCTGAGAATCTGCAACAGTATGTTGCAGAGTCAGACTGCCTGAAACTAAGCAAGGCCAAACAGGGCAGATATGGAAGAACAATGCTGAATAAAGCAGCTTTATGTATAATTTAACAAATGATACAGAGAACCAGGGAACTAGCTGGGAACTGGATTGGCTGGCTATATGGATACTTAGGGCAGCTTGCTATTGGATAAGTATGCTGGGAAAAAGGATGTATAAAAGCCTGTGTAACTTCCTGCTCTGTTGTGCAGGATTTGAGATTCTAATCTCCCTGTACCTTTTAGAAGCTTCAAATAAACTTTTCTGCTTCTCCACCCCGTTGTGATTATTGGGTGTAGCACACCGGGTAGCGAACCAACTCAAGCTGTTGTTCAGCCTCTCGGCACTGGGTGCCGGCAACATCAAGATGTTTCAGGGCTGTGGGATGGGTCAGGTCTCTGTGCCGGGGAAACAAGGAATTCAGCTCAGCCGGACTTGCGTTCTGTTTGAGTTTGCAGCACACAGCGCCCGATTCAGAGCTAATTTGCACAAGTGTAACTGCTTTCAATGGTGTGACCCCGGGCACTGGGTTCCTAACGCTTGTTGCTGAGCTCTGAAATCCACCTGGTACAAGATGCAGCCTGCAAATCAACTGAGAGCAGCTTCTGACCTAGCAAACGCGGCCAGGAATGACAAGCAGATGACAATGCCCCTGCTTAATTTGGTATTTCCAATGTTCTTCTCTTGATTGGGCTCTTTGTTTTTAATTTGATTTCCGTGCTTTCTGTTTATTTCACTGGATACCAGAGCAGCTGAGCTGGCGTCTGATTTATTGTGTCTTTCCCCTTCCTCCCACGATATGCCCCATCCAATTTATTGCTGATGACAGAAAACAAGGTCATTAATAACAATCCAGGGAGAAATGGCTTTCACGTGTCAATTTCAGCAGCCACCTCTGTCCCCGTCTATGATGCGGGGGTCCCTGCTTGGGATGGGGGCTTCTCAGTCTCCTTCTCTGTAGAGGTTTGTCCTTGCAAAGATGTGATCCTGTCCAGCACAAACACAGAGCATGAGGTTAGAAAGCACTGGACAGGGGGTGGAGGACACCTTGCTTCTGCGTTACTGAGAACTCCGCTGCAAAGTCTCTTTTGCCAAGCAGGCGAGCCTGGCTGAGGGTGGGAGGGGGCCTTATAAAGCAGGAGGCGGCTCTGAACTGCCAGGCCTGGAGATGCCGGGGCTCTGACCTGCCAGGCCCAGAGGTGCCGGGGCTGTGAACTGCCAGGCCCGGAGGTGCTGGGGCTCTGACCTGGTGTCCGTATTAAACGTCTCCCAGGGAGGTCACACCACACTCGATTTGTTCTGTGGCGGAGCCGGGAGAGCAGCTCAGATGATCACAGCAGTCCCTGCTGGCCATGAAATCCATGAATCTATTTCGCTGTTTGAAGAAAATTCTGGCTACCTTTTCCCTTAGCCCACCGACCTCCCCCCTCTGCCTCCCCGCTTCTCGCTGCAGTGACTGCAGGCGGAGCCCTGACGATTCGCTCCCTCCTAGAAAAGGGCTTGGGGATGAGTCATGAGTGGGAGACGTGCTGCCAATCGGTCTAACAACCAGGGAAACCTGACAAGGGCCTTGGATTTGCCTAGGAAGTGCTGGCAATTTAACCAGCGAGAGCTAAGCAAAGAGGGCAGGTTTCAGAGCTAAGGAAGATGAATCAGGGATGCTCGACATGGGAGAGGTAATACACTGGGTCACCACGGGCGGGTGTGGTCCCTACAGCCGGCTTTCCAGAGGGCTGAGTTTCAGATCCATTTGCTTGGCTGAAGCGAGACTGTAAAACGAGCCAGGGGTTCCCATGAATGGAGACGTGGCAAACTGCTCCCTCTTGCTTTCCTAGCTCCCTCTATGCCTGCCCTCTGGTCCCTACCTGCCTGGCAGTCTTCTGGGAGATCCCGTGCTCCCCCAGTGCCTTGCTCCTCAGCTCTGTAGCATTAGAGGAGTGGGCAGGCTGATAAGCACCCATATCAGCTGTTCTCGGGCCATGGCAGGGGCTATTGACTGCTGCCACGCTGCCCTGGTCCGTGCCGCCGTATCGGCTGATTTCGTTGCGCTGCAGGGCCAAGGACTCTGTGATCCAGCTGACCAGTTCAGCTGTTCCCAGCCCCAGAGCCCTTCAGTGCCAACCCATGCCCTGCGAGGCCACGACCTCTGCTCTCTGCCCAACCAGCCATCCGGCCACATCATTCATCACCTGCCCCATTCCAGGAGCCAGGCATGTTCAGTGCCATCTCTTCTCCAGCCCCCAAACTGTCCAGGCTTTCAGTGACATGCCGCTTCAGACACCCCAATCCTGGCCTGAAGAATGGGAAAGAACTGGGTACCACTCATGTGCCCCGGGATACAGAATACAGGACAACAAGACCAGGCCAGGCCCTACAATAGGCAGAGCACCCTCCCGTCCCATTGCAGGTGCATGTCTCCCTGGAAGATCTCTCGATACAGGAATCACTGGGTGAATTATCTGGCCTGGGCTATGCAGGAGGCCAGACTCGATGATCAAGGGTCCTCTTCTGGTCTTCATATCTAGGAACCTTTCTGTGCATTCCTTGAGGCAGGGGTGCTAGGGGTGGGTATTTGGGGATGGGAGTTCGGATCACAGGATTGGAAAGGACCGGCTGGGCCATTGAGCCCAGTCAAAATGGTACCAAATGATGGGGTCTAAATGATCTGATCCCACTCAAGAAAGTGATCCAGGAGCCATTGTGGATGATTCTCTGAACAGATCCACTCAATATGCAGCAGCAGTCAAAAAAGCGAACCAAATGTAGAAACCATTAGGAAAAGGATCGATAATAAGACAGAAAATACCATAGTGCCTCTATATAAATCCATGGTACGCCCACATCTTGAACACTGCCTGCAGGTTGGGTCACCCCATCTCAAAACAGCTAAAATGGAATTGGAAAAGGTGCAGAAAAGGGCAACAAAATGCTGAGGACTATGGAACAGCTTCCATAGGAGGAGAGATGAATAAGACTGGGACTTTTCAGCTGGGAAAAGAGACGACCAAGGGGGGAAATGACAGAGGTCTATAAAATCTTGACAGGTGTGGAGACAGTGAATAGGGAAGCGTTATTTACTCCTTCTCATAACACAGAACTAGGGGTCACCCATGCAATTAATTTGCAGCAGGTTAAAAACAAACAGAGGGAAGTATTTCTTCACACAACGCACAGTCAACCTGTGGAACTGGTAGCCAGGGGATGTTGTGAAGGCCAAAACTATAACAGGGATCAAAAAAGAACTAGGTAAGTACATGGAGGACAGGTTCATCACTGGCTATTAGCCAAGATGGTCAGGGGCGCAGCATGCTCTGAGTGGCCCTAGCTTCTGTTTGCCAAAAGCTGGAAGTGGATTGACTGGGAGCTGATCACTTGGTGATGCCCTGTTCTGTTCATTCCCTCTGAAGCACCTGGCACTGGCCACTGTTGGAAGACAGGACGCTGGGCTAGATGGACCTTTGGTCTGACCCAGTCTGGCTGTTCTTATGTCCCCTGCTATCATAGACTATCAGAGTTGGAAGGGACCTCAGGAGGTATCTAGTCCACCTCCCTGCTCAAAGCTGGACCAATCCCCAATTTTTGCTCTAGATCCCTAAATGGCCCCCTCAAGGATTGAACTTTCAATGCTGGGTTTAGCAGGCCAATGCTCAAACCACTGAGCTATCCCTCCCCCCAGTTTTTGTTTTTCATGGTTGAAAACGAACAGGTGCCACCCACATGTGACCTCAGCATGCGACCCATGGAAGCACCACTTCCCAAGCATGGGGCTCAGGCTGTCCAACAACCGGGCTGACTGCAATGTGTAGGCAAGGCCCCCCAGGGACAAACAAATGCTGTTAAATGGCTGGGAGCACTAACGGGCTGTTAATCAAAGCTAAAGAGATTCCAAGCAGGCAGCCAGGAACGGGGAGGGAGGGAAGGAGAGCCCAAAAAATAAAAGACTTTGATCGTCTGTGTCAGCCGGCCACTCCAGGAACGGGAAAAACCCAGCATTCAGCACCAATCAATACACACTCAGCCCTGTTATTTAATTACCGCAAGTAGGAGGAAAGGCGCCTTTGCGAACCGCTGCCATGCGCTTGCCATGTCTAGGCAATTATTGGAGCCCACCCAGGCAGCATGTAGGCCTGCGTGTGGCTAGAATAACGAAGTCCGAGGCCTCCGGATGCCTTCAGTGGCCAATGGACACGGCACGGGGATCGTCATGCCCGACTCTAACTTCAGTAAGAACCAAAATAAGTCAAAGCTGGGGAACTCAGCTGCTCTCATTCGCTGTTTCCACTTGCTGGGGAGTTTGGTCCATCCCTTTCCGGCTTAGAGAACAGCGAGTTCATCAGGGCAATGGGATGGGTCAAGGCCTTGGGCCTATGGTGGTGTATAGGGACAGGGTAGGGGCACTTTAAATCCTTGGTGACCCTCTAGCGGTGCTCACCGTGCTCTATGTTTCAAAAGCCAACCTGAGCAGCCGTGTGTATGGGGCTAGGCCTGGCGTGTTGGGGTGTCGTTACAAAATGTGGGAGCTGGGACCCAGCTGAGCCCTGGGGGGTTTCTCATTGTGTAATGAGCAAAAGCCACATGGAGCAGGATAGGAGCAGAAAGCTCCTGGGTTATTTGTTCTCAGTGCCCAACAGAGTCCAGCTACCTCCCTCTTCTTCCCCGATCCTTGTGCCTTTGCTGCCCTGCTGAAGCCTGATCAGCCCCTGCCCTCTAGATCCTGCCCCCCCAAGTCTCTCTGGCCTCCTCACCTGGGCAATTCACTCCCGTGCCAGAGCCATCAGCCGCCACGTTCCCCGAGTGCCGTCTTCCTCTCCGGTCCCTGCAGCGTTCCCGAGTGACTCCCCCTCCTGGCATTCTGGGCTGTCTGAGTAAATGGAGATCCTGCCGCTCGGAGTCACAGCCACCCCCTTGCAAATGTCTCCAGCAGGTGCCCCCTGCCTGAGCGCTCAGGACTGGGCACTACCTGGCAGCTTTGGGGGGCAGGCATGGGGCAGGTCCGGTGTCAGCGTCTCTACCCTCTTCTTAACCGTCCCTCTTTGTCCAGTGTGTTCCTTGGTCACGCCCACCTGGCCTGTTTTGGCTTGGTGCAGCGTGGTTAATGGCAGTGGCAGATGCTGGATGGCCAGCTCTGGAGTCGCTGGTGTGGGATGGTGAAGCTAAGTCCATTGGTCTGAATTTCTAAACCCATTGCTGTAGTTACTGTAGTAGGAAGAGAGCCTAAGACATAAGCTCTTGTATCAGAGACCTGGTATCTGGCAAGAACAGGGCAGATATTGCAGAAATACACATTCCTAAGAAGTGCTAGGCACAGAGCACTCACATCCCGATATCAAGTGGTACCAGAACATCCCGATATCAAGGATGGTGCAAAAACATTCCCCAAGGATACCAGGAACACACTGACCCCTCCTGAAAGATAAGGTCAGGAAGACAGTCCGGAATAGAAATGTTTTAATCAAACCTACATGTACAAGATGGTGAGTGATAACTAGCCGCATCAGGGGGCAGTAACTACAATAACTATGTCAGAGGGGGAGTACTAACTTGTTTGTATTGGGGTATAAAGATGTATCTCAGAGGGAGTATCTTTGTCTGGCCTAGGGAGGAACGGAAGGCCCCACTGTTTTCCCTGAGCTGGTCCATTGTTATGGGCTGTCAAGGTTCCTCCCCCACTCTGAACTCTAGGGTACAGATGTGGGGACCTGCATGAAAAACCTCCTAAGCTTATCTTTACCAGCTTAGGTCAAAACTTCCCCAAGGTACAAAATATTACCCCCGTTATCCTTGGAATGGCCGCTACCACCACCAAACTAATACTGGTTACTGGGGAAGAGCTGTTTGGACGCGTCCTTCCCCCCAAAATACTTCCCAAAACCTTGCACCCCACTTCCTGGACAAGGTTTGGTAAAAAGCCTCACCAATTTGCCTAGGTGACTACAGACCCAGACCCTTGGATCTTAAGAACAATGAACAATCCTCCCAACACTTGCACCCCCCCTTTCCTGGGAAATGTTGGATAAAAAGCCTCACCAATTTGCATAGGTGACCACAGACCCAAACCCTTGGATCTGAGAGCAATGAAAAAGCATTCAGTGTTTTACAAGAAGACTTTTAATAAAAAATAGAAGTAAATAGAAATAAAGAAATCCCCCCTGTAAAATCAGGATGGTAGATATCTTACAGGGTAATTAGATTCAAAAACATAGAGAACCCCTCTAGGCAAAACCTTAAGTTACAAAAAAGATACACAGACAGAAATAGTTATTCTATTCAGCACAATTCTTTTCTCAGCCATTTAAGGAAATCATAATCTAACACATACCTAGCTAGATTACTTACTAAAAGTTCTAAGGCTCCATTCCTGGTCTATCCCTGGCAGAAACCAGCATACAGACAGACACAGACCCTTTGTTTCTCTCCCTCCTCCCAGCTTTTGAAAGTATCTTGTCTCCTCATTGGTCATTTTGGTCAGGTGCCAGCGAGGTTACCTTTAGCTTCTTAACCCTTTACAGGTGAGAGGAGCTTTCCCCTGGCCAGGAGGGATTTCAAAGAGGTTTACCCTTCCCTTTATATTTATGACATGGGCATACATGTATTAGTGGTCTGGTAAAGTCTGCAGGATACTAATATCGTGCTTTGTCTACAATAAACTTGGCTGGGTGCCTTCATCCCTTAACAGATCTTGTGGTCATTGGGCGGTTCGCTCGAGGTGTGCTGTGCCAACTGTCTGTGCAGGGCTGGGGCGGCACACAGAGGGAACACACACACACAGCCAAACATCTATCACCATCTAACCACACTAGTGATCCACAGCTGCTCCTCTGGTGAGTAAGTGAGCTGTCCTCTGTAGGAATCGTGATCGAACATGACAGAGAACCACGAGCCAGGGCACTCCCCTATCCCCTCCCTGGAAATCCCCATGAAAACTGAAGCTTTGAAAACAATAACAAAAGAGAGAGGCAGGGTCTGTCTAGAGGGGAGGCAGGGCGAGGAGTCTGGGGGCGGGGGGGAGGACGCAGTGTTTAGGGGACCCAGAGGCCGGGATGGAGCTGGGTGTCGGTGATTCCCGCTCCACAAATGCTCACTCACACTCAGCCCTCACACACATGAGGCATAGTTACATAACAACACACAGCCATGCACACACCACCCCGAGCATGGGCTAGACACAGATCCACCCCCAGCGTGGGCTACACACAGACCACCCCTAGCGTAGGCTAAGCACAGACACACAGCACCCCCCCGTACCACCCCTAGCGTGGGGTACACACAGACACACCCTCCACACCCAACCCCTAGCGTGGGTTACCTCCCCACATCCACACACAAAATCCCTTGTGTGGGTTACCCCAACCCTGCGTGGGTTCCCCACCCACAGAAGCCCTGCACATCTGCCCCCTTGTGTGGGGGTCCACACACTCACTGATTAGAAAAAGTCACCCTGCACCATTCGACCCAGACAAAACTTTCGGGGTGATTTGGCTCTGGGGCTTTGGGCCAGCCCATTCCAGTGAGCCCTCTCCCACGCACTCACATTGCCGCCCAGCGCTGTGGTATCCGACCGGGGGCGCTGCTGTAAAAGGACCTCCCTGGGGTTTGCGGTTGCTTGCTTTGGGCTTCGTCTCTACCCCAGACACCCCCAATGCCAGGTTGACGGACTCAAGCCGTGGTTGAGCTGCTCAGGGCGACTGCCCCCCAGCTCCCAGCCTAACTCTTCTGCTTCTGCCTTGCTCAACGCATCAGCTGTTGATAGGGGCTTGACAACACGGAGGCCGCATCGCCATAGTGCTGCAGTGAAGATGTGCCCTACGCCGACGGGAGGGGGGTCTCCCCTGCAGCGCCGACGTTGTCTGCCTGCCTGGGCCTTCCGGGAAATAAATCCGCCTGCAGAAGCAGCCGGCCCCTGACAGGCTCAGGTGTTTAATGTGCCAGCTTCCCTCTTTCCCAGCCAGGCCGATGGGGCACGGGGGAAGGCGCTGATGTCTGTGGGGAATGCTTTGCCACTCATTATTGGAGATGGGCTGTAGAGGGCCTATGATGCATAGGTGTGCAGTGCTGAACCCATCCAGCAGAGGGCGGCAGCACAGCCAGCAAGATGCAGCCCTTACCCCTCATATAAGGAGGCTGAGTGGATTGCTCAGTACGATCCATCTGGTGCACCATGTGCTGTATAGTCACTGTGAACGGGGGCCTGGTTTCCTGCCCCTCGTTCCCGCCCACATCATCTAAACTGGCAGCTTCTTGTTCCTCTCATCTGAGGCCAGCCCGACGGCCATCCCCTCTGCCCGCGCAGCAAGCAGCGGGAGAAAACAAGGGCAAAGAATTCGGCTGGCTGCCCCTCTAATCAGGAGGGCGCGGTCGCCTTCCCCCGCTTCTCCAGCACACTCCTGAGTTCAGCTCAGCCCTAAGCTTAGGGCCTGGGAGGTCCGCATGGGACCGGGTTGTGTGACAAGCAGGGGTGGGGCACGTTCATACCATGGCCGGGGCTCGCCGCGCTGTCTCCTCCTCTGACCCCAGCCTACATGTTTATACGTCTGAGGACACTGTTGCAGGGCGTAGGGACTTTGCAGCTCCGTAGCTTGCTCTCCATCCAGGGGCCAACCTCACCCGACCCAGTGGAGCCCACGGCTGTATGCACATGGGGTGCCATGGGGGAGCCATGGCTCAGGGCATCCAGAGAGCTGCATGGTCAGATATGAACATTGGCAACGTCTACACCGAGTGGCGTGGCGAATGGGCGGGGCTTATTACATGGGCGGAGCATGGAAGAGCATCCCCGTCTCCCTGTCCCAATTTGACCTCTGCTTCGTACCATCGGTCCCATTGAGGACAGAGTGGGGTGTCCTCCTTAGAAGGGGGCTATCAAAATGGGCCCTGACTGGCCCCCTGCTTGGCTGTCTCTGCAGAGAGGCCAATGTGGCCCTGGAGACTGATCTCCCCTTTCACTGCCGGCGGGGGTTGGATCGGCCTTGAGCTACGCCCCCTCTGGCCAGCCAGCAGCATCCAAAGCCCTGTTCAAACAGATCCTTGGGGTCTATGTGCCCCACTCGTAGCCCTGGATGCCACGGCCCTTCTGCAGGCCTGTCTGATTCCAGCCGAGAATGACTTGCCCATGTCACTCTGTTTCCTGGCTCCTGGGTCCACGGAGGTGGAGGTCAACTGTGGGGCCTTATGTAACCCTTCCGCCCGTCAGAGTTGGCAGCAACAAGGGCCGGGTTCAGTATCTAGGGGTTCTATTCCAATAACACAATGCAAAACCGGCTCAAGCCCCCACCCAATGACCTGGGACCATTATATACCACCCACGCTGGGTGCCTCTAAGAGGCAATTCTTCCCCTCTCGCAAGCACAGAGTCTGAGTGTAGCAAAAGCCTTTTAATAAGAGAGAGAGACAATGTGGCATTATATTGGGGAAACACCACCAACAGGATTCATAACACAACCCATGAGCAAAAACCCACTCCAAGCAAATTGGGCCTTTGGTTCTTGAGTCCAGCAACCTAAAAGTCACCCAAAGTCCCAAAAGTCCAACAACCCAAAAGTCTCTGTTCCTGGTCAGTGCAGCTCCAGAGTTAAAAAGTTTATCTGCAGAGTTTTACCTCCCAACCTGGGTGGAAACAAGGGTGGGGGTGGTTAAGGGTCGCTTACATGGTCCAAAGCCAATTGCCCCACCTCTCCACGTGGCTCTGCTCCACCAGTCATTCCACAAGTTGCTCCACAATATAGCTTCAAGCCCCCGCACTTAACACAATGCTCAGTGATTTCAGCTTGTAGGAGGGGAGTCTCACCATTGGTCCAAAGTGATCGTAGCTTAGCAGCCTGCAACTAGACTCTTATTAGAATCAAAACTAGCTCTGACAGTCCACAGTGGAGGGAGACAACTGTGCAATTGGCATATAGGCCTCTCACCAGGGGCCCATACCACCAGACATCAATATCTGTCCCCAGCCTCTCTCCCCTCTCTGGGTATTGGAACCCATGACCCCTGCCTAGCGAGTGCTGCTTAGTTGATGGCGAGTCCCTCCTTCATAACAAAAGGCCAAGTACAGTTCCACTGTCCTTGAGTCACATAATCAGAATAATAACAGTTTATTCCTGCCCCAATAACAGAGAAACTGGGGCTCCTACAGCATCCAAAGTGACCATCTAGGCGGGGTGGGTGTGCCTATGCAAATGAGATCAGCCCCTGAAGTTCTTTTCCACAACCCGCCACGACTCGCCACCAGATGTCAGGGTAGAGCTCATCCTGACTCCGCTTACAGTTATAAAGAGGTGTTGGCTGGGGCGGGAATCACTGTTAAGAGAGAGCGGGTGCAGAGGGGGTGTGCAGAAGGGGGCGGGGCGCAGAGACCTGGGTACCCTCCCCCCAAGTGTGCCTACACACAGAGCACCAGAAAATGTAGAGCCAAGTTCGATGCATACGTGGGGAGCGGGCGGGCGGGCGGGGGAATAACTGACAATTCAGAGCTGCCTGTTGCTCAGCAGTTGCAGTTTCCAGGGTTTCATTAGCACTGTTCTTTATGTTCACATACATTGTTCACAGTCCCTTCCATTTGGGTTCAACCCAACCCCAAGGTGAAATTCACCAAACCTTAGCTTGGTTTCGCTCCGTTCGGCTGCCATGACCTTGCTGGAACTGAGCCCTGTGATGTCAAGGACCCTGGGCAAAACCCGGGTAGATGGATTTAGACACCCCCCCTTCTCTTCTCTCTCTGTGTGCATACACATAGATGTGGAGGTGATCTCTGTGTGATACACTGTGCAGACGAGTGATCAATCGCACAGGCGTGTAATAAGCAAACGTATCACATCCCTGTGCATTTTAGCACATGCCCGTGTGACCGCATCACCTTGCCACCAATCCATTTTCCCTGGGGCTACTTTTGACCTTCCTAACCCCTCACCAGCTTTAGTTTGAAAACCAGACAAACCCAGCCTGGAATGGAAACTTCCCTAGCAAGTGCAAGTGCTGACTTGTCAAGGTATCAAAATGCCACGGCTTTAAAGCCCAGTGTTACCCTTGAATCCCTGCTGGAGCTGGGAGATTGATCTCATGCATGGTGGGACCGCAGGGAGTTAGTGGCTAGGCCGGGGGAATGTGAGGATCCTTTTGATGCCAGGCACTAGAGAACTATTGTCTTGTTGGTATTAATACTTTTGTTCATTGATTAAATGGACTAAGTAAATGCCAAAAAATATCCATTAATTTTCAAGGTAATGTAAAGTAAACACAAGTAATTGTATTACTTAGTACCAGCCACTAAAAATGACAGAAGGATCCACTGAAATCTTGCCGCAAGCTTCAGTGGGTTTTGGGTCAAGGCCCGGGCATTTTTTCCGCTTTGAACAGGCTGTTAGCTCAAAAGGAAGGCAGCGCGGTCTTGTGGTTAGAGCAGAGGAACAGAAAGTCAAGTCTCCCCCAGTCCCATTGCCAGCTTTGCTGCTGGCTTTCTGCATTGGTAAGTTGTTGTACGGCTCTGTGCCTCAGTTTCCACACTGGTAAAATGGGGGTTAATCATACTGCCCTCCCCTCACTGAGGGGCTCTGAGGCTGAATTGAGTTTGTACAGTGCTTTGAGATCCTTGGATGGGCAGAGTTATAACGGTAAGGAAACAAATAGGCTGTTAAGATACAAAAGGTAACTGAACTTAACTCCTTAACCGGGGACTTGGAGTCTGTTCCTAGCTCTGCCACCAGCCTGCTGGATGGCCTTGGGTGAGTCACTTTACTCACCCCATGCTTCAGTTTCCCCATCCTGACCATGAGGGGAGGGTTAGCTCAGTGGTTTGAGCATTGGCCTGCTAAACCCAGGGCTGTGAGTTCAATCCTTGAGGGGGCCATTTAGGGATCTGGGGCAAAAACTGGGGACTGATCCTGCTTCAAGCAGGGGGTTGGACTAGATGACCTCCTGAGGTCCCTTCGAACCCTGACCTTCTAATCCTTACCCATCTCCTAGGGGCGCCATGGGGTTCAAAATTCACTGATGTCTCCATGGTGCTTTGAGACCCTGGAGGTCCAGGCTGTATTATTATAGACTGGACTGTGACCTGTAGGGAAGGAGCCTGGAATGGCGTGACATGACCCAATGGCTCCTTCCTCTCTCTGAGCACCATGATCCTACAGAAGCAGATGTTGCGTTAATGAGCCCAGCATGCAGCAGCCATGCCGGTGATGCCTCCCCACGGAAGGTTAGCGCCGGGGTTCCCCACCCTGCAGCCTGATTATTCCGGTTTAATTTGCTCATCAGCACAGATGCTCCCCTGTTCCACACTTCATCTTCTTCAAAGAGTGAGCGGGGAAGCTGGTCCTTTGCTTGGCGCTGCGGTCTCTCGCCTTTAATCATGCCAGCACCCAGTGATCCCCCTCTAAGTCCCTGCAGCCCGCTTCCCACTGCAATTAGACCAACCAAAAGGAACACTGGGTCAGGGATCAAGCTCCTAATCCTGGATGCAGGCTCCAGTTGCAAGAGCTTTAATGATCAGCTGCTGACTGAGGGGGTCACGGTATCCTGGAACCATAATGCATCTGCTGTGATTGCCCTGCTAACAGCCTGCTCTGCAGAAGCTTTTAGCCACCGGCTCGCTCCATGCCCATGTTTTGGATGGATTGATTCAATGTTTTAAAGCCGATCTTCATTTCATCAAAGGGCGGAGGATTCTGCCCCACAGCCTGAAAGCAGGTGTAAGGCCAACAGACCCCGGCTGTTGGCGGGCAGGATCGAACCAGGGCCCTCTAGAGCTTAGTGCATGAGCCTTTACAGCATGAGCTAAAAGCCAGCTGGCTGTTAGTTAAGACTGTAGAACAGACTCATTTTATCTCTCTCCCTAAGTGGTCTCAGTGCCACGAGATGGAACACAACACCACACCCAGAAGGTGTGTAGGTTACACAGGGAGAGATGCTGCTACTTGGGAATCGGCGCTCAACTGAGCCTATTCCTCATGTCTAAGCAAGAGGGCTTTATCCTCAACCACCTTCGCCCACAAACAAATCGCTGGGCTTCCCTTGTATGGGGAGACTTTGGCAAACCAGTAAAGTGCCTGAAACCACTATGGCTTATTGCTAAAAGCAGCCAAGTCAGCAGGCTGTAAATTGGCCATTCAGCAGTCTCAGTTTAACCAAGGCAGAAGGGGAAGGGTCTTTTTGGGTGCCACAGAGAGGGCAGCTTGACCCCACATCCTTCCTGATAAGAATTGTGTTCAAGTTGCTGATACATGCATTTTAGAAGAGCAGGATGTGCCCCAGGAATGTCTATTGGGGTCTCAAGGCTGCAAACGCTGGAAAAACCCACACCTGGTTAATCGATAATCAGAAGAAAGCCTCTTGCTTGACCATTGAAACTGCTTGCTTGACAAGTTTTCTTTAGGGGCCATGTCATTCTATTACTAATGTATAAATAAAGGGGGAAAAGTTTGAGGTGGGGGGACTCTTCAGGACTGGACTCTCCCTCTGGATGCATCTTGTGTTCCCCACCGGCAGATGGGCTGCCGCTGTGCCACTCGAAAGCCATACTCAGCTTTGGTAATTATTGAGGGTTGGGGGTGTTTTAGTAACCTGTTGCGGACGTGTGTATAGGTGCTGGAGACGAAGTAAAGTTTAGCTTTAAGTGAAAGCACTCTTGTGTTGCCCTGTTTGTGCCAGCCATCTATCGGTCGGATGGCCGTGTCTCCCCTGATTTGTTTCCTGACACCACCTCGCACAGAGTAAAAGTTACCAAGAGCTTTGCATTGAAAGAACCCCGGGTAACACCCTGTTCAGTGTCACTGAGTTGGTGGATGCCTCTCAGTCTGAGTTACAAGACCATTTTGCATTTCCCTAGCACCTCCCATCCCAAAAGTGAATTAATCCCCATCCTCCTCTTTGCCTGGTAGGGAATCGTCACTGTTGCCATTGTACAGGTGGGGAAACTGAGGCACACACTGACATCACTCACCTGGGCCTGGATAAGATAATCAGATATGGTGCAGTGGCTGCTGATGGCTATTTTTTTTTTTGACGGTGCTGAGGGCAACGTTGCTGTTTGATTTTCAGTTTTATATGGCACCCAGCTGTCCAAAGAAATGCCTCTTACCTTGTAAATGTCTGGAGAAATAGAGATCTAGTGATTTTCATGGGGAAACTGGCATCTCCAGCTTCTAGGCGAGCCAGTCCATTTTCGTTAGATGATCAGGATCCCCATGAGGTGTGGTGGCTATTGAAATCCACAACATGGATGGACGGGTGTTGGTAAAGGTGGGCTGTTCCAGGCGTCATCAGGAGGTTTATAAACAGTTGCAATTTCAAACGGACCGACCCTTACAATGTCCCAATGAGGCGAAGCAATTGACCAGGCCTCTGCATCAGCTTTCATCTAAAGGGCTCTGCCATATTTTCCATCGGGGCTGTAAGTTACAAAGTTACCGTCAGCCAACGAAAGCGCTGACATGCCCTCCTTGGAGACGAATGACGTTGACCCCCCAAGAGACTACGAGTGCTTTTGCTGGTACTGAGTGCTTGGAAGCTGATGGCCCCTCGCCATTGAGTCGAAGAATGGAAAGTGAAGAGCCAGCAAAGCTCACTGGAGCCAGGATCTGGATTGTCCAGATTTGGTCTGGTATTTGCTGCTTCACTGGCCCTTGAAGGGTGCTCACAAGTTGCAGGACGAGAACGGAGCAGCATTGTGTCCCCACCCGTCCTCTGGTGTAAAGCAGTAGCCGCAGTGAAGTCACTGAAGCAGGCTACATTAGGGTAGACCAGAGTGGAGCCAGGCCTCCTGGATTTGCCATGACAATCGAGTGGCGTGAGACTAAACTGGATTGGGAAAAAAAAGGAAAAAGAAAAAAAAAGCAAATATGAAGACTTGGTAAGTGTCCTTCAGTGACCATGACAGCAGGGATTACAAACTCCATAGTAACCAAGCCAGCCTGTGCAGTAACCTGCTCCCCCTTAGAATAATAATTATAATTAATGGTCACCTATCTGGCCATGGTGCTCTCAGCTCAGAGGAGATGTTGAAATCAGGTCTTTAATATTCTCCAGTGCTGTAAGACAGTGTCTCTCTCATCAGAGTAAGAGCCCAAACTAAGCGTCTCTGTTAAAGTCCTACCCAGTCTGAGCCCACTGACTAATATAGTTGGGTGCCCGTAAACCCCTTCATGCGCCGAGTTGCGGAACCCCTTTGGCACACATGGCGATGCACAAAGCATAAAGAAATTCTTAATCTCATGGCCTGAAACGCCTCTCAGGGCTGCTTTGAAGCAAGCGATCATCATGCAGATTAAACCTGTCCGCAGGTAGCCGCATTTTCAATTTCCTCCTCGTCCCACATAGGAGGAGCCAGAGAGCTTTGGTTCCCCCGCAAGCCTTCAAGTGCTGGGGCTGCCATCATTATACGGTCCCCTCTACAGCTCCTTTCATCTGGGGATCTACAAAGTGCTTCCACCTCTCCAGCCTGAAGGTAGGCGTTATGACCCCTATTTTACAGGGGGGGAAACTGAGGCTGGGAGAGGGGACGTGGATAAACAGCCTGATCCAAGTGATGGCCTGTTGGCTAGAGCACTGAACCAGGACTCAGAAGCCCTGGGTGCTAGACCTGGCTCTGCCACTGGCCTGCTGGGTGACCACAGACAAGGCAAGTCCCCCCCCCGAGCCTCAGTTTCCCCATCTGTAAAATGGAGAGACTGCTACTGGCCACCTGTGTAAAGCGCTTTGAGCTCTATGGGTGAAAAGAGCAAGGGAGTGTAAGGATCACACACCTGAATGACACACCATAGGCTGGGCTGGCCTGAGTGTAAAACCTGCACCAATGAACTAAGGACTTTTCTGTGCACAGTAACGTTGCAGTCAGCTGCTTGAAATGGTGCTGGAGTCACAGCAGTGGCCTCAGGGGGCTTGATCTGCAGCTAGTAATGGCGAGGTCTCTTTATTCAGGCAATATCGCTCCACGTTCCTGAGGAGACATAATGCCGCACCTAAAGCTTGCTTGTTCCCCTGGGTGTTCCATGTCTCATTACCCATAAATATCCAGGGGAAACAAAATAGGGATATTTTAAAAAAAGTGATAGATTCCTAGATGCCAAGGCCATAAGGGCCCATGGTGATCAGCTAGTCTGACCTCCTTCATAACACAGGCCAGAGACTGTCCCCAATATAATCCCGAGAGCAGAGGTTTTAGAAAAACAGCCAGCCTTGATTTTAAAATGCTCAGTGATGGAGAATCCACCACGACCCTTGGGAAATTGTTCCAGTGGTTAATTGCTCTCCCTGTTCAAAATGTCCACCTTATTTCCAGCCTGAATTTGTCTAGCTTCAACTTCCAGCCACTGGATCCTGTTAGACCTTTGTCCGATAAATTGAAGGGCCCATAAGTAAATATTTGTTCTCCATGTAGATACTGATAGACTGTAATTGAGTCACCCCATAGTCTTTTTGTTAAACTAAATAGATTGAGCTACTTCAGACTATCATTAGAAGGCAGGTTTTCTAATCCTTTAATCATTTTCGTGGCTCTTCTTTGAACCCTCTCCAATGTGTCAAAATCTTTCTTGGATAGTGGACATCCAAACTGGACATGGTATTCCAGCAGCAGTCACACGAGTGCCAAATATAGAGGTGAAATGACCTGTCTACTCGTACTTGAGATTCCCTGTTTATGCATCCCAGGATCGCAATTGCCCTTTTGGCCACAGCGTCGCACTGGGAGCTCATGTTCAGCTGATTATCCACAATAAACCCTGAAATCTTGCTCAGAGTCACAGCTTTCCGGGGTAGAGTCCCTCAGTCTGTAAGTATGGCCGGCATTCTTTGTTCCTAGATGTAGACAGTTACATTTAGCCATATTAAAACTCATAATATTTGCTTGCACCCAGTGTACTAAGTGATACAGGTCACTCTGACTCAGTGATTTGTCCTCTTTTGATTTTATGTTTTATTCCAGGTCATGGATAAAAATGTGAATAGCATAGGGGCAAGAACCTGCTGGACCCCACTAGAAGCACACCTGCTTGACGATGATTCCCTGTTTACAATTACATTTTGAGACCTACCAGTTAGTCAGTTTTTAATCCATTTAATATGTGCATCTACATTTTATAGCAGTCTAGTTTTTTAAACAAAATGTTGTGTGGTATCAAGTCAAATGCCTTACAGAAGTCTAGGTATATTATGGCAACACTATTACCTTTATCAACTAAACTTGTAAACTCATCAGAAAAAGATATCATGTTAGGTTGACAGGATTTGTTTTCCAAAACCCCATGTTGATTTGCATTAATTACATTGTACTCCTTTAATCCTTTATTAATTGAATACTGTATCAGCTGCTCCATTATTTTGCCCGGGATCAATGGCAGGCTGACAGGTCCATAATTACCTGGGTCATCCTGTTTACACTTTTTAAAACTTGCCACAACGTTAGCTGTCTTCCAGTGTTTGGGAACTTCCCTAGTGTTCCAAGGCTTATTGAAAAATCAACATTAATGGTCCAGAGAACTTCTCAGCCAACTCATTTAAAACTCTTGGATGCAAGTTATCTGAACCTGCTGATTTAAAAATGTCTGTCTTTCATAGCTTCTGCTTAACATCCTCCAGGGATACTCGTGGAATGGAAAGAGTGTTATTATCATCATATGATGAGACTGCATCACCTGTATTTTGCCCCAAATACAGAACAGAAATTTTTATTGAACACTTCTGCCTTTTCTGTATTATAGAATCATAGAAAAGTAGGTCTGAAAGGGACCTTGATGGGTCATCTACTCCAGTCCCCTATGCTGAGACCAGACTAAGTATTAACTAGTCTATCCCTGACAGGTGTTTGTTTAGCCTGTTCTTAAAAACCTCTAATGATGGAGATTCCACAACCTCCCTTGGTAATTTGTTCCAGTGCTTAACCACCCTGACAGTTAGAAGCTTTTTCTAAAGTCCAACCTAAACCACCCTTGATGCAGTTTAAGCCCATTGCTTCTTGTCCTGTCCTTCGTGGATAAGCAGAACAATTTATTGCTCTATTCTTGAAAACAACCTTTTACATACTTGAAGACTGTTATCATGTTCTCTTTCGGTCTTCTCTTCTTCAGACTAAACAAACCCAGTCATTTCAATCTTCCCTCATTGGTCATGTTTTCTAGATTTTTAATCATTTTTGTTGCTCTTCTCTGGACTTTCTCCAATTTGTCCACATCCTTCCTGAAATGTGGCGCCCAGAACTGGACACAATACTCCAGCTGAGGCCTAATCAGAGGAAGAATTGCTTCTTGTGTCTTGCTTACAACTCTCCTGCTAATACATCCCAGAATGATGTTTGCTTTTTTTGCAACAGTGTTACACTGTTGACTCATATTTAGTGTGAGATCCACTATAACCCCCAGATCATTTTCTGCAGTACTCCTTCCTAGGCAGTCATTGTCTGTGTTTTAGGTGTACAGCTGATTGTTCCTTCCTAAGTGGAATACTTTGCATTTGTTCCTATTGAATTTCATCCTATTTAATTCAGACCATTTCTCCAAGTTGTCAAGATCATTTTGAATTCTAATCCTGTCCTTCAACATGCTTGCAACCCTTCCCAGCTTGGTATCATTTGCAAACTTTATAAGTGTTCTCTCTATTCCATTATCCAAATCATTTCTGGAGATATCGAATAGCACCGAACCCAGGACAGATCCCTGAGGGACCCCATATGCCCTTCCAGCTTGACTCTGAACCATTGCTAACCACTCTCAGAGTATGGTTTTTCAACCAGTTGTGCACCCACCCTATATTAAGTTCACCTGGGCTATATCTCCCTAGTTTGTGTATGAGAAGGTCACATGAGACAGTATCAAAAGCCATGCTAAAGTTGAGATATACCACGTCTTCTGTTTCCCCCTGTGATGCTGACAGACCAGATGCTACCTCATGCCAAGGTCCCCATGCCTTAAAGGAACACCGACAAATACTGGGCTGGAATCAGTCTGGGTGTTAGTGTTGCGAAAACAGGTATTTGAATGATAGGCATGTGTTTAGTGTTTACACGTTATGGAATGCTGTCTGCATTAATCTCCCTTAGAAGGCCTGTGTGCCATATTGTAAGGTAACATTTGAGTGGCTGTATTGTACACCAGACTGTGACTGTGGCCATGCCTACATTAGAAAATTGTCACCCTACCTTCCATTGGCACACAGCTGCCGCCGTAATTATATCGCCTGTGTGTGTCTACACTTTGCTCCTTGTGTCGGCGGTGTGTGTCCTCACTAGGAGCGCTTGTATCATTTGTACTGTCAGTAGGAGGCACTGTGGGACGGCCCCTGACAGCCAGTAATTGTCGACATAAGCAACACAGTGCCTACACTGCGTCAACGTAACGACATCACCCTTGACTCTCTGCTGCTGGTGGAGGTGGAGTTATGAAGTCGGCGTTGCGGGGCAGTTATGTCAGCGGGAGCGAAATTTACGTGTGGACACTTCTATAGTTCGGTCGACGTAAGCTGCCTTGCATCAACCTAACTTTGTCTTATAGACCAGGCCTATGTAGATCACTGGACAGGAGAGAAACATTAACTGGTGTGAAGTGCAGGTCTGCAACAGAAGGTGTTATGTCCTGCCCAACAGGAGAGGGCCCTAAACACCAGATGGACTATTGTGGGACGCTAGAGAGGATAAAATACTTTATTGCTCTGCTCTTCCCCACAAGAAAATGAGTCATGAGAGTGGATTCTTCCCATCAGCTGAATTTGCAGCTCAGAGCACATGGTGGGGGTAAGGGATACAAACTCCAAACAGAAGGTACTGGTTATCTCTATGCTTGGACTGTGGGGTGCAAGGTTTGCTAGGCATAAGCAAGAAATCCCCAGTGCATAGCCTGCATTAGCCCTAAAGGTCATATAGATCTTTCTTATTACAGGAGCTTCTATTACTTTTTTAAACTTAAGAGTGTAACTCATTTGTGTTTATATGTTTACCTGCTTTAACCTTGTAAATAACTCTCCTATTTTCGTTTCCTAGTTAATACATCTTTAGAAAGTTTATTATAGGATTGGCTACAAGCGTTGTCTTTGGTGTAAGATCTAGGGTGCAACTGACCTGGGGTAAGTAACTGGTCCTTTGGGATGGGGAGTAACCTGAATATTGCTGTGATCGTTGGTATAAGGGACCATCTATCACAAAGGCAGGAACACCTGGGTGGTGAGACAGATCGGAGTGCCCACGGGGACTCTGTGACTCCATGATAAGGAGTTTACACTTGATAATTGGTTGGTGAAATCAAAGTATAGATCTCACAGCCAGTTTGGGGTCTGTGCCCTAGTTCTTAACAGTCTGCCCTGACACTGGTACTCACGTTCTTGAATCACTGCAGGCCTATCCACCCCTCCTATCCATAAGGCTTGTTACCCCATCAAAGAAGCATATTAGGTTGGTTTGACATGATCTGTTCTTGACAAATCCATATTGGCTGTTGCTTATCACCTTCTTATTGTCTACACGCTTACAAATTGATTGTTTGATTATTTGCTCCATTATCTTTCTGGGTACCAAAGTTAAGTTGACTAGTCCATAATTCCCTGGGTTGTCCTTACTCCCTTTTTTGTAGGTAGATACTATATTTGCTCTTTTCCAGTCCTTTGGGATCCCTCCTGTCCTCCAGGAGTTCTCAAAGATAATCGCTAATGGCGCTGAGATATCTTCAGCCAGTTCCTTAGGTCAGATGTATTTCGTCTGGACCCGCTGATCTGAAGACATCTAACTTGTCTATGTACTTCTTAACTTGTTCTGTCTGTTTCAGCCTCAGCTCCTGCCCCATTCACACGGATGTTCACTACGTTAGACGTCCGATCACTGCTATGAAAACCGGGGGAAAAATGGCATTTCACACTTTGGCCATTGCAGCGTTTCCAGTTATTGTCTTTCCCTCCTCGTTTTCCCTGTTATCCTTTGCATCCCTCGTAGTTTAATCTCATTTTGTGCCTTGGCCTTTCTAGTTTTTTCCCTACGTGTTTGCGCTGTTTTTTTATAGTCATTCTTTGTAGTTTAGTATTGATCATTCTACCATGTCTATCGAGTAATGGACGGATTCCATTGTCTGTATCTCAGAAACCCACAGCAGAGTGTCAGCCCGATGATGTTAGCAACACCTAGAAGATTGAGCCAGGACCCTTGTGCCCCCTGTCATACATACATCTATGCAGTGATGAGCTGCCAAAATCTTAACAACGGGTTCCCTCCTCACCCCACGAGGGGGTTGTTGCCCACCCCCGCCCCCCGGGACTCCTGCCCCATCCAACCCCCCCGCATTCCTTGATGCCCCCCCCAGGACCCCTGCCCCATCCACCCCCATCCCCTGTCCTCTGACTGCCCCCAGAACCGGGCAGGAGTGTCTCGTGGGCCACCTTAGTGGGTGCCCACCCCACCCCTAAGAGCCAGAGGCACCTGCCGTGGGGCGAGGTGGGGAATCCTGGTGGTGCTTACCTGGGGCAGCTCCCAGGAAGCATCTGGCAGGTCCCTCTGGCTCCTAGGGGTGAGGAAGTGTAGCTTGGGGGGGAGCAGGGGGAGCGGCCGCTCCCCCCACTGATCACATCAAAAGTGGGGCCTTAGGCGCTGACTCCCTGGGTGCTCCGGGGCTGGAGCACCCACGAGGAAAATTGGTGGGTGCAGAGCACCCACTGGCAGCTCCCCGCCCCGCGCCCGGCCCCAGCTCACCTCCGCTCTGCCTCCTCCCCTGAACCCACAGCCCCGCTTTGCTTCTCCGCCCACCCCGGCTTCCCGTGAATCAGCTGTTTGGCGGGGAGCCGGGGAGGGCTGAGAAGCAGGCCACGGCTTCCCACTCAGGCTGAGGGTGGCAGAGGTGAGCTGGGGTGGGGAATGGTTCCCCTGTGTACCCCCCCCCACCCGGGTTACCTGCTGCGGTGCGGGCGACCCTCCCCGCCCCCCCATCCCCTCGCCTGAGCTCACCTCTGCTTCCCTGGGCCTGGGCGGGAAGCTGCGGCCTGCTTCTCAGCCCGCCCCGGCTTCCCGCGCCAACAGCTGATTCACGGGACGCCTGGGGGGGAACGGAGAAGCAGAGCGGGGCGGTGTGTTCAGGGGAGGAAGCGGAGCAGAGGCGAGCCGGGGGTGGGGAGGGGAGCTGCTGGTGCGTGCTCTGCACCCACCAAATTTTCCCCTTGGGTGCTCCAGGCCATGGAGTTGGTGCCTAAGATGCCACTTTGGGCCAGTTAAATTTAGAAGCCCCTTTAGAACCAGTTCTCCCTCGTGGAACAACCGGTTCTAAAAGGGCTTCTAAATTTAACAACCGGTTCTAGCGAAGTGGTGCAAACGGGCTCCAGCTCACCACTGCATCTATGTACTCAGTGCATCTGAAGAAGTGAGGTTTTTACCCACGAAAGCTTATGCTTAAATAAATCTGTTAGTCTTTACGGTGCCACAGGACTCCTTGTTGTTTTTGTGGATACAGACTAATCCGGCTACCCCCCGATCCTATGTACACAGTGTTGTTGTGTGCACCCCCAGTGAGAGATTGCCACCGTTAACTTCAGGAAGAGGCAAAGAGACTTGCCCAGCGTAACTCAGCAGGATTGTAGCAGAGCTCAGTCTAGAACCTGGGTCTCGTGGGGCCTGACTCAACGACCTACCCACCGGCCCACGCTGCGGCTGCTTGGTGACCTGCTAACCCATGCCCATCCAGATCAATATTCCACAGCTGCGCTGGGGAGGGGTGCCCAGTCCTGAGGCAGGGACAAGATAAAGTTGGTGGGTGGGGGTGCTGCACTGCAGAGCTGGCATCGAATCACCACTCCGTGCGGAGCCCCCCATGATGGGGGTTCACTCTCCTTCAGCCTGTGGGGTGTTCAGCCTGTGGGGTGTTGCTCCCCTTGGCACATGACAATACGGGGCGCAGGGGAGTGGGAGAATCAGGCCCAAAGATTGTCGTTCCCCTCCTGGATATCCCTGCAGCCCCTGTATGCCAGCCAGGCTGGTGTCAAGGAGCCATAGGACAGGCCGGGGAACTCCCCCGAGGCAGGACATCCGTAGGGACACAAGGAGTGTTCTGAGGCTGGGCGGGGCTTAGGAGGGAGGAGGCGTGGCCAAGGCAGACTTGCGCTCCGGCAAGGCTGCACCCCAGGGGCTGTGGAAGGAGGGGTACTAGCCACATGCTGTGCCAGCTCCCACAGCCTCCTTCCACCCCTCCAAGAAGGAGGCTCAAATGGCCTCTCCTCCCTCCGGGTGTTGTGCCAGGATGAATTCGCCTTTAAACACCTGCAGGCTCCTGCCGGAGCAGGGCCGTGTTAAAGTTACAAATTGCCGGCGGCCTTGGGGCTCGGCGCTCAGCTGCGCTAATGGCAACCTCAGTCCCCTTCAATCAAGTTCATCCATGGGAAAAAATATACATGCCCTAGGTGAAGCTGCCATTTCCCCCTCGCAATGTGGTAATAAACTCGGCAGCTTACTAGCGACCTCAATTTAACAGACGCACAGCCGCGCTCTGGCAGACTTTAAAACAGTCATTATTTCATCAGCTGCCCCATTAAACTGTCATGTGCGTGTGCAGCTGTGTTTCCCGTCACCGCTTATTCTCACAGGCGCCGACGCTGCAGAGTGAAGGCATGAAGCACCAGGCCCACCTATGCCCCTCCCCCAGAGCTGGCGGGAGCGTGTCGCTCTGTTCTGGCTGGATGCGCCGAGCTGCTCTCTGATTGGATTGTTTGCAGTGGGAAGCTGCTGGCAGAGCCTGGCCTAGTGAATAGCACAGAAGTCAGGACTCCTCAGGCTGATGTCCTGTGAGGACTTGGGGGAGTCATGTCCCTCCAACACACACACACAAACGCTGTGCCTCAGTTTTCCCATCTGTAAAATGGGGATAACACTGACCTACCTGGAGTAATAAGCTTATGACTATTACGGGAGCATTCCGGCCACTCCTAAAGCTGTGTAGAGAGGCAGCGAAGTAGCCCCTGACAGCAAGGAAAAAGAAGTGGTGGTTGCCCTGGATTATTAGCAGTCTAGGGTATATGACACACTGTCAAACAGTTCCGAATCTGTCCTGCAGAGTGCAGCAGTGCATTTGCACCCTCGCCTCATTTATGATGCTATTGGCAGCATGCTGTAGTGGCTTCCCAGGCACTGCTCGCTCCCTTGCCTTGCCCCCATCACATTCTTGCAGCTCAATGTGGAGTCTGGTGCTTCTCTGCCCAGAGCTGAGCAGAACTTTACGCTTCTATGCAAAGCTGTGTTTGTACAGCACCTAGCACAAGGGGGCCGGGCCCAAGACTGGGGCTTCCAGGAGCTACGGACAAGCAAATAATAAATGAAGGCACTCTCCGCCCTGAGTCCAAACCTGGCAAAGTGTCGGCAGAGGGGATGCTGGGGGCTTGGGAGGCAAAATGCCATGGAGCCACTGCTTCTCTCTTTTGCCCTCCTTGCCCCAGTACGGTCACTCCTGCTCCTCTCTGCTAACAGAACTGGAGGGGGGCAGGGGACCCATACAGTGTAGTATGCAGCACCTGACTCTTTACTGGGGCTAGGTGTGACAGCGGGCCAGAAAGGGTTAAGCAACTTGCAGGGTAAATGACCCAAATTCAACCTTTAAAAGATGTATTAGAGAAGTATATAAATGGCCTAGGACTATTCCTTATAAATAGCAACATAGCCACAGTCAATAGACTAGAGCTTTGAAAAGCAAACCTGTATTGTTAGCGAATTGGAGAGAATACTAATTGTATGTGTTATATCTTGTCATGTCTTGTTAGATGTTAACCACATAAAGAGATGGTTCCTGTCCGTTACTTTACCTGTTGATTCAGGGATCAGAAAGGAATATTAACATTTAGATGAAACCTGTATGTAATAATGTCATTGTCTATATGTCTCTTGGAAGTTTGTAGTAAACTTTCTATGAACTGCTTAATGGATAGGTACCTTATGCTGATGTATGCAATGAGGTACCTGTGTATACATAGGAAATAGGCAATTCTACTTCGAAGCTACCATTCTTCACCCAAGGAATACCAGCTGCCAGGAGGTGAGCATAACCTGCCAGTGACCTATATAAAGAAATCTTGGGCCCTGATCCTTTCATCTCAGATCTGCTTAACCTTCATCAGGGGACGTTTGAGTCGCAAGCCTGAGGTCTCCAGTTCCATTCTGCATCACCCTGATATTGGCTATTTGGACATTGGATGATAAACTGATTCTGGAAAGAACTTTTGCAACGCAACAGCTCACCATGTCCACCATGAAACTGACCTAAGAACTCTATTCACTTCTGTATGTATACTGAGCTTTTAACCCCTAATCTCTTTCTTTTCTTTTTTAATACATTTGAGTTTAGTTAATAAGAATTGGCTGCAGTGTGTATTTGGGTAAGATCTGGAATATTCATTGACCTGGGCGGTAAACGTGTCAGATCCTTTGGGATTGGTAGAACTTTGTATATGATGAACAAGATTTTCATTAATCCTCATCATATGTGGCGTGGCTGTCAGAGTGGGAGCCTAAGGCTGGGTTGCTTTAAGGGAACTGTATTTTTGGCTTCTGGGTAACCAGCAAGCTATTGTAGAAGCTGTTTTGTTGTTGCCTTAGTGAATCTAAGTATTAAAATAACCACCAGTTTTGGGGATCATCTGCTCCATTCTTTGCAGTTTGCCCTAACTGAGCAATCTCAGCATGGCCCCCTGGGACCCTGGTCACACTAGGTAACTGGTCTTGCTGCATTTCCAGCCTGTCCAGAAGCACTGGGAATCTCCCCCGTTCTCCTGAGACGTCTAGTCCTGGTTCAGCAGGCCCAAGAGGTTTCTCCCGTCTCTAACGCATTTCCCTCCAGGTCTCAGTCCATTTTCTTCTGTGTGACACATGGATCAAGTGTTCTTTGGTCTCTGTACAAAGCTCATTGCCATCTCTTCTCCCTGGTAAGATCGCAAGCAGCATGGGATTCCTGCAGAGAAACCAGAGAGCTCTTTCTGTGAGCCATGACTTGACTGCAAACACCCCTCTGGATAGAGATGCAGCTGCTGACATGAGTGTGTCTGATCTTTATATAAAGCAACTCTGATTTCTTTAGGCTAGAGATAGGCCTAGACCGTAACCCGTGGGAATATTTGAAATCTGAACCCAGTTCCAGCCCCATATTTTGCACATGGCCTCCACAGTCATATTCTATAGAATCAAAGTCCATCTAAAACAGCCACACACTATAGATACAAACAGGCTTCCACATAGCTTGAGTTCCAGCTTTGCTTCCTTTGTTAACCAGGGACCATACTTTGTCTAAACTTCCAGCTCAACACACAGAGAAATCAGGTGGGTGAATCATATACTGCAATTAAACATATAATTTCACCCATCTTTTATGGTGAGTTGAACAAAAGCCATGGATCCAAATCATGGAGCAGGTCCTCAAAGAATCAATCCTGAAGCACTTGCATGAGAGGAAAGTGATCAGGAACAGCCAGCATGGATCACCAAGGGAAGGTCATGTCTGACTAATCTAATCGCCTTTTATGATGAGATTACTGGTTCTGTGGATGAAGGGAAAGCAGTGGATGTATTGTTTCTTGACTTTAGCAAAGCTTTTGACACGGTCTCCCACAGTATTCTTGTCAGCAAGTTAAGGAAGTATGGGCTGGATGAATGCACTATAAGGTGGGTAGAAAGCTGGCTAGATTGTCGGGCTCAACGGGTAGTGATCGATGGCTCCATGTCTAGTTGGCAGCCGGTATCAAGTGGAGTACCCCAAAGGTCGGTCCTGGGGCCGGTTTTGTTCAATATCTTCATAAATGATCTGGAGGATGGTGTGGATTGCACTCTCAGCAAATTTGTGGATGATACTAAACTGGGAGGAGTGGTAGATACGCTGGAGGGGAGGGATAGGATACAGAAGGACCTAGACAAATTGGAGGATTGGGCCAAAAGAAATCTGATGAGGTTCAATAAGGATAAGTGCAGGGTCCTGCACTTAGGACGGAAGAACCCAATGCACAGCTACAGACTAGGGACCGAATGGCTCGGCAGCAGTTCTGCAGAAAAGGACCTAGGGGTGACAGTGGACGAGAAGCTGGATATGAGTCAGCAGTGTGCCCTTGTTGCCAAGAAGGTCAATGGCATTTTGGGATGTATAAGTAGGGGCATAGCGAGCAGATCGAGGGACGTGATCGTTCCCCTCTATTCGACATTGGTGAGGCCTCATCTGGAGTACTGTGTCCAGTTTTGGGCCCCACACTTCAAGAAGGATGTGGATAAATTGGAGAGAGTCCAGCGAAGGGCAACAAAAATGATTAGGGGACTGGAACACATGAGTTATGAGGAGAGGCTGAGGGAGCTGGGATTGTTTAGCCTGCAGAAGAGAAGAATGAGGGGGGATTTGATAGCTGCTTTCAACTACCTGAAAGGGGGTTCCAAAGAGGATGGCTCTAGACTGTTCTCAATGGTAGCAGATGATAGAACGAGGAGTAATGGTCTCAAGTTGCAGTGGGGGAGGTTTAGATTGGATATTAGGAAAAACTTTTTCACTAAGAGGGTGGTGAAACACTGGAATGCGTTACCTAGGGAGGTGGTAGAATCTCCTTCCTTAGAGGTTTTTAAGGTCAGGCTTGACAAAGCCCTGGCTGGGATGATTTAACTGGGAATTGGTCCTGCTTCGAGCAGGGGGTTGGACTAGATGACCTTCTGGGGTCCCTTCCAACCCTGATATTCTATGATTCTATGATTCTATAAGTGCCACCAAAACCTGGTGTAATGATGCTGGTTCTGGTGGGACCCAAATGAGAGTGCCAATTCAGGACAAATTGCTGAGAGCAGGGCAGTTACAGCACAGGGCTGGGGTTTCTATGCACACCAAGGCAAACCAAACCAGCCAGACAGAGTGGACTTTGGTTTCACCCCAATGGCTAACCACAAGTCACACAAGCAATTTCCCTTAGAGACTCCAGTTTCCCAGTATCTCCACCAGTGCCACTCATTATGGGGATAAATGGTTATGAAAACCAATACCCCAGTAAAAGAAAAAAGGTTCTCTTGATCCCAGAGGACCAAGCCCCAGACCCAGGTCAATATACAAATCAGATCTTACCCACATATCACGCTGTTGCCAATCCTTTAGAATCTAAAATCTAAAGGTTTATTCATAAAAGGAAAAAGATAGAGATGAGAGCTAGAATTGGTTAAATGGAATCAATGACATACAGTAATGGCAAAGTTCTTGGTTCAGGCCTGTAGCAGTGATGGAATAAACTGCAGGTTCAAATCAAGTCTCTGGGTGGAGTCCATCCACAGCTGGGATGGGTCTTTCAGTCCTTTGTGTAGAGCTTCCCTTTGTAGCAAAGTCCCTCCAGAGGTAAGAAGCAGGACTGAAGACAAGATGGAGGAGCTGCAGCAGCTTGTTATAGTCTCTTGCCACGTGATCTCTGCTTTCTTTGTCCCAAAGACAAACTGTCCATCACATGGCATGGAAAAACCTTAGAGTTCTGTCCATAGGCAGGTCCCTGCACACCTTGCTGAGTCCCAAGGTGTGTCTGCCTTCTTTCAGTGGGTCAGTTGTATAGCTGATGGTCCTTAATGGGCCATCAAGCAGCCTAGGCAGAGCTGACACCAACTTGTCTGGGTGTCACCCAGAAGCATAGCATAAGTTTGAACTACAGTCAGGATAGAGCCAATATTCGTAACTTCAACTATAAAATGATACACACATACAGGCAGCATAATCATAACCAGAAAACTATAACCTTGTCTTAGACACCTTATTTGACCCCCTTTATACAAGATTTGGTGCCACCACAGGACTTTGATTGCAACAATGATCTATACGGTCCCAGCTTATGTCAATAACATCACACCTGGTCATTCCAAATCCAAATTTTTCCATCTTGAACCCAATCTCTGCTACCAACTTGAAACCTTAGAATCATAAAATATTAGGGTTGGAAGAGACCTCAGGAGGTCATCTAGTCCCACCCCCTGCTCAAAGCCTTCCAGCCTGACAAGCTACAGATTTGTTCTCTTCCCCTCCCCCTGCTATTACTTTTCTCCATAAACAAAGAGAATATCTATATTTTGACTCTAGATGACTTTTAGATTAAAAGGACAACACACTCAGAAAGAGCAAATGCAAAGTCTCCAGAAGAGCGTGCAGGTGGTGTATCTCCTCCAACAGTCTGCATGGACCCAAACACAAAATGTTTGCTTGTCTCTGCAGGCAGCCGTGTCCTTAGCCATGTAAAGATGCAGTATACACAGGACACAATATATAACTGATCTCGAATAGAAAAATACAACCTGCACAAACATGGTGGTTTAGAGCCTCCTCGAAAAACTCCCGTCATCCGAAATGGAAGCAGGGATTGTCTGAAAATTAGGAGTGTTTGTAGATGCCATTAACCGTGCACAATGTCCATAGTTTTAAGCCATCCCTGCCTTGGCATTGTGCTCTCACTCTCCCTTCCATTGAGCTAACTGGGTTTTTGCATCCCAGCCCATAGCTGCACTCACGGAGACAGTGTTGCTGGTTTCCTTTCCCCTACAACTCAGTGGCCTCATTCCACTGATCCACTGAAGAGCGAGCGCCGAACTGGCATTTTTGGTTCTTTCGGAGTCAGCTGCTCCATAGTAAGTGGCAGGACGAGATCAGAAATGCGACTATTCGTAGCTAGGGCCCTGCCAAAGGCATGGTCTAGTTTGGTCAATTTCATGGCCGTAGGATCTTAGAAATCGTAAATGTCATGATTTCAGCTATTTAAATCTGAAATTTCAGGGTGTTGTAACTGTGGGGGTCCTGACCCGAAAGGAGGCTGCGAGGGGGTCAGAAGGTTATTGTAGGAGGGGTCAAGATATTGCCACCCTTACTTCTGCCGGAGAGCGGCAGCTGCTGGCTGGGAGCCCAGCTCCGAAGGCAGCGCTGCCGTCAGCAGCAGCGCAGAAGGAAGGGTGGCCTGGTCTGGTATTGCCACCCTTCCTTCTGCGCTGCTGCTGGCCGGGCGCTGTCTTCAGAGCTGGGCATCAGGTCAGCAGCAACCGCGCTCCGGCCACCCAGCTCTGGAGGCAGCACAGAAGCAAGGGTGGTGATACCGCGACCCCCCGCCCCTACAACAGCCTTGCCACCCCCCATGACCTGCTTTTGGTTTGGGACCCCCCGTTTGAGAAACGCTGGACTCCCCCGTGAAATCTTTATAGCACAGGGTGAAAGTACACAAAAGACCAGATTTCATGGGAGGAGACCGGATTGCAGGGTCCATGATGCGTTTTTCATGGCTGTGAATTTGATAGGGCCCTATTCATAGCCAAAGCCAGAAACCACTGCCATCAGCACTGGTTTGGGTTCAGCCAGCGGCTTTTTCGGTGGGGACTTATTGTCAGGGTGGAAGACCAATGAACTGCAAAGAGTATTTACCAAGGACGCCGCAACAGGGCAGGCGATCACATGGGCGCCAGAAGCATTGGTGGCGTGACTTGGTTGCCAGTTGTGGACGTAGGCTGAGCATCCAGCCAGCCCCCTAGCTAGAGACGGGTCTCGGTGATGTTTGATCTGCAAGGAGACTACCTCCCTCCGGGGCGTGCCATGATGAAATTAAGCAACGAGTGGACCTCCTCCCTAGAGCTAACCTCCCGGAGGGTGCTTGGGCACATGTGCAGATGCAAACACAACAGCAATACAGAATAAGGGCTTTGCACCCGAGAGATGGCTCTCTGAGTCTTAGGTCAGTCTTAGGGGTAGAATTCACAGCATTTACTTCACACGCTGGTCTGGGGAAATCCTTCCAGCCCTGGGGGTGGGGGGAACATATGGACTTGTCACAGCACCCAGCAGAGCCACAGCACAGTCCAGGACAGGACGCGAAGGGGAACATTGGATCTGACTGAAGCCACATGTGGACTGTAGGGAGCTGGCCTGCAATGATCCCTGCTGGAAGTTGTTCAGGAAACTCTGGCAAACCACTGCTCCTGCAGATAGGGCTGTGGTAACATGCCATAGGAAAGCGCAGAGGAAGCAAGCCTCAGATCCCTGGAGCATCTACAGGTCCCTAGCAGGTCTCTTATCCACTTGCCTAATGCAGCTTCAGTTTGTGAGAATCGCGGGGAAGCCCAGCGCAGGGGCCTGTAGCTGCAGGCTGAAAAACGAGGTCTCAGAATTGTTCATTTCAAGCATCATTAAAGCAAAGGGGATCACAATAGAATGTTTACAGGGGAATAAAAGCCACTTGGAAACTTTTAAGAGCAAGCACCTTGCATCGGAGTCCGCTAGGAACCTACAGGCACGATTCCCCTCTCCTCCCCCCACCCTGTGCCAGTCTCTTTTCTCCTTCTCCATTAGCCGCCCACATGCCAGGTTTATTCTTTAAGAAATGCAAATTGAATGTAGTGCTGGTGAAAGGTGCCAGAGTGACAGATCTACTTATCCCCAGAGCAGGAATCGCACATTCGCGGCCCCCAGATGGCCTTGCCTGCTGCTGGTATGCCTCACCCTGACCTGGACTGACCCCCTCTGCGGGTGGAAATGTCCTCTCCATCCCACCATTCAGTCCCTGCTGAGCTAGTGACTGATTGCTGCCAGGTGGGGGTGCTGGAGGGAGGCCTGTCTCCTCCTCGCACAGCGGACCCGCAGCAGCTGGCGGTGACTCTTGGGGACACCTACACGGGAAGTGCACTAGCGTTTGGTGACTAGCTTGTCACAGTCGCGGCTGATCCAGGGCCAACACGCTCGGCTGAGCTGGGCCCACGCAGCTATTGTTCATTAAGTGTATTACAGGAGCATGGGAAAGGCCCCAAATGTACACACTGCACAGAAACCTAGGAAGGGATAGTCTCTTTTGCCCTCACAATCTAAAGCAGGGGTGGGCAAACTTTTTGGCCTGAGGGCCACATCGGGGAATAGAAATTGTGTGGGGAGCCATGAATACTCACAACATTGGGGTTGGGGTATGGGAAGGGGTGAGGGCTCGGTGATGGGTGCAGCATAAGAACCTTAATATAACAGAGCTGCTACGGTGGTTTATGTGCCACCCCCTCCTGGTGGCTAGTGTAGGGACGTGGCTGGGTGTTCCTGCTCTCAGCTGATCCCTGGCCCCTTACTGTAGGCCGGATGGGTGTCAGAATGCAAAAGGTGGCTTAAAACCCTCAGCAGCTGCTGTTCTTGCTAGCCATCCGAAAGCAGTGTCTGTCCATCCATCAGGGAGAGGAATGGCATTTACCCATCGCTAAATTCCCATCTCTCTTTATTTGATGCAGTGCATGTGTCCAAGCTAGAAATGTGGCCATGGGGTTCATTCTTTTCTGAGTCAACCTCACAGGCTCCCCCAATGAAATACAACCAGAGTCACCATCCTTCTGCCAAGCTGAAGCGGGTCCAGTCTGCTCTCGCGCCCCAGGGATTGTAGAGGAGCCACATCGCATGACACCAGCCGAGGCAGTGACTGCAGCTTTTTGTGGTTGCTGGTGGCTGTGTTGAGTTAGCCTGGTCCCACAGAGGGAAAGCTCAGTGGCTTGAGCATTGGCCTGCTAAACCCAGGGTTGTGAGTTCAATCCTTGAGGGGGCTGTTTAGGGAATCTGGGGCAAAAATTGGGGATTGGACCTGCTTTCAGCAGGGGGTTGGACTAGATGACCTCCTGAGGTCCCTTCCAACCCTGATATTCTATGATTCTATGAAACATCTGGAGCATGGCACCAAGGGGTGCGAATGGCCACACTAGCCTTTAGAAATGTACTAACTGCCTTGAGAGAGGTGGCAATCTGTTAGCTCAGGGTAAAAACTTGAGTGGAGATATGTGATCCATGCACTCATGACCTCCTGGCATGATTTCTCCAGAACACTGATAATAAATACCACAGGCCAAATTCTGATCTGTTACTGTCAGGCACTGCCTCCGACAATCAGGCCTAGTGGTTGGAGTGTGGGTCACAGCTAGGTGTATGCAACCTATCTGCCAGGTGGAGTTGGCAGCAACAAGGGCCGGGTTCAGTATCTAGGGCTTTTCTCTTAACAATACAAAACAGAAGCGGTTTGAGCCACACCCAATAACCTGGGAAAATTACACACCATCCCTAGCTGCCTCTAAGAGGCAATACTTCCCCTCATACAAGCACAGAGTCTGTGTGTAGAAAAGAAACTTTTAATGAAAAAAAAAGGGGAAAGGAACCCAGCACTAACTTGGGAAAATGCCACAGGCAAGATTCATAAACATAAAACCATGAGCAAAACCCCTACCCCAATGTCTTTTGCCTCAGGTTCTCATCTTGCAGTGAGAAAGTCCAACAAACCAAAAGTTCCTTTAATGTGCCCCTGTCCTTTGGGCCCCCCTACCCCATGTTTAGCAAGCACAGTTCAGCTGCCCTTGATTGACACAACAAGGATAACAGCCCTTTATTACCCCTCCACCCAATAACAAAGTGACTTGCAATCCAACCCCCGCCAAAAGTGCTCATTTGGGCAAAGCAGGCCCCTCATGCTGCCCACCTAGGCAGGGTGGGTGTGTCCATGCAAACGAGGTCAGCTCCTGAAGTCCTCTTGTCCCGCTCACCACTAGATGTCAGGGGAGAGCTCATTCAGCGCTGCTTATACCTAGGACTGGGCCTGAGCCAAGGGTGGACCTGGAATCGAGACCTGGGGACAGGCCGGGGTCAATGCCGAGAGCAGAGTCCGTAGACAAACCAAGATCAGAACCATGGTCAGAGTCCAGGCACAAGCCAGAGGTCGAAACTGGGTGGTCAGAGTTCAAAGACAAGCCAACTTGATACCGAAGTCAGGGTCCAGATATGTGCCAAAGGTCAAAAACCAGATAGTCAGAGTCTGAGGGCTTGGGGGCAGGGCTCAGGACAAGGGCAGGGCTCAGGAGCAGGTAGAGATGCAGGAGCAGGCTGGGAGTTTCTGGAGCCTGGTGCACTGCGAGGTAGCAGGAGGGTTCCCGGCCGGGTAGCGCTGTTGCTCAGACTGATCTGCAGCTCTGCTGGGACTGTGGGAATACTTGAGCCTGGGGGGGGGGGTCACCTGATCCAGGCTCCGCTCAGTGACTGGCTGCTCCTGTGTGCCTGGGGGCCTGACTCACCGCAGCCCTCGCTGTGATGGTCTGACCAGTACGCCGGGCTGCCTATCCAATACCAGAACCTCTGCAAGGTCCTCATGCTGCGTTCCAAGGTCCTTGAGAGACAGAAAGAAAGAAAGGAAGTGGTGCTTGTGGAGATAAGTTGTTGTTTGTTGTTTCTGTGCAACGCTCCGGCGCTACGGTGGTGGGTGTGGTATAAAGAACTCGTCCAACTGCAGAGACGAGAAAAGACCTAACGTTATTTCTCCTGCAACCGGGAGAGTCAGACCTTTCTCTGCTCCCTTTTTCTGGACGACTTGCACTGCAGCTTCTGGACAAATCTCTCTGGTTTAGACCTGTTCCAGACTCTCAGAGCCACTTGAAGGACATAGAAGCAATGTCATTATCTTTCTGACCTGGACAGCGGCCAGACGAGCGCTCTGCAATCATCAGTGCATTGGCCCTGAATAGCTCTTTGGCGTTAGCTGCTGCTACGAAGTTCTTTATGCTTGAGGTCCCATTGCTGAGACCAACCTATCAATAGCAATTAGCCAGTGTGCCAACCCCTTCCTTGTGTTCCTTCTGCTCTGCAACGCTGTCGTGCTGAGTGCTGCTTTTCCTTCCCTTTCATTGGGGTTATAACTTTCCTTTGCAAACTGCTCCCTAGTGATTCATCCTGTGCTCTGCCGTACAATGAAGGGGCTCTTTGAAGACAAGGACTATAAGGAAAAAAACCCAGAGACCTTGAGGTTTCCACGGATCCGCCATGTATCACTTTCTATTCTCTGAACACCCAGCTTCTTGTTAAGTATTAACCCTGGCTGTGACGAAACTGTGGAGCCATAAATACTATGTATTGACCAATAAGCCCAAGAATGTATGAAACCCAAAATGTAGAGAGCCCTGGCTTCACAAATTCCACCCCATTCTCTGAGTGCATCATCAGAAGGGCTCTGTATCTGTCACGGAGGTCGCAGAAGTCATGGATTCTATGACTGTCAATGACCTCTGTGACTTCTGCAAGAGCCAGTGTGGCTGACCCCAGAGCTGCCCAAGCAGCTGGCTCCAGGGTCAGCTGCTTAGGTGGTCCCCGGGACAGCCACACCAGCCGCTGCTCCAGGTGGTCCCCGGCAGCGGTCCCGGGGTGGCCAGAGCAGCCGTGGTCCATGGTCTCAGGCAGCGACCCGCGGGTGGCCAGATGGAGCAGCTGCAGTTTGCAGCCATGGGCAATGGTACCCAGCTGGCAGGTTGGAGCAGCCATGGCCTCCAGTCTCCTGCTGACCGGCTGGAGCAGCCACAGTCCACTAGCCCCGGCAGTGGTCCCCGGGCAGCTGGTCAGAGCAGCCGCAGTCTGCGGCCCCGGCAGCTGGTGCCGCTGGCCCTGGGGACTTCCCCCAGGCAGCAGCCCCCAGTGCCCCCCCCCAAGATTTAATCACAGCACATATATTTTTAGTATAAGTCATGGACAGGTCACGGGCCATGAATTTTTGTTTATTGCCCATGACCGGTCCATGACTTTTACTAAAAATACCCGTGACTAAATCATAGCCTTAATCATCAGCAAGGTTTGAAGCAGGGGCCTTCAAATCCATAGGGCAGATATCATGACCGAAAGAAAAACTTCCACTAAGTGGCAGGTGTAGTAGGCTGTTATCCTGTAGCGGACCAGTGGCCAGAAGGGGATGTCACACAGAATCCGCTGACACAGGTTACACTCACCATTTCAAAGACAAAGAGAGAGAAGACAGGGTGCATTGGGAGCCCAGAAAAGGGAATCAAATTTTTTTGTCAGTGTGTATATTGGTTCACTTCCCCTGGGTGGCACAGAAGGGGATTCTGGGTAATGCTGTCCAAGAGGCATTTCCTGTGCTAGCTAATACATTACTCAGATCTACCACTAGAGGGCATTCAAAACTCTGTGTGCAGCGATAGCTACCTCTCCTCAGCCTTGCATCCCTTCATGGAGATGGCCCGTCCAGCAGCATAACACACCCCGTGCTGCTGGGGCACCGGTTTAGTCCCACACAGAGAGGGAAAAGGGGCCATCAGGCAAAGCCTCCCTTCCCCTAGCACACACCAGCTCCAGCAAAGTCTTCCAACCAAAGACTGAGCAACCCTGATCATGCTTAGTTTGCAGAAGCTGGGAGGACCATCATGCAAAGTGGTCACTCCGCTGAGCCTCCCGGTACGGCCGCTGTGATTAACGTAACGAGCAATGCCATGAGAGCTGAGCCGTGCAAGGTGTGCTTCGTTGAAACCGTTCTGTTCGGAGTTGGCACGTCCCCTGGTTTTGGAGGAGTATGTATTGACCCAGAAAAGCAGCTGCTCCATTAAACTGCTTGACAGAAAATCCATAAAGGTCAGGGGAAACTAGACAGCAAATGGGCTGAGATCTGCAAAATGTCTCCATTGCAGAGAGAGGAGAGTGGCAATGATTAGCCAGATGAAAATAGGTCATTCAGGATGTCTTTTCTCATTGCTATCCGCACGGATGCTGACAGCAGGTAGGTGTGTGAGTTGGGGGCTGGGAGGAGCGGGGAAGGTGCCGCTCCTTTATTCCCTTGTTTGGAGGTGAAGGAACAAGCTGGCTTTGGCAATGGACTCTTTTCACAGGAAGGAGTTGTTTAAAAGCTATTTTAAGTGAATGAAGGAGTCGTGCTGGATTGACAGCCTCCGATGGTTCACAGATTAATAGATTCCAAGGCCAGAAGGGTCCATTGTGATCACCTACTCTGACCTCCTGCACAAAATAGGCCACAGAATTTCCCCCTCAATAACTTCTAGAGCATACATACCAGTCCTGAGTCCGCTACTCTTCAATTTGTTCATTCGTGACTTGGATAATGGAGTGCAGAGTTTCTAGCATTTGCAGGTGACACCAAGCTGGGAGGGGTTGCCAGCACTTTGGAGGAGAGGGTTCGAATTCAAAATGACCTTGACAGATTGGAGAATTGGTCTGAATTCAACAAGATGAAATTCAATAAAGACAAGTGCAAAGTACTTCACATGGGAAGGAAAAATCAAAGGCACAGCTATGAAACGGGGAGTCAATGGGTAGGTGGGGGTTCTGCTGAAAAGTTTCTGGGGGTTAGGGTGGATCTCAAATTGACCATGAGCCGACAATGTGATGCAGTGGTGAAAAAGGCTAACATCATGCTGGGGTGTTTTAACAGGAGTGTTGTATGTAAGACATGGGAGGTAACTGTCCTGCTTCACTTAGCACTTGTGCAGCCTCAGCTGGACAAATTGCAGAGAATCCAGAGGAGAGCAACAAAAATGATCAAAGGTTAGAAAACCTGAGCTGTGTGGAAAGGTTTAAAAACTGGGTGTGTTTAGTCTTGAGATAAGAAGACTGAGGGGGAACCTGGGAACAGTCTTCAGATTCATTAAGGGCTGTTATAAAGAGGACAGTGATTGATTGTTCTCTATGTCCACTGAAGGTAGGACAAGAAGCAATGGGCTTAATCTGCAGCCAGGGAGATTTAGGTCAGATATTAGGAAAAATGTTCTAACTCTCAGGGCAGCTAAGCTCTGCAATAGGCTTCCAAAGGAGGTTGTGGAGTCCCCATCAGTGAAGGTTTTTAAGACCAGGCTGGACAAACCCCTGTCAGGACTGGTCTAGGTTTACTTGGTCCAGCCCCAGTGAAGGAGCCTAGAGTCGATGACTTCTCACGGTCCCTTCCAGCCCGACGTTTCTATGATATTATCGTGGCATCTTGAGGCCCCGATATGTTAGGTGCTGTGCAGACCCAGAGTGGGCTGGTCCCTACCCCCTTAGATCACTTCGGAAGCCTATGGCACAGCTCAGAATTGAACTCCTGTTACTCAAGGGCCAGTGTCGGGCCAGGCCCATCCGCCTTCACATTTGCCATGGAGGGTGATAACGACACGTCAGAGAACCCAGCTCAGATGCAGGAAACTCTCCGCTGTCCTGAGGAAGCAGGTGTTTTTTAAAGTGAATAGATCCTTCAACCCATCTTTTGTTTTGCTCTGCTGGGACTGCAATGGATAGGTACATTTCCAGTCCCTCTGCTTTGCGTCGCATACAGGTGCCGTCTCAGCCATTCACCAAACAGCCAGAGGGGGTGCTGATACTGTGGTGGCCAGAGCCTCACTTTCTCCTCCTCCCCCCGGTATCTCTTAGGCCAGTGAGGAGGGCACTCAGCTGGGATGTGGGAGCCCCATGTTTGAATCTCTGCTCTGGAACAGAGCCAACATGGAGTTTTTTTCAATTCATTGAAAATTCCAAAAAAATTCAGATCTCTCCCCGTCCCCGCGATTTTCCAGGCCTGCCATTGAACAGGAATGTCGGTTAGTTATTCACCTTGCTCTAGTGTAAGAGGCATCGCGATGGCGTCTGTGACTCCAAATCCAACCCACTCCATTTACAGGTAAAGAGCCACCAGCCCCACAAACCCAGCCTGAGATCTGAGAGTCAAGCGGAGCCCTTCCCTGGTCACTCACACAGGGTCTGCAGGGCTCAGTTCTGCCCCCAGAGGTCCCTGAGCAGCCCATTGCCTTCCGTGGGTTTGCACAGATCAACCTGATCGGGACACTGTTGCAAAGCCACCGGCAGGTGCAGACTTCAGCTCCCTCTCCCAGAGCTGCCCTGGAAATGCAGGTCTAAAATCAGTTTTGACTCTTTGAATCACTGAAGTCAGCAGCTCTGTCTCTGCTACACAAGGAAAGCCGGACTATGGGGTGAGAAATGGCCTTGTCCACAGTCCCTTTTCAGGGAAGATCATGTCTCTTCATGCTCTGCTCGTCCTTCTGTTTCTGTTCTGCTCGCTGTTAAGACGCACCTCCAGGACACAGCAAGCTGCGATGGTTTGCAGGAATCTGCTGCAGCTCCGACCTGCTTGGCGAGAGGCTCATCCGTTCCTCTAGCTAGCTCCCAGTTTGCTAGTCCGAGGGCCGCCGTTGCTGTATCAAAGGGAAGCGATGTGTTTGAACACTACATGGAGATGTATGTAATGAGTCCCTTCCAGCCCAGCGGGTTCATTTTCCACTGCCTTGCACTTCGTGTTGTCATTTCCACCAATGCGAAGAGGAGGCAATGCACTCTGGTGGCAGATTTCACTCTAACCTTGCCCTGGTGTAAATGACACCAACAGGCGATAAGCCACAAGGAGTCTGGCCCCATGGTTCGGATGATCATCCAGCTCATGGCCATTTGTCTAGACCACACTTTTTGAGGCTATGCATATTGTCATGGCGGAGCCACTAGGTGGCAGTGTGACACTCAGCTTCACAAACTCTCTTTCTCAGCAGTGCCCAGACTTTGAAGGAATGCTGTCTCGTTATTAATGTGCTGTGATGGTGTCTCTGCTAGGGGAGCTGTTGCAAGTAGTGTCGGAGTCTGCTCAATCTCTCTCACTGAAGTCAAGGCCGCTCAGCCCTGTATTCACACACTGTTGGAATCATCTGTGTATAAAATATGCCTTGTGGTGTCATTTGAAAACTAGTAACTCACTGATCATTAATATTATTGCGTTATATGTACATGGTGTGGATTCAGAGTTATGGATCTACGCTGGAATCCTGACTCAAATGTGTGTAAACCAGGTATGTCTGGGGAAGTGGTAAACAGGTCTGGAGTAAACAAAGAATGTGTTTTCTGCACCTGGGAGTTACTTCCAAAGTCCTTTGAAAGGCAAGAGAATGTATTTACATATCGCATAAACAGACCCATCAGGCTAACGAGGGGCAAAGGCAAACCTCACGCTAACCAGTGGGGAAGAAGACACAGCATGCTTTCTATGCCTCCAGCAGGAGAGAGAAGCTTGGTCCAGGTTTTACTTTTCAGAAGAACTTATTGCAAAGGTCTATAATGGTGGTGGTGACTGAACCTCAAGTGATGAGCAACTGAATTAGCTGATTGTGTACAATGATACTGTCTTATAAGAGCATATAACGGGAGGTCTTTTCTGAAAGCTAACGACACACTGGTGATTAATGTAATTGTGAAATGCCCGTATTACACTACATGAGGAAATATGGGTACCTAGTGATATTATGTTTTACCGTCTGTGGCCAAACAAAAGGAGAAACAGGTCCCCCCTAGACAGGAGAGCAGGCAGCGATCTGCTTGTCTCCAGTGAGATTAAGTGAGGTGTGACCAGAAACAATGGAAGCCCTGTTTACATAGCAATCAGCAGGGCGGAAAGCCCCCAAGAAGGGAAGAGCAGCCTGAGGTCATTCTGCCTCTTGAAACAAAGTCATTGAACTTTGGAAGGACAAGCAGAGACAGAAACGGTCTTTGGCATCCATCACTAGACAGACGCAAGGAAGCAGAGCTCTTGCAAACTGAGAAGATGGGTCCTTCAGCCAAGGGTGGGAGGAATTAAAGTCTCTGGGTACCGAATATAAGTGAGAAACCATCTTGAACAAAGTTTGCATCTTGCTAGATTAAGTTTTAGACTTTTAGATGCCTGTGTTCACTTTTATTTGCTTGTAACCCTTAGTAGCTCTATTCCTTTACTTGGCATCCCTCACCCAATGTCCTGTTGTTAATACATTTGTTTTATTTTTATTCTAAGCCAACTCAGTACTGTGTTTAAAGGGAAGCGTGTATTTACCCCAGTTAAGCAGTGATGTGTTTTTGTGTTTTTAGAGGAACAAACACACTATATTATTTCTCTGAGCTGTCCTGGAGTGGGCTGGACATTACACAGCACATGGTTTGGGGAAAATGTGGGACTGGGAGTGTGCTGGGGTCATCCCACAAAGAGTAACTCAGGCTGGCGGAAGCCAGGGTGGGGCTGCAGACAGGCTGCTGGGAACAGAGCTGCTGACCCGGGCTGCCTAGCACACAGACATTCAGGCTCTGACCCACATGCTGGTAGGCTGGTTGGGAGCAGCCTAGGTTGGGACCTACAGTGGCAAGGCGTTGTGAGGCGCCCCAGGGTTACACAGCAGGTGGTGACACAACCCCTCCCTGGGCTGGATTGCACCCCAAATTGCCATCCTGGAGGCAAAGGTGCTCTGACAGAGGTTCCTGAAGGAAAGGATTTGCCTGCATGCTGTCTGACCACCTCTGCTGCAGAACCAGGGGGTATAATGTAAATACACCAGTTACAGAATATGCTTAGATTCTGCATCACAGATTTCTTCTTCAGCAGGAAACGGACATGCGAGTCCCTGAGCCCTGCTACTGCTTGGGAACCTGGGGTCCAACTATATATTAAATTGTGTTCATGGGTCGTGGCAAGGCCATTGCCAGGGTCTGACTTGGTCTGTTCAGCCGCAGTCCAGAAGAGGTTGCAGAACAAGCAATCGAGCAGGGGTAAGGACTCTTGGGAAGAGTTAATAACAGGATTTATCCTGACGAGTGAGTTCAAGGAACATTAACTGAGAATGAAGATTGCTCCAGGGCCACCGCGGTAAATCTGCGGCCGCCCAACTCTTGACACCATTACTGCGAGGATCAAGATAATCCCAACCCACCCACAAAGGAATATCCATCAGCTGGCTTCTGAATCATGACACAGGATAAGTAGGGGGACTGGATGCCCTGAGTGTGGAGATCACAGGTGCAAATGCAGCCCAAGTGAGTGGTTATGGTAGAGGTGTATAAAATAATGAGTGGTGTGGAGAAAGTGAATAAGGAAAAGTTATTTACTTGTTCCCGTAATATAAGAACGAGGGGCCACGAAATGAAATAAATGGGCAGCAGGTTTAAAACAAATAAAAGGAAGTTCTTCTTCACACAGCGCACAGTCAACCTGTGGAACTCCTTGCCTGATGAGGTTGTGAAGGCTAGGACTATAACAGGGTTTAAAAGAGAACTAGATAAATTCATGGCGGTTAAGTCCATTAATGGCTATTAGCCAGGATGGGTAAGGAATGGTGTCTCTAGCGTCTGTTTGTCAGAGGGTGGAGATGGATGGCAGGAGAAAGATCACTTGATCATTACCTGTTAGGTTCACTCCCTCTGGGGCACCTGGCATTGGCCACTGTCAGTAGACAGGATACTGGGCTGGACGGACCTTTGGTCTGACCCAGTATGGCTGTTCTTATGTTCTTATGTAACTGGACAGTGTTCAGGCTATCTGGTGACCTGTGCAAATGAGTTTGGTGGATCTCAACCTGGTTGCTAATATGTATTAGTTGTATTAAGGTAGCACCCAGAAGCTGCAGCCAAGATCGGGTCCCCATTGTGCTAAAGGCTTAGTAAGGGATGGGACTTTTGCATGGAACAGCTTGCAATTTAAAGAGACAATGGGAGAATTATGACCCTCTTTTTACAGCTAGAAAGGCGAGGTGGGGAGAGATTGAATGACTCACCCATGGAACCTGTGGAAGAGTCAGAACTTGAACCTAAGCTCTACAGGGCCCAGCTGCTGCCCTGACACCAGCCAATCCCTGCTCTCTGGAGGAGAGAGCTGTCTGTCAGGCCAGATGCCTGATCCAGCTGGCAGCATGAAGAGAGAAGCCAAGAGGAATCAACAGGCCCTGGAGGCAGATAGGCTCCCAAAGTCAGGGCTGGGGTTTGCTTGTGAACCGCTAAGAGGTCTTCTACAGCTAGGCCGAGCACGCCAGGGCCTGAAGAGGTGGAGAGCAGAGACGCTCCGCCAAGCCAGAGGAGTGCCACATGGAAGTGAGAGGAGAATCAGGGTTGTCCAGCCAGTGCTTCGATAAAGCCGAGATGAGTTTTAATGCCTGGTGCATGCAGTAGGATTAACAGAGCCCCATCAGCAACTATTGTGTGATTTATTATTTTCTCCACTCCCCTCTGTGGGAGACACTCGCAAAAGCTGGGAGATGTCACGGCTTGGGTTGTCTTTCTCCATTAGAGCAACGCTGATTTACATTAATTTGATAATCACAGAGGTTGGAATTGACATGGGTTTTTTGTTGGCTCCCCCTCCACATCCTGCCTTCCCCGGGAACGGCAGCTCCCCGTGACGGCTGTGCATCTGACGTGGTCACTGCTGGCCGATCAGAAGGAAAAGAGAGGCGGCTGTTTGAAATTTCTGGTGAAGGGCGGAATTGCTTTTAAAAACGGTTACAGAACAACACCATTTACATGGCAATTCTGGGGGCGTATGAGACCCTTCAATAACCAGGGTTTTAGGGTAAATGGGAAAGCCATTATTAGTATTCATTGTTTGTACTGCAGAGCACATAGGTGTCCAGTCAAAACGGGAACCCCATCATACCTAGTACTGTACAGACACATAATAAGAGAACAATACCTGCCCTAAAGAGCCTGGAGTCTAAATAGACCAGACAGCCGAGGAAAGAGCATTATCCCCCATTTTACCAATGCAGAACTGAGGAATGGAGAGATTAAGGGACTTACCCAAGGTCATACAGAGGGTCTGTAGCAGAGATTGCAGCTCTTCCAAGCCCATACCCATGCCTTAGCAATGAGACAAGACCAGCCTCTCTCTCATTGGGAAAATTCAGATGTAGCTCCAACTTCCATGGCTCAAACTTTGTTGCTATTTTCTAAGGTCACCAGCATTGCTAAATACAACCAGGAAAGCAGATGGAACTCAATTCCACTAGGACAACACTGGTCTTTGTTCCCCTCTAGTGACTAGTCCGCCTAAGGGGTTTAGGAGTAGAGCTGGTTGGTAAAGGGTTATTTCCCCACTCCATAGAGTTTTTTGACTTTTCCCCAGAAATTGAAAACTGAAAGTTCTCAGCCAAATTCTGGAAGTTTCGATACATAAATGTCACCCCAGGGCCTCATGGGAGTTGTAGTTCGGGTGTCTCAGGACCTCATTCTCCCTATCAGCCAGGCTCCCTGGCTGGACCACATCACCCATGACACACCGCAGTCTCTCCTGCTGTAGAGCTGCCATGCTGTAACACCCCTGGCTCTGGTGCTTCATGGGACATGTAGGCTGGCTGAGGAAGAGAATGGGGCTTTGAAGCACCCGAACTACAATTCCCACCACCGCGCCATTTCCAGATTGGACTATTTTGTGTGTTTGATTTTTGAGAAGTTGGCATTTTCAGCCAAAAAGCCGACACTGTTTGCAAAATCTTTGCTTAGTCATAAACCCCAATTTCCTGCCAAAAAATACAGTTTGGATGGAAAAATTTTCCACCAGCCGTATTTAGGAGTCACAGACAGCTCCCTGCCTAATAGGCAGACACTCAAGAGACACTCATGCTAACAGTCCAGTGCTCCAACCCTACTGCAACCCTTGAATCCTGGCGGAGTGCAACCACTCAGGAGAAGAAGTGGAAGCGTGAAACCGCTGTCAGCCCGACATGGGTCAGCATCACAGACACAGATGGAAAGGCAAAGCCAACAGAAGCGTTTGCAAAGCCGGGTGAAATCTTTGCAATTCTTCTGGCGCAGCTCACTCCTCTGTTATGGAAATGGGTTCCTCTATGACAGATGAGGGAGGAGGCTACCCCGTGCACTTCCCTTTATTAATAGAAAGTGATGCCACAATGTCTCCAGAGGCTGGGGGGTGGGGGGTGGGAAAGACTAATTAAAGCATAAAAAAAGATTAGGAAAGAGAGAATTGTTTGGAGGAAAAGAAGCAGCAAAATGAATCCCAGCGCATAAATCACTTCCCCCTTAAATGAAGGCTCTTGAGAAGAAAGCAGTATCCAAGGTACTTTTCAAAAGCATGTACATCCCTTCCCCTGACAGCAGTAGAGACGCTGCCGAGGGCTACAGACGCCTCCGAGGAAGCTTTGAAATGGCTCATAGCTGTCTTCATGTTGATCCCTTCATTTGTAACCGTTTGTTTGGAAGAGAATGGGCCGTTTGCTGTCAACCTGGATGTCCCACCCACCTTTCCACAGAGAACAAGACTATAAAATAAAGGGCAGGCGATATTAACCCTCATGCATCAGGGCTCCAGCTGACCTCAGATTACAACCCTCGCGGTCCTGCCCCCGCTTGTTGTGCTAGTTTGAACCCAGTGCAGGATTCTTTTCACAATGCAAGAAATGTTTTTTGGCCCAGCACCTGTGACAGATGTGAGTCCTGTTGCGGAAAGCCCCGATGGAAGGGGCATGGATGCGATGGTGTGGAGAGCAGGAGAAGAACCTCTCTCGGCTAGAACACCAACGACGTACTCGCTGTGCCCCGGGAGGCCGCCACCTGGATTTTGTTCTCAGTTGTTTCTTTGGTGTTAATTTAACTTGAATCCAAGTTTGTAGGTGACGCCAGAATGGGGGGGTTGCAAATACACAGCAGCAGTGAAGCAAGCTGCAAAGTGTCCTGGGACGAGCAGAGGAGAGAGGGATGCATGCGGGAGGGGGAGATTTGCTCACCAGCTAAGCAGTCAGTCCTAAGCTCTGGAGATGCTCAGGCTTGGAGGTCCTCAAGGAAATCTGTTTTCTGCAGCAGCCAGACAAGACTGAGAACTCTGGCTATAGGGCAGATAGCGCCGTCAATGGCTGTTAGCCAAGAAAGTCAGGGATGTAACCCCATACTCAGGGTGACCCTGAACCTCTGACTGACGGAAGTCAGGAGGGGAAGATGGGGTGGATCATTCTGAAATCACCCTGTTCTGGACGCTCCCCTGAGGCTCTGGTACTGGCCGCTGTTGGAGACAGGATACTGAACTAAATGGACCCGTGGCCTGTCCAGCATGGCGGTTCTTATGTTCTTACGCAGACATGCATAGACCAGGGGCAACAGAGTCTTCTGAATAGTGGGGGGCCCACAAGGCCCCTCCCTCTCCGTGGCCCTGCCCCTGGCCCTCCTCTTCGCTCCGAGGCCTCGCCCTCTGACCAAGTCGGAAGCCGGAGCCGGGCCAGGAGCCCGGGTTCCTCCTCCCGCTCTGGCCCCCTCACCCCAGGCAGGGTTGGGGTAAGAGCTGCCCGGGCAGCTGTGGGGAGCCACAGACCCTCCATCTGCTCTGGCGGGAAATCTGGGGGGTGGGGACATGGGTCTGGGGCTGCTCTCAGGTCCCCCCACCCCAGGCAGGTGGAGGGTCCATGGCTCCCCATAGCTGCCCAGGCTCCCCGAGCCACTCTGACCTAGGCCAGGCTCCAGCTTCCGGCCTGGCCAGGGGGCAGGGCCTTGGGGGGAAGATAGAGTTGCCAGGCATCTGGTTTTCGACCAGAACGACTGGTAGAAAAGGGACCCGGTGGCTCTGGTCAGCACCGCCAGCAAGGCTGGAAAAAGTCCTTTCAGCGGCGCAGCGGGGGCCCAGGGCTAAGACAGGCTCCCTGCCTGCCCTGGCTCCGTGCAGCTCCTGGAAGCGGCCGCCAGGTCCCTGCAGCCCCTAGGTGCATGGGCGGCCAGGGAGGCTCCACGCACTGTCCCCGCCCCAAGTGCCAGCTTAGCAGCTCCTATTGGTTGGGAACTGTGACCAATGGGAGCTGTGGAGGTGGCGCCTGCAGGCGCAGGCAGCGTGCGGAGCCTCCCTAGCCGCCCGTGCACCTAAGGGCCGCAGGGACCTGGCGACTGCTTCCTGGGAACTGCAGTAAGTGCTGCTGGGACCCCCGCACCTCCTCCTGAACCCCAACCCCTGCCCCAGCCCAGAGTCCCCTCCCTCATCCAAACTCCCTCCCGGATCCCGCACCCCACAACCCCCTCACACTCCAACTCCCTGTCCCAGGCCTGAGCCCCCTCCTGCACCCCAAACCCCTTATCCCCGGCCCAACCCCAGAGCCCACACCCCCAGCTGGAGTCCTCACCCCCCGCACCCCAACCCCCTGCCCCAACCCAGACCCCTCTCCTGCACCACAAACCCCTCATCCCTGGCCCCACCCCAGAACCCACACCCCCAGCCGGAGCCCTCAACCCCCTCCTGCACCCCAAAACCTGCCCCAGCACCAGTGAGGGTGGGGGAGAACAAGCGACGGAGGGAGGGGGGATAGAATGAGTGAGGGGTGGGGCCTCAGAGAAGGGGCGGGGCCTCGGGGCAGGGGTGGGGCAGGGGTGTCCAGTTTTGTGCGGTTAAAAAGTTGACAACCCTAGGGGAAGAGGAGCGGCAGGGGGTCAGGCCCGTGACAAAAAGTGGGAGCGCCATGGCCCCCTGGCCCCCCCCCCCGGGCATAGACGCACCTCATACAGACACATGCTCACTCATATGAACACGCAGGTGTGGAGACGCGTGCTGGGATGCGTGCGTGCACACAGGGATCTGTGCACGCGTGTACATCTCTTTCTCCGGCAGAACAAACTCAGAACAGCTCCTCGTGTTTGTTCCCAGCAAGATCAACCCTCTTTTGTTTTTCTTCCTTTTAGTACAAAGCAAGGCAGCGACTCATTGTTATGCACATGTTCCAAACCCTGCATTTAAAAAAAAAAAGAGAGCTGGAAAGATGAAGGATTTAATCAGAAAAGCCCTTCCCAGAGAATCACTTTGGATTGGCTACTTAGCGGTGCAGCATCCCGTAGAGAGGTTTCCATGGCTACCTGGGAGACCTCAGCAACCAGAGCCCAGTGCTGAGTGGGGAGCGGGGCTGCAATGAACCCCGTGTACGGTAAACGTTTCATAACAATAATAGTGATAAATCTTTGCGGCAGGATAACGCCTGCTGCCTGAGCGCTTGGCAAAGGGTTGTGAATTTTGCCGGACAACCTCCATCCTCCTAAGGGATGGGGATCCATCATTATCCACATCATACACCAGGGAAACTGAGGCACAGAGCGGGGAAGGGACTTGCCCAAGGTCACGCAATCAGTGGCAGAGACCGGGGGGGAGGGCGGGTTTCGCCTTCTTCTGCAGCATGGGGCACACACGAAGAATACCTGGCGGATTCTCTGCAATTTTGCCTTTAAATTACACTTTGAGGACTTCACTGTTTCAGCCAGAGGTTATGTGGCTACTCCATGAGTGGGTGGGTGAGGGTCTGTGGCCTGCAATGTGCCGGAGGTCAGCTGATCACGCTGGGCCCGTCTGGCCCTAAAGTCCATGGGATTGCCTGCTGTAACCACCCGCCTGTGTGTAGTGACCCCACCCCCAGGCTGTTACCTCCGGGTGCCATGAATCATGAGAGCGATTCAACTGGGGACCTTCAGCACGAAAAAGCCAGCAGCTGGCTAGAGCCTGAGCTGAGACAGAGCTCGAGTAGGTATAAACGGGAAGCTGCTGTGATCACAGGGGAGAATCCACTAGCTGGCAAGGGGAGCCCATGCCCTAGATGAGAGCAGTGATTCTCAAGCCTTGAGACCAGGGACCAGCTTGCTGCCTTCCTAAACTGTGTCAGGGCGATCTCAGGGACCGGCCCCGCTCCACGGGCTGCTCGTTGGGAAAGTCGGTTCCTTAGGATGGCAGGACACACGCTCCCTCGGGGGGAGGCGGCCTCTAAAGACTTAAACCTGAGCAGCCAGCGGTGGTGGGAGCCAGGCTCCAGCACCCAGGCTGGGCTCACGCATGAACAGTGCTTGGGTCCTCGTGCACAGCTCGGATGGGCAGGGGGAAGGGGAAGTGGGCCGCCACTGGGGATGGGCCTGGTCTTAGGAAGATCATAGACACCTCTGAGATTCTTGGGATCTGGGAATATCCTGGAAGGGTCCGTCCCCCCTCTGCTCTCCACCTGTCCCCACCCACTGTGCTCCAGAGAAGCGGGGCCTGGCAGCCCATGATGGCCAGGCTTCCTGCCCGAGCCTAGAGACGAGGCCAAGCCCACCTCCGCCATCAGCAATGCAGTCTTTCGCCTCCAGGTCGCTGGTTTGAACCCAGCTGGAGCCAGCACCAGCATCCCGGCCGGCTGGTACACTCTGCTACCAGGAGATGGTAGCCGTGTTGCTAATGCAAACCCCCCAGCCACGTACTGTACATACCAGCCCCCCGCCCCCCCCTCCCCCCCCGCCGGCACCTAAGACACACAAGCCATGGCAACTACTTGAACTCCGTCAGTGGGGCCAGGAGCAGGTGGCTACAGCTGCTAAAGCCAGCTGCCGGAGGGAGACGTTCGCTCGCTAATCTCCAGCCAGTGGGGTTCAAGGCTGTGGGTGGGAGACAGCCCCACCTCTCTAGGTCTCTTCAGTCCTGACCCTTATTGCTGCCTTCCGAGGGGCGGGCCATGGGACCATGAGGAAATGGACGGAGACTCCCAAAGCGCCCGATCGTGCGGGATCAGGGCCCGATTTGTTCCACAGAGCCGGATGGAGGAGACTGTGGGGGCAGCCCCGGCTAGATTCACAGCAGCAGCCTTGCTCCGTGTTCCCCAGCTGCCCTGACCTCTCTTCATTTCAACCCCTCTGCAGAGCCCTGAAGGCACTCAGGAAAGAGGAAGCCCCTGTTTGCTGCTAAACACGTGCAGACCGATCCACTGCAGCGTGAGTCTCTCCACATGGCCCTGACGGCGGGAAGCCGTGCTGAGCGTCTCTCTGCAGGAAGTTGGTGCTTTGCATCCCTTCCATTAGGCTGTGAAATGAGGAGGATAAACAGGAGAGCATCTGGGGCCCGAAGCAGAGATTTTTCAAGCCAGCTGGGGGGTGGCACCCATGCGATATCCTCACGAGTGTGAGCTATGACCCAGGAGCTCCATCCCTGCGCTCCATCGCCTTGGGTAGGGTAGGAAGGATAGCGGGAGGGTTCTCTGCCAGCTTTGTGACTTTAGCATCTTGCGTAATCTGCCCTGCCTCAGTTTCCCCATCTGTCCAATGAATGATGCTGTAACTCACAGGGGTGCTAGTGAGGCAAAAATCCAGGCATGAGCCCCCAGGAAGTGGAGAGAGATATTAACAGACAGGTTGATTCTTCAGCTTGCAATGGGCGCGCTGCACTGGAAGGTGAAAGGCTCATGTTGCTGATACCAGTTTCACTCTGGATCAGTGGGGCCAGAGCATAACCATTATCCCCAGCTCTTAACATGAGGGGATCTCTAAGCACTTCCCCATCTTTAATATATGGATCCTCCCAACACTTGTGACACAGGGAAGATGTGTGGGACTGAATGCAGGCCTGACACGAGGAGAGAGGTGGGGCTCAGAGAGGGATCAGCAGCAGCAAATTTCAGCCATGTTCATTTTGTCAACACTTTGTGTGGACTTTTTCAATATTTTGTTGAAAACCTGCAACCCTGCCCCAGGAGCAAAAGGAGAAAAGTCTCTTCTAAAGAGCCTGAATGATGTTTGGTATTTTTCATTCACGGACTGGGTTTGGGGTTAGATCCCTGGTACCTGGCAGCGGGTACGGCCTGCCCAGGATGGGGTCATGGGCTGGGTTTGGGGTTAGATCCCTGGTACCTGGCAGCGGGTACGGCCTGCCCAGGATGGGGTCATGGGCTGGGTTTGGGGTTCAATCCCTGGTATCTGGCAGGGGGAACAGCCTGCCCAGGATGGGGTCATGGGCTGGGTTTGGGGTTCAATCCCTGGTATCTGGCAGGGGGTACGGCCTGCCCAGGATGGGGTCACGGGGCTTGGGGTTGGATCCCTGGAACCTGGCAGGGGATACGGCCTGCCCAGGATGGGGTCATGGGCTGGGTTTGGGGTTCAATCCCTGGTATCTGGCAGGAGGTACGGCCTGCCCAGGATGGGATCACGGGGCTTGGGGTTGGATCCCCGGAACCTGGCAGGGGATACGGCCTGCCCAGGATGGGGTCACAGGCTGGGTGTGGATCCCCAGTACTGTGTCTAGCAGGGTGTTGTACCATCGTAAACCTGACTCATCCCAACCCCCAGGGATAAAGGCCAGAGACGTCACTGTGTGGGTGTCATGCCGCTACCCAGGCTCTGAGGGCACCTGCACTGGCCCAAGGGTTGCTCCAAAGCCAGAACTGCCCATGATGGGGGCAGGTCTCCAGCAGGGCCCTGGGGCTGCATTAGCCCTCCAGATAGTGGTCCCTCAGGGCTGACATGCGTCCCCTTCCTGCACGCAGCTCCTGGGCCATGGACAGCCCTCTGCAGTGCCCACTGACAGAGGGATCGGGGCTGCAGGGCTGGCTCAGCCCCTCTCATCTTCTAGGTGGGAAGGAGGAGATGTATGTGGAGAGGGGACTGTCACAATTCCCCCTCATTCCCACGCGCCTCCTTGTAACACCAGGGTTATTGCCTCAGTTTCCCCTTTTCAGCTCCTAAAAGGCTCCCCTACAAGTTCTCTTGGGTCTGATATTACCCCCACTACCCACCCAGTGGATTATCCCCCATAGGGGAAATAGCCCTTGAAAGCCCCAAACACTGTCCATTTATCTCCCCCACCCCGTCCGCTGAAATCCCCAAACCAGGGCCAACACCACACCTCATACCCTGAAGTCTTGTGCCACACCTGGGCTCTGCGTTGGCCCCGCCTGCTCTCGGATCGCAGCAGCCTTCGGGGCTTCCTCCTGGCTCAGGAAGGTCAGCAGACTACCCCGTCCATGGGTTTCCTAGCCCTCCACCTTCCCGAGGGAATTTCTGTAACGCCCTCCAGGGAGGGACCCACATTCCCCCATCTTCCATTCATTTATTAGCCCCAGATGCCGCACCAGGCCCCGGCCCCTTAATCAAGTCAGCTGGGGATGCATCTGTGCTGGCATATGGGTGCTGGACCCACTTTACTTAAAGGGGCCACCCACCCCCTGACTGGGACCCTCTGCCATGCACACACCCGGCTGGCTCTGGTTCCATGGATGGGGCAGTGGACGGGGAGCCAGAAGAGCTGGGTTCTAGTCCCAGTTCTGAGCTGTGTGTGTACAGTACCCTGCACTCTTAACAAACCCAGTGTGATGCCCCGCTCTGGGAGGATTCAGCGCTGCCTGGCTAAGGGTGCATCCACACTGCAGGGGTAATGGGCAGTTTGAGGAGATGTAGCCATGCTAGTTCTGGTTTAGCTGGCATACTAAAAAGAGGCATGTAGCCAGGACAGTGGAAGGGCCTGGGGTACGAACTTGTCTGCGACCCTAGGTTTGTGTCCACTGGAGGCCCTCACTCCCGTGCAGAGATACCCTGTGTGTCATAGGCCCTATAGTGCTAGTGGAGGGTCTCCTTTAGCTCAAGCGGTTGAGGCCTGGAGGATTTGAGTGCTGTCCCCACAGGGCCTGTGAATTCTGAGTGTTCGTGGGATGCCTGTTGAGGACACAGGTTGTTACAATAAACATAACACACTCACGGGACTTGAGCACCCCAAATCTAACTCGAGGCCCCGATGCAAGCCAAGGCCACGTGGGAAGCGCGGGGGGATGCTGGCTCCCTGACGTCCTTGGATTTATCTGGGAGCGTTTTCTCAGCTGATGGGCTTGATGAGGCTACAGAACACAGGTTTCCCCTGAGCTGTCTCCTGCGGGCGCAGCACCTGGCAGGACAAGAGCTGTCATGTTGACCAGAGCAGACAGCCAGCTGGCCGGTGCTGCTGCGGCCCTGCCTTCCCACTGCAGGGGAATATGGATCCTAATGTGTTGCCATAGAAAATAACGAGCCATTAGAAGGCAGGCACTGCCCGGCTCCCTTCCTCGCAGCACAACAGGCCGGGCCAAGAGATGCACAAACAAAGCCCGGCAGGCTAGGCACGACCTGGGGGCCGGGGCTGGATGATTCCCAGCCCCAGGGCTCGGGACCGGCCGCACGAAACCAGGAGCTTTGGGGGCTCGGCAGCTTGCCTGCTGCAGCTGGGTACTGCTTGTTCTGAGGGCAAGATCTGTCACTGCCCATCCCTGCCTCGCCTGCCTCACCACCCTCTTCGTTCCCCCACCCCACCGCTCCTTAGACTGGGAGCTCCTTGGGGCAGGGACTGCTCCTTCTTAAACACCTGGAAAGGGCCCACCACACCCTGGGAACCACCCTCCTAGAGCAGGTGCCCATCACCTGCTTATCCCAATTCAGGCCCTGCTGGCTCTAGTTGGCCTCTACCTGAGTGAAATGTGCCTTTCCCTCCTGGCCGTGGTACCCCTGGGGTGGCAGACAGGAGGAGCGGGGCTTCTACCTGCACCGTGTGATCAGCTGGTTGCAGGACGGCATCACCCATCAGCCATGGGGGAGGATCTTCTGAAAGCCACAGGCTAGGGATGGAGGAGTGGTCAGCGTAAGGACCCATGCTGCCTCCTTTACTCATGCTGATTAGGGCCGTACCCTCCTGAGCTGCCCCCCAGGGAAGGCAAGACGGCCCCGATTCTGGGGTCTGATCTGCCTGCTGGAAAGCTGGCAGGAAGCTGGCTTACACAGCTATCTGGGAACTCCTTCTGTGTAATGGGAATCTCCCGGTGGCACAGAGCCGCAGTACCAGCTCTAAACCATGCCCTCTTCCCCACCCATTGTGGCTTCGGGGGCGGGGCTGGTGAAAAGGGGGTGTGGCCAGATCCCCTTTGCAATCTGACTCTCTCACCTGCTGAAAGGCCCCCTTTGTGGCAGGGCGGCTGGGCATAAATTAAAGCCTGGAGGCTGCTGTGTCTGATGGGTGTGTGGCTGGGTGGCGTAGGGTGACCAGATGTCCTGATTTTATAGGGACAGTCCCAAAATTTGGGACTTTTTCTTATACAGGCACCTATTACCTCTCACCCCCGTCCCGATTTTTCACAGTTGCTGTCTGGTCGCTCTGGGGGAAGGTCGGGGGTGGGGGGGCAGATCAGTCCCTGGCCACTCCCAGAATCGATGGGGCTGCAGCGGTGGCACCTTCAATCTCCCACCCCCCACCCCCCTGACACACACACACACACATGCGATCTGCTAAGTTGTGCCATCACAAAGAAGCAAACCCCGGCCCAAGCTGTTTTTCTTTTTTCCTCCTTTAAAAGCACGCGCTAATGTCAAGTTCCCCTCCGAGCTCACGGGAGACCCCAGACCCGGTGTTGCTGGCTTCCCTCCCCCTTGTTCCTGTACCACAACAGATAAGGGAGAGAGCCTGGCAGCTGCCGGGGCTGGAGAAACGAGCACGTCACCCCAGTGTCAGGCGCGATGGGACGGCAGACTCCCCCGCCGCGAGTGACTGACAGCCACGCCGAGCTCTCCCAGGCCAGCAGGTTGTGGCAGGCACTCCTGCAAAGTCCAGGTCTCTGCGCGGGCAGAAGCCACGGCTCGGGGTGTCACCGCTGTCACGCTCCTGTACCAGACCTGGCCTGGCTACGGAGCTGGCTAATACACGCGGCATGCTCATCATGATCCTTGAGTGCGCTGCCAGGTCTGGCCGAGGTTCCTTTACAAATAAGGCATTTGACGCACAGTGACAGCCAGCAGCTGAGCGCTATTTAACTGGGATTTAACTGGGAATTGATCCTGCTTCGAGCAGGGGGTTGGACTAGATGACCTTCTGGGGTCCCTTCCAACCCTGATATTCTATGATTCTATTTATTCTATGATTCTATAATTCCATTCCCGCTCCCCTTTCAAGGTCTACGCGCCAGCCCACGACAATAGTGAGTCGGCCTCGCTGTCCTTGAAGCTCAGTACGGACCAGGCTGTTCGGCGTCTCTGAATCGGGCTGGTTTTCTCACGAGACGACCTGACTGTGTAACGACTTGGTCATTGGATCTGTCCATGCGTTGCAACGACGTGCTGGGGTCGGTTTGGAATCCTTGAGTCGTCTTCTTCTGGTTCTGCATCCTCCCTTGGTGGAGTCCGCGCCATTGATTGTTCTTTGTGAGGAACAAACTGTCGATATCAACAGTTCGTGTTGAACTCTCCGCTGTCAGTCGTGATCACATGTGACCTAGGGGCTGGATTCTTTTCTTTTATAACAACTGCTGTTGTTCATCCCTTTTCTCCACCTCACTTGCCATGAACACGGTCACCAGGTTCTAGACCCGGCCGTTCTCTAACTGACGGACTGTAAAAGGGTTCATAAGCTCTTCATAAGCCGATTTGGCTACTCTCTTCGCGTCTGGCCGCTTTGAAGACAGGTTCTTTTCCAAAGTTGGAACAGTAGCTCTGAGCTGCCTTTGCATCAGGAGTTGTGCTGGACTCTATCCAGTAGCTGCTCCTGGTGTTGAGCTGTAACTGAGAAGAGCAAGGAATGGGTCTTCTTGCTTTAGGACTTTCTTGGCTGTCTCTACAGCTCGCTCAGCCTCCCCATTCGCTTGTGGGTAACCTGGGCTGTCAAAAATGACATTGCATTTGGAAAAAGAAAAGGAGGGCTTGTGGCAGCTTAGAGACTAACAAATTTATTTGAGCATAAGCTTTCATGAGCTACAGCTCACTTCCTCGGATGCATTCAGTGGAAAATACAGTGGGGAGATTTATATACATAGAGAACATGAAACAATGGGTATTACCATACACACTGTAAGGAGAATGATCACTTAAGGTGAGCTATTACCAGCAGGAGAGCCGGGGGCGGGGGGGGGGGGGAAGGAACCTTTTGTAGTGATCATCAAGGTGGGCCATTTCCAGCAGTTGACAAGAACGTCTGAGGAACAATGGGGGGCGGGGGGAATAAACATGTGGAAATAGTTTTACTTTGTGTAATGACCCATCCACTCCCAGTCTCTATTCAAGCCTAAGTTAATTGTATCCAGTTTGCAAATTAATTTCAATTCAGCAGTCTCTCGTTGGAGTCTGTTTTTGAAGTTTTTTTGTTGAAGAATTGCCACTTTTAAGTCTGTAATCGAGTGACCAGAGAGATTGAAATCTCTAGGTGTCACAAGTCCTCCTTTCTTTTTGTGAATACAGACTAACACGGCTGCTACTCTGAAACATTGCATTTGGAAGGACTTAAAATCCGCGGCAGTGACCTGCGGTCTGTTGTCCATCGTCCGTCTCTCCGAAGGCAAGCCGCAGAGCCGGAGGCGCCTGTGCCATGTGGTCCCGCTATTCCCCAGGCGTGTTCAAATACAAGATGATTATCTGCATTGCTCATGTTGCACATCGTCTAATCACCTGCACACAAGAGCCTCCTTTGCCGGCTGGCATTGATGTCATACAAATTCATTACTGCTTCTGCATATCTAATTGATGACTGCTCGTGGAGTCAGCGCTCCCTTCCTTTGTGCAAGACGACACAAAAGGAAACTACTTGGTAATTCTGCTAAATTCGGAGTCTCTGTGTCTGGCTGGTTGGGTTTTTTTCTATTCTTTTGGGTGGCCGTCTGATGAACCCATTAGCATTTGCTTCATTGCACATGGCATATTAGCCATATAATGACACTGTAATCACAGGGTAATATGAAGCCATTGAGGTGCCCTGCAGTTACTGGTGGCTGTAGATTTGGACAAATCTCTGTGACACACTGTACCTCAAAATGGAACCCTATAACCCTCATATCCGTCATTCATATATGGTTGTGATATTTCATACAAAACATGCCATGTAAGGTATCATATCAAAGGTCATGATCTGTGGAAACCCGCTGTTCTGGCCAAATATGTATATCATGAGTGTGTCTGAAGTTATGAGATTTTGCTGTATGGTTGTTACTGAAATGTGCTGTACATTTGCTAGTGACGTACAAATGAACCCCGCCCAGGAGGGTGCTCAACGACCATCAATCAGCTGGGGAGTTGTAATCAAGGGATTCAATGAGGGCTGTCCAAGCACCCCCTAATGGGGACTGCTGGACCCCATGACTCAGTTGCACAAGACCACACCAGGGGGATTGCCCAACCCAGTGACTCAGCAAAACCCACCAGGACATGTCTGGGCAAGAGTCTTCTAGGCATATGGACTAAAGATATAAAATAGGGAGCAGTGGCAGCAGGCCTTGGCCTTTCTCCTCCCTCACCTCTGCTGGAAGCGACAAGAACGCTGAAAGGATGAAAACTTCATCTGAGGAGACTAGTGTAGGTTTAAGAGGGAAACCTGTGTATTTTGAATAGTCAAGATGCATCCAACCCCAAAACTTTGTGTTCTTTCCTAAAGTGTCAACCAATTTGCCTGGTATTGATGTTAGGCTTACCAGCCTGTAGTTACCCAGATTGCTTCTGGAGCCTTGTTGAAAAATCAGATTTATATTAGCTACCCTTCAGTCATCTGGTCCAGAGGCTAATTTAAGTGATAGGTTACATACCACAGTTAGAAGTTCTGCAGTTTCATATTTGAGTTCCTTCAGAACTCTTGGGTGAATCCCATCTGGTCCTGGTGACGTATTACTGTTTAATTTATCAATTTGTTCCAAAACCTCTAATGACACCTCAATCTGGGACAGTTCCTCAGATTTGTCACCTAAAAAAGAATGGCTCAGGTGTGGGAATCCCCCTCACATCCTCTGCAATAAAGACCACTGCAAAGAATTCATTTAGTTTCTCCATAACGGGCTTGTCTGCCTTGAGTGCTCCTTTAACACCTAGATTGTCCAGGGCACCACTGGTTGTTTGGCAGGCTTCCTGCTTCTGATGTAGCTGTTGGTTTTTGTGACTTTAGCTAGTTGCTCTTCAGATTCTTTCTGGGCCTGCCTAATTATACACTAGCTTCCTCATTTGTGTGTGGTTCCCCTTTGTGAAGTTAAATGTTGCTGTGCTGGGCTTCTTTGGCACTTTCCCCCCATGCGGATGTTAAATTTAATTACATTATGGTCACTATTACTGCGCAGTTCAGCTAGATTTACCTCTTGGACCAAAGCTAAGGCACACAGAGATGCAGTGACTTGACCACGGTCACGCTGGGAGTCTGTGATGAGCTGGGATTGAGCCCTGACCCTGCCTTGCCTCACTCCAGGTAATCAGGCTCTGGCTCCTGGCTCCAGACTCTGGCTCTAACCCTTGGCTCTGGCACCTGGCCTCTGACTCCAGTTCTGACCCTGGGCTCTGACACCTGGCTACCAACACCTGTTGTAACCACTAGGCCTGATGCCTGCTCCAATCCCTAGGCACAATCACCCACATTCACATCTTCTGCTTAGCACTTTTCACCCATGGACCTCAATGGAACCAAAGCCATATCCCTTCAGTGTAGACATGGGGAAACTGAGACACACCGTGGTTAAGGCCCACCTTTTCAAAGTGTCCACTAATTTTGGGTACCCACATTGAGATGCTCAAGGCCTGCTGTGCACATTCACCTCCCATTTATTCTGTCGGGAGTTGTGTTCAGAAAATGAGGCCCTAGCTGTGTCCCTAGAAAATTTAAGCACCAGAAGTTGACTGCAGCTGCTGAAAGTTTTGGCTTGAAACCAGAGAGCGAGCCAGGACTACGATGAGAACTCAGGAGACCTGCTTCCCCATCCCCATCCTGCCCTAGTCTCTGAACCCTGCTGATTCCAATTGAACCTGTTTTCTTAAATGTTGGCCTGCAGCTACTTTTGAATCCTGATGGTCCCGAGCTGGAAAATTCAGACTTGGATTTGGAGTAACAGAATTATCAGACACAGAGATGAACATGATTTGTTTGGGAAGAGTCAACATGGTTTTTGTAAAGGGAAATCATGCCTCACCCATCTATTAGAATTCTTTGAGGGGGCCAACAAGCCCGTGGACAAGGGGGATCCAGTGGATATAGTGTACTTAGATTTTCAGAAAGTCTTTGACCAGGTCCCTCACCAAAGGCTCTTAAGCAAAGTAAGCTGTCATGGGATTAGAGGGAAGGTCATTTCGTGGATCAGTAGCTGGTTAAAAGACAGGAAACGTAGAGTAGGAATAAATGGTCAGTTTTCACAGTAGAATGAGAGAAATAGCGGAGTCCCCCAAAGATCTGTACTGTTAGAATCATAGACTAGCAGGGTTGGAAGGGACCTCAGAAGGTCATCTAGTCCAACCACCTGCTCAAAATAGGACCACTCCCCAATTTTTGCCCCAGATCCCTAAATGGCCCCCTCAAGGATTGAACTCACAACCCTGGGTTTAGCAGGCCAATGCTCAAACCACTGAGCTATCCATCCCCCTTCCCTGTTCAATATGTAGTGCTCCCACTCACTGGTGGATTAGCCACTGGGGCCCATGCCCAGGGGCCCTGACCAATTGGGGGGCCCCCAGAAAAATGGGCCCCCCTGTACCCTGATCCGCTCCGCCTGCCTGGTGCTCCTGCCAGGGAGTGAGCGAAGCTCCCACGCCCTGACCCTGATCCCCGTCAGGAGTGCTGGGCGGGAGGCAGGCAGGACTGCAGGTGGAAGAGGTGGGGAGGGGTCCCCACTTGCTCTCACCCAGGGCTCCACAAACTCCTAATCCGCCTCTGCTCCCACTGGTGACACAAGAGCACAAGTACCAGCCTAACGGCAGCCTGTTAAAAACCAGGTCACAAACCCAAATTGGCTCAGAGTTCTAAACTTAGATTTCACCAGCCAACAGCCCCAAGTGCAAACTCCCCAGGCGTTCCAACAGGCTACACACAAAGTCACAGACAGTCCCCTTGTGTACTCCGGTCTGCCTCACCGCCCAAGACAGCATATCTCTGCGACAGATGTCGCCTTACGCCAAGGATCACAGCAATATTCAGGCTACTCCTGATCCCAAAGGACCAGTTGCTTACCCCAGGTCAATTGCATTTTCAATCTCACACCAAAGACAATGCTTCTAGTCAATCCTATAATAAACAATCTAAAGATTTATTAACTAGGAAAGGAAACCAAGGTGATATTTGCAAGATTAAAGCAAGCAACTATAGGCATGCAAATGAGTTACCATCTTAGGTTTTCAAAAGTAATAGAGGCTTCTGTAGTCAGCAAGCTCTTTAGGGCTAACCCAGGCTAAGCAGCTGGGGATCTTTGCTTATACCTGCCAACACTTTGCCTCATCAGGCTCCAGAGAGATCCTTAGTTCCTTTGGTTTGGGGTTTTTTATCCCCCACGCACTGCCCCCGCCATGTGCGCTGAGCTACAAACTCCGCTGCTGGGAGGAGTCCACTCGCATGACTCATCTTCACGGTGCGGAGAGCAGAACGAACGCTGAGTGTCGTTGGTCCTTTTGTTGGTGATTCCTCCGTCCAGATGTGGGGTTTCCAGTTGTGAGCTCCAGCCATAGCCCATATGGTACAGATGGCTCTCCTCTTGCGGAAGGAGTGTAACAATTTCTGGAGAAGAGCAGCTCTTTGCACTAATTAATGTCCCTCTCCTTCACGGTGATTCACTGGGTCCCAGAGACAAGTGCAACAGCTCAGATATGATATTACACTCTGGAACACAGATATTACACGTAGGATCAAAGCAGGCAGCAGCTCACAAGCGTTCGATAGTCTAAACACTAAATACTTTCTTAGAATTCTAATACCTATTTTGTCAATATCAACCCACAAGTGAGCCAGACAGGTTCTAGGTATGTCTCTGCTAGTGGCTAGTCGAGATATGGGGACCTTGGCATGAACTAGCTCCTGGCCTGCCGGCATCACAAACAAATTCATAAATGGTCTGGGAAAGGGGGTGAGCAGTGAGGTGCAAAATGTGCGGACGATACAAAATTACTCAAGATAGTTAAGTCGTAAGCTGACTGACCAGAGTCACAAAAGGGATCTCACTAAACAGGGCGACTGGGCAACAAAATGGCAGATGAAGTTCAGTGTTGATAAATGCAAAGTAATGCCCATTGGAAAACATCATCCCAACTCTACATACAAAATGATGGGGTCTAAATGAGCTGTTGCCGCTCAAGAAAGAGATCTTGGATTTGTGGTGGATAGTTTTCCGAAAACATCAGCTCAATGGGCAGCAGCTGCCAAAAAAGTGAACAGAATGTTAGGAACCATTAGGAAAGGGATAAATAATAAAACAGAAAATATCAAAATGTCACTATATAAATCTAAGGTACTCCCACACCTTGAATATTGCATGCAGTTCTGGTTGCCCCATCTCAAAAAAGATATATTGGAATTGGAAAACGTACAGAGAAGGGCAACAAAAATGATTGGGGTAGGGAACAGCTTCCATCTGAGGAGAGATTGAACAAACTGGGACTTTTCAGCTTGGAAAAGAGACAAGAAAGGGGGGATATTATAGAGGTCTATAAAATAATGACTAGTATGAAGAAAGTGAATAGGGAACTGCTACTTACCACTTAGCACAAGAACTAGGGGACACCTAATGAAATTAATAGGCAGCAGGTTTAAAACAAACAAAAGGAAGTACTTCATCATACAACACACAGTCAACCTGTGGAACTCATTGCCAGGGGATGTTGTGAAGGCCAAAAGTATAACTGAGTTCAAAAAGGAATCAGATAAGCTCATGGAGGATAGGTCCATCAATAGCCATTGGCCAAGATGGTCAGGACACAACCCCATGCTCTGGGTATCCCTAAACCTCCAATTGCCAGAAGCTGGGACTGGACGACAGGGGATGGATCACTCAATATTTGCCTTGTTCTGTTCATTTCCCTCTGGTGCATCTGGCACTAGCCACTATTGGAAGACAGGATACTGGGCTAGATGGACCTTTGGTCTGACCCAGCATGGCCGTTCTTATGTTCTTATCCTTTGGTCCTTCTGGAACTGTATCTGCTGATTCAATTTAGCTAGCATCTCTCCTATCTGCCCATCTTGGACTCTCTTTCTCTTTGCCTACAGAGAGTGGGTCTATTCCCCATGGTTCATGGTGCCATGTGTTTGCCATGGAGGGGTGGAGGACCTAGAAAGGAAAAAGGAAGAGCATATTATTGTCTGATCATTATAAAAAAAATCACGTTGTCTGCTCTATCCAAGGGACTGCATTCATTCAAAGTCAAAAGATTATACTTTTGAGTAACATACACAAGTTCAGTCAGGGGAAGACTGAAGATTAGAACCCACTCCTCCTGAAGCCTAGCTCTTTGTCTGAGCTGGAAATTGAATCCAGGTCTCCTGAGTGCTAGGTATGTGCCCCAGCCATTCTTCCTCACTTATCACAGTATCACCTAGACTCCTCAACCAAAATCACAGCCCCATTGTCTGCTGCACAGTGCATACACTTAGCAAGGGATACTCCTGCTGTAGTTTTGAGTGGAGAAATCATTCCTTGCTATTACTCTTAAAAAGTGCTTCTTAGCATGGCTGAAATGTTCCACCCCAGAGGTGGTTGCATTTCAGTAATGGGTGAGTGATCTCTGCACTACACTCAGAACCAAGCTGCTGCAGACCTCTCCCCATCATCACAGAGCTATCAAAAAGTGAGCTTGGGGAATGACGATATTAGAAAGAGACCAGCTACTGCCATGGCCAGCAAGCCATCTGGTTGGGACATCTGTTAAAGATTGCATGTGGCAAGCTCTCAGACACGCACTAAACTGATGACTTTTCCCTACATTTTTTTCCCTTTTAATGTTCAGATCTTTTGTATCTTTTCCCAGTGACTGAAATTCAGGGAGACCGGGAGCCGGCAGGACAAATCCTCAATTTGCTGTGTCCGCGATAAGATACAGAAATGCACCTCTAATGTCCCTGGGCCCATTGCTCCTTATTGCTGCTGAGCAGGGGTAAGGGATGTCAGGGAGCAAGGTTTGCTCTGCTGGGAATGGCAGGGAATCAATCTCCTAAAATCCACAATTCCCCTGCTTTGTGCCTAGATTCCCAGGGAACCCATGGAGATTAAAGACCTCCCCACTGGAGCCCTGTGATTCTTGCCCTCCACCCCTGCAGGTTCCAAGGCAGCACAGTCCCTGCAGGAGCCCCCACTGCCTCCAGCAGATTGGCATGGCCTGATCCCACTCCCATGGCAGTCATCGTGAGTCTTTCCATTGACTTCAGTGGAGCTGGATCAAACCCTTGGGCAGCATGAAACTTGCAATGGGGTGGGCCTATGCATCTGAGAGGGAGCCATGCCCCAGAGAACAGCCACTCCCCAGCCCCCCACTAGCTCTGTCTGGATGAGCACAGCCTCCATCCCATGAGGCATACACGAAGGGGCCACCAATAGAATTGGATCATTCAAATGAGCTGCAGAGGAAGTGTGGTGATTGGCATGGTAAGGCATCATGTGCAGGAGGGTGGGTACAGGTGATGCTGCAGGGCTGGCATTGCCGGGGGCACAGTTAAGGTTGTGGTGCATGGTCGGTCGTGTACGGCAGTTGTGTTAAATAGAAGGCAAACACCTGGGATTGGCCATTGTTTAACTTTCACTCATCTCTATGCAGATCTCCCTGTTATCATGCATGATGTCTCCACAACGTATAGATCTACTCAAGCGAAAGGTCCCATCAGGGCAGGTACTGATCACCCGTCCAGAGGTGTAATGTCAAGATAACGCTTGACCTCAACTGAGTTAACCTTAGATTTAAACTAGAAGGAATGAAAGCAGGATCTGGTTCAGTGGGAGTTTTGCCTTAGAGTCCAGAGCCAGGTCAATATATCTGCATCATACTTAGGAGCATAACATATCAGAGCTTGGAGCATAGCATGAGCCCAGATACTATGGTTTTTCATAGATTCATAGACTCCAAGGCCAGAAGGGACCTTGGTAATCATCTAGTCTGACCTCCTGGATAACATAGGCCAGAGACCTGACCCCAAAATAATTTCTAGGGCAGATCTCTTAGCAAAACATCCAACATTGATTTAAAATTGCCCAATTCAGACTGGAAATAAGATGTAAATTTATAAGTGTGAGACAGCTCTAACTCGATCCAATGGCTAGACACTGCAGATAGACAAATTCAGACTGGAAATAAGGTGTAATTCAGACTGGAAATAAGCGTGAGACAGTTCTAACTCAATCCAATGGCTAGAAATTGAAGTTAGACCCGTCTCTGCTAGACTGAAGAGCCCATTTTTAAATCATAGAATCATAGAATCATAGAATATCAGGGTTGGAAGGGACCCCAGAAGGTCATCTAGTCCAACCCCCTGCTCGAAGCAGGACCAATTCCCAGTTAAATACTTGTTCCCCATGGAGAATCACCCCTTAACCTTCTCTTTGTTAAGTTAAATAGATTGAGATTTTTGAGTCTGGCACTATATTCTCTAGTCCTTTAACCATTTTCATGGTACTTCTCTTAACCCTTTCCAATTTATCTACATCCTTCTTGAATTGTTGATACCAGAACTGGACACAGTATTCCTACGGAGGTTGTAGCAGTGCCAAATACAGAGGTAAAATAACCTCTCTACTCCTACTTGAGATTTGCCCCTTTATTTATCCCAGGTTCACATTATTTCTTTTGGCTACAGAGTCACACTGGGAGCTGATTATCCACCACGACCCCCAAATCTTTTTTAGAGTCACTGCTTCCCGGGACAGAGTCCCCCATCCTGTACGTATGGCCTGCGTGCTTTGTTCCTAGATATATACATTTATGTTTAGCTGTATCGAAAAACATCGTTTGCTTGTGCCCAGTTTACCAAGCGGTCCAGATCTCTCTGCATAAGTGACCTGTCCTTTTTATTATTTCCCACTTCCCCAACTTTTGTGTCACCTGCAAACTTCATCAGTGAGGATTTTATGTTCTCTTTCAGGTCATTGATAAAAAAGTGAAATAGCGTAGGGCCAAGAGCCAATCCCTAAGAACCCCTCACTGGAAACACGCTTGCTTGATGATGATTCCCTGATTACAATTACATTTTGAGACCAATCGGTTAGCAAGTTTTTAACCCATTTAATGTGTGCCATGTTAATTTTATATCGTTCTAGCTTTTAAATCAAAATGTCTTGCGGTACAGCAAGTCAAACGCGGTGCAGAAATCTAAATATATTACATCCACACGATTACCTTTATCAACCAAACTTGTAATATCATCAAAAAATATATCGAGTTAGTCTAAGAGCTATTTTCTATAAACCATGTTGATTTGCATTAATTACATTACCCTCCTTTAATTCTTCATTAATAGAGTCCTGTATCAGCTGCTCCACTATCTAGCCCAGGATTGACAGTGATGGGCAGCACTATAAAACCCTAAGACGGAACAGGTTTCAGAGTAACAGCCGTGTTTGTCTGTATTCGCAAAAAGAAAAGGAGGACTTGTGGCACCTTAGAGACTAACCAATTTATTTGAGCATGAGCTTTCGTGAGCTACAGCTCACTTCATCGGATGCATACTGTGGAAACTGCAGAAGACATTCTGCATCCGATGAAGTGAGCTGTAGCTCACGAAAGCTCATGCTCAAATAAATTGGTTAGTCTCTAAGGTGCCACAAGTCCTCCTTTTCTTTTTAAGATGGAACAGTTTTCGGTACAAAGGAGGTCAGACTAGATGATCACAGTGGTCCCTTCTGGCCTTGAAGTCTATGGACATTGGTCTTGTCTTGCTCCCAGACTGTGCCACGGGGGCTTAGAGCATTGCATGAACAAACACTGAGCAGAGAGGAGATAGTGACAAACATCACACTCACATAATGCAATAAACTCTGGGGCCATCTAGGACTATACCATAGTCTTTCCCCAGCACACCTAGAACCCCCCTGCTCCAAAACACAAACATCTACCACTTGAGCGATAGGAGAATCACCACTGGGTCTTGGCAGTCTGGGGCATATGACACACCCGGTGTTGCCAACCCCAAGCATTCAAAAATCATGAGTGAGGCCTTCTGACATTATGAGATTGGGTTCAAAATCATGAGATTTAAAAAAAATTAAATACATGTTGGATCCTTCTGGATATTAATCTGTACGGTCATATCTCAGGTCATATTTTCAAGCTGTTCCTTGCAGCGGTGAGGGCTGGAAATGTCCTTTTTTGAAAGGCAAGCTGAGAGTCTCACACTGTCACAGGAATGCGGGAGCTGGAGTTTAAGAACTGCCAAGAGTTAGCGACATGGTGTACAGCTGAGCGGTGTTGTCAGATGACCGGCTGCGCATGCATGTTTCTCTCTGAGTGCTGCCCTGGCTCCGACCGAACTGCCCAATAGCCACAGACCCATTACTAGCGAAGGCGCCTCGTCAGGTTTATTGTCAAGCAAGCACGGTATTAGCGCCCTATACTTGCTACAAGTTCACTGTTGATAATGCAACACAATGTTGATAAATGGAAAGTAATGCACATAATCCCAACTATACGTATCAAATGATGGGGTCTAAATGAGCTGCTCCCACTCAAGAAAGAGATCTTGGAGTCACTGTGGAGAGTTCTCTGAAAACATCCACTCAATGCGCAGTGGCAGCCAAAAAAGCGAACAGAATGCTGGGAATCATTAAGAAAGGGATGGATAATAAGACAGAAAATATTCTATTGCCTCTAGATAAATCCATGGTACGCCCACACCTTGAATAGTGCGTGCAGATGTGGTCGCCCCATCTCTAAAAATATTAATAAGACTGGGACTTTTCTGCTTGGAAAAGAGATGACTCGAGGGGGATATGATAGAGGTCTATAAAAGTATGACTGGTGTGGAGAAGGTAAATATGGAAGTGTTATTTACTCCTCCTCATATCACAAGAACTAGGGGTCACCAAATGACATTAATAGGCAGTAGTTTTAAAACAAACCAAAGGAAGCATTTCTTCACACAACACACAGTCAACCTGTGGAACTCTTTGCCGGAGGATGTTGTGAAAGCCAAGACTATAACAGGGTTCAAAAAAGAACTAGATAAGTTCATGGAGGATAGGTCCATCAATGGCTATTAGCCAGGATGGGCAGAGATGGTGTCCCTAGCTTCTGTTTGCCAGAAGCTGGGAATGGGTGACATGGGATGGATCACTGGATGATTCCCTGTTCTGTTCATTCCCTCTGGGGCACCTGGCATTTGGCCACTGTCGGTAGACAGGACACTGGGCTAGATGGACGTTTGGTCTGACCCAGTATGGCCGTTCTCATGTTCTTCTTAATACATGTAAGCCTGTGACAATGGACGCAGCTCAGTCAGTGGTGGGACTTTCCACTGCCCCAGGCTGGACGAAGCGTTAAAGCAAGGTATTCCAACATTTATAGACTGAGACAAACAATCTGGGATCACAACTTACAGATCACCGTATGCGTTTCAGGTTTTTACCTCCTCTTGTACTTGCCTCCTGATGCTTCAGACAAAACATTCCTATTCACCACCTGTCTTTGTGCTTTTCCTCCTGGTGTTTCAGAGAAGATATCACTATTCATCACTTTTGTCAAACCGTCCTATCGTGTGCTAGGCTGGGGTGTTCTTGTGGTGGATTGCTGGGGTGTGTTTACATAGTCAGTGTGTTTTAGCAATGTGAGCAATACTGTTGCCGAGTTCGTGTACCGGACACTGGTTTGCAGGCAAGCATCTGCTTTTGACCGGGCCTGACTGTTACTCATAACATAACTTTGGCTGACTTTGGTTCAGGCCTCAGGACTTGCACCAGGTCCATGCTTCAGGCTCTCTCTACTACCTGCCGTTCTGACCCAGAGAGGATAGTTGTGATACACACACGCACATGCCTCAGCGCCTCACACTGCATTATGGTGTATATATAAAATATGCATACTTAAAAGGTGTTTTTATTAAACCCTTTTCTAACAGAGCCTTAAAATATGCACGATGCTTTGGGCCAAAAGGCACCGAATGCAAATGCTTAATAACAACAATAATCTTGGAGGACGTGTCAGGGCATTTGCTGTGCAATTAAAAGTATGTTATGACAAGGCAGCAGCCCTCGTTCGAGCGCCAGGGGACGTCTCCAATGCAAGTGAGTGACTGATTTCAAGGCAGCTCACGGAGCTGCGGATGGAGATGCTGGGGGTGGGGGAGGGGACGAACAGGGGTGTAGTCGTCAGCTGCAGAAGGGTGTTGAAATCAGGTCAGATCTCAGTTTCCCTTCCTTCTCGAAGCCGATTGCTGGAGAGCCCAGAGCTGGAATTGCGGCTCCTGAATGCCCCGGCTCCTTAACGATCCAAACTTACTTAACCTGCAGAACATCCATTATAGGGCCAGGCGTTAAAATTGCCCCGAATGAGGCATGGGTTATAAAATTAACACCAGCCATGTTGCTTCCGGTACAGTAGTGTCCCCTGCGGGGCAGAAGAGACACATGCAGCTGCAATGAACACGCAGGGGATTCTTTAGGGAGGCTCCCGTGGTTCTTCCTGGCTCCCACGCTGACTGAGGCAGCCCAGTCTCTGGCTCCTCTCTGCCTCGGTTCCCCACCTGCGCAAGGTACTTTCCTTACACGTGTTGAGATGGCAAGCTGTTTGGGCCAGGGCTGTCCCTCACGGTGTGGGCACGCAGTGCCTCGCCCAACCGGGCCCTGACTTTGACTGGGGCCTGGGTGGCCCTTGCAATACTGTGGGCCTCAGTTGAAATTGACACGAGTGGGAGGAGAAACAGAGGCAGAGGGAAGGGAAATGACTTGTCTGAAGTCACACAGCAAGAGCTGGGACTAGACTGCAGGTCTCCTGACTCCCAGGCCAGTACAGCACCCACTAGACCACACTGTCTCCTGACACTCGTCTACTTTCTAAAGTGCCGGGGGGGGGGCGCTCGCCCCCAGCTCTGCCCCAGGCCCCGCCCCCACTCCACCCTTTCCTCCAAGGCCCCGCCCCCGCTCCATACCACCCCGCCTCTTCGCGCCCAGTTACGCCCCCTCCCCCTTCTCTCCCACATTCCCTGCACTGCGCGAAGCCGCTGATTGCCGTGAGCACAGGGAGGGGAGGGTTGCCAACTTTTTAATTCCAGAAAACTTAACATCCTTGCCCGGCCCTGCCCCGCCCCTTCCCTGAGGCCCCGCCCTGGCCCCTTCCCTTAGTCACCGCCCCTGCTCACTCCATCCCCCCACCCTCTGTCGCTTGGTCACCCTAGCTGCAGGAGACTTCCCATGCTCCCGGACCCCTTGCCCAGGGGGCTGCAGCATGCCCGGCGTGAAGGTTGGGTCCCAGAGCAAAGGGGCCGGAGGCTGGCTACCTGGCGCTGGGGGGGCTCTGCTCGCCTGGGTCCTGGCTGCTGGCTGAGTTTTGTTGCCTTTTTATTTTCTCTCTCTGATTATAATGGTGCCTGGGAGGACTCTACTCTCCCAGGGGCTGCCTAAATCACCCAGCTGGGAAGGGAGGAGGGTGGGCTGGAGGAGAAAAGATGCAGCGGGGGGCGGGGTGGAGGAGAGAGGCGGGGAGGGAAAGAGGCCAAGGACGAGAGCAGGGTGGGGGTGAGAGGAGGTGGTGAAGGAGAGAGGAGGGTGTGGGGGGTATGTGGGACGGATGGGGATGCAGGAGGAGGCAGAAGGCTACAGGTGCATGAGGATAGGGGTGCACAGGGGTGCACAGGGAAATACGGGAGAGCAGCAGTGTATGGAGGTGAATGGGGTGCAGGGGTGTGGTGGGTGAGGGACATGGGGGTGGTGGTTCTGGGAGGTGGAGAGGATGGGTGGGAGGGCACTGTCAGGGGTACAGGGCTGGGATGGGTAGGTGAGGGGGGGCAGGACAGTATGGGATGGGGGAGGGATGCAGTGAAGGGGATGGAGGTGCCAGGGATGAGACAGGGAGTGATGCAGTGATGGGGGGATGGAGGTGCGGGGGTTGGGGCAGGAAGGGATGCAGTGAGGGGGATGGGGGTGCAGGGGGTGGGATGGGATGGGATGCAGTGAGGAGGATAGGGGTGCAGGGGTTGAGACGGGGAGGGATGCAGTAAGCGGGATGGGAGTGTGGGAGTTGGGACAGGGAGGGACAGTTTATTATAGGATTGGCTACCAGCGTTGTCTTTGGTGTGAGATCCAAAGTGAAATTGATCTGGGGTACGTGACTGGCCCTTTGGGACTGGGAGTAACCTGAATATCGCTGTGATCCTTGGTGTTAGGGACCATCTATCATAAAGGAGGCTCACCTGGGTGACGAGACAGACCAGAGAAGTCTGTGACTCCATGGTAAGGCTGTTATATCGCCTAAGGAATTTACACTTGATAACTGGTTGCTGAAAGCTAAATACAGAACTCACAGCCAGTTTGGGGTTTGTGCCCTGGTTCTTAGCAGCCTGCCCTGAGGATGGTACCCACACTCGAGTCACTGCAGGTAGCATTACACTGGCCCATGTTATCTGACTGGCAACCCTGCATGTTACCCTCGTCACACTGGGGAACCTCTGAAAATCTGAGAGCTGCCCTGCTAGCACGGAGCCAGCGGCTGTCAGTGGGTCTTGCCATCAGCGGAGCTGATCCCCAGTGGTTTTCGGTGTATAAACTCGTTCAGCTGCAGGCAGGGAACGTGGCCAGAGACACCAAGGAGATCCTTTCCCACTGACAGTTCAAGCCAAGACGCAGAGGGGGTGGCAGGCTGTGCTTATTTCATAATCACTTGAGCAAGAAGAATCGACAGTAGCTTAATTACATTCTCCTGCTCCATGATGTCAGATTAATAGGGCCTGAGTCAGCTTTTGATTCTTACACTAGGTGTAAATCAGGAGTAACTCCACTGGAATCAAAAGCCTAGATTAGCGCTGTGCCCAGCGCAGGCTGCAAAGGCGTCAATTGCGACTCCATGACATTGGGGTCTGTTCTGGGATTCTTTTGGTATAGTTCAGAGCAGCCTCAAGGCTGCTCTAAATTACATTTGCTGACTATGGTCCCCAGGGCCAACATGCCAGCTGAGAATAGCCAGAGCGTATTAGTGAGTTATTCTCATGGTTCTATTTCAGCTGGGGACTCTACTGGTTCTTCAGTGAAATGCCGGAGTGGCGTAAAGAAGCTACATCGTGGCAGAAGAGTCTGGGCCAAAGGATCTTTTCTGGGTCAATAAGATGGGAACCGGGCCCGGTGTCTTAGGGAGATATAGACGTTAGCTCTTTTGGCCTGATCCTTCTCTCTAACTGTGTTTTCCCATATTCATCTCAAACACAGATACAGGTTGTGAAATGAAATGAAATGTCCAGTCTAGCCTTGAAAGAATGTGTCTTAATCACAAACCTCTGTGAAATTCATTTCTCTGTGCTGTGACATCCTGAGGCCAATTGCTGTGAAGAGTTCCAATCCGAGCCAGAGGAATGCAGGGCTCAGTGGGTTGCATTTTGCGTTCCTTTCTATCCATATGTCTCTGACAGCTCAAGAGAAGTTGGGGGCAATGGCTGGGATATTGCAGATGGAAATTGGTTCTGATTAATTAGGCAGACTATATACAGAGACTTTTACATTTGATGCCAGGGAAGGGGGTTTAATCTTGCCATTCTCTGATGGACTCCCCATTGAAATGGCAAGGGCTTCTGGATCAGCGACACCCTGGCAGATCATGAGCCCCATGTTCGTGAATGAACATTGGGCTGGCAAAGTGCCAAGGAAGGAGGGAAGGTCCTTTCTAGAGTAGCCGATCGCCTCTTCTGCTGGGGGTTCTAGAAGACAACAGAGGCCTGAACATGTGTCTGCGTCACACGGGCTTGTCTGGGCGGTAGTTAGTCGCTGGAAGGGGGTGACCTGCAGGTAAGCCGCTGGAATCGGGGCAAAGCTGGGAGAGGCTCCTTGCACACACGAAGTTGCAGAGGTTTTTTATCGAGCCTGACCGCTCGTGTAGACCTACGGTGAACCGCCTGAGGCAGGCATAAGGCAGGGCCGGCAGCACAGAAGAGCAGAGAATTTCACCGAAGCCCAGGTGGCAAGCCCATGTGGAGCTGACATCTCAAGGGGTGCGGCTTCCTTCTCTCATCCTGACTGGCTCATCCGCCAAATACCTGGGATGGATGGATTGTGATGCTGCAATGAGGAAGGCCCTATTGGTACCTTGACAGATATGTTCATAGATCCCAAGGTCAGCAGGGGCCACTGTGATGATCCAGTCTGACCCCCTGCGTAGCACAGGACAGAGACCTGCCCCCAAATAACTCCCAGAGCAGAGCCTTTAGAAAACCAGCCTGTCTTGGTTTAAAAACTGTCAGTGATGGAGAATCCACCACGACTCTTGGTAACTTGTTCCAGTGATCAATTACTTTCACCTTTAAAAATGTATGCCTCATTTCCAGTCGGCATTTGTCTAGCTTCACCTTCCAGCCACTTGATCATGTTAGGCCTTTCTCTGCTCCTTTGAAGAGCCCATTATTAAATTATTGGTACCTACGCACCTTCCAACGCTCCAGAGAGACTCAACGATTTTCAAGGCTAGAGCGGTTCATTATGATCCTCTAGCCTGTACTGCTGTGTAGCGTAGGCCATGAACCTCGCCTGGTGATTCCTCTGTCCCGTCCCCTCGTTCTGGCTAACCTAGAGTACATCTTATTAGAAAGACATCTACAGGCTTGTCAACCCCAAGCGTTCAAAATCGTTTGGTGGTGGGCTGGCCGGTCATGAGATTTTAAAAAGTATCACATGTTGGGTTCTTTTTTGTTCTGGTTTTTGAGCTTTTCGGGCTCATGTTTTCAAGCTTTGAGGGCAGCAGTGAGGGCTAGACACTTATTTATAAAACAATGAAAGCTGAGGGGCTCACGGAACCGCACGAATTCAGGAGCTGGAGCTTAAAGAACAGTGTCGATTATTATGAGATCTGCGGGAAAGGCATGAGAGCAAGCAGTGCCGTATCCAGTCTTCTTTTAAAGACTCCATGAAGACCCCATCCCATCCCAAAGTTGATCCACTGGTTAACTACCATCATTATTAAATATAGGGCGCATCCTTTCTCATCGGAATTTGTCTCCCCGCAGCATTATTCCTTTGTCTGATAGACTGAAGAGCCATCTGCCCTTGGAAATCTCACACTATATAAGGACTTATAGGCCCTGGTTGAGTCGCTTTTTAATATCCTCTTGGACAAAGGAAAGAGATTGGGGTGCTTTAGTCTCTCACTAGAAGGCAGGTTTTCCAGAACCTTGATTCATTCTTGTGGCTCTTTTCTGAACTCCTGCCAGGTCTTCAACATCCTCCGTGAAATGTGGTCCCCAGCACTGGACACAGCGCCCAGTGATGGTCTCTCACGCGTTCTGGATACAGAGGCAATATCCCCTCCCTGCCCTTGGTAGTCCCCTCCTTACCCATCCAAGGGATTGCATTCATAGAATCATAGAATACCAGGGTTGGAAGGGACCTCAGGAGGTCATCTAGTCCAACCCCCTGCTCAGAGCAGGACCAATCCCCAATTTTTGCCCTGATCCCAAATGGCCCCTTCAAGGATTGAACTCACAACCCTGGGTTTAGCAAGCCAATTCTCAAACCACTGAGCTATCCCTCCCCCCATTAGCTTGCACAGCCACTGCATCAGGGGGCTTCCACCAGGACCCTAAGTCCTGGTCACCCACCCTGTGTGATCTAGCCTCTTTGTTCAGCCACAGGGGTAGTGGGGCTAATACAACAGGGCTGACTAGCCCACGGCTTCTGGCCCTTAAAGGGGCAGGCCACCTAGTTACACACCCTCACTGTTAATCTGGAAGGTCTACAGAAGACCAGTATCTCCTCATCCCTCCCGGCCCTGCATACACAGCTTCCCTTCCAGATACAGGTGGGACTGCCTGAATTTTTCCTTCCCTGTGCAGACATCTAGTGATTCCACAGAGGCCCCTTTAAGAGGCCTGACCCTAGGATGTGCTGAGGGCTCCTTGGACGTGCTAAGTGGATGTCTACACTGCTCTGTAAACCCCAGTCTGAGGGACCTGGGCTTGGGGACTTGCTGTTTCAAGCCCGTGCTTGAGCGTCCACACTGCATTGCAAACCCGGGCTTACAGTGGCCGGAGCCGGGTCTCACGGCCATGCTTGGGCATCTCTACTGCACTGTGTAGACCTTCTGATGTGCGTCTTCGGCTTGGGTGGTGGCCATGCTGCAAAATGCCAGGGTCGGGCCTGAGTGTGAGCTAGGGGCTGTCCTATTTTCTAGAACTGTACATCGTGCTCAAACCTTTTCAAAAGTTCCCTAGCTACAGTCTGATTCTTTATGTGCAGCGCCTGGCTTGTCCCAGCTGAGAGGCTTTTCAAGGGGGGTGTCTGTTTTCCTTCTTTGGTTCCCAGATTTTGCACTCATATTAGCATTGCTTCTCTCTTCTAGCTCCTGCGTGAACTGAAGGGTTTTCTAGCTGCAGTTATTCCCTCCCCAGCTGCATCCATTCTTGGCTCAGTGGTGAGCAGGGCAGGGCTGGCTCTTCCCACCGCTGCAGCCCCGGTGCCCTCTGTGAATTTCTGTGAACTCATTCGTTCTTCCTCTCACGGGTCAGATTCTATGAGAAAAGTTCTCATCTCAGCTGGCTTTTCCTCAGGGGAAACAGAAGAGTTATGCGAACAATGTGGCCTCACTGTTTCGTATTAAATTTAGCATATGTTTCCTTGCTTGGGCTTGCCCCTGCTTCCAGTCTGTGTCCTACACCCAAAATAAACAAACTGCAAACAACCAATTGCCACCTTCCCTCGACTGATCCCAACCTTTGGACTTGAGAATCGCTTAAAACTAGTGCCTGAGGGTGTAAAGTGTAAACCGCAGGGAAATCAGCACGCTGGGTGTCGGTCCCGCTGTGACTTTTGGGGTGCAGTGAAGGGTTGTATCACCTGCTGCCCTGCAACTCTGGGTGTCTTCAGTGCTTTGCTTCTGTGGCTCACAGCCCGGACACCAGCAGCCAGCAGACAAGCATGCAGGGCTTCCGCGGTCCAGTTACTGTGTGCCGAGCGACTCCAGTCTGCAATTTTCCCCAAACTGTCTCCCTGCAGTGGCCTCAAACATTCCTTGACATCCTTAAGTCTGCAGCTCTGTTAAAGAGGCAGAAATGACAGCTTGTTATCTTGACAGGAGCTACCAATCCCTTCAGTTCAATCGCAGCACTGGGCGGTTTAGATCCAAAGTAAAACAAGTGTATTTAATGACAAAGAGAGAGGTTTTAAGTGAGTTCAAGTATGAGGGACAAGGATAGGAAGAGTTACCAATGAACCAAAGTAAAAATACACTTTCTAATGGCTAAGACCTAACATAACAAGCTACAGCCTTTGTTCAAGGGCGTTTCTCACCGATCTTGCTTTTCCAGACTAGCTCTTAGTCCGGATCCCTTCAGAGTCCGAGGTGCTGGTTTTCCTTGTCTCCTCAGGTGAAGGATAACTTAGGGGTTCTCTGCGACGCTCTTTGTAGCCCAGAAAACCTTTTAAACGTCTCTCTCTCCAAGTTCCTTGATTCTGCTCCAAGAGGCAGGAAGACTTCCCGGGGTGTCTCCATCCCCCGCTGAGCTGTTTAAGTGATCACTTTTTCCCCACTTGCTCTCCTGATGGCTTTGCTTGCCTGCCATGCAAATGGACTTTTCTTTGGCTTTGGTCCCGCCTTGCTCAGTTTACATGGGAGACACATTCAAGCAAGCAGAACCACCGTTCTTTGTCTGGAAAACACTTGTTTAGCAGCTCTGCTGACATGCCTGGATTCCTCATCATTCCAGCCTATCTGTCTAATCCTTTGTGTGTTGACCTTGCATACATCATGGAAGAAAATTAATGATCAGCGAGTGATTCGTTTTCCAATGACACATTACATGACACCTTTTACATACAGATTATAACCATAGTGAGTTGGGATGCACTGAATTGGTCAGGCCAGCTGAAATTCACTACTAAATACCAGAAAGGCCCTCACCTTCTGGCATAGGGATATTCTTGGAATCATTCCAAGTCTCTGCTGGACTTAGGCTCTGACCCAACCCCCTAGCAGGGTCCTACGATGTGGGTCCTGAGTGCTTGCTGACCCAAGTCCAACTGAGTTGTGTGTGGTTGGAAGTGGGGCTTGGGCTCAAACTGGAGTCAGAGCCGGGGCTTAGCATGAAGTGTAGACACACCCTATAAGTACCTTTCATAGAATATCAGGGTTGGAAGGGACCTCAGGAGGTCATCTAGTCCAACCCCCTGCTCAAAGCAGGACCAATCCCCACCTCAAGGACCAGGCCCACCTCAAAGACTGAACTCGCAACCCTGGGTTTAATAGGCCAATGCTCAAACCACTGAGCTATCCAGCTGCTCAGCTGTCTGAGGGCTTGGCCTTCCAATTCCTGTTACATCCGGGATCCAAAAACAGCCAGGGCTGCAGGGAGGAGGACCCAAAAGAGAACCACACCCAGCCACGGTTGCGTTGGGAACTACTCCTGGTACATAAAACACAAGGTGGAAGGCGAATGCTTCAGCTGTCACTGGCTGCATGCTGCCCTCTAATTTCTGCTCCTAAGGAAAGGAGTCATATTTATCAAGCAGTCAGAGTGGCTGCTTGAGGCAAAAGGTGAGAAATGAATCAAGAGGGCTGAAGTGAATTGTTCCCTCCCTGTGGCGCTCTGGTGCTCAGACTGGTGGCTTTCCATTATTAAATGCAAGCTGGTTAGCAGCCCCTGCCTCCTGGTGAGTTTTGTTTTAATTTCCTTTACTATCTGGTGAAAGGATCTTTTCATTAGCAGCTTCCTCCAAGGGTTGCAAAGCCTCTTGTTCCTCAAACTCCCGAATGTGTTAATTACCTGCTGAGGATAAAGAGCAATAAAACACCCAACATGTTATTTACTGTTGCTCCACAGGTCCCCTCGGATGGTCTGGGTTCTCCCTCCTTTCACAGGAGACGTCTCCACGGGAGCTGGCAGTGTAATTTCCAGCTCCGGTAGACGTGTGCACTAGCTGTGATTGATGCTAGCATGCAGGGATCTGTTCTGGGTCCAGTTCTGTTCAATATCTTCATCAATGATTTAGATAATGGCATAGAGAATACACTTATAAAGTCTGCAGACGATACCAAGCTGGGGAGGGGGGGGGTTGCAAGTGCTTTGGCGGATAGGATTAAAATTCAAAATGATCTGGACAAACTGGAGAAATGGTCTGAAGTAAATAGGATGAAATTCAATAAGGACAAATGCAAAGTACTCCCCTTAGGAAGGAACAATCAGTCGCACACATACCAAATGGGAAATGACTGCCTAGGAAGGAGTCCTGCGGAAGGGAATCTGGGGGTCAGAGTGAATCACAGGCTTAATATGAGTCAACAGTGTAACACTGTTGCAAATTAAAAGTGGACATCATTCTGGGAAGTATTAGCAGAGTGTTGTAAGCAAGACACGAGAAGTAATTCTTCCGCTCTACTCCATGCTGATTAGGCCTCAACTAGAGTATTTCAGAGTAACAGCCGTGTTAGTCTGTATTCGCAAAAAGAAAAGGAGGACTTGTGGCACCTTAGAGACTAACAAATTTATCTGAGCATAAGCTTTCGTGAGCTTCAGCTCACTTCATCGGATGCATTCAGTGGAAAATACAGTGGGGAGATTTATATACACAGAGAACATGAAACAATGGGTGTTACTATACACACTGTAACGAGCGTGATCACTTAAGGTGAGCTATTACCAGCAGGAGAACAGAGGGTGGGGGAGCGGGGGGGGGACCTTTTGTAGTGATAATTAAGGTGGGCCATTTCCAGCCGTTGACAAGAACGTCTGAGGAACGGTGGGGGTGGAATAAACATGGGGAAATAGTTTTATTTTGTGTAATGACCCATCCACTTCCAGTCTCTATTCAAGCCTAAGTTAATTGTATCCAGTTTGCAATTAATTCCAATTCAGCAGTCTCTCGTTGGAGTCTGTTTTTGAAGTTTTTTTGCTGAAGAATTGCAACTTTTAGGTCTGTAATCGAGTGACCAAAGAGATTGAAGTGTTCTCCGACTGGTTTTTGAATGTTATAATTCTTGACGTCTGATTTGTGTCCATTTATTCTTTTACGTAGAGACTGTCCAGTTTGACCAATGTACATGGCAGAGGGGCATTGCTGGCACATGAGGGCATATATCACATTGGTAGATGTGCAGGTGAATGAGCCTTTGATAGTGTGGCTGATGTGATTAGGCCCTGTGATGGTGTCCCCGAACAGATATGTGGACACAGTTGGCAACGGGCTTTGTTGCAAGGCTAGGTTCCTGGGTTAGTGGTTCTGTTGTGTGGTGTGTGGTTGCTGGTGAGTATTTGCTTCAGGCTGGGGGGCTGTCTGTAAGCAAGGCCTGGCCTGTCTCCCAAGATCTGTGAGAGTGATGGGTCGTCCTTCAGGATAGGTTATACATCCTTGATGATGTGTTGGAGAGGTTTTAGTTGGGGGCTGAAGGTGATGGCTAGTGGCGTTCTGTTATTTTCTTTGTTGGGCCTGTCCTGTAGTAGGTGACTTCTGGGTACTCTTCTGGCTCTGCCAGTCTGTTTCTTCACTTCAGCAGGTGGGTATTGTAGTTGTAAGAATGATTGATAGAGATCTTGTAGGTGTTTGTCTCTGTCTGAGGGTTGGAGCAAATGCGGTTGTATCGTAGAACTTGGCTGTAGACAATGGATCGTGTTGTGTGGTCTGGATGAAAGCTGGAGGCATGTAGGTAGAGTATTGTGTCCAGTTCTGGATGCCACATTTCAGGAAAGATGTGGACAAATTGGAGAAAGTCCAGAGAAGAGCAAGAAAAATGATTCAAGGTCTAGAAAACATGACCTATGAGGGAAGATTGAAAAAACTGGGTTTGTTTAGTCTGGAGAAGAGAAGACTGAGAGGAGACATAACAGTTTTTAAGTACATAAAAAGTTGTTACAAGGAGGAGAGAGTAAAATTGTTCTCCTTAACCTCTGAGGCTAGGACAAGAAGCAATAGGCTTAAATTGCAGCAAGGGTGGTTTAGGTTGGACATTAGGAAAAACTTCCTAACTGTCAGGGTGGGAAAGCACTGGAATAAGTTACCTAGGGCGGTTGTGGAATCTCCATCATTGGAAGTTTTTAAGAGCAAGTTGGACAAACACCTGCCAGGGACGGTCTAGATAATATTTAGTCCTGCCTTGAGTACAGGGGACAGGACTAGATGACCTCTTGAGGTCCCTTCCAGTCCTACGATTCTATGCTAAAAATAGCCCCCTTGCCATGGTAGTGGGATGGACTAGCCGCCCAAGACTGTATCTAGGGTCTTAGATGAGGTTGTACTTGGGGCAGATAGCCCATCCTGCCACCTGTGCCATGGCACTGCAAGTTTTAGTGTACTAGCTCGGGCATGTCTTCCTTGCCCTCAGGCACTTCCACCTCCCCAGTCATGTCCTCTGCAGCTGAGGGCATTTTCTTTTGAATAATGGATGATCTTGTGGTTAAGGCATTCGCCTAATCCTTAGGAGACCTGGGTTCAATTCCCAGCTCTACTACAGATTTCCTTTTTGTCCTTAGGAAAGGTACTTAATGTACCCTGTGTTTCAGTTTCTTCTCTGTACAATGGGCCTAATAAGACAGGTATATTGCAAGGGTAAATACACTATCCTCTCTCTTTTGTGTACTTATGGCCCCATTACTTCATAAATCATTGCACCATATTAATCCTCACAGCATGCCCTTGTCCCCATTGAACAGAACGGAGCACAGAGCGGCTAAGTGATGTGCCCAAGGTCACACAGAAAGTTTGTGGCAGAGCAAGGAATTGTACGTGGGTTTCCCAAGTCATAAGCTGGTACCATAACCATTGGCCTATCCTTCCTCTTAATGAGTGTGAGGCACTATGGTGATTGGGCCACAGATATAAAAGAGGATGGAGTTATTTCATATTGTGTCCACACTATCATTAAAACTGTCCTAATCATAGATTGGAAACATAGTTTCCCTGATCCCCTAGGGATTGATTTAGGTTTTGAGAACAGCGCTGGACTAATCGTGCTATAAACCTCACATGCTGGCTTCCTCAGTGGGCAGTTTTAAAGTAGAAATGGCGGGGAAGGATTTTTGTTCCTGTAACAAATTTTGATAAAAACTGAAGTTTTTCTTTTTGCCACATTTTTTTTCCCCCGGCAAAAATGTGGAGGTTTTGGTTGAAAAAACAAACCCCTAATTCCCCTCCCATCCATCCACAGGGTTTGGCAACCAAAAAGCTTCACAGAAAGTGGATGTTTCCCACAGAAATTTCCTTTACGGCAAAAATAAAAATGTTTTTTGAAAAAAAAAATTCAAGGAAGGATTTTAGAGAATTTTGACCAGTTAAAAAAAACCCCACTCTTAGGGAAAGCCCTCTACTGAGTCCAGTGTTGGAATGCACCATGTTCAGCGATCACTGTTGCTACAGGCCAAAACCTGAGTGTAGAGTGAGATTTTGGCTACCCGGAGGCTTCCCCCTAGCAGAGCTGTGTTACAATCCAGGACCTGTGTATTCCGTACACCTGCAGGAATATTTCTGCGTGGAAAGAGGAGCCATGTGTAACTGCCCCACCTGCTGGGGAAAGACATTCATGATCTGTCTCTTGCAACAAAGCGCTGGCTCCTCGGAGAAGCTAAAGAAGCTGCTGGCTGGGTCCCTGTGTGTGTTTGGCTGTGCACATCCTGGGTCCTGGTGTGCATGGTTGTCTATGTGTGCATCACTCCCCCCGGGGTAACGTCGCTTCGTTTCGAGCTCCCAGGGGGCTGGGGCTGTCCAGGGCAGAGGGTGAGGTCAAGAGCTCAGCAGTGTGTGTGGTGTTGGCATGCACATCACATTTCTATATGCAGCTTTGGCGGCTTCCTATTTCTCTCCTAACTAGTGGCAGTCCAGCTCCAAAGCCCCTGTGAGACCTCCGGGCTGGGTGTTACTGGTAGCAGCGGCTGCCACTGGAAAATAGAGTGTGTCTGTGGCTCTCAGTGTTAATTGTTGTCTGTCTGCTGGCTGTATGCTGTAAATGAACTGGCTACTGTACTGTGTTGCCACTGCCCCCTAGTGGATGGACTCGGACTTGCTCAGCTGTGTGTCATGGGCCCTGTACTGCTAGCTTGCGCACCGTCTGGGAAAAGCAAGCAAGGCCAAAGGCGGAGTGCTCCCCTCCTGAAAAGTGTGTCCCAGGCTATTGTCTCTTCCCAGGATGACACAGATGGGGTTGGGGTATCTGGGGAGGAGAGGTCATCTGCAGACCATGCAGGTCATGGTCCTTCTGCTGGATGCTAGAGATGATGCTTGTGCAACCCAGCAGTCAGTGAGTGTGTGTTATGTGTCTGATCCACAGAGGATACGGGTCTGTGACCACCCTCGGCTACACTGCCTGGCCCTGGAGGTCGGTACTACACTCCCAAGATGGTGGCTGTTCCATTGGCAAGGGGCAAAACGGGAGCAGGAGACGGATGGACGAGGGAGAACAGGAGACTGAAGAGGAGAGGGAGGAGAATACTTAGCACGACCTCACCATGCTATTCTCCGTGCAGAAAGCCGGCCAGTGATTGTCTCATTCATCTGGAAAGGGCCTGCTGCCCTTTTTTCTTGAGACCATTTGGCTTTGGTTAATCGCTTAGTGTGGGAGGGTCGCGGACAAACCGCGTGAGCAAGGCTGGGAGGGGGCCTTTCCTTGGCAAACAGCCAGGCTGCAGGCAAACTAGCATGGGTGCCAATCAATGGGGGGAGCTCCCACTGGCCCCTTGTAGCTGCTTGTTGTTGCATTTGCCTCACCAAGAGTTGCATTCATCTGCCTCACTAGAGCAGAAACTCTTCCCTGCACAGGGGTGAATTTCACCCAGTGTGACTTCCAGCAAGAGCCTGGAATTCATTTCCCGCTCACATCCGCATGTTGACAAAACTCTGCCTGCCTGATTGCTCCCAGAAAGTGCATTCCAGGGGAGGTGATGCAAAGGAGGTGAGTAGAAATTGCATTGCCCAGCGAACGGGTCTTCTGCCTCCTAGTCCTGTGTCCTGGATTCTGTTCCTGCCACTGACCTTCTCTGTGACCTTGGGCAAATTGCTTCACCCCTTTCTTTTCCTTCCTATCCTGTGTCGCTCTCGCCTACTTACATTGTAAGCTCTTCGGGACAGGGCTACCTGTCACTATGTGTCTGAGAAATGCCCAGCTCAATGGGGGGCCAGTTCTGAGTGGGACCTCCTAGGAACTATTGTAATAAGCGTAATAATTGCACCACCGAAAATCTTTGAATAATTTCCCCCACTAATTGGCCAGCTGATGGACGTGCGGTTGACTTAAAGTTTGGCTCATAGAGATGTGAATTTGGGGGATTCCTTGATTCCTCAGGCAAAGAAAGGTCAATATGTGGAGCAGCCATGTGATGGGCCCAGATTGCCACAGGGAGCTGTCTGCTCCTGAACCCACGTCCTAGACATTCGTGCAGCCAGTGAAACTGGGCCAATACAGATGGGGGCTGAGATTTCAGCGGGGGCTACTGATCTGGGTGCCAAACATAGGGATAAAAGGGTTTCTGAAAGGCAAAGTTTCCCAGGTGGAAGGGCCTTGATTCAGCAAAGCACTTAAGCTTGTGCTTCCCTTTAAGGCTGCGAGCTGTCCCAGGACTACCCATGTGCTTAATGTTAAGCGCATACTTTAGTGCCTGGGGGCCATCGGGGGATATTGGATTGGAGGTGGCGGAGAACCTGCCCAGTATGTGTGTGTGACACAGGAGAACAAGTTGTTTTCCCCAAGCATGTGGCAACATCCAGGCGCTCTGAGAATGGCAAGGCCGTGCTGCTGATCTCCTTGTAGGCACAGCCACTGCAGAGAAAATTGCTTCCCATCAGCCAGCACATCTACATTAACAATGGAATTTGTATCCTTCACCATGGGCACTGGTGTACAGCACGAGGCTGGTCAGAATTCAAACATTCGCTACCGTGGCTAAGGACACGCTGCAGAAATCTCGTTTTCATATTCAGGATGCAGAACGCCAGTACAAGGGCAAGTAGCTGTGTGACGAAGTGGGACTGTTCTTAATGTTTCCCCTGAATAGTGTGGGGGTGCCTCAGTTTCCCCTAGGCAGTTCTTAAGTATCTAGGTGGTGGGGTAAGGGTGTATGATCATTGCAGAGCCCTAGGGGGCAGGTGTGTGCAGGGGTCTGGACCCAGAGAATGGTCGACACCCTGTTTTCTGGCAACTGATGGCCTGGCCCTTCCCCCCTGCAAGGTGAGAGCTAAAGGGTTGGAGAACAAAGGAATCCGGTGACCTCCTGGCCCGGGAAAGGGACAAAGCCCAGAGGAGGAGGGGCTGGAGGGGGAGTCAGTTTGGGGCTGGCTGGAGACATGGAGTGAAGTGCAGACATGGTTGTCTGGCTCACTGCCCCCCAAAATGGACCCAGCTGAGGGGTCCTGTTTTCTGCACCTACAAGCTCTGTTTTAGATCATGTTCCTGTTGTCTAATAAACCTCTATTTTACTGGCTGGCTAAGAGTCACGTCCGACTGCGAAATTGGGGGCGTGGACTGGCTGTGGGAAGCGCAGGGAGGGGCAGAGGATGCTGAATGCTCCGAGGTCAGACCCAGGAAGGTGGAAGCCGGGTGAGCTGTGTGTCCTGCAGACAGTCCGCTCACAGAAAGGAGACATCCCCAGAGTCCTGCCTGGCTTCATGGGGAGCAGTTCCAGAGCATGGCCCGGGGACTCCGTGACAAGCTGGCACAAGATGTTTTATAAACTAGCATCATTTAACCTTCCAAGCAGCAAATACAGATGTACAAGCCGGGGTAGCACTGAAAGCACCGGTGCTGTAAGTGGACAGAAGAAGTGTGATTACCCTCTGCTAGGGGTGGGGGAATGGAGGCAGAGCACAGAACTCAGAGCCCAGCGGGAGAGGGGTAGGAGGTAGGGTGGTTTTAAGCTCACTTCGAACTCCCGAATCCTGAGCTGCCCCGTGTATATCTTATGTCAGGCTTTGCAGGGTTATGTGCCGCACCTCCACCCCGGCGCACCCGCCTGCCAGACGCTCCGTACAGCTGTCTTCCAGGGTGCTGGACTGGCAGAATCCTCCCCCTGTTACCCGGGTTTGAGTGGTGCCTTACCCCAGAATGGGAGTAAGCTCATTGCAGCCCTATTGTGTGCAGTCAGCCACCATGAATTAATAAAACGGAACACCGCACCGTTAAGGGTTAATTTGGACCAGCAGGGCTTTTGGAGGCAAGGTCAAATACTAGTGGCAGGCTGGCAGTTTCTGCTCATCAGAATGGGAGGAGGGGAGAAAAGCATCAGCAAATTATGAGGCTGAAAGAAAATAAGTGGATGGAGACCTTGAGTTTGGGCGCCTTTGATACAGAAATTTATTATGGCTGAGATTGTTAGGCAAGTTTTGTTGCTAAGCAGTTGACTGAAGTGAGGAGAAGTCCTGACCCAGCAGGGGTCACTATAAGCCGTGTTTCAGAGTAGCAGCCGTGTTAGTCTGTATTCTCAAAATGAAAAGGAGGACTTGTGGCACCTTGGAGACCAACAAATTTATTTGAGCATAAGCTTTCGTGAGCTACGGCTCACTTCATCGGATGCATTCAGTGGAAAATACAGTGGGGAGATTTATATACACAGAGAACATGAAACAATGGGTGTTACCATACACACTGTAACCAGAGTGATCACTTAAGGTGAGATATTACCAGCAGGAGAGTGGGGGTGGGGGGGAGGAAGAGAAAACCTTTTGTAGTGATAATCAAGTTGGGTCATTTCCAGCCGTTGACAAGAACGTCTGAGGAACGGTGGGGGGGGGGGGAGGGGGATAAACATGGGGAAATAGTTTTACTTTGTGTAATGACCCATCCACTCCCAGTCTCTATTCAAGTCTAAGTTAATTGTATCCAGTTTGCAAATTAATTCCAATTCAGCAGTCTCTCCTTGGAGTCTGTTTTTGAAGTTTTTTTGTTGAAGAATTGCCACTTTTAGGTCTGTAATCGAGTGACCAAAGAGGTCAAAAGATTTTCCCCCTCCCCCCACTCTCCTGCTGGTAATAGCTCACCTTAAGTGGTCACTCTCGTTACAGTGTGTATGGTATGATTCATGTTCTCTGTGTATATAAATCTCCCCACTGTATTTTCCACTGAATGCATCCGATGAAGTGAGCTGTAGCTCACGAAAGCTTATGCTCAAATAAATTTGTTAGTCTCTAAGGTGCCACGAGTCCTCCTGTTCTATGAGCCGTGTGTTTTGTACAAATTAGTTATAAAAGACTAGATAATGCAGTGTACTTTGGTGCAGTTCTCGGAAGCTATCCTGAGGCACATTTTCCTGACACCATACTCCCCAGTGAGGGAGCAACTGGCCATTGCTAATCTGCTGCTAATTACTCGATACCATCTCAGATTTTTAGATAATTACTTGGGACGTTCTAAACCTATTGCTTATGTCTGTGTGTGCTTAACTCTAATAAATAGTAGCTTTAGATAAGAGCACGCTGACTTGTATCAATCTTTCATCAGCCAGAAGCGCTCTGTTCCCATTGATTTATTCCTGACCCTGCCTGGAGTGAAACAGTTAAGTTACCACAGCTTTGGGTTCTGAAAACCCTGGGTAACATCCCAGCCTCATCTGGGACTATTTGTGCCCCTTTATGCCACTCTGTCCTTTTAACCCAGCACAGAGGAGTCAGAACCTCAGCCAGAGAGACTAAGGGTACGTCTACAAAGCAAAAACACCCCTGCGACAGCAAGCCGCAGAGTCTCAACTGACTCAGGCTGGTGCTACAAGTCTAAAAATAGCAGTGGAGATGTTCCAGCTCGGGGTCCAACACCCTTCCCCCCGTGATAAATGAAGGGGGTGGGGGATAGCTCCCTTTTATGGACACCCAGCCAGCCAGTCGCTATAAAATCTCTCTTAGTAGCTGTTCTCTAATTGCTCTACCTGAAAAGGATCAAAAAGTCTCACTGCGAGGCATAGGTAAAAGGAAGGGAGTGGGCACCTGGCCAGAAGAGCCAATGGGAAGACTAGAACTTTTTAAACTTGAACAAAGGCTCCCTTTGTGTTTGTCTGTTGTTGTTCTCCCCGGGAGAGGCGGACAGAACAGAGCGATGCTGTAAGAAGCTTGGGCCAGGTATGAAAAACCCTCGGTATCATACCTAGAAACTACTTATTTAAAACCCCAGATATGTAATTAGAACAGGAAATGTCTAGGAAGACACGATTAGGCTTGTGGACTCCTCTGTGCTAACCCCACGTGCTTTTGTTTTGCTTGTAACCTTTATGCTGGACCTCAAGAAAGCTATTCTTAGTGCTTAATCCTTGTAGTTGCTCTTTTAAAATCTAGCAAAAGCCTGAGTTCCCAAATGTATTCGCTTTCTTTCTTTCTTTCTTTCTTTCTTTCTTTCTTTCTTTCTTTCTTTCTTTCTTTCTTTCTTTCTTTCTTTCTTTCTTTCTTTCTTTCTTTGTTAATAAAATTTACCTTTTTTAAGAACAGGATTGGATTTTTGTGTCCTAAGAGGTTTTTGCACATGCTATTTAATTAGCTGGTGGCCACAGCTGATTTCCTTTGTTCCCCCCGCCCCCGCCCTTTTATCTTTCTCAGCTCTTCCCTGGGGCCGGGGGAAGGGCTTGAGGGTACCCCACAAGGAAGGAATTCCCAAGTGCTCCTTCCTGGGCTCTCAAAGCAGTTTTTTGCACTTGGGTGGTGGCAGCATCTATCCATCCAAGGTCAGAGAACAGCTGTAACCTTGGGAGTTTAATACAAGCCTGGAGTGGCCAGTATTAATTTTCAGAATCCTTGTGGGCCCCCACCTTCTGCACTCGAAGTGCCAGAGTGGGGAATCAGCCACCCCCCATGAAGTTTCACAGCCCAGGCTCCAGCCTGAACGTCTACACTGCTGTTTTTAGCTGCAGTCAGGTGACCCTGGCTCTGAGACTCACTGCCGGGGGGCTTTCGTTGCAGTGTCGATTGTCTCTGCTGCAGTAAAAGACCCACGTCACAGGCTAAACATTGCAGCGGAGATGTCTGGGGTCTGAAATCCTGTTTGGAGGAAGGTCTCCGACCCCTGGCCTGAATGTCTACACGGCAATTTTTAGCCCTGCAGCCCAAGTCCACTGGACTGGGCTCCAAGACTCAGTGCTGGGGGCTTTTGTTGCAGTGTAGACCTACTCATAGTGATTTGCCCCAAGTCACACAAAGAGGTGATGATTGAGATGGGAATTAAACCTGCACTTCCTGAGCCCCTGGCCAGCACCTTAACCACAAGGCCATGCTGCCCTTCCTTGCCCTAGTGCGGGAGTTATTAATTTTTTCTAATGGCACGGGGGCCACATCTTAGTGCAGAGAGTGTCTGCCCCCTCCAGTTCACCGTCACAAAACTCCTCCCCGGCAAGAACAGCCTTAGCTAGGGTAGCTACGACTGTGTCCCCAGAATACCAGACCTTGGGTACTTCTGGGAATGGGGTGGGCCTTCCCCTACTGGAATGACCCCGCCCCCAGTGGCATGACCTCGCATGCACTGTGTGTACTAGGTCACTCTGCAGAGAGGGCGCTATTTTGAAGAGGGCACCCGCCCCACCCTGGGTGGTGTGATCAGACCAGCGCGCTTGTCAGAATGGTGTTTTCCATCTGTGATACCAGACAAAACACTGTCTGGTTTTGCCTCAGTACTACACAGGGGACAAAACCACAGCAAAAGAGAACCACCTGGCTTCAAACCAGACAAATGGCCTGGAAAGCCACAGCCAGTGTGGAAAAGTAACATTAGGGAAGAACTAAGTGCATTTTTAGCTGACTTTTAATGCAGCTTATTAGCTGGAAATGCAGAGAAGGAGCCAGTAACCTGTGACTAGCCATCCATCCGCGGAGCACTTCCTGGTGGCCTTTGGATCACAGCTGCCTAGCTCAAAAAGGATGAAGTTGGGCTAGATCCATAAACACTTGGGAGGTGTTTTGGTATGATGTTGAAAGGGGATATCGGAGGACATGCTTTGCCCTCTAAGAAGTGCAGTGTAGTCTCCCAGCTGGCCAAAGGATGGAAGAAAGCTTCTTACATGGCTGTCACTCCTTTGTTGTCTGGTATTGAAGAATTCTCCTAGGGTATGTATCTGTTTAACAACCGTGGGGCAAACACCCTCAACAGAGGCCGATACAATGGGATGTGACAAGCCCCTAACCAGGAGAAAATCCAATTGATCCAAGAGATCAACTTATAAGTGGACATGACAATATGGAAAAGGCGGGAGTTACTGGAGGGGCAGCACCAGCTAGAGGCTGCATTAGTAATAGGGTTGTACCAAAAAGCCAAATAAAGTACAGATATGCATTGATCATGGGAATTGAAATAGAGCCATTAAATGGAAACATCGTATTAGGAAAACTGTTGAAGCAGCAGCTAAAATCTCCGAAGCAAAAAATTATTCTCCGCATTAGATGCAGGACGTGTATTTCAGCAAGTAAAGGTGGATGAGTTAACTCTAAGCTAATGATTTAATGCACCATTTGGATGTTACAAACATAAGTGAATGCAGTTTGGTATTAGCTCTGCTCCCAAGGTATTTCAACGCATAATTGCACAGACCTTTGAGGGATTACAAGATGTTGAAGCTATAATGGATGAGGTTTTAATCCAGGTCGGCCCTTAAACAACATAATGAATACCTTAGGCAAGTGTCAATAGGGAACAAGAGAGGCACTTAATACTGAATTTAAGAATCCAAAATTGGCTTATCAGAAGTTATCTGTATTGAGCATAAACCCACAATTTAGCTGCTGATCCAGGTTGAATAAAGGCAAGACCAGGAATCCCCACCTCCCAGTGCAAGGCAGAGCCAAAGAGAGAGCCAGCTATTTGGCAAAATCCCTTCCAAATTTATCTACGGTCAATTGCTGAAAAATGACATTATCGGATGTTGGGAAAATGGACAGACACAGGCATCTGAGCAGTCACCTCTCACCACCAGTCTTAACATACGATATTGTAACTAAATCAGTTGGTTTGTCAGTGCACCTTCTAAAGACTGCATGGACTGTACGGGAATGAATTCAGGGAAGTCCGGTGGACTGTGTTACAGATTCCAAGGCCAGAAGGGATCAGTGTGATCATCTAATCATGCCGGAGGTCAGACTAGAGGATCACAACAGTTCCTCATTGAATCTATGAATCCGTGGACTGAATGTATGGGAAGGAACAACCAATCACATTTACACAGAGACCCACGAGCAAGGAATCTGTCTCAGCACTGGCTGGATCATTACAGGCGCCAGCATATACGAGGTCACCATCATGATGAACGGCAGCATTGCTAAGATTGCCAAAGCCCAGATAGCGGCTGGCAGAAGCCACCTGACCAGCCTAGTGCTGCTGTGGGCTGGAAGATCCAGTCAGATATGGCCGGGGCTGAAATAAAATATAAATGGCCGACCTGGCGTCTGATCAAACACCTCGTGGGTGAAAAGGCTGTCTCTGACTTCCACGGTACGTGGATGGGGCCTTTGCAAAAAGTACTTCAGAAGCTATTGTTTCAGAAACGAAAGATCTTGCCTTAGAGGTGCTAAAACACTGGCTGCATGGTTATTAAACAACTGGCAGGGCACAGAAGAAAAGCAAGGCGGGTCCTGTAGTTCTAACACGGCCTGGGGACTCAGCAGCTTAGTCCAGTTCCTGGATTTTCTACAGACTGACTGTGGACAGCTCATTTCATCTCTCAGGACCTCACCTGTGCCAGGCGGACCATAGCCCCTGCTCCCACCACTCGTCTGTCTTGCCTATTGAGAGTCTAAACTCTTTGGGGCAGAAGCTGTTACCTGCTATACTAACACAGCATAGCCAACTCTTGTGGTTCAATTACACAAGTCTCCGGATATTTGGTATTCTTAATGCCCTACCTCCCGGAGTCAGGTGATTACGTGAGAAGCTCAGCATTCTTTTTTGGTTTAAGTAAATTTCTTGCCCCGCACGGCAGTGGAGAAAGCTTCAACATGCAGGCCCCAAACCCAGAAGGCCAAACAAAAAGAATCTTCCGAAATGGATTGAAAACACCCAAAACAACTCGTGATTTTTAAGCCAGCCTGATGATTTTTGAATACGTGGGGTTGATAATATGGTGCGCAGTGCCTAGCACAATGGGACCCTGATTTTGGCTGGGCCGGTAGATGCTACTGTAATATAAATAATAAAAATAATCGTAATAAAGGAGCGACTGTGTTAAGCCCCTGACGGCTCCCCCCTGGATGAGCCCAGTGGGCGAAACGCACCCCTGCGCAGAGGGCCAGTGGAAGGCTATTAACCACTTAACTCCTATTTAAGGACTTAAGGGGCACGCAGGACTAGTGTTGTCCCTCTGCATGGGGGTGAATTCCACGTGGTGTAAATGACAAAGGCCTGATTTTGGTCCCACTTACAGCAGTCGCCCCCAATGACCCTTGTACAAGACCTGATCAGAATGGATAAATCCAGGAGCCTGAGCAGACTCGGGCTGAGCCGAATGCTTCAGTGGTTAGTAGAAAGTGGTGGCAAGCCTAGCTCCTGCAGAGTCACTGGGCATAGCAGGCTGGCTCCTCGTCTGCTGCAAATCAGCGTAGCACCATTGCAGTCTGTGGGGGAATCCCAGCGGCTCAGGATACTCCGGGAGGCTCTGGCTGCTTCGTGCCACTCCCCTTGACTTTCACGGAGAGTTAGGTTTCGAAGTGCGTGAGTCTCTTTCGAAAATGGGTCTTAGATGTCGAACTCCCTTAGGCATTGCAATGCTGAGCTGAGGAACAAATAAATACCTGGCCCGAGACTCTCCGGCCTAGATGCTTCAAGATATTTAGCCCATTGAAATCAATGGGCGTTAAGCACCTCAGCACTTCTGAGGATCTGTGCCTCAGTTTCCTCTCCGGACAATGGGAATAATAGCAGTGCCCTACCTGCCAGGGCTATTGTGGGGATAAATATATTAAAGACTGTAAGGGGCTCAGACACCACAAAGGTGCAGCGCCAGATAAGAACCATAGATGGGGAACAGTGCAGGACTGTGTCACCGGGCAAAGTCTGTTCCTGACTCAGCATGGTGTTTAAGCCGATGAGCAGTCCCCATTGACGTCTTACCCCGGTGTAGCTGCATTGGCCAGATCCTCAGCTGCTGCCCATCGGCGTTAATGGAGCTACATTGATTGGCACCAGCTGGGTATCTGGCTCAGGGACAGCCGGGCATGAAGTCTCACACTTTTATCTGGTGCAAGAGACAAGGCGAGTGAGTGGATATTGTTTATTGGACTGACTTTTGTTGGAGAAAGAGACAATCTCACAGGCACCACAGAGCACCTCTTCAGGTCTTCTGTGGAGCTCAAAATCTAATCTCTTTCACCATCGCAGTTGGTCCTTTAAAAGAAATTACCTCACTCACCTTGTATGTCTTATATCCTTGGACCAACACAGCTACAACATCACTGCCTTGAACACAAAGAGCAGTGTAACATTGCTGCCTCTGGTGGGACATTTCTGAGAGTGCCAATTCAGGACAAATTGCTTAGAGCAGGGCAGTTACAGCCCAAGGCTGGGGTTTCTCCACCTCTAAGGCAAACCAAACCAGCCAGCCAGAGAGGACTTTGGTCTCACCCCACTGGTTAACCACAAGTCACACAGCAATTCCCTTAGAGACTCCAGTTTCCCAGTATCACCACCAGGGCCACTCGTTACGGGGACAAATGGTTATGAAAACCAACACCCCAGTAAAAGAAAAAAAGGTTCTCTCGATCCTAAAGGACCAAGCCCCAGACCCAGGTCAATATACAAATCAAATCTTACCCACAAATTACGCTGTTGCCCATCCTTTAGAATCTAAAATCTAAAGGTTTATTCATAAAAAGAAAGAAATAGAGATGAGAGCTAGAATTGGTTAAATGGAATCCATTACATACAGTAATGGCAAAGGTTTCAGTGGTAGCCATGTTAGTCTGTATCAGCAAAAAAAACCGAGGAGTCCTTGTGGCACCTTAGAGTCTAACACATTTATTTGGGCATAAGCTTTCATAGGCTAGAACCCACTTCATCAGATATATGAAGTAAAAGATACAGGAGCAGGTATAAATACATGAAAGGAAGTGGGTTGCTTTACCAAGCGTGAGGTCAGCCTAACAAGATAAATCAATTAACAGCAGGATACCAAGGGAGGAGAAATAACTTTTGAAGTGGTAAGAGAGTGGCCCACTACAGAGAGTTGACAAGAAGATGTGAGTAACAGTAGGGAGAAATTAGTATTGGGGAAATTAAGTTTAGGTTTTGTAATGACTCCACCACTCCCAGTCTCTATTCAGGCCTAATCGGATGGTATCTAGTTTGCAAATTAATTCCAGTTCTGCATCTTCACATTGGAGTCTGTTTTTGAAGTTTTTTTGTTGAAGAATTGTCACTTTGAGGTCTGTTATTCAGTGACCAGAGAGATTGAAGTGTTCTCCTACTGGTTTTTGAATGTTATGATTCCTGATGTCAGATTTGTGTCCATTTATTCTTTTGCGTAGAGAATGGCAAAGTTCTTGGTTCAGGCTTGTAGCAGTGATGGAATAGACTGCAGGTTCAAATCAAGACTCTGGAGTCCATCCACAGCTGGGATGGGTCATTCAGTCCTTTGTTCAGAGCTTCAGTTTGCAGCAAGGTTCCTCCAGAGGCAAGAAGCAGGACTGAAGACAAGAGGGAGGAGATGCAGCAGTCTTTTATAGTGTCTTGCCATGTGGCCTCTGCTTTCCTTGTCCCAAGGACAAGCTGTCCATCCCATGGCATGGAAAAACCTTAAAGTTCTGTCCATAGGCAGGTCCCTGCACGTCTTGCTGAGTCCCAAGGCCTGTCTGTCTTCTCTCAGTGGGTCAGTTGTATCGCTGATGGTCCTTAATGGGCCATCAAGCAGCCTAGGCAGAGCTGATGCCACATTGTCAGGGGTGTCACCCAGAAGCACAGCACAAGTTTGTACTACAGACAGGATAGAGCCAATACTTATAACTTTAAATACAAAAATGATACATGCATCCAGATCGCATAAGCATAACAAGCAAACATAACCTTGTCTTAGACACCTTATTTGACCCCCTTTATACAAGATTTCTTGCCACTAGAGGACCTTGGGTGCAACAGTGATCTATACAGTCTCAGTTTGTGTCAATAACATCACAAGCAGTCTGACTGAGAGTGGCAACACAGAAGATGAAGATTCTCAATTCTCATTTACACCGAGCTGCCTTGACACCACTGAGGACAGGACAAGAAGCAATGGGCTTAAATTATAGAAAGGGAGGAAAAATGTCTTAAATGTCAGGGTGGTTAAGCACAGGAACAAATTACCTAGGGAGGTTGTGGAATATCCCTCACTGGAGGTTTTTAAGACCAGATTCGACCAGTGATACTCGGACTTCAATAGTTCAGGAGCCAAGTTAGCGATCAACATTACCCAAAAGAGTCCCAGTCATGTGAATTCCTTGTTTCATTAACTATGTATATATATATTATTCTCACAGCAAAATGACTGACCAAGTATTATTATTTGATCAACTACATTTGGTTAATAACCTCGTAAGAGCATTCTGATTGGCTAATAACTTAGTTTGGTTAATAATACAATCACACAGTGTTTTAATATCACGTACTGCAAAGAGCCGCAGGAGACACATTAAAGAGCCACTTGCGGCTCACGAGGCTCAATCTGAGTATCGCTGGGTTACACAAACATCTGTCAGGGATGGTCTAGATCCGTGTTCTTCACTGCAAGGCTTGCAAGCTGGTGGCGGCTCCCATGGACCCTAAGTGCGACTCCCTGTTGATCGCGCTCTCCGGCGGCGGGGGGGGCTGCAGCTAAGGCAGGCTCCCTGCCTGCCCCGGCCCCTCGCCACTCCCGGAAGCGGCCAGGGCAGCCCTGCGGCCCTGGGGGTAAGCAGGGAGAGCAGAGGTCTCCGTGCACTGCTCCTGCCTGCAAGTACCGCCCCCACAGCTCCCATTGGCTGGGAACAGCGCACAGAGTCACGTGCCCCCCCGAGGGGCTGCAGGGTCGCGTTGGTCCCTTCCAGGAGTGGCGTGGGGCCAGGGCCGCCAGAAGTAAGTGTCGTCCCCTTCAATGGGCAGGTTCTGAATAGCTCTTCCACCCCCGCAACCTGCAGCCTCCCGGAGCCAGCCCCCCATAAACCCTCCTGCACCCCAAGCCCCTGCCCTAGCCTTGAGTGCCGTTCCAGAGCCAGCACGCCATACCCCCTCCTGCACCCCAAGCCCCTGCCGCAACCCTGAGCCGCCTCCCAGAGCCAGCACCCCATACCCCCTCCTGCGCCCCAAGCAATATTACCAATAACGGTAATATTACCATATCAACCAACAAAGAACTCGGAGTGTTCAGCCGTCTGTGTCGGGTTGATGTGGCTCTCACAAGGAAGGTTTATGGCCAAAAAGTGGCCCCACTTCAAAACTAGTGAAGAGCACTGGTCTAGATGATACTTAGTGCTGCCTCAGTGCAGGGGACAGGACTAGATGACCTCGCAAGGTCCCTTCCTGTCCTACATTTCTAAAATGCGGTGATCACTCTAGCAGGGTAAAGGGGTCTCTCATGGTGCTGAGAGTCAGGGCCCAAGGAGCAAAAACCGTTGAAAAAGAGAGGAAAAGCAGGCTCAGCGAGTGACTTCAACCACCGCCAGAGTCATTAAAAGGTGCCAGTCTCTGTTTCACAGGTGTAAACCTGGAGCGACTCCGCTGAAGTCAACGGGCCAAAAACCTCAGCCGGGGCAAATCATTGTAACTCCACAGAGCTGCACTGGTTAACTTCAGCTAAGGGCCAGGCCCCCGTGGATTTTATGTTGGATTCTCACCAGTCTTACCTGGGAGCAGAATCTTGTCCACAATCCCCTAGATTACCAATGGCAAATTACTGACATCTATGACTGTGATTTAACATTTAGATTATGGTAGAGCCCAGAGGCCAGTCAGGAGAGGCCCTGTTGTGCAAGGCGCTGTACAAAACTACAGTAAATGACAGGGCCTACCCCAAAGAGCTTGCAGTCTAAGGGTATGTCTACACAGTGATCGGAGGTGCTACACCCAAACTAGCTTTGCTCTAGCTCGCATGAGTAACAATAGCAATGAAGCCATGGCAACTTTGAAGACATCGGAGCAGGTGGGGAGAAGCACGGGAAGGCCTATTAGGAGTTCAACACCATTCGGCGGAGGTGCTCGAGTGCCTTTCCTTGGCCGGTGGAGCCTGGCAGGTGGGTGACTCCAGACCAGCACAGCTCAGTGACGGGCAGGGGGCCAGGGACCGATGCGGGAGGCCTGTGTCCCACCCTGAGCTGGGCCCCGCATGAAGTTGTCCATCTGGCATTTCTGCTGCCGGGCTGTGGAGGGTTCGATGGCTCTGGCCTTCTCTCCCCTTGCAGGTGGACAAACAAGAGATGAGGAAACAGCAGGACAAGATCACGGCCATCATCAAGATGCGGAGAGCTGGCTCGTCCAGGGGAACCCAGGTAGCCGGCCCGTCCGCCCGCTGGCAAGGCTGGGCACTGGTGAAGGAGGGGCAGATCTCACCTGCACACACTCGCTCCGGTCTCTGCGGAGATCCTCTGGGAAACTAAGATCTCAGGAACTCCGAAGGGGCCAGGCAGACACAGTTAGTCTCCTCCAGCAGCTAACCCGGGAGGGTCGCTCTCCGCTTTCATGGTCTGACTGTAGAGGCTGCTTCCCGTTCTGACACAGTCGGTTTCACGGCGCTGTGTGCCCCAGAGCACCCAGGTCCCGGGTAGCTTTGCAGTTGCGGCGGCCTCACTCACAGCTCGCTGGTGTATAGCACGTGGTGCAATCACACCTCTGACTGCAGCGTAGACGGATGCTATAAAACAAGGCACGGCAGATGGATGAGACGAACAGCAGGGTGTGGGGGGAACGGGGGAACAGAACTAGCAGGACGGGCACTATTCTTAGCCGATCAGGACCAGTGATCACAAAGCCATCAGTGGAAGCCAGTGGAGTTTCCTGCAGGGTTAATTTGGCCCAGTGACAGTCACCATGTGCCAGGCAGGCAGGGGAGATGGCTCGAGGCTGGCTCAGCTCCCGTGCGGATCTCCGTACAGCTCCACCTGGGGTGGTGACCTAGGACGCTGAAGCGGGCTCAGTTTGGGCCTCCTGGCCCACCAGTGTCCCCAGCCCCCCCACTGCATGCTCAGGGATTACACACACAACTCCTTCCTGCCTGCTGTAACAATGCAGCCAGGCTCCCCAAACCACATGAATTAAATTATGAACATGTACCCGGCTAATAATAGTCCGAGCGATTTCAGCAGCAGACTAACGGCACCCGTATCGACAGGCTCGCTCCTGATGGCAATTAGCAAGGGAGCAGGGCCCAACACAGAGCAGGCCAGGGAGCGAGCAGTGGGGCAGCAGGGTACGGGGCGGGGAGGCAATGTCCATGGTGAATTGAGATGGGAAGGTGAGGAGGAGGAGGGGGAGATGATGCGGGGGTGTGTGTGTGTGTGGAGAGGAGGAGACCCCCTGAGAAATAACCAGGCGAGTGGAGAAGAGACAGGGGACTCGCCAAGGCTGGAGTGCAGTCACTGCACATTGGGAGCTGTCAGGCCAGATTCCCAGCGGGTGTCAATCAGTGTTGCTCCCCTGGTGTCAAATAGATCTTTGCTGGAGTCACGGGAGCGAGGCTGATTACAACAGCACACCCTCCCCTGCCTGACACCAGCCGAGGATCTGGGCCAGCATGTGTAGATTTCACACACACACACCCCTTGACACCAGCGGAGGGTCTGGCCCAGCGTGTGTGTAGATTTCACACCCAGACACACCCTCCCCTGACTGACACCAGCTGAGGATCTGGCCCAGCGTGTGTAGATTTCACACACACACACACACACACTGATTGACACCTGCTGAGGATCTGGTCCAGCGTGTGTAGATTTCACACACACACACCCCTTGACACCAGCTGAGGATCTGGCCCAGCGTGTGTAGATTTCACACACACACACTGATTAACACCTGCTGAGGATCTGGCCCAGCGTGTGTAGATATCACACACACACACACACACACACTGATTGACACCTGCTGAGGATCTGGCCCAGCGTGTGTAGATTTCACACACACACACCCCTTGACACCAGCTGAGGATCTGGCCCAGCGTGTGTAGATTTCACACACACACACAGCCCTTGACATCACCTGAGGATCTGGCCCAGCGTGTGTAGATTTCACACACACACACACACACTGATTGACACCAGCTGAGGATCTGGCCCAGCGTGTGTAGATTTCACACACACACACACCCCTTGACACCAGCTGAGGATCTGGCCCAGCATGTGTAGATTTCACACACACACACCCCCCTTGACACCAGCTGAGGATCTGGCCCAGCGTGTGTAGATTTCACACACACACACCCCTTGACACCAGCTGAGGATCTGGCCCAGCGTGTGTAGATTTCACACACACACACAGCCCTTGACATCACCTGAGGATCTGGCCCAGCGTGTGTAGATTTCACACACACACACACACACTGATTGACACCTGCTGAGGATCTGGCCCAGCGTGTGTAGATTTCACACACACACACACACACTGATTGACACCAGCTGAGGATCTGGCCCAGCGTGTGTAGATTTCACACACACACACACACACTGATTGACACCAGCTGAGGATCTGGCCCAGCGTGTGTAGATTTCACACACACACACACACACTGATTGACACCTGCTGAGGATCTGGCCCAGCGTGTGTAGATTTCACACACACACACACACACTGATTGACACCAGCTGAGGATCTGGCCCAGCGTGTGTAGATTTCACACACACACACACCCCTTGACACCAGCTGAGGATCTGGCCCAGCGTGTGTAGATTTCACACACACACACACACACACACTGATTGACACCAGCTGAGGATCTGGCCCAGCGTGTGTAGATTTCACACACACACCCCTTGACACCAGCTGAGGATCTGGCCCAGCGTGTGTAGATTTCACACACACACACACACACTGATTGACACCTGCTGAGGATCTGGCCCAGCGTGTGTAGATTTCACACACACACACACACACTGATTGACACCAGCTGAGGATCTGGCCCAGCGTGTGTAGATTTCACACACACACACACCCCTTGACACCAGCTGAGGATCTGGCCCAGCGTGTGTAGATTTCACACACACACACACACACACACTGATTGACACCAGCTGAGGATCTGGCCCAGCGTGTGTAGATTTCACACACACACCCCTTGACACCAGCTGAGGATCTGGCCCAGCGTGTGTAGATTTCACACACACACACACACACACTGATTGACACCTGCTGAGGATCTGGCCCAGCGTGTGTAGATTTCACACACACACACACACACACACTGATTGACACCAGCTGAGGATCTGGCCCAGCGTGTGTAGATTTCACACACACACACACACCCCTTGACACCAGCTGAGGATCTGGCCCAGCGTGTGTAGATTTCACACACACACACACACCCCTTGACACCAGCTGAGGATCTGGCCCAGCGTGTGTAGATTTCACACACACACACACACACACACACGCTGCTGCCCGGGGTGGCCGGAGTTAGTCCGAGTTGAACAAAGGCTTCTCCCCCATCCCCACGCCGGGCCGGCGATCCCCCAACCCCGCTGCAATCAGCAAACTCCACCCCAGCCGAGGCGCTGGCCCTTGGCCCTCCCCGCGGAGAGCCCGGCCCCCTCCGCCCCCGGCCGGCCCCGTCCGCCGGGACCCGCCCCTGGCTCCAGCCCCCTCCTCGGGCGCTGCAGGGGCCGCGGGCGCGGAGCGGCTCCGCCGCGGGGCAGCCCGGGCGGGTGTTTCCCTCTCGCTCGCTCACACATGCTCCCTCGCTGCACCCGCCCACCCTGCATGCTCCAGCGAGCTGCATTGGGATCGGTGACGGCTCCCGTCCTCAGACACCCGCCCCCGAGCCAGCTCCGGGAGCCTCCGCCGCCGAGGCGAGCCGGGAGAGAGAAGGGCGCCGGGACCTCTGGCCAGCAGCATCCTCAGCCCTCGCCTCCTCCTCCTGGCCGGGCTGGCGAGAGGATGAGGAGCGATGGGCCAAGCTTGCGGCCACTCCATCCTCTGCCGGAGCCAGCCCTACCAGCCGGCCGCGTCTGACATGTGAGTGCCCGGCGCGCCGGGGGTTCTAGCCCGGGGGGCGCTGGCTGGGGCCGGGGGGCGGGGGTGTTCAGAGGGAAGAGGGGAAAGCGAGGAAAGGACGAGTGATGGAAGGGGAGAGGAGCCCGCGAACGGAGCCGAGAGAATGAAACCGAGCGGGAGGGAGGAAAAAGTTCTTCCTGTCTCAGAGCCGGGAGAGAGGGTAAGAAATAAAGAAGAGAGACCCAGCGACTGGGGCCGGCTCCCCTGGGGGTCTGGCCAGCCCCTGCCCACCCCTTGCTCCGGACACCTGCCCTAGCTGGAGCGGTTGCTGCTGCCTGCCGGGCATGGGGTTGCGGGAGCCAGGGCTTGGTATTTCCACAGTGGGCACTGCCCTCTGACATGTCCCTCCATGCCACACGGACCGGGTGGGGACGTGGGATGGAGCAGATCCAGGGGGCTTGCTTTCCGGGCGCCTCGCTCAGCCCTTCAAACAACAGCTGGGAGCGCAGCAGGGCGAGATGCCCCCTGGTTGCCTGCTGCCTCAGTTTCCCTTCAGTTGCTTTAGTCTCGCCCTTTGAAAATCCCCCCTGTGTGGAAGGAGGGAAGGGATGGCATGGACGTGGCGTGGAAGCCAGGTTAGTGCAGCCCTGTGCGGGCACATGCATGAGCCGTTTCCCAGGGAGCAGCTAGAGAAATGTTGGACTCATTTTGTAAAGGGCTGTGTGTGTGTGTGTGTGTAGACTTTGCACTGGCAACTACAACTCTCAGTGTACCACTGACGTGGGAAACACTGTCATTTCCACGCTATAGGAATGCTGACACCGGTACTGTTGTACCTGGCAGCTCCCTTCCTGGGAGGGGCTGAGTTCTGCATCTGGATTTGATTTACCCCTCCTGTGACTCCCCCCGAGAAACCCTAGGGGGGCACTTGGCCGGGTGTGTGGAGCGTTTCCCAGAGGGATGGCTCCGAGGCAGGCACGGTCAGTCGTATCCGAACTGTTGGCAGCCTTCTTAGCATCTGTGCAACTTGCCTCAGGTAGCACGTGAGCAGGATTCATCACCGAATTTGGTCCACGGGTTGGATCGTTAGCTTCCCTGGCCTGGGCTGGGCACTGACGGGGAGTGGGACGCGAACGCTGATCCGTCTCCCCGCTGTTTGCAAAGCCGCTCCTGTGCAGCCAGGGAGGAGGCTGGAGTTTTAAATTGCTCGCTGTCTGTTTCACCCTGCCATGGCTGGGTCAGGGTCAATGGAGGGCCTGCTGGATCCTCGGGCTGTCTCTCCGTGGCAGTCTGCCAGGAGAAGGCAGCGAGCGTCCCGCATGGTGCCAAGGGGAGGGCACCGTGCGCTCAGCAGGGACACTGCTTTGTGTGGGTTTCTTTGTTTGCCCGGGTAAGTCACCCGTGTTCAGACAATGGCTGAACAATCTCAGCCCATGCAGCGAGGCCCGCTCAAGACCGGCTTGTTATTAGAAGAGGTCGCCCCAAACATCTCCCTCCTCTGCCTCTCCGAGGAGCCCGAATGGAATCCCTTTGGCCAGCCCCCCGCCGAGTGGGTTGCCCTCTGTACAGCGCCACTCGCCTTAGCCATTGTTTTAAACCTGCTGGCTCTGGTGCCAGGCAGAGTAATTATTTCCCCCCGGGGGGAGTCGTTTGTCCAGCCGGTCCCCTGATCCTCTGGTTGCTGACATCTTTCGTGCCCACCCACGAGCGTGCCCCGGTGTTGCTAGGTCTCACCGCTGTCGCAAGCGAGGGGAAACTGAGAAGTGAAACTGCCGCGTGTTGCAAGAAGCCACAGCTCCCCTTTTACCCAAGAGCTGATTTGCATCTGAAAGCAAGCAGCAGCAACAGCGGGGTGCTGCTCCCAGCCAGCCTGGCTCTTGGAGCAGTGCCTGGGGAGCTGTGGGACCCGAGCGGCTTTAATAAGGGGGGGCATACAAAGAGGCTGCCCTCTTCCTTTCCCCAGCGCCCTCCAGCTCCGCTGCGGTGGGCAGCAGGCAGACCCTGTGCTGTCATTTGCAGTGGGCACCAGCTTCAGTTGCAGCAAGTCCAGCCCAGCTGGAAGCGGGGAGGCGAGGAGTCTGCAGCAGCAGCGGTGGGGGGGGGGGGGGGGAAGATCCATGTGCAGCTGCTTCCCAGCTGGCGAGCTCCCTGGCTCCATCTGGCGGATGGCTCGTGAGCTGCCTGCTGTGGCCAGCAGCGAAGCTCTCCCCCTAGGAGAGAGCAGGGGGCTTGCTCTGTGCCCAGCTGGTCCACCCCATTCTGGGCAGAGCGAGGATGGGATCCTGATCACTCCCTTTCTGGCAGAACACGGGGAGATGGGCACGGATAGCGGATGGAGTGCTGGGAGCACCCCTCTCGGAGTACCAGTGTTGCTTGGATTTGTCCTGCCTCTCCTGTGAGCTCCCCGGCTGGGCCTGTCCGACCCACAGCCAGCCCTCTTCCCAGGAGCTGTTGGACACAGGTCTGTCAGCGCAGTAGCCGTTCCGTGCATGGGACTGACTCTTCTTCCACATGGACAGGCAATGGTGCCAAGCACACCCACTCCAACTCCATAGTTGCACTGGGCCACGGATGAGTAGCTCAAAAGCTGATGCTTTCCTCCTGATCCCTGCACTCTAAGAGCCCTCTTCTCCCCCTGCAGGGCAGGAGCAACCTGTCCATAGATCTCAAAGAGCATCAGAGAGAGAGGCAAGTGTCAGCACCCCCATGCTACCGATGGGGAAACTGAGGCACGGGGAGATGAAGTGCCCTGCCCACGGTTGCCCGGCAGGTCAGTGGCAGAGCTGGGACTAGAACTCACATCTCCTGTCTAGTGCCTTCTCCCTACACTACAACCGCAGGTGCAGCTTCTGGGTGGGTGCTGGATCATGTGATGCCACCAGGCCTCGCGGGGGCACCTCAGCGGCATGATATGCTGCCCGACAGAGGGCTTAGAGCCCAGACCTAGAAGTCAGGGCTCCTGGCTCTGGCCGTGGGCAAGTCATGCCAGCCAAAATGATCACAAAGCCTTGAATCCCTTACCTGGAGGGTGCTATGGAAGGGTTGTTAGTGCTGGCGGACGGGGTCCCACAGACAAGGCCGATATGATGGAGCCGATGCTGGGCAAAGAAACGGGGGCCGGAGGGGGGGGCGAGAAAAAAGGAGGCTTCCATGTATTAACAATCATTAGTAAAACAGGGCTGGGTTGAGGAGCAGCTGCCATAGGCAGACAGGTACAGGGCTAGTATTAAGATTAACCTGAGGTGTTAGCCTGGTGTCCTCCCTGGCTGGGGAAGATCGTGAGGAAGGACTGGAGACATCAGCTCCCTCAAAGCAGTCACATGGGGGCTCAGCTCAACATGACTTCTTTGCTTCAGTTTATAGGGCTAAGTGACTTGCTCAAGGCAAGGTCTCCAACCTCCGCCACCCGGGGCTGAAGCTGAAGCCTGAGCAATGTAGCTTCGTGGAGGCCCCCTGTGGCGTGGGCCCCCAGGCAGTTGCCCTGCTTGCTGCCCCCCTAACGTTGGCCCTGGCTTTTATCTGCAGAAAACCATTGTTGTGACACAGGTGGGCCAGGGAGTTTTTATAGCGGGCGGCGGGGCTCAGAAGGGAAAAGGTTGAGAACCCCTCCACTGCAGCGTGATCGGCACATGTGCTCCGTGTCGCAGCGGGGTTTTCAATAAGCCTTGAGTGCAAACCTGCTGAAGGCCAGCGTTTCCTGGAACTGAACCAGCCCCCCTTTCCTCTGGGCGACCCTTTCCAGCCCTGGCGGAATGAGCGAGCAGGACGCCGCACGGTGCGTTATTATCCAGGCAGCCTTTGAAGTCAGCGGAGCCTGCCAACTAACGTAGGGCTGAGCACGCGGCAGAGAGCTCCAACCAGATTGGGTCACCCGGTTTCACACTTTAGCTGGGGTGTAAGGCGTTGCTCATTGAATGCCAGCCTTGCACTTCCCGAGGGGGATCTGGAGCAGAGCTGTCCTCCATCCTGCACTGGGAGAGACATCCCAAATCAACTTCCATTCTGAGGCCCTCGCAGGATAGGCCCAGCGAGGCATTTTGCACAATTTAGTGCTGCCTGTTTGTTTGTGCATTTTGTGTTGTTTGCTTCAGCTGAAAGATGGGAATCAGCAAACTGAGGGACAGATGTTCAACCAGGCCAGTGCTCCAAAGCCTACTGTCACCCACTTCTCAATCCCCAGGGCTGCCGAGGGATGATCCAGCTTCTGGAGTTACCTAGAGCAGCCTCAGGGGTATTCTAAATGATGCTGGCTGCTAAAGGCCTCTTCTGATTTGTCACCACCCTGCGGGGCTAGGAATGAGAGCTGATACCATTGGAAAAGGGAGCTGTCCATCTTTCCAGTGAAAGACACTGTGTTTGCTTCCAGCCCTGGATGCACCAACTGTAAAGTCTCTGATGCCTAGGAAAGCCACACTAGGTCATTTCTCAGATCCTTCAGTATTAGATACAGGGATCCAGCTAGGTATGTGGAATCACTTATGTCTCCTGTACAACCCTGAGCACATTGTTGGCGCCTTGCAAATAACAAATAATCAGAAGAATAATCAAATGTAGGATGTTAAAGGAATTAATCCCATTGTGTCTGCCGGCTGCTGGCCAGACACTGCAGCAGATGCTGTCAGTTAGTATGGGCTCTGCTCCACTGGTCATGACTACATCCTGCAGCCAGCACTCAAACAGGGAGGGGAGCTTTACCACCTGAGCCAAAAATGACTCTTCCCCTAGATGAGGTGGTAGGAAATGATGTGGCTGCCTCCTTCCCAGCACAGGGCAGCATCCATAGTGTAAACATAACATGAATGCAAAGTGCGTGTCACGTTCCCCAGCTAATTGCTGTTCCATAAGAGAACAACAACCTACTACTGCTGGTTGCTGACGGAGCTGCTCCTTTAGCTCAAGTGGTGGAGGGCAGTGCTGAGTGCCCAGGTTTCAAATCTTGCTGTTGACTTTTGCTGGGAATTGTTTTGTGAGCGTGTGGCTTGGGAGGCCAAACCACCAAGGGGATTTTTTTCCTGGGAAGCAATGAATGATCTAAATGCATTTCCAGGAATAGCTAAGGTTTCTCAAGCCAGTCTCTCCCCTCTACTCTCGCTCTTTCACTGCTGCTAGATTGCTGCCTGCCTCTTTCCCAGCTCCCACGTGGCTTCCTGATAGCTGAGCTGGTCGTTAGCCAGAAACATGGACACGCTGGAGTGTGGAGGAAGCTGTCCTGGGACACTCTAGCCATGCCGTCCTGCCCTGCAAAGCGCTGAGCTGTGTTACTTAATGGATGGGGCTGCTCATCTGAAACAGGGAGGGAGCTCAGTAAATCACTTTCCTCACCAGGGCTGTGACTGCTGATGTAGCTACATCAGCAAACGAAGAGAAGTGTGTCCGTTAGCCCAAGCGAAGCAGGGACTGGGCTACTTAAAGAGAGACCAGACAAAACACCGGACAGTGTGCATCGGATCACAGGATACGAGTTCTGTGAGAATCAGGGATGGAAAAGACCTTTGCAATAGGAATGGATCTGGACAGCCCCCTAGCCTCTTAAATTTGGGGGTGTTCTTTGATCTCATTCCAGGCAACAGCCCCCTAATTTAGAACAGGCTGAACCAAAACCTGGACCTAGGTGCTTTGGGGTCTTCAAAATCCAGATCCAGAATTTTGCCCCTTGAGCTCAGGTTTAAACAGTGTGGGGCCCCTCTCCCTGCATTCCCTGGATAAAGGACACACGCGCACAGCCCAGTTATGGGAGGCAGGGTAGGGCGCCAGCCTAGGAAGCGGGAGACCTGCAGGCAACTAAGGCTAGTGGGTGTAAATTAAATTGAGTAACATGTATCCTCCGACACACCCGTCTAGTTCTGACTGTGAACCCATGACTGAGAAATAGGAGGTAAGGACAGCTCTGGAAAAAGATCAGAGCCACAGCGACTTATGCATGTTCCCAGGCTGATGTGGCTCTATGCTAAAACGTCGCAGTAATTTCATACCTCACCTCTCACCAAAACGCCAGCTTCTTTATGAACAGTTTCAAACACATTCCATATGGCTATGGGACAAAGCACAGAATGAATATGAAGAGAGAAATAATTCATGCCACGGTGGATCTCAGCTTTCCAGTGCCGTCCATTTCTACCTGTCTAGATTCTTATATTGCCATTGTGGTATCGCATCCTAAATACACGATAACAAACACCAGCCTAGGGTTCTGTCTTTTGCTCCGACCTGGTGGGTGACCTTGGGCAAAGCACTGCCCCGCTACGTGCCTCAGTTTCCCCTTTGACTTGTCTAATCAGACTGTAAGATCCTTGGGGCAGGGACTGTCTTATTATGGTCTTGTCTCCACTCGAAACCACAGCACTCACTGTAGCGACAGAAGGGGTTCTTCTGTTGATCTAGCAGTGTCGACACTAGGGATTAGGCCGGCTTCACTGTGTCACACACTTTCTCACTATGACTCAACTTGAAGCCTCAGCAAGGAAGTACTCTGCAGCCTATCATCAGCAACCCTTAGAGTTAGTTATTAGCTTGCACTTTTCAGCTGGGTGACTCAGAAGACACTGAGGAGTTATTTATAATGAGCAGTTGAAATGCTAAGACTGCTTAAGAGTTTTATTTTTCTTGCGCTGTTATAAGCCACGGGCCAAATCCAGCTGCACTTACTTCTCCCAAGGCTGAATGTGGCTCTGGCCATGCGACGACTTTCCAGTGCCGATCTGGGAGGTAACAGCAGCTATAATTATATCGAGGTCTTATATAGCACTTTTCATCCAGAGATCTCAAAGTGCTTTACAAAGGAAGTTTGCCTCATTAGCCCCATTTTTCAGATGGGGAAACTGAGGCACAGAGAGGTGCCTTAGCTCACTGAGCAGCTAGTGGCCAAGGCAGGAATAGACCCCAGGTCTCCTGAGTCCCAGTCTAGTGCACGATCCATTCAGCCTACACTGTACATGCAGAGAGTGCTTTAAGGGGTTGGCCTACACACCTGATTTGGATCCCAGTATTCCTCTTAAAATCAGTGCTGTTCCGGCTCCTCTACACCTCAGTGCCCCACCCCCGGCAGCGTGGGGGTGGGGTTAAAGCAGTGTGGGGGCTGTGGCTAGAAAGCAACATGCGGGCGGGGCTACAGGGCCAGACTGGCAGGGAGACGCTGCAGTTTAGGACTACACCACTGCTTCAGATGGAGTGAAGGAAATATACAGAACACCTAATCATCCCATGGAACTCACAGCCACAAGATATCACCGAGGCCCAGAGCTTAGCAGGAGTCAAAAAAAGAAAAAAGGCGTTTGTATGGGTAATCCGAACATCCATAGCTATGTTAGCAAGGTTTACAAAATAGCTAGAAGGGAGAGAAACCTTGATGCTTCAGCATATAAGCCATCATCCGATTGGTGGCATGTCTTGGAGCCACGGGTCTGGTGCTCTTGAACGGCTCAGGAACAGGGCCTGGGAGGAGCCCTTCAGTGTGTCAGCCTCCTTAGGGTCACATTCTCACTGGGATGAGCCCCTTGGCTTCACCGCCTCCTGGGACCGACCCTCAGAGCCTTCAGCACCCTTGCTTCACCCCGTGAGCTCCCTGCAGCGAGTGCACCTGGATTGGACACCTGAGGGAGACTCCAAAGGGAGCAATGCACCCCTACCTTCCTTAATCTGGAGTGACTCTGAGCTCGCGGTGGAAAAGCAGGAGGGTTTATTAGACGTCTGGAACACAGCATAGAAAGTCCTTAGTTAACAGATCTCGCCATTAGGAAACGCTTCCTTTACAGAAATAGACCTGAGCTGTGAAGTCTGAATCAAGAGCTAGATCTAAACCTAAAGCCAAAGTTTTCCCCACCTTCTGGGCTGCTTGCATTCAGACCTATGGGTCAGGGTCAGCTCTCTAGCCAAGCTCTCTGTGGCCTCGTTTCATTCAGGCAGCACGCTGAGCTACACCCCTTTACCAGCCAAGAGCAATCCCCCTTCCTCCTTGCGTCTGCCTCCCTCCTTCTGCCCCCATGTAGATGGTTATCAGAACCACAGACCCCATGGAGTCTGACACGTTTAATTTAAACAACAACACAGCAGCACTTTGGCAGGGGCCCAAGGCAAGAGAAACGCAAGGATTAGATCAAGGAAATGAGGCCAGTTGCAAACAAACTGCTCACATGGGATTAGTCATGGGGCTTGTCACAGAATTACATTTTCTAGTCGCCGGAGCACTAGCGATGGACGCAGGCGGGTGGCACAGGTGGGGAGATGGATTCGGGGGACCCACAAGACTGACAACTAAAAGGGAGCTGGTGGTATGGTCCAGGCTCTGGACTGGGTTGTAGGAGAGCTGGATTTAATTCCTGGCTCTGTTACAGACCCCCCTCTGGGGATCCAGAGCAGTTGGGCTTGCCCCTCTCCATAAATAGGGGTAAAATTCACCCCCTGCAGAGCACCCACCCTGCTCAAGCCCTCTGAACAGAAACAGGACTAGACAGGAGGGAAGCTGTCATGGGCAGGGTGGTAGCTGAGGATTTGGGTGGCCGGGATTTGATCCCCCAGACTTTGGACAAATCATTCCAGGGACGTCTAAACACAGCCGCTGAGGCTGTAATTTCCACTTTACTAAACATACCTGTGCTCGCCCCGATTGAGCTAGTGTGCTAAAAAGTGCAGCAGCATGGGCTAGAGGTGCTGGGTACAATCCTGCCTGACGTCCTGGAGGTGTACTGGGACAGACAGGCCATGCAGACATGGCTACCCTGCTATGATCAGTGGGCCCGCTCAATCTGAGCTAGCGCTGGGTACCTGTACCCGAGCTGTAAATTATACCCCCAGCTGCAGTGTAGACAAATCCTTAGTGTCCGTGCCTCAGTTTCCCAACTGTCCAACGGGGGATAATAGCCCTTCCTTAACTCCCGGGGGAATTACATGAAGGAGTCCGTGGTGCCGTGTGCCAGTGAAGGCCATATACGTATCCCACTGATACACGAAACAGACCGATTCTGGGGTCGGGTCTTGCTGCGTGGCTGCAATGAACGTGTTTTAAACACTATTGAAAACCTCACGGCGGCAGTATCCTTTTAAGCGGAAGAAGCAGGCGTGGGCGGGGGGGATGTAGGTAGCCTTCAAATAAAAAAATCGCAGCATGCAGGACACATCCAACAGTTAAGGGGGACGCTGACTTCAGAAAAGGCTTTCATCTCCTTCTTCAAGCCGAGCGACGACTCGTCGCCTCATTATTTTATTACCCGTGATGCTAGGCAAGACATTGTGCCTTGGCACTGTCACCGCCCGTGCGCTGCCCTCGTCCACTGGCCCCAGTTCAGAACGGCCGGCGCGGATGTGCTTTGCTGGATAGGGACGGAGGCAGCGTACACCAACGCTGTGCGGAACGGAGGACGTGGGACAGACGATCTCCTCTGTAATAAGAGACAGGGCAGCACAGGGCCGGACCCCGACAGGCGATGGGAACCTCCTCCGCGGGGCTGAGCGCCCTTTCATTTACGTCCTCTTCAGTGGGAGCTGAGGGACCTTTCAAGATCAGACCCATACTCCACCTCTCCTTTGCTTAGAGAATGGGAGGGCATAGTCCAAATGTCCCAGGGCGCTGCTGCTGTCTGCTCAGCACTGCCCGTGAATTGTTTGCCCATGTACTCTGTCCCTCTGATGGCTGTGTGATATCTATCGAGGTGCTGGCAGGGCGGGTAAAACCCAGAGCCTTCAGCTTCAGTACATGGATGGACAGTGGTACTGACAGTAGCATTAGGTTTGTATCTTCTTTGCAGACCAGTCATAGTCATCTGAGAAACGTAGGAAGTCCCAGGCAGGCTGGGGGTGGGGTGATGGCACTGGCCTGCAGAGCTGGCCTCCCACCTTCGCCACAGGTTCTCTGCACAGCCTTGGGCAAGTCACTTCATCTCTCTGGGCCTCGTCAGGGAAAGGGGGATCACAATTCTGTCGTGTGTGTTCAGCCTGCCAGCTCTTTGGGGCAGGGACTGGCCCTCACAAGCGGTTTGTGCAGCGCCTAGCACAATGGGCCGTCAGCTTAATAGGGACTGGAGTACAAGTATCCAGCATTTTCATACAATAGCGCCTCTCTGTGGTGCTTCTCTGGCCCCCGTCACTGAGGTGTCCCGATCGTTAATGTAGTTAGCCTGACAACACCCCTGCGAGGTGGTCACACAGGAGGTCTAGGGCAGTGCTTCTCAAGCTATCTGATGTGGGGGATGGGCAATTTTTTTTCCCAATGTGCGCGCGGACCGGCAGCCGATTGCTCGCGGACCGGCAGCGGTCCGCAGACCACCACTTTGAGTAGCACTGGTCTAGGGGACAGCAAGGAACTGAAGCCAGGTCTCCCAAGGCCTAGTCTAGAGCAAGAACCGCTGGGCCGTCTTTCCTCACACAGCCTGTGCCGGCGGCTGGCTAACGATGCAAGAAGGGACGGTCAGGTCCTTGAGTCAAGGCGCTCACCCAATCTAGGCACAGACGGAGGTTGGGGGATGGGGAACAGAGACGCATGGCAGGCAGCAGGGCCAGGATGGTCTTTAAGAGGACTGAAGTGTGGACAGGGTAGGGGCTGTGGGGACAAGCTCAGGCAAGTGGCACTGGGCATTGTGGGGGGCCTGCGGAAGAAGCATGGGGGGGACTGTGTGAGAAAGCTGCTGGTCAGGCAGACGAAGCTGGGAGTATCAGCGGAGAAGAGGGGGACGGAGGGAGAAGAGGAGAAAGAGGAGGGGGCACAGTTCTGGACAGCTTTGAGGCTAGCAACAAGGAGTTTCAATCTGATGCAAGAGCAGACAGGGGGCCGAAAACCCCAAGCTGCGTTCTGACCGCTCTGCTCTTGTTTCTCCTCCGCGGTGATTAAAATCTCCCACACCGAATCCCATGAGCATCACCCAACAGCATCGCACAGGAGGAGTTTTTAACGTCATCCAAGCCGAGGGGGTAGTTGGATGGGCCCCCTATGGCTGACAGGTTCATTTAACAAGCTCCATGGGGTAGCCCCAAGATAATTAGGGTTTGTAGACAGATGGCTGCTTAGTGCACATCGCTAACTCATTTTATTTTCAAATGAGGAGTCTGGACCAGGGGTCGGCAACCTTTCAGAAGCGGTGAGCCGGGTCTTCATTTATTCACTTTAATTTAAGGTTTCGCGTGCCAGTCATACATTTTAACATTTTTTTAGAAGGTCTCACTCTCTAAGTCGTTATATTATATAACGAAACTATTGTCGTATGTAAACAAGGTTTTCAAAATGTTTAAGAAGCTTCATTTAAAAATTAAAATAAAATGCTGATCTTACGACACCGGCCTGCTCAGCCCGCGGCCAGCCTGGGGTTCCATTCACCTAGGCTGGCAGCAGGCTGAGCAGGGCCCTGGCTAGCAAGGGGCCGGCAGCCAGGACCCCAGACCGGCAGCGGGCTGAGCGGGGCCGGCAGCCAGGACCCCAGACCGGCAGCGGGCTGAGCGGGGCCAGCGGCCGGGACCCCAGGCCGGCAGCCAGGACCCCAGACCGGCAGCGGGCTGAGCGGGGCCAGCGGCCGGGACCCCAGACCGGCAGCTGGCTGAGCGGGGCCAGCGGCCGGGACCCCAGACCGGCAGTGGGCTGAGCGGGGCCGGCAGCCGGGACCCCAGACCGGCAGTGGGCTGAGCGGGGCCGGCAGCCGGGACCCCAGACCGGCAGTGGGCTGAGCGGGGCCGGCAGCCGGGACCCCAGACCGGCAGTGGGCTGAGCGGGGCCGGCAGCCGGGACCCCAGACCGGCAGTGGGCTGAGCGGGGCCGGCAGCCGGGACCCCAGACCGGCAGTGGGCTGAGCGGGGCCGGCAGCCGGGACCCCAGACCGGCAGTGGGCTGAGCGGGGCCGGCAGCCAGGACCCCAGACCGGCAGTGGGCTGAGCGGCTCAGCCCACTGCCGCTCAGACCACTGTTGGTCTGGGGGTCCGTCCGCTGGCTCCTCCCAGCCAGGGTCCCGGGTGCCGGCCCCACTTAGCCAGCTGCTGGTCTGGAGTCCCTGCCCTGTCCAGATAGAGTAGGTACCTACCTTCTCCCTGGTTCTAGCCCATTCTCTTCCCCTCTCTCTGCACTGAGCTGAGGGTGGGAGTGTGCCGAGAACAGGGCTGGGGGTGAACGAGCAGGCTAGGGATTGGGGTGCAGGGTTTGGCCAGGAGCTAGAATGAGGGAGGGGGCTCAGGATTGGGGCAGGGATGAGGGCAGAGGGCTGGGTGTATGTAAGGAGGGTTCAGGGGTCAGGGCAGAGGGCTGGGGGTGTGCAAGGGGGGTGTAAGGGTCAGGGCAGAGGGTTGCGGGTGTGTGTGTGGGTGCAGGGGTCAGGGATGTGTGAGGGGGGTGCAGGGGTCAGGGCAGAGGGCTGGGGGTGTGGTCTGGGGTCGTGGGGGTGCTCCCAGCCTCCTGCCCTGAGCGGCTCACGGCAGGGGGCTGGAGGGGATATGCCCTGATTCCACCCCCCTTCCCCAAGGTCCCCGGAGCAGAGAGCGCGCTGCGGCTCCGCTTTTCCCTCTCCCCTCCGTAGCAAGGGCCCTCAGCTGAAGCAGGGAGGGAGAGAAGGAGGGGCAGGAACCCAGCACGCTGGGGGAAGAGGCAGTGGGAGGGGGAAGCTTGCCTGCCCTGCAAGGAGAGAGCAGTGGCGGGGGGCGGGCGCGGAAAAGAGCGGGCCGGGCAGGATTTTTAGTGGCACGCTGGTGTCTGCCCGGGTCCGGTAGACAGCAGTGTGCCATTAAAAATTGGCTCGCATGCCGTGTTTGGCATGCCTGCCATAGGTTGCCGACCCCTGGTCTGGACAATGAGCTCTGAAATCCTGCAGAACTCCTTAGAGAACCGTTCTCTATAACTCGTAACTGCTCAGCACCTCGCCTGCAATTCACAGTCTACTACAGCAAGAGATGCACACTTTCCCCGTTAAAGAACGGGGCCTTGCTGTTGCTAACTTGAAGACCTGGGGACACATAATCGGATCTCACCCATGTGCCCAACTTTGGATTGGGAGCCAGGGGAGTTGGGTGCCTGACCTGGCTCTGCCCCTGACCTGGAGGAATCATATTAATTGGCTCCTTCAGGGGAAATTGATGGTTGTCACCTGTGCCACGGAGCTGGCCTGATTTCTCTTTAGTGTAAGGTGGCCCCCAGCACTCTGAGCATACTATGTAGATTCATGGGTTTATCCTCCCAACACCCCTGTGAGGTAAGAGAGGGCTATTGCACCCATTTTGGAGATGGGGAAACTGAGGCAAAGAATAATTAGAGGCCAGGATTTTCAGAATTGCTCAGCCCCCCTTTTAGGCACCAAAATAAGCAGCCAGATTTCCACAAGAGCTCAGCACAAGGGGAGACGAGCTCTGTTGAAAATCTGGCTCCAGTTGTGGGCTTTGAGGACTTGAAAACTTGGCTCTTTGTGTTTTGCCCAGCATTCCACAAAGAGTCTGTGGTAGAAGAACCCAGCTCTGGGGAGGTCCAGTCTAGTGCTTTAACCACCAGCCCATGGCAAGAGGGGCTGTCGCATCTAATAAACCTAGGCTCATATCAGGAGTGCTGGGATCCAGGATAGGTGCCACTAGGAAAATCTTGATCCAGATCCAGGTTCGAATTCCAGATGCTTGCTGCAGTTTGGTGCTGTTAAGTTCCAGAGCCCACCTGGACAAGGATCCTTAGAAGGAAAAGGAAACAGGCCCAGGTCCTCCAAGGTATTTAGGCTCCAACTTCCTCTGAAATGGGCCACGGTCAAGCGGCTGGATCATGGCGCATCAAACACACTGCTTTAACTCAAAACATATTTGTTCTTTCTATTGTGCTGAGTCTGACTCCTACAGTGGAACTGTACACGGCGTTAATTACAGGGTAATTAGGGACTCAGTATCATTAGCTTCCATGATATTGTTTGATCACACTAGCTGCATTTCCACCCCACATCCTCTCCCCCACCCCATCCCACCACTGCCAGTAACTGCTGCTTTGTGTCAGCGTACCTGGCCCCCAATCATAAGACTAAAGGCAACGCTTTGGGTTAAGTGGCACTAATTATACCTGGGTGTGTGGTGGCAAATTGGAGCATTGGTCTGAAATCAGCAAGACGAAATTCAATAAAGACAAGTGCAAAGTACTACATTAGGATGGAAAAAAATCAAAAGCATAAGGACACAATGGGGGATAACTGGCCAGGTGGGAGTGCTGCAGAGAAGGATCTGGGGGTTAGAGTGGATCACAAATTGAACATAAGTCAACAAGATGATGCGGTTGTTAAAAAGACTGATATCATTCTGGCATGTACTCACAGGAGTATCATATGTAAGACATTGGAGGTAATTGTCCCGCTCTGCTAGGCACTGGTGAGGTCTCAGCTGGAGTACTGCATCCAGTTCGGGGTGCGATGCTTCAAATCCGTTAAGGACTTTTATAAAGAGGATGATGATCAATTGTTCTCCATGTCCACTGAAGGGATGGTGTATGGTCTCCGCTCAGGTTCTGGTTGGGAAGCGTGGCCTAGTGGTCACGGTCACAACGCCAGACTGCCAGGTGGGTTGTGGGGAGGGGAGCCCTGGCCCTCCCACTCTACCGGGCTCCGACCCAGGGCCCTTTGGGCTACCAGTAACCTGGCAACCAAGACTACTTAAGGCTGTCCTCCCTGGGCCTCTTCTTCTCATCTCCTCCTCTGAGGTCACCTCAGTCCAAAGCCTTCACCTGATGGAAAAATCCAAATCCCAAGGAAGCAAGAGGGATTCGCCACTGTCCAGGGCCACAGGATACTTCCCTCTCTGCGGAGGGTCCTCCCTTTCTTCACGGAGGGCCCCTTTGGGCAGCTGCATCAGAGCCGTTAGGTTTCACTCTGCTCTGCTGGAGCTGTGGGCTGCTCACCTTCAGCACCAAGTGCCAACTGAGCTAATTCACTGCCTTTTAATTCCTCCAGCAGATGGAGCATTTGCTGCAGGTGTGGTGGCGCAGGGCTGGCAGAGCCCAAAATGAGCCCTTAAGCCCTGGTTTCTTGGTGCGGGGTTTGAACACCCCATCACAGATGACAAGCAGTAATGGGCTTAATTTGCAGCAAGGGAGATTTAAGTTAGCCATTAGGAAAAACTTTGTAACTCTCAGGGCAATTAAGCTCGGCAGTCGGCTTCCAAGTAGGGTTGCCAAACCTCCAGGATTGTCCTGGAGTCTCCAGGAATTAAAGAGTGACCTGTAATTAAAGATTATGTCATGCGAGTGCATCCAACCAAAATTGGCATCCAACCAGAAATACAACCAGGCATCCAACCAGGAACTGGCATCCAACCAGGAATACATCCAACCAAAATTGGCAACCCTACTTCCGAGGGAGGTTGTGGAGGTTTTAAGACCAGGCTGGACAAACCCCTGTCAGGGCTGGTCTAGGTGTACTTGTCCCTGCCTCAGCGCAGAGGGCTGGATTTGGCGACCTCTTGAGGTCCCTCCAGCCTGACATTTCTATGGTTCTATAATGCAAGAACCCCTGTGACAAGCAGTGATGGAATAACTGACCCTTGGGTCGTCTCTTTCCTAACCTCTTGAATTTGGTGCATACCCTAAAGCACGAGGCTTTTCCAGACTGCAATGAGCATTTACTCACTGTCAGGCTGGAAGGAGGTTACTAGTGGAGTTCCTCAGGGATCGGTTTGGGGACCAATCTTATTTAACCTTTTTATTACTGACCTTGGCACAAAAAGTGGGAGTGTGTTAATAAAGTTTGCAGATGACACGAAGCTGGGAGGTATTGCCAATAGAGAGGGGGACCGGGATATCCGACAGGAAGATCGGGATGACCTTGTAAACTGGAGTAATAGCAATAGGATGAAATTTAAGAGTGAAAAGTGCAAGGTCATGCATGTAGAGATTAATAACAAGAATTTTGGTTATAAACTGGGGACTCATCAGTTGGAAGTAACAGAGGAGAAAGACCTCAGAGTATTGGTTGATCACAGGATGACTATGAGCCGCCAATGTGATATGGCCGTGACAAAAGCTAATGCGGTCCTGGGATGCGTCAGGCGAGATATTTCCAGTAGAGATAAGGAGGTGTTAGTACCATTATACAAGGCACTGGTGACACCTCACCCGGAATACTGTGTGCAGTTCTGGTCTCCCATGTTTAAGAAGGATGAATTCAAACTGGAACAGGTACAGAGAAGGGCTACTAGGATGATCCGAGGAATGGAAAACCTGTCTTATGAAAGGAGACTCAAGGAGCTTGGCTTGTTTAGCCTAACCAAAAGAAGGTCGAGGGGATATATGATTGCTCTTTATAAATATATCAGAGGGGAAAAATACCAGGGAGGGAGAGGAATGATTTAAGCTCAGTACCAATGTGGACATAAGAACAAATGGATATGAACTGGCCATCAGGAAGTTTAGACTTGAAATTAGGTAAAGGTTTCCAACCATCTGAGGAGTGAAGTTCTGGAACAGCCTCCCAAGGGGAGCAGTGGGGGCAAAAGACCTATCTGGCTTCAAGACTAAGCTTGATAAGTTTATGGAAGGGATGATATGATGGGATAGCCTAATTTTGGAAATTAATTGATCTTCAACTATTAGCAGTAGATATATCCAATGGCCTGTGATGGGATGTTAGATGGGGTGGGATCTGAGTTATTACAGATAATTCTTTCTTGGGTGTCTGACTGGTGAGTCTTGTCCACATGCTCAGGGTTTAGCTGGTCGCCATATTTGGGGTCAGAAAGGAATTTTCCTCCAGGGCAGATTGGAAGAGGCCCTGGGGGTTTTTCGCCTTCCTCTGCAGCGTGGGGCACTGGTTACTTGCTGGAGAATTCTCAGCACCTTGAAGTCTTTAAACCACAATTTGAGGACTTCAGTAGCTCAGACATAAGTTAGGGGTTTGTTACAGGAGTGGGTGGGTGAGATTCTGTGGTCTGCATTGTGCAGGAGGTCAGACTAGATGACCCTTCTAACCTTAAAGTCTATGAGTTTACCACGAGGGACACATGCGGAGCCACATGGGAGATTGTTGAGGGTGCAGTGCAAGCTTGGAAAGGCAAGATGTCCCCTGGAGCGCATGCAGAGCGTCACTGGGTTGAATGTGCATGTCCCAGGAAAGCCACAAATATGTTCTGATCTATACCAAAACTGACTCACCAGCTGAGCTCCAGGCAAAAACGTCTGTGTGCCCATAAGAACATCATAAGAATGGCCATACCGGGGCAGACCAATGGTCCATTTAGCCCAATATCCTGTCTTCCGACAGCGACTTGTGCCAGAGAGAATGAACAGAACAGCCAATCATCGAGTGAGCCATCCCCTGTCATCCACTTCCAGCATCTGGCAGTCAGAGGTTTTGGGGCACCCAGAGCATGGGGCTGCATCCCTGACCATCGTGACTAATAGCCATTAGTGGACCTACCCTCCACGACCTTCTCTGATTATTTTTAAAACCTTGTTGTAGTTTTGGCCTTCACAACATCTCCTGGCAAGGAGTTCCACAGGTTGACTGCGTTGTGTGAAGAAATTCTTCCTTTTATTTGTTTTAAACCTGCTGCCTATTAATTTCATTGGGTGACCCCTGGGTTCTTGTGTTATGTGAAGGAGTAAATAACACTTCCTGATTCACTTTCTCCACATCAATCATGATTTTTGAAACCTCTATCGTATCCCCTTTTAGTCATCTCTATTCCAAGCTGAAAAGTCCCAGTCTTATTAATCTCTCCTCACATGGAAACTGTTTCATACTCCTAATCATTTTTGTTGCCCTTCTCTGTACCTTTTCCAATATATCTTTTTTGAGATGGGGTGACCAGAATTGCATGCAGCATTTAAGGTGTGGCAGACCCTGGATTTGTACAGTGGCATTATATTTTATGTCTTGTTATCTATCCCTCTTGCTTTAGGACCAAGACATACTGCTCTTCGCTCAGAATCTTGAATGTGGGATCAGTGATATATCTGAGCCCCCAAATGAGATCAGGGTCCCATCATGCCAGGTGCTGGACACACACATAGTGAGAGACAGTCTAACTACACAAAGGGCGGGAGGGGAAACTGAGGCACTGAGCATGGAAGGGACTTTCCAAGGCATGTCCAACAGGTCAGTGGCAGGACCAAGGATTTAGTAAGACTCAAAGTGGGATTGGACATTTAGATGGAGAAGTATATCTAGGGTTAGAACAGCTGATGGTAACAAAAATTTTGGAGAGGATATAATACCTCATGCTCCAACCCAATCACTGTTGGGGATGAGACCTTATTAGGGGACAGATTATCTCACCTCTGCCTAAAATGGGGTTTCTTGCACCTTCCTCGGAACCAGCTGGAGCCAGTCACTGTCAGAGGTGGGATACGGCTCTGATACAGGCCAGCACTTCCTAGGTAGCCAGAAGCAGAACACAGATCTGCTGATTTTTAAGCAGGGGCAGATTGACTGGCCCACACTGTTTCTCCAATCTCCTGTAATAAAACACAGCATCTGAGCTGTGCAGCATGGGGTTGTCAAGGGGAGGACATGCTCCTTGGATACCATGGTGCTGAAATCAGCCTGCTGGCTTAGCAACACCGCACCTTCCCGGCCGCACCACGGCAAAGTAAGAAGTGCCCCGTGCACTCTGGGGTGGAGTGCGTTGGGGCCTTGCCTCTCATGACTGAGTGAGGTAGGCCTGGTCTACACTGACAATTTAGGTCGACATAGGTACAGCGCCCAGGGGTGTGAAAATCCACCCCCCCGAGAGCCGTCGCTATGCCGACGGAAGGCCCGGAGTAGGCGCAGCTTGGGGGATGGAAGACCGCTTCCGTCGACCTCGCTGCCGTTGCTCGTGGCGGTGGTGTCCCTGCAGCGATGGAAAAACCCCTTCCGTGGCCGCAGGCTACGTCTACACTATGCAGTTGCGCCACTGTAGCCACAGTGCCGTAGCAGGGTCCCTGGAGTCCCCGTAGCCGGGACAAGCCTCCTTTCCCATTCCCCAAGCCCGGTTCCCCTTCTTCTCGCCCAGCTTAGCTAAGGAGCCCTGACGCAGTCCCAGCCCGAGATGCGAGTCCCCCACCTGCCCGGCCATTAGCCCCTTTTCATGGCCAGATAAATTGCCCCAGTTGCTCCACAGACAGTTCACCGCCAATTTTTTGCTGTTTGTTATGCTGAAGGTCTGGTATGTAGGTTAACTTCTGGGGGTAGGAACAGAGAGAACGTTTTAGAAGCCCCGCAAGGCTGTGTCGGATCCTCTAACGCTGGTGTGAATGACACACAGCAAGGTGTTGGTAAACTAGAATTCAGCCCTCTCCTTCTTCTCCTCCTGCCTAGGATCAAAATAACTCCAGGGCCCGATCCTGCTGGGAGCCTAGCATCTCTTGTGACACGCTAGGACATCCTGGACCCCCTTCTGTCCTCTGCTCAGGAGCTCAAGCCTTTATTGTAACAACCAGGAGGAGGGACAGGCCCAAAACCTTCCATCTCTCCACCAGCAGTCTGTATCCAGCCCCAGGTCAATGGCGATCAGCCGCTGATCATCATCATCTGGAGGTCATCTAGCCCAGTTCCAGGTCTCCCTAGCATAAGTGCCACCAACACCTCACTGGCACAAGAACAGAGAGGGCGTTCCTCTATTCAGGGTCTGTGGGGGCCTGCACAGAGCTCGGGGCAGCCCTGAGTTGCATCCCTGCTTTAATGAGCACTTCAGTCACCCTGATCAACCCACCCCAAAATGCACCTGGGGCTGCTCGGAGGTGACGCAGAGAAGGTGCTCAGCACAGAGGCCTGCCCTGCCCCTGGTGTATTGCCTAGGGGAAGGGGAATGTTTGGAGAAGGGCGGGGGATGTTTCTCTGTCTCCTTTTATTGCCTATTTAGGTAATGAGGATGAGGCAGTGAAACAAAAAGATGATACATTCAAACCAGAGGAAAGGAAGCACTTTCCTGCACCCCTGCCATCTGGTGTTAATCTGTGGAACTCATTGCCACAGGATTTTACCCAGGCAAAGAGCTGAGCAAGTGTATGAATGAAATTAACCCCACAGAAGAAATGAACCCTTGTGCCTCAGGGCATAAGCTGCTCACCAGCTGGGGGCACAGAAGGAGTACTCCCCTGCTCCATGGTTCAGTGCTGCACAATTCGGTGCATGATGGGAAGTTTAATGCCTCTTTCTGAAGCACCAGCATTGGCTGCAGTCACTGACTACCCCCTGGCCCTGGTGCCAGCCTAGCTGGTCCAAAGTGACTGCAGGTCACTGCTGAATTGGGACTCTTGACAGCAATCTCAGCAGACAGGCCAAGGGCTGAGCGGCCCATGGGGACTAAACTGACCTGTCGCCCTTAAAGGAGGTCCCTGCAGGGCCGGGCTGTGGCAGCCTGAGGACTGCAGAGCCTGTCAATCCCGCAATGCCAAATTCACCCCACCTAAAAGGGGACCCGTCATGGCAGAAATGCCCCCCTCTCTGCTCGGAGCCTGGGTCCAGCCGGAAGGAACAAGGCTACAACTTGACCCAGAGCTCCCTAGGGCTCCGGCATCCTTTTCTGGCACAGGGGGAACCTCACAGCAGCTCAGACAGAGCGAGAGGCTGAGGAAGCGGGTAGCCCTTCCGCAGCTGGGAATCCAATGTGTCTGGGATCGAATGGGAAATGAGCCAGAGCTCAGTGCAGAAAGCTGGGCGGGCTGGGCCGGCTTTTCACAGCTGGTCAAAGGCATGAAGTAGGCAGGATACAGGGCAACATGGATCAATTCTCTGGCAACATCCATGTTCCTACTGTAAGGGACAACAGCGGCAAGGCATCCCCCACTGCAACTTGAGACCATTGCTCTTTGTTCTGTCGTTGGCCACTACTGAGACCAGCCGAGCTCCATCCTCTCTGGAACGCCCTTCAGGTAGTTGAAGGCTGCTATCAAATCCCCCCTCATTCTTCTCTTCTGCAGACTAAATAACCCCAGTTCCCTCAGCCTCTCCTCATAAGTCATGTGCCCCAGCCCCCTGATCATTTTCGTTGCCCTCCGCTGGACTCTCTCCAATTTGTCCACATCCCTTCTGTAGTGGGGGGGGCCCAAAACTGGACACAGTACTCCAGATGTGGCCTCACCAGTCTTGAATAGAGGGGAGTGATCACGTCCCTCGATCTGCTGGTAATGCTCCTACTAATGCAGCCCAATTTGCCGTTAGCCTTCTTGGCAACAAGGGCACACTGCTGGCTTATATCCAGTTTCTCGTCCACTGTAATCCGCAGGTCCTTTTCTGCAGAACTGCCGTTTCGCCAGTCGGTCCCCAGCCTCTTGCTCCCTGGCTGGTTTGTTTATTGTCTGTTTAGTTTATGAGGATGAGGCAGCACATGATGAAACGAAAAGATGATGCGTTTAAACCCGAGGAAAGGAAGCACTTCTGCCCCATCCCTGCCATCTGATGTTTAACCTGTAGAACTCATTGCTGCAGGATTTTGCCCAGGCAAAGACCTGAGCAACATTCAAAGCGACTTGGGAACAGGTGTGTGAATGAAATTAATCCCACAGAAGAAACAAACCCTTGTGCTAAAGGGCACCAGCTGGGGGCAAAGAAGAAATGCTCCCCCGCTCCATGGTTCAGTGCTGCATAATTTGGTACATGACGGGAAGTTTAATGCCTTGTTCTGAAGCACCAGCATTGGCTGCAGTCACCGAATCCTGGACTAAGTGGTCTCTCTGTGTGGCAGTTCCTGGGTTTTGTCCATATAGAATCTAGCTCCAGGGATGAGTAATTACATCAGTGCTGGCACTAAGGAGTCCGAGATAAGGGGGGAAGGGTTGCCTAGGAGTTAGGGTGCTACCTGGGTGATCAGGGTTCAATTGCCAGTTCTGCCACACGCTTCTGTGTGACCCTGGTCAAGTCACTTAGGGGAATTGCAGCCCAGAGAAACTATCCTTGCAACTGGGCTCACAGCCCTGCCCTGCCTTCTAGAGATCTGTGAGGATAAATACACCAAAGGTTGTGAGATGCTTGGGTACTGCGGTGATGGGGCCACAGAAGTACCATCAATAGAAGCAGCCACTCTGCCAAGAGGGTGAAAGAGGGACAAAAAGGGAGGAAAAAGAGAGCAAACGAGGCATCTCCCCCTGCATCAGTGACACTGTACAACATCCCATCCAGGCAAGGAGAGCGCGGCTCTGCCGGTGACAACTAGCCTAGCCCCAGTGGGGCGAGGCTGAATGTCACCAGCAAGGGATCTGGCCTGGAGTGGTCAGTGAAACCTACAGGAGGAGGGAACGTCGCTGATCCAACAAAGAGCCGAACTTTCCTTTGCAGGCAGTGGGAGATCAGGCCCTGCGGCAGCAGCCTGTCCTGAGAACGTGTCCAGGAAGCTGAGGTTAACACCCTGGTCTCCCACTAAGTGCCAGGGGATCTTTCCTGAGTGCAGTGCACAGTGCCTTGACTGGATGATAACCCAGCGCTGCTACAGCAAACGTAATGAAGCTGCTCCGTCCCCTTGCAGGGCTTGTGTGCATTACTATTCATGCACTCATTACAGCCAGGCTGACTCTTAATTATGAATAATATTTCTTGTGAACTCAGCCACTGTTCTCCCGCACTGAGCTCCAGCTTCCTCGAAGCCAGCAGGTCCCAAACTGTCCTGGTTAATCCACCACCTTGTGAAAACAGTTACTGGGGTGGCACATCAGGCTCACATGTCCCCAGGGGTGCACGTATCATGGCCTGGGAACTCCTGCATCGCTTTGGGACCCTGCACCAAAGCGTTTGCAGGGATAATTTCTCGGGTGGGGGTTCCCTGAGGACTCATCTCTTAACCAGCTATGTATGACTGGTCCAGTTCCCCCAGTTGCAAAATGAGTACCTGACCTCTCAGGTTTGGGCCGTCCAGGGTGGTCAGATGCAATGCTGGGTACATCGCTCCCTGGTGGGCCATTGGCTGTGAAACGGGCATGCCTGAACTGTATCCGCCCGATGAGCCATTGGCTCTCAGGGAACCTTGACAGCGCAGTGTAAATGGGGAAGAAGAGGTGGCAAGGCATCGCTCAGGCTTGCATTGCCGTCAGCCTGTTCACGTGCTCCCTAGAAATGTACTTTGCATGGCTCACAGGGCCCACATCTCTAGAGAGATCACAACAGGCGTTTCCCACACCCCCTGCCAGGCTGAAATGCTTGGCTAGAATTCCAGGCAATGATCAGGCAGCATGGACTGCCTCTGTGGGCTTCTAAGAGGGACACAGATCCTAGCCCCGCAATGCTAAGCCTCCATAAACAACCATGTGCTTTTGGTCTAAAGGTCTTTGCATTTAGATTAAGGAAGAACAAAAGCAGGTGAGCACAGTGTGTGCATGTCATCTCTATGCCATGCTGCATCCGCTCCGAGAACAAAATGGACACTTAAAGGTGCAGTACACAGAAAACCGTAATGTAGCTACAATTCCCCACAGAACTCTAGGTTGCTGGGTCAGAAGTGGTACAGGGCAGTAACAACCATTATAAGATGCTAAGCAGCTTATGGGAAAGCATTGAGGGGCTGGGCTCGGATCTCACCCTGGAAAAAGCACTATTGAATTGAATAGAGAATAGAATCATAGAATATCAGGGTTGGAAGGGACCTCAGGAGGTCATCTAGTCCAACCCCCTGCTCAAAGCAGGACCAATCCCCAAATTTTTGCTCCAATCCCTAAACGGCCCCCTCAAGGATTGAACTCACAACCCTGGGTTTAGCAGGCCAAGGCTCAAACCACTGAATACAGTCCTTGTAGAGAGTGTTTAGCCTATAGAATTGAATAGAGGATTCTATCCCTCCAATGTAATTCTGTAAGATGAGTCAATAAATATATCGAAAGAGCTCGTTCTTTATGAAATACCCCAGGTATAAGAGTAATTTCTGTAGAGCCCATTAAGTTTCTCGTGGTTCCATCCCTCTTGGATTCCAGATCCCTCTTCCTTGGGGGAAACCACCCCCGTAACCGGTCCCTCGTGGGCCACCTCACCTGAGAGGTCAAGGACCAAATGGGTCGTGGAGAGGCAGCATGACCGAATCAGTTGGCAGGACAGCATGGTGGGGGAAGTGCTGGCCCTGTTCTACCCACTCCCTGGACAGATGGAGCCTGTTGGGCTCCAGAGCGAACAATCCGGCTCCTTTCACATTGTGCGTGTCTGATTTCAGGGTGGGCTGTTGTTCAAGGGCACAGTCCTCATGCACGAGGCGGCGGCTGCTCCCTTCCTCTCTCAAGCCCTGCAGCCTCAGTCCGCGGGCAGGCGGCGGGCGGCGGTGACACTTTTGATGCGTTGGTTTCACATCTGTAAAACGAAGGCTGCAGCTGAATGCCGGCATCGGGACTGGGGCTTGTGTCTCGTGTCGAGAGTTATTGGCCTCAAAGCACAGAGCCCTGCTAAGTCTCCAGCGTGCTCCCCAGGGACTCTGAAATACAATCATTTGCATTACAGTAGCACCTGGAGGACACTGAGGTCAGGGCTCTGTTGTGTTGGGTGCAGTACGCACAGAGTAAGAGACAGCCCCCTGCCCCTGACAATCTAAAGAGGCAAGACGGGCAAAGGGAGCATTATCACCCCACTGTACATAGGGGCAACTGGGGCAGAGATTTGTCCAAGCTCACCTAGGGAGTCAGTGGCCAATATAACCCAGAACCCCAATTCCCTGCCTTAAACCCAAGACAATCTTTCCACTTGATGTTGAAGCTTATGGCTTCCGGTGATGGCATGCACCAGGGCTGACTTCCTAGCACTGCCATGTCATTCGAGTCACCATTGGCACGGCCCTCCTTGCACAGGCTTAGCCAGCCAGCCCTCACCTCCTCTCCACTGTGGCCGGACTCCCCTGCGTGTGGAGTGTCTGGGCTATTGCACATCCCTGCCTTTCGCCAGCCACTGTCTTTGCGTGACGCCGTCACGCCGGAGTGACTGCGGTGGGGGGCGGATTAGAGATCTGGCACTAGCTCAGCGAATGGAAATTCCCCCTTTGTTTGAGCGGCGGGGACGTCGGTTTCCGGAGAAGAAGCGTCGTCCTCCCCGGTGGCTGCCAAGTCCACAGAGCAGAAGGGGACACGTGTTTTGCACCATGGATGAAAACATGCCTTAGAAGGCTTCCTGAACCCTTGGGACACCAGGGCTACTCTGAAGGAGCGGGGCAGAGAGGACAGGGTGAACACCCTATGCTCCCTAGCTGTACTGTCTTGGGGCACGTAGGTCCAGGCTTGTGCACAAAGGAACTGACCCAATGCCGTTCTACTGGGTCAGGTCCAGCCCGTGGCAATTCCACAGGATACATTGACAGTGGATTCCTATTTCAACTGAGCAAAGGTCTGTTGGTCCTGCAGCCGACAGAGAGCAGCTGAAGAAACCATCGCAGACCTGCTGGAGGTTACTACTGGACTTCCACGGGGGCGGAGCGTGCAGTAGCGAGCCATCTTAGCCGCGCTTCCAGAGCTCTTGGGTTACAGCCGTGCGGCAAAGAGAGACACCGTAATACCCTTGTCCCTCACTGACATGACGGCTCCGCTCATCATGCGGCACACTCCCAGGCATCCATGGCGCCTATTCTTTATGCTCCCACGGCACAGAGAGCGCCACGGGGAAGGATGGCATGGCCTGTGTCTTCCTGCTCCTGTCCACCTCCCCTTTCCCTGGGGGAAGACACTACCCCAGCCCTAGTCCCCACGCCACCGCCTCTTCCAGAATATCTGGTCTTTGATTCTGCTGCCTGGATTCTCTTTCTCTGGCCAGGAATATCACACCCCAATTCCCCATTATATTCCCCCACTGAGGGCTCAGCTCAACCTGGTTCCCCGCAACTCCCCAGTGACCATAATCCCCACTCCACCCCATATCTCAGCTCCCCCGGCTGCGGGTCCCTGCTCCACCCCTACGGAATGGCCCGGGACTCTTCCAGTGAGCTCCATGGCAGGGGGTGAGGTTCCCGAAGTCTTCATCTGAGGTGACTGCTGCCAGGGGACCCCCTATGTCCTGACCCCCTCCATATGCCTCTGATCCCCATTGCCCCATGTGCCTCTGCCACCCGTTCTGGGTATCGAACCCCCAAGCTCCACCCAGGGGCCTCTGCCCCACAGTGCCTCCATGTGCCCGTGACCTAACCCTCCATGCCCCTGTGTACTGATGCCCCTCATGTGCCCAGCTGGCCCCGCAATCAAGGGGCTCACTGCATCAGTAGCTCAGCCATTTGCTTGCCTAGTTGGGAGGCGGGGGTCGGTACTCCACCTGCTACGTTTGGTGATGGACTGTAGTGCCCATCAGCCTGTGTGGCAGCTCTGATTGGCTCTCCCTCCCCAGGAGGTGGGTACATGGAAAAGGAGACCCTATCAGATTAGAGGGTTTGCTCCATAGACACTTAGCAGCGATCAATGGGAAAATCTATAGCCTTGGAAGGTCTGTTTTCCCCATCCATAGGAGGGAGTTAATGATCCTTACTGACCTGCCCAGAGGGTGGGGAAGGTTAAACCGTGTTTATTTAGTGCTTGGCAATCACCGGAGGAAAAACATGAGAGGAAAAGCATTTACAAGCGTACACACACACACAGAGCCACTGAGATCCTGGCAATGCACATCTGCCCTTGGCCCAGCGGGCCCATAGCTGCCGCCGGTGGGCCACAGTCACGCCTGACGTAAGTGGTTGGATCTCCATGGAAACCAGCGGTCCATGCTACGGAAGAGGCCCTGGAGAACGCTGTGCTGGGATTCTGCCACCAAACTGATGGCAGGGGTGGGGTGTTGCCCCTTTGCATCTGATACATCCTGCTCGACTGTTGCAGCCAGGAAGGGGTTACCCCAGAGTTCATAAGGAGACTTCAGAAGAGAAGCGATTTTAATTCTGCCTTGGGAGTGCAGCAGGCCAACATCCCCAGCATCAGGACCCCAGTACTTTCCACTGAAATCGGGGCCACTTACTGGGGGTGGACGGGGCTGCGGATGGAGCGAGGAACAGCGATCGGCACGCCCTCCTCCGAGGAGATCGTGACTTTGCAAACAAAACGCTCCCGGCTCAGCTTGATGAGATGTGTTTGTAACCAAAGAGGTGTTGCTCTAAACGACTCTCAAGCTGCCGAAGCCCAAGAGTCTTTTAGCACAGGCTCTCTCTCATGCGAGTAATAATAATAATAAGTAATAATATTTTGCATTCATATAACACACTTCCCTCCCAGCGGATGCTAAAGAGCTTACCAGGTAACAGAGAACATATTACAGTGCCACTGAAATGCAGCCACCCCTGGAGTGGATCAGCCAAGGCTCTCTTCATTGTCTGCATTAGGGTGGCTCTTAGCGGCCTCAGTCACAATGCCGGGTGTTGCACACACGCAGAGTATGAGGCAATCCTTGCCCCATCAGGTAGTCAAGTCCCTGGGACGTGGACTTCTACGGGCACAGGAGCAAGCCCTAAGTGATTGCTTTAAGGTCACGTGGAAAGTCTGTGGCAGATCCAAGAACGGATCCCGTGTCACCGGATCCTAGCGCAGTGCTTTAACCACACGCTCTCCGCCCTGTCTTCCACAAAGGGCATTTTGAACCAGGACTCTCGGGCTAACGTCGGGATCACTGTTACAGCCAGGTGTGACAGTCGCCCTCTTGACTGACACCAGGATTGAGCCGGGGACCTCCAGAGCTAAAAGCATCGGCTGCTCCCTCCAATGGGCGTTAAAGAGCCGGGGCCATAACAACTCCTACCTGCCAAGCAGCAGCACAGAGCTGTAACACACAATCAGTGGCGGGTTACACATGCAGGAGCGGACCTCATTTTGTAAGATCACATTTACGATTATGACTCCATGCACTGAAACATACAATAGAACTACAGAGTCCAAAGCAGGGGCTTAGTGCATCTCCCATGGTGTCAAACAAACCCTCCTTTTCCCCCTCCTAGCCCATAAATTGTACTGGCTATAGCAGGCTAACACAAACCTTAACACACGACTGGGGCTGCGGATCAGTGAGGAACCAGGCTGAAAGAAAGGGATGGGGACGGACGTGCGCAGAGCAAGAGAGACTTTATATACGGCAGCCAAAGAACAAAGAAGCAGAAAGATAAAGAAAGAATGCATAGCCAAATGCCTCTTCCTCATTAGAGAACAAATCCATTAATTGAAAGATGAGCTGGCAATTTTTTAATGTTGTATTTATTAAACCACAACATCCAGCAGGGAGGGGAAGATTAAAGTTAATCATATGTCTCCATCATCATTTCAGGAGTCCTTCATTACTCCCACCTGCTGCATATTTCTCTCCTCCCAGCGGAAAGGCCTCCCCCCCTCTTTTCCCCCCAATTGTATTTATTTATTTATTTATTTCAGCTCCTTCATTTAAATGAATCAAAGGTGGAGAGGTTCCTTCCCCTCTTTAATTCCTTTCACCCCATAGCTCCCCTTTGAATTGTCCTTCGGGGGGGGGGGGGGGAGGGGGGATATAGCATTACAGCTACAATAGGCAGAGAGCTCAGGTGGTGGGAGCCAGAACTGCAGTCCTTAGTTAAAGTCTAGCAGCCAGTTAATCAAGCATAAGTCAATTTAGCTTTTGGTGTCGAGAGCGCCAGGGGCTACTCTGCCTTTCAGGAGCTGGCAGGAAATGTGTCATTTTGAGATGCCTTTTATTTGTGTTATACATTGGAAACGCGTGTGCTAATCCTTCTCTACTGGCTATGCTTTTAGAGGATAAGAGTCTACTACTGGTACCAGCTAATGGAATTCCTCTTTTAGCTCAGTTGGCAGAGATCAGATCTCTGGGGTGGAAGGGCTCGATTTTGCTGTGGGCCATTACGTGATCACTAGCAGAGCTGAGATGCGGAATTAGAGAGAGGGCCAGGGAGCTGCAGGCGAGCACTCTCACCTTTGCTGTGGGTGTTTTATTATCCGCTTTCAGCAAGGGACGGTTTAACTCCATGCTCAGGCCTTCCCCAGAAGCAGGGCAGTGGCACAGACCCGGCAAGGGTGACCTAAATTCACCACCACAAACTCTAGCACGGAGAGCAGGTTTAGTGGCTGTGCATGGCTAACGTCATTTTCACCTGACACCTTGGGTGGTGAGCTCAGGGTTCCCAAGCTAAGCAGGCTCTGGAGAGACTGGTACTAGGCTGGGAGACAAGACACTTTTCTCCTCTGTGGTACCAGTTGCAGCCACGCCTGCCATATGCTCCACTGGGTAGCAGGAGATGCTCAGGGCTTGATTCTCTCCCCTAAGCCTGATTCACCCCTGGTATAGGGGAGAGAAAAACAAAGGGGGCTGTACAAGACACAAACCTTGAAGAACGAATGGTCTAATAATACCCAAGGTGCACGCACCGTTCCACGAATAGGAGCAGAGAATGGGGGTGGAAGCAGAACTGGTGGGAAATCGATGGAAAATTACAGACATCAGAAAACGCCGATTTGTTGGAATTTAAATGTTCTGTGGGGTCGGGGCTCAGAGTTGGGCACCCAGGGTCCCCAGCTCTGCAGAAGCCCACCAGATGGGCTGTCCCCAAGTTAGGGCTCCCTGAGTCCTCGGGCAGGAACATTTTGAAAAGGTCCAAATCAAATGTCATTTTGACACCCCCTCCACCCCGCATATGAATTTTGGAATTCCCTTGCCCAGGGAAACTTTGAAATGTCATTGTTTATTCTGTCTTGGAACGAATATTATTACAGTCAAGTTCAGGTAGAACGTAAATTCGTTTCCAGCTATCTCCAGGTGGGAGCACAGAGGTTGCATGGCCAAATTCTCAGCTGATGTAGAGCCACTGATCTCAGTGATTTGCACTAGATGAGAAGCTGCTTCACAAAGTTTGAGAAAAGAAGAGAATGGCCTAGTGGTTACGGTGCTTTCCTAGGACTTGGAAAAAGTCCTTGGGGTTCACTTCCCAGTGCTGCTATATATGTTCTGTGTGTCCTTGGGCAAGTGTCACGGAGTGTGGGGGAGTCCAGGCCCTGCACCCCTCTTCCTGGGATTCACTGAGACTCTCAGCCAGCCAGTAAAATGGAAGGTTTATTGGACAACAGGAACACAGTCCAAAACAGAGCTTGTGGGTACACCCAGGACCCCTCAGTCAAGTCCTTCTGGGGGAGCAGGGAGCTTAGACCCCAGCCCTGGGGTTCCCTGCGTTCCTCCACCCAGCACCAAACTGAAACTAACCCCACCCAGCAGGTTCCCTGCTGCAGCCTCCGTCCACATTCCTGGCAGACGTGTCACCTCCCCCTCCCCCTCCTGGCTCAGGTGACAGGCTCTCAGGTCTCCCATCCCCAGGGCACATCCCCAGGTCAACACTCCCCGCTCCCTGCTGCGTCACATCAAGTCACCTAATCTCGCCATACCCCAGTTTTCCATCTGGTAAATGGGGACAGTAGCTCTGGCCTGTCTCACAAGGGTGTGTGAAGACACATACAGTGGCCTGAGGGGCTCAGGTACTTTGGTGTTGGGGGACAGATAAATAAGTGCCTTAATATGCAGGTAAAATACAGTCCTTCAGTGCACTCACCAATGAAGCTGTGTACCCAAAGTAGCACCTGCTGATGAAATTTCACACTAATAATTATCGTTATCAGGAAACATCTCCAAATTAAATTCCAGGCCTTAGTTCCCTTATCTCTCTTGGCAGGTTCTCCCTTCCCCTCCCAACGAGTCCCCAGGCCTAGTTAGTTCAAAGCAGAGGCTGGCTTTCAGCAGAATCCCTGCACCAAGCCCTTCTCCGAGCTTAAGTAACAGTCCCCCACCCCCACGCAGTCAGAATTAAACAGTGAGAAAGTGTCGGCAATTAACACAAACACTTTCAGTTTGTCCCTCAGATTTACACAGCATAAATCAGTTGATTTCTGGCTCGGTAATTAAAGTAAACAGGCACTTTTCTTTCACTGCCGGGGCGGAACCAAATCAAACATAGCTCGCCAGAAATCAGTGCCTCCGGTTCTTTTCCATACCCCTTCTGTACGCCCTCCTTGGTCTTCTGCCTTTGCCGAGCTCTTTGCCACTGATTTCAGGAGCCTGTTGCCATATCAGGGCTGACGTCCCTCTATCTTTTCTAGCACTTTATGAAGCCATCGATCTAGCAACCTCTGCTTCTGCGTTATGCCCCTCCCCTCTGTCTATCCTGCTTCTTTAGATGGGAAGTGCTTTGGGGGAAGGACTGTCTACTACTCTGGGTTGATGCAGCACCTAGCACAATGGGTGGCTTACCCCCTGGGCCGGTGAGCCCTGATTACAGAATGAGCCCCACCTGGGTTGAATCAGGTGCTCCCAGGATAAAAAGAGCAGGAAGGTACAACACGGGGGAGGGAAGTAAGTGTGGTTTGTAGCATCTGCAGGGTGCAAGGAGACCCCAGTAGAGTTTGAAGTCAGCAGGGGGGTGTTGAAGAAGCAGAAGAAAGCTCTCCAGGGAGCGCACCCTGGGAGAGACTGTCAAGACCAGCTGTAATGAAGACTCTGTGATTTTGGGATTAATTAAGAGAGATCCACTGAACTGCTGGGTCCCAGGGGGGCAGTATAAAAGGGTTAAATAAATGGGACCTTTTGTGGGTATAGTTTGACTCTCCTGTGAATTGTGAGTTCCTAAAGGGCCCTGAAGGGGGAAAACTGAGGCAGGGCGCTGCAGCGTGACCTCTGGCCAGGAGGGTGTGCTTGGGAGGTAAGCTGTAGGATATTACAGGCCTGCATCTTGGCTGGCCCTTAGGCATGACAGTACAAAGCCAGACTAATAGTATCTACCCTAGAGTCTTATGCTGTGCCCCTCACCATAACATCTGCCTTTCCTGTGTCAGCTTGATTAGCCAGGGCAAAGTCCCTAGCAGACCTGATGGCATCTCTGGCTCTCTTATCTCCTTTCTGCCTGTGCAAATTTGTGTAAAATGCTACCCCTGGTGTGAGTGGAGAATCTGGCTTTGGTCCCATTGGAAAGATGGCTGGTGGTTAAGGCCCTGGAGGGTGAGGCTCAGTTTCTGGCTATGGCCGGGCTTGCTGAATAACCGGGGGCAAGTTATGTGCTCTCTGTTCCCTATTTGATTAAAAGGAGGGTATAGTCCTTCCCTCCCTGACTCCGGAGGGGCTGTCTCTAATGTGTTTTGGTACAGGGACAAGTACAATGGATCTCAGCTGGGGCCTGCAGCCGGCGCTCCTGGAGTCAGAAGATTTAAGGAAAGTTGAGATTCTCATGTAAAAAAATAAACATCAAATATTGTGAGACTCCTCATAAAATCGCGGGAGGCCGCAATGATGGATTGCCCTGCCCTGTCAGACACCAAAGCCGAGTTCTTCTTCAGGGTTGTCTAGGATTCATTTATAAGTTTCTTAATGTTAGAAACATCACATTCATCTGACATCAATTTCCTTCTTTTCCAAAGGGGAGGATCAGCCAAAGGGAAGCATTTCTGGCTTTTCTATTGCCTGTAACCCTTTAGGTGCCGGAACAAGATCTTCAAAAACAAGGAAAAGACATAGCAACCCCTCTGCTTGCATAACCAGCCCCAGTTGGGCTGACATCAGGGTTTGAACCTGCTGCCTTTGCCACTAAAAGCATGACCTCAACTGCTGGAGCAAGAGAAGTAGCTCCCTGAAACAGCTGCTGTAGTAGGCTCTTGTCCTCCTCTGTGCAGCAGCTACTAGAGGGAAGCAAAAATCACACTATGCTTATATTGGCTATACTTAGCCCTCTAAGCTGTTCCCTTCCATATAATTGAGATAGCCCCATAGGGCCATTGGCCCAATCCTGCAGCCTTTCCTCATGTCACTAAAGCAGCTCCATCAAAGGCAATGTTACTATGGTGAGACAGCATGACTCCGAGGAGGGAGGGCTGCAGGATGGGTTCCCTTGGTTTGCTCAGGATAGCTGGTAGGAAGGGGATGTGTATAGTACTGACTTCATGATTCCCATAAGGCACTAGAGCATGTACACGTATGGGCCACTAAATGCTGTAATTACAGCTAAGCTTTAATTAACATAATTACATTTATACACAAATAAAACATTCAGCATAGTAATTCCTAGCCTGCAAATTCAAACTGGCAGGTTTTCCTCCACAGAGCGCCAGTGAACAAAACTGACGTGTTGGTGAGTGGCTCTGTGCCCCCACTGCCCTCTAGTGATTTGAATTGGAGCTGCAAATCATCAGCCCTATACTGCTAAAAGCCACCCCATCTTAGCACAAGTGTGGGGGGGACTTGGGCTTCCCATCTGAGGTCCTTATCTGGCCCCAATCACCATAGTATCTGTGTACCTCACAAGCTTTAATTTGTTCATGCTCACAACACCTCAGCAAGGAAGAGAAATACTACTAACCCTTATATAACAGATGAGGGGAAACTGAGGCACAGACATACTTGCCCAAGACCACTTAGGAAACTTATAATAGAGATGAGAATTGAACCTGGCTACCTTTGAATCCCAAACTAGAGCCTTAACCACTGGACCACCATTCTGGTGGGGCCAGGGTATCTGGGTTCCAGACCCACTGCTTCCAGGGAGTTCCACATTACCTTGGTATGCTGGGTAGCAAGAACAAAGGAGTTCTTGGTGAGCACAGGCATACCTTCATCGTTCCCCAGGACCTGAGACTCAAATAATAGGTTTCCTCCAATTCCCTTGGATTCTGGCTCTTCTGAAAGGGGCAAAGTCTCTCATCCCAGGGCAGCTGCTCCGAAATTATCCTGGATCCCTTAGGCAATGAATATAACTCACTGCCTGCTTTACCAGCCAGGACTCCTGCTCTCATCCTTGAGCTGCCGGGCTGCCTTCTGGCACTTCAAGGCCAGGACACCTGGTTTTATACGGCTGCTTTGGGGAAAAGAGCTACGAGATTCCAAATGACTAGAGGCAGGTAACAGGCAGCTGCACAGGGACCCAGTGCTGACTCAGAGCGAAGGGTGCCCCCGACTGAAATGCCACCACCACATCGTCCAGCGGGGCTGCTTTGAAATGGGTCCACAAAAGCACCCTGAGTTATCTGCAGCGCAGGGATAAAATCAAGGAAACCATGACCGTTACCATTGTGTTACCAGTGCTGCATTAGGGTGCATTGACAAGACCAGGCTCATCCTGGGAGTAACTCCTGTGACCCCCGAGGGTGAAATAAACTCAGGGCGTTTTGGCGAAGAAGCCACAGGTCAGCAGTGACCGTGGATCGAATTCTCACTCCCATCCTGGGCTGTTCAACAGGGAGCAGCGGCAAACCTGGTCTCATGTAGTCTTGAGACAGGTCTCTGCACTGTGCCCTGTGTTCGTTGCTTCTCCTGAACGTCGATGAAGTATTGCACGACAGCGGCTTGGCTGGGGCGGTGTGTACACCTGTTGTGTGTCACAGGTCTAAAGACACAGCACAGGAGCTGGTGAGGGCGGCTGGACTATCCCCCGGCAGCTGTACAGCACTCCTGTGAGTGACACGCTGCTGCGAAATGTGTCTGCGATAACAAAGCCGGCTCCCGAGAACGGTGCCTCGGATAACGGGGCAAGCGCAGGGTGAAACAGAAAATCGCTGCGCTGGGAAGATGGGTTCAGCTTCAGCAGTCTTGGGCTTGTCACCTGAACACGGCATTCCTATTAAACGCGGGGCCGGCTGCAGCCAGGGAGAGGAAATCGTCGCAGGGCTGGTTTATTTCAGCTGGGAAATGTCAGACTCCGGGCCGCTGCCCTTGTTCGGGAGCTGTCAGGGCACTCTCCGAGCACACTGCCCCCGCCGGGTGCCTCAGCGCTGACCAGCAGGGGTCGGAGGGGAGTTAAAATCGACTCTAATAAGAAGACTCCCCACTCCCCAAAGCTGTCCTGGCGGGTGGGGGAGGCACACTGTGGCATCCCTGCTCACTGCCCCTGGCAGACAGGAGCAGATTGCTCACCAAAAGCTGTCCCAGCTGTCGGAGGATGGTGCTGGGGGACTGTGCCTTTAAGGGCCGAGGGGACCTGGGTGCTGTGAAGGCACAGCCAGCTGGAGCCAAACACCGAATAGCAGAGTCCTTGCAGGCTGCTGAAGCACCGAGGGCACATCCACGCTGCAATAAAAGACCCCCGGCACGGCTGCCGCTGGGCTGGGGAGGGCTAACGATTGCAGTGTAGACCTTCGGGCTCGGGCTGGAGTCCGGGCTCTGAGACCCCGCAAGGGAGGTGCCCGAGCCGCAGCATCGACACTAAGGGCTTATAGCCCAAGCCCTGCGAGCCCGCGTCAATTGACCCAAGCTCTGCGAGTCGGTGCCGCGAGGCTTTTTACAGACGTTGCCGGAGTGATCCCTGACCACCACAGGGGCAGGCTGGAGCTGCCCCAGCGCAGCAGCTGTTTACTCCAGCCGGTCCCTTCTGGTGGGTGGGAGGGGGGGGCGGCACAGCCCCCTCACGTTGGCATGGCAACTCTGGGCCTAGCAGTGGGTGCTCCCAGTGAGGGGTGGGGTGGCCTAGTGGAGCTGCCCCTGAAAATTCAGCACCTTGAACAGCTGCCTAGATGCCCTGAACTTAACAGCGGCCCCTGCTCTTGGCCGAGAGGGCCACCGAGATAGTTGTGGGCACTCCATGAGCTGTGGGCCCCTTTGCCCACCAGTGCAATTCCTAGAGGAATCTCCTAAAGTCACCCAGGAATTGTGGGCAACTGCCTAGGGACCCTACCACCACAAGCAGGCCCAGCTCAAGCACTCGAGTCAGATGCTAAAGACTAGTCAGGCCAAAGGGCCTTTAAAATTCAGCATTAAGTCTCTTCCTCCCCGCCCCCTCCTTTGACTGAGTGTGTGTTTGATTTACTTTGAGTATCAGATCTTGGCACAGGATTTCTCTCCTCCAGAGCGCTGGTGTCCCCACTTATTGTGTTCTCCAGGAAAAAAAACCCAGTCACCTTCCAAGATAACAGAGGCCCTGTTGCTCTGATGGCTGCGCTGTCTATTATTCCCTGTTATCAAATATTTTCCTAGAAGGGTTTCCTGGGACATGTGCACAGGATAGGGGAGAAAATCAATGTGTTTTGTGCTGCCTCTTGTTCTCTTCTCTTCGGCTGTGTCAGACATAAGGGGAGGGTGTCTGTTATCAGAGCCATCGGTCTGTAGGGACGCTCACGCTCTCCCCAACCAAAGGCCAGCCACACCTTTGCCAGGCCCCAAGGAGCACATCGGATTGCCATAGCATGGAGCGGAGGGCTACTGCCCTCCTCTTCCATACGTCACCACGACAAGTCCCAGCATGCAACTGCTTCATGTTGCCCGGGAAGGGTGCATTATAGAACTCCAGCTGGCCACATCTGGGAAGCCCCGGGGCTACTTTAAGGGGAGTCGGGCTCTGCCTTGCCTGGGAGTAGCAGTTACTCCGCAGCTGATCCTAATCTGGTGGCTTCATTCCCATGTGTGACCCCAGCTGGGAAAGGGTCAGGGAGGACTACACAGAGAGGAGATCCCCGTCAGGAAGAGGAGACCTCAGAGAGCAGACCAGGGGATCCCTCTCACTGGGGAAGGCAGGCTGGAGAGGGCCACAGGGATGGACTTAGTCCCTGTGGTGGGCCCTGAGAAAGGGCAAAGCCCCAGAAAGGAGCCCTGTGGATTGGTGTTCCAGGGGAGGACCTGGAGAGAGGCTACATGAACCATAGGCTATCGGGAAGCAGGCCAAGGGGCTGGGAGGTGGGAAGCAGCCCATTTGAAGGAGCAGACCCAGCTGCTGAGCCCAGGGTACCTGGGCTGGAACCCAGAGCAGAGGGTGGGTCTGCTACCAGGTCCGAGAGTGGGGCGTAAAAGTCCCAGCACAACTACAACTGAGTCCAAGGTAGGGCTGAGGACTGATCCCTGAGGATGGGTTGCGGAGGAGCCCAAGAGGGGATGGAAAGATCTTGATTTCTAGGTGGTCTTTGGTCACAGCGGAAAGGGGTCTGGATTAGATGGGATTTAGCTGGAGGGCTAAGCTGTAGACCAGGGGTTTGAATCTTGCCCCATCTTAGCGCTAGGAGTCCCCCTCCGCCCTGTACAAGAGCACCAATCGCAACACCCACACCCTCTATGCATCAGGTAGCAGCATCATTCACTCGTCATTCACTCACTCAAATTTGGCCCACACTCCCCTCCATCATGGTGTAGCGGCCGGGCCAAATTTGTGTGGCGTCGAGAGCCTGTGCAAAAGGTCGCCATGCCACCCACTCACATATGGCCCAGTTTGCCGCAGTGTATTCGCCCTCGGCCACAGGCAGGGGGCATCAGAGGCGAAGTTCCCTGCGGCGCCATGCTCTGACACCAGGGGGTGCTACGGTGGTGAGTGCGGGCTCTTACTTTCATACAGCTCGCAGAAAAGCGAGGGGTGAATGAAACCTGAAAAGCCCTCCCCAAGGTGTGCTGGAGCGTTTGCTAACTCCTGGCAGCTTAATTGAGGCCTCTGAGAAGGTTCTGCCCATCCTTGTGGATACCAGGTAGTACTCACGGGGTAGGCACCTTCCAGAAGATGCTTGTGAGAGGAAGGATGGGGAGCCAGCATTCAGTTCCTGTTCTGCTGTGTGACCTGGGCTAAGTCACTTTGTCTGTCTGTGCTTCCATTCCTCGTGCTGTCCTATAAGGGCAACGGCACTGCCCCGCCTCGCAGGGTCGTTGTGAAGATCAAACAGAGGCTGACTGCCAACCTCAGGTGACTCCTGGCAGTTCATCCCTCTTTGTTCTTGTGCCAGCGTTGATCCTTTCGATTAGCTCTTCTCCCTCCCTGGTCTTCCCCCATTTGATGTGTTTCTAGAACAGTGAGACGGTTTCTAACTGTTCGGGGAGGGAGGTTTTGGAACAGCCTTCCAGTGGCATAGTACGGGGCACACAACCTAACCAGCTTTAAGATAGAGCTTGATACATTTCTGACGGGCCTGCCTGGACCTTCGGGGGGCTGGACTCATGGCCCACGGGGTGCCTATGTTCTTAAATGAACATTTGCATGAAAAGTTTGTTTCCTTTCAGACTTGCAGAAGGAACAAACTCTTTCATTTCAAATCCTAATTTCCCTCGTTTTGCTTTTCCTCTTTTTTCTCCCCTTTATGAGAAGAAAGTGTGGAAAATCCTCCTCCCCCCCAAAGAAAATAAAACAAACATTTTTTTTTTAGGTTTGAATGGAGGCAAAATGAAAATTTTAGATGCAAAATGAAACACGCATTTCATTCCATCAGAAACCTGCATGGGGGAAAAATCTTACTTTGGTTAGAAACTTTTCCTGAGAACTGCTGACCAGTTTTCAACCAGCCTTTGATTTAACACTCCCGAGGAAGAGAGGGACATTGGCTATGATGCTGCAATTACGCAATTTAGGACAATGTATGTCTTAGTGGTTCAAATATCACTTTTAATATTTTTTTAAATTTGAGGTGGGAATGTGGTTGGGTCTTTTTGCGGGAAGCACTGCAGGAGTGGGACTTAGGGATCTGAATGAGGTGAACTGATGCACAATCCCTTGAACAGGGCTTGTTTATACGGTACTGATATCTTACGTCACCTGTTACCCCAAAGGAGAGGGATCTGTTCACCGCCACTGTTAGGGGGCTTATTCCTTCACCCGCTCACTTCCCTAGTCCTTCTCTCATGAACAGAGAGCAGCAATACCCGAAGTCCGAAGGTGCGAACAATTCGATGTTTATTGGGGTGAACTTCCAGCAAGCAGGATTCCAGTTTCCTTCCTTAATGTCCCCCTTCCCAGCTCTGACACCACAGAGCCTTACACCTGTGTCCCTGTTCCCATTCCCCCCTCTTAGCAAAACATAATTCCGATTCCCCCACCCCCATTCTCTGTTCCCATTCCCCCCCTTACTTCCTGATTGACTGCAGACTATATAGTAAAACTTGAGTTCTGCTTAGCTATACCTTAACCAGTCATTTTCCTGAAATTTAACGAACCAATGCTAACATATTGTAACATGTTTCAGAGTAGCAACTGTCACTAACCCAGGAACTTATCCTTGCAACAAAGCCCGTTGCCAATTGTGCCCACATATCTATTCAGGGGACACCATCACAGGGCCTAATAACATCAGCCACACTATCAGAGGCTCGTTCACCTGCACATCCACCAATGTGATATATGCCATCATGTGCCAGCAATGCCCCTCTGCCATGTACATTGGTCAAACTGGACAGTCTCTACGTAAAAGAATAAATGGACACAAATCAGATGTCAAGAATGATAACATTCATAAACCAGTTGGAGAACACTTCAATCTCTCTGGTCACGCAATCACAGACATGAAGGTCGCTATCTTAAAACAAAAAAACTTCAAATCCAGACTCCAGCGAGAAACTGCTGAATTGGAATTCATTTGCAAATTGGATACTATTAATTTAGGCTTAAATAGAGACTTGGAGTGGCTAAGTCATTATGCAAGGTAGCCTGTTTCCTCTTGTTTTTTCCTACCCCCCCCCCCCCAGATGTTCTGGTTTAACTTGGATTTAAACTTGAAGAGTGGTCAGTTTGGATGAGCTATTACCAGCAGGAGAGTGAGTTTGTGTGTGTATGGGGGTGGGGGGGGATGTGAGAAAACCTGGATTTGTGCAGGAAATAGCCCAACTTGATTGTCATGCACATTGTGTAAAGAGTTGTCACTTTGGATGGGCTATCACCAGCAGGAGAGTGAATTTGTGTGGGGGGGTGGAGGGTGAGAAAACCTGGATTTGTGCTGGAAATGGCCCAACCTGATGATCACTTTAGATAAGCTATTACCAGCAGGACAGTGGGGTGGGAGGAGGTATTGGTTCATATTCTCTGTGTATATATAAAGTCTGCTGCAGTTTCCACGATATGCATCCGATGAAGTGAGCTGTAGCTCACGAAAGCTCATGCTCAAATAAATTGGTTAGTCTCTAAGGTGCCACAAGTACTCCTTTTCTTTTTGTGTTAGTCTGTATCTGCAAAAAGAAAAGGAGGACTTGTGGCACCTTAGAGAAATTTGTTCGTCTCTAAGGTGCCACAAGTACTCATATTGTAACATGATTATGTAACCAATTATATCCCACCACCTTAATTAGTTTACACCCAGCAAAATTAATTATACAGCAGACAGGAACAATCACAGAACCAGACAGAGATTGTACAGACAAACAATAGGGAAATAGGGACTACAGTGATAGAACAACAAAGAAGTGAGGATTTCACATCCCAGCTATTGATAAGTGAGTTCTTGCCAGATAGGATGCTATCAAACTACGTTTCCTTTTACATCTTCTAGGCTCTTCCCTTTCTCTGGAGGCGATGGGCATTATCAGGACAGGATTGTATTCCTAACAGCCCAATAGCACCTTATTTCAATGTGACTAGGTTGGAATGTGAGGATGTGACCCGTCGCTTCCCAGTTTATGGCTGCCTCTGTTGCTTAGCCAGAGATCTCAGCCTAAGAACAGGGCCTCAGACTGTCACAGTAAGAGAAGGCCCTTACACCAGCAGACAGCAATTTTGATTCTTTCTTTTATACTTCTATAACTAGCCAAGTGATAAGAATACCCCTAAATTCTTAGAGTATGGGCCTTTACAGACAGGCCTGAATATCTATATCCTAACAAAAAGAACAGGAGTACTTGTGGCGCCTTAGAGACTAACAAATTTCTTAGAGCATAAGCTTTCGTGAGCTACAGCCCACTTCATCGGATGCATAGAATGGAACATATAGTAAGATATGTATATATACATACAGATAAGTTACATTCCTTTTGCGAATACAGACTAACACGGCTGCTACTCTGAAATATATCCAAACAGCCGCTACCGTTGAAATGCAGCCACCTCAGGGGTGGCGCACAGCCAGCTGTTCAGCAGCGCCTGGGAACACCATACAGCAGTTTAATACAGGAAGTGAAGAATGTCGCTGTCTGAAATCACCAGGGTATTTGTGGCCCGGTGGGCATCTAGCCAGGAAGCTGGGAGGGTGTCACAGACAATGAGACTAGGCTACAGTGTTGAATATTGGCCTTTGGAAGGCATCGCAGAGTATGCGTCGTGAGGCTATCGAGTGAAATTATTATTGCAGAGTGCATAAAAGCCCCGGTCAGGATCAGGGCACCAGTGTGCTCGGGGCTGTCCATATAAAGAAGATCCCTGCCCAATCTCACAAGAGACAACAAGCAGCTGTAACAGACAAGGAGGGCACCGGGGAAGATTGAGGTGATGGTGACTAGCGTAATAAGCTGTGGTCACAGCACCCCAGCTGCCTCACTACTGTCGACTGTTTTCTGTAGACCTCAGGAGAGAATTGGATTTGAAAGAGGACAATGAGGTGGCTTTGCAGATGTTTACAGGAGAACTTGACTCCCGGGTAATGAAGAGTGGCATGGCTGAAAAGGCTGAGGTGGAGTCAACATTTCAATAACATCTGAGAGATGATTGGCAGAGTGGAGATAAAATGAAGGCAGGTGTTGGAAGCAGTAGGGAAACCCGGATCCTAATTTAATATTTGTAGCTTGTCAAACCAGCTCTGAACAATGGCCCAACACAGATGTAGTATCATGCCTCCAGCATGGCTAATCCCAGATACTTCAGAGGTAGTAGGTCCTGTCCCATTGCTCCAATGCACCCAGGTAATTTATACAACGCTGTTGGTATGGGAAGCATCACCAGAGGGCACTGTCATGCACAGCCTTGCGAGTTCTTAGTGTGCGAGCAAGTTTTTAGTATTGGAAGAAAATGTTATGTTGGTTGGCTTCTGAGGCCGGTTCTTTGGGGGAACTGTGGCATGCAGCAAGGGAATTTGGATTCTGTTTCAATCTTGCTAACTTTTCTGCTAATCAGTTCTTGGGACAGAGTTGAGCTCTGGGACCCAAGCATTGCTGAAAGAGGGGATTGCCTGTGTGCCGTTAGACACGTTTTTTCAGGATAGGTGTGGAGAGTATATAGTCAACTGATTGCACTAAGAATATACTCACAATCTGTGCTGGATTCCTCCCACAATGGAAAACCAACCCACAGGGCTGTGACATCTGCTGTTACTTGGCAGAGGGACAACACTATATACACAAGGAAACAAATTCCTTCCTGGCTTCAGCAGTGATCAGCAAAGCCGCTCCTGAAGCATGAGATCTGGCTAGCCCTTACCTTAGCATGGGTAACTTCAAGCCAAATTATCCTGTCTTGAGTCATCAGCAGAGCCAGGAATAAAGACCCAGCATCCCTTGCTGTAGCCATGAGATCAGACAGAGCTGTTAGCACAGAGCCCTAGTTCTAAAAAATATTAACTTAGTCAAATAAAAGTTGGGGAAATGTGTAATTACGATTTTAATTTAGAATTTCCTAAATGTCCTTTTTATTTTCGTAGTTCCTTTTTTGCTAGTGCTGAATATTGAAGCAATTATGTAACTAGCACTAAATTGCTTAAAAGGAATGACTCATTAGAGCAAGTACAGAGAAGTCACGGCATATTGTTGGATCTCTCTCACACACACTATACCCTAGCTCATGTTAACCCTTCAGTGGGAATGGGAGGCAAAGATTAATCACAGCCTAGGCATGCAGATTTTCTCCCCAGACTCCAGTAGTCACCAGTGCCCCCCTTTCTTCCATCCCCCCAATAGCACAGGGCAGAGCTGGGGAGAGGGGGGGAGGAGAGACACTGTATCTGAAAAGGACACGGTTTACACTGCAAGAAGCATGTCACCGAAGTTTGGTACCTGGCGTCTGGCTTCTCAGTTTAGCTGCATGGCAGGGAGGGAGCCACATCAGTGTGACTATTAGTGACTGTTTACAATAGCACACGGGATGTTGGACACTTTCTAGACGTACAGGATGGATGCTCCATGTCCCTGGAAGCACCCAGTCTAAGGGTGGATGGCCAGACGAGGAGACAGAGTTCAGGGAAAGGAAACGACAGAAAGGATCTTCTATACAAATCAACCAGATTCAGTGTGGGACTTAGAGTGGCCAGGACAGGGTCCATGGGGTGAGCCATGAAGAGGGAGCTGGGTAGGAGACTGCATGGGAGACAGACAAACGGATGGCTCAGGGCAGGAAGTCTGGCAGAGCAGAGGGGGATGATGTGTCCCTCACCCAGGCAAGGTAAGTAGGTAGGGCTGGAGTTCTGCAGAGCCTTGCGGCGGGAGGGGGGACAGTCACTTCACTTGGCTGCAAAAGCAGGCAGGGAACTAGTGGAGGGATTCAGACTGAGGAGTGATGTGATCAAATCGCATCCTGAGGCCACCAGATAACTCTCCAACATCTCCTACTGTGAAGAATTCAAAGACGGCCCCACATCACAAACCCCCCCCCCCAGGAATTTAAGGATATCGTCAAATCCTTCCCCAAACAACTCCCAGAGAAACTCTACAAACTCACCCTCCATGAACCCACCCCAGGGACCTTCTTCATGCTTCCCAAGACACCCAAACAAGGCAGACCCATCCCATCTGGCCACAGCACTCTGACTGAAGGACTATCAGGACTTCTAGAAACCTTTCTCCAACTACACAAAGGATCAGCTTCCTGCAGGACACAACCAGCTTCCTCCACAAATTCCAACATTAACAACCTCCCTCAGAACACCATCCTTGCTACCACCGATGTCACCTCCCTAGATATCAACATCCCTCGCAATGCCAGCATCACTGCCTGCCTCCAATATTTACAAGACAATGGGCAACCCGCAGATCTCCAGCCCAAACACAATCGCCAAACTCATCCATTTCATCCTCGCCCCTAACAATTTTACACTGAACAACAAACACTTTGCCCAAACCGTGGGAACAGTCTTGGGTACTAGGATGGCTCCCTAATATGCCATCCTTTTCATGGTCCACCTTGAAGAAGAATTTCTGGACAAACGCACCATGAAACCAATGATATGCCTGAGATAAATCGATGATATTTTCATCCACTGGACAGACGACCTAAACTCCGTCATAGAGTTCCATCCCAACTTCAACAACCACCATCTGTCCCACAAGAGTTCCTAGAGCAGGTCTTCTAGAGAAACAGGCAGTCTGGATTTAAAATTTGCCAGTGATGGAGAATCCACCATGGTAATTTGTTCCACTGGTATTCCCCTCACTGTTAAAAAGGCATGCCTTATTTCCAGCCTGAATGTGTCTAGCTTCATCTTCCAGCCATTGGATTGTTAGATCTTTCTCTGCTAGACTGAAGAAGCCATTATTAAATATTAGTTCCCCTTGTAGGTTCTTATTCTGTGCATTTAAAAGCCTACTGGGTCAGATTCCCTGGACTTCAGTGGAGCTATGCTGATTTACACCAGTGGTGGGCCAGTGTTTGTTGGTTCAGAGCACACTGCCCCAAGAATTGGTCCTTGGGAGGGAAATCTTTGCTTAGTGAGTGACTTTCCTTCTGTGCTGGGCTCAGCTCTCTCTACCAGCTTAGACTTCGGTAGGAAAACATTCTGCAGCCTAATAGACCGAGTGCTTCTGAAACTGCCTAGATACTTGGCTTCAGTTATTCTTTGCTCACTGTCACTCTAAACCATTTGGAGTAATTAAACATGATCCTGTCCTAGAACTCCTCTGAACATGAGCTCACGTGGTTTTTTTTTTTCTTTGCCAAGAGTGTCTGGTGAATTAATTTAGAAATATAAACGATGAACAAATTAAGTGAAGGGGGGTGTGCGTGTGTGTGTTTGAGAACCTGATCCAGTTTTAATCCAGGTTAAATTAGCCAGCGAATGCACTTGGGGAGGACAGGGAAGAATAATGGGAAGGAATTAGAGCCAGCTACTGAAGTGGCATGGAACCAGCATGCAGATACCTATCTGGGTCACTTGCTGCTGAAGAAGATGGAAGGACAAGAAGCAAATGGCCAGAAGCTAAGAAAGAAAATGTTTGAACTAGACATTTGTCCTAAGGGGGAAATATGCTGGGTGCAGGTGTTAAAGGACCATAGAGATGCAGGGAGTTGTCTTGTGACCTGTCCAAGATGAGAGTCGTTTGCAGAACCCGCCTACGGGCATTCAAACAGCAAGATAAGATTAGTTAGCAGGAGTATCCAAGGAGCACATAGAGGTCCCAGCTCTGATCAGTGCCCCATTGCGCTAGGTGCTGCATGGACACAGAGTGAGAGAGAGTCCCTGTCCCTAGGAGGGAGGAAATCATGATCAGAATTTATTATCTGTCTGTGAACGGGCTCGGGACTGGGGACTTTCCCAGATCCCATCGCTCAGGTAGATGTGTTTGTTAGGAACCCGGCGGCAAAGAGAGCCCAGATTCAAGGAGGGGGAGGCAGGGCACAAGGTGTGGGCTTCCTAGCGATGGAAGTGGCTACCATTGGCACTTCACTGAGCATTTTCCATCCCTGGAGGCGTGTTCCCATGGGGATTCAATGAATGTGCACACCAGCATGTTGGGTGTGGGATAAGAGTGCCCAACCGGGAAGCAGGGGTGGAAGCGCTGGTGTGCCCGAACACATCAAGCATCATTATTCCCACGCTGTAGGGAGGGATCCTAATTCGGACGCATGCACAGCAAGCTAGTGGCAAAGCCGGCAGGCATAGAAACCTCCTTGTGCCAATGCACTAGATCACCCTGCTTCCTCTGGGCTGAGTTAAGTCTCATTTCCTTTGCTCATCCTCCTATTACCGGAGTTACCAAACAACCCTTGATTTGATTCCTTCTAAGTGGGTGGCTTTAATCTAGGGGCAGCAGGGGTGAATTGGCAGCGGGCACTCCAATCGTCAGTGAGGGATGCAATAGAAAGACCTAGGTAGTAAACGAGATCCTCTTTATCCTGGCTCTCCTTGCTGCATTCTTTGATTGTATGCGGATGGCTAAAGGTTACAGTCTCGCCTTTGGTTAATGATCAAGACATGATTAATGCTGCCACAGAGGGTGACTCATGCATGGAGATGAGACCCTGGCTCAGCTGCCACTCATGGCTCGTTAGCAAGTTCAGAAATGAAACGGCGGCTGACTGCCTCGTGGGTGTCTTACCTCTCGAGTCGCCGTTTGAATTCCTGTCCAGAGGCTTAGCGCCTGTGTGGCGTTACTGTGTCAGGGCTGTGTCAGAGGGTGCCCGTGGTCATGTCCTTCATAAGAACACTTGCCCCTTATCTTTTCGACTTTGTCATGGCAAGGAAAAGTGGTTGAGTCTAATAATAACAGGTAGCACTTGTACATCAGTAGACCTCAAAGCACTTTAAAAAGGAGGCAAGTGGCCTTAGCTCCATTTTACTGAGGAGGAAAGTGACTTGCCCAGGGTCACCCAGCAGCGGAGGTGGGATTGGAAGCCAGGTTTCTGGACCCCCACGCCACACCACCTCCCTTAGGCCTCAGCTATGACTTGCCCGACTGCAGTCAAGCTGCCTGTGTTACCCTGCACCAACACCAGGAAGCAGGCTGGATGTCACTAGTTTGTGTTAGGTAAGCTCAGCCTATATTTGGCCTTGTTTCCTGATCAAGCCAAATGCTCTGATTAGAAGCTTTCCGGGGCAGGGGCTGGGGCTGTCCAGTGCCGTGCCCAGTGAAGCTCTGATCCGGAGGGTGTAGCAATACTGGACCATGTTGCATCGGAAGCTCTCAACGTGCTTTACCATGGTGGGTGAGCGTCGTCGTCCTCCTTTTACAGAGAGAGGCAGTGACCTGCCAGCATCACACAGACCTGGGAATAGAAGTGGGGGAGCGTGGATCCCAAGCTGGTATCCTATCTCCAGGCTGCTCTGCCTCCTGGAAACCATTTGCAGTAGCTGTAAGAACATAAGAATGGCCAGACTGGGTCAGATCAAAGGTCCAGCTAGCCCAGTGTCCTGTCTTCCGACAGTGGCCAATGCCAGGTGCCCCAGGCCAATGCCAGGTCACTCTCAGCAGAGAGGCCCAGAATGACCTGGCCCGGGTGGGTTGAGTGCTCTCCTTCCCTTAGAGGCAGGGCAGCATGGGGGAAGTCTGCACTGCCCGAGGCCATGCTTTGCCAGTTCTGGGGGCCAGTGGAGAGCTAGGAGACCTGCTGGTCTAGATCAGCATAGATCCGTTGACGTCAATGCAGCTTGGGCAGCTGGCTCTGGGACTCCAGGGCTGTCTATCTTGAGTGAAAAGGAGGGTGAAGTTATAAGGAGTGGAATCCTGTTTGCTCTGTTCTCCTCCATCCTCCACTTTCATGGCCTGAACTGAGTGGTAGTGTGGGTTAGTGGCTAGAGCTGGGAATTCCCTGCTCTGCCCCGGGCTGCCGGGTCTCCTTAAGCAAGTCCCTTAGCATTAGGGCCTCAAAAGCACTTAAGTGCATAAATATCTTTGAGGTTCTGGGCCTTTAACTGCTCCATGCCTCAGTTTCCCCATCTGTAATATGCACATAATGCTCCTTTGTAAAATGCTTTGAGATCTACAGAGAGGTTGGATTATGTCTGCCCACCTACCGTAATAACCCCCACCCCAGCAGAGAAAGCGCTGATGCCAGAGCTGGCTGGGCTGGACAAACAAACCCCAGCTCTGCGGGGAGCGGCAATCAATCTAGCGATGGCGAGGAGCCCGCCTGTATCCCCACGCCCTCGCCAAACACACAATACATTTCACTGAGCCTATCGATCAGCGAGGATAACGGCTGCCATGTGCAGTCTATGGAGCTCTTGCAACAAAAGGCAATGAATATACTGCCAGCAAAACAGCTATTGACAAAGTCCCGGAGAGTCTATCTTGTCAGAGGCCGGGGAGGCTGTCGCATCCGGACAGGAGAGATACCGCAGCAAAGGGAACAATGTTTCACTTGCAGACGAGTCGCATGACAAGGGGTGTGGGATTAGCTGCATGCTTAAATTGAAGCCCACACTCATATGGTTTGCTAGATCGGGGTCAGGTCTGAGCCATGTGTGAACAGAAATGGGGAGGAATTGTCTGAGCAAGTATGTCTGGATCTGAGGGGTGCTGTTTGGTAGTGCAAGGCTTCAAAAGGGAAGGGGCTGGATGGTCTCCTAAAAACTCTGCTCCGGGAATTGTTTTGGGGCAGGTCTCTGGCCTGTTCAGATGAGATTATCACAGTGGTCCCTGCTAGCCTTGGGGTCTGATACGCTCGTATCTTTAAGTGCAAAATTGAATGCAACGCATGGGCAGGAATTTCACTGAATCACATTACGTATCTGGCCTGATAAACTGCATGACAAAGAAACTGTAGCCCTAATTAACCATTGCCCTAATCTTAGCCGCCCCTAGCTGTAATCATCACAGAGCCTGAGCAGCTCAGTCATTGATGGGCTTATGTCCACGACACCCCCGGGAGGCAGGGATGTCTTCTCCCCTTTTCCCAGATGGGGAATTGAAGCCCAGGGTAGATTGCAGACAGTCATATAGGAAGCCTGCAGTGGACTGAGGTCTCCCTAAATCCAAGCCCCGAAGCCTTGCCCCCATGACATTCTCCCCCACACTGTGCTGGTAGGGTAGAGCTGGGTAAAACTTTGCACCTGACCGTTTTTTTGGCACCAAATGCAGCTTCGGTGATATGAAAGCATTTTGCAAATCAGTGTCGGTTTTGCCAGATTGTTTCAACTGGGGGAGGGGAAAAATGCTGAAAAACTTCAAAGCAGTTGCCACTTCCTAAAGAAAATATCTTGATTTTTTTTTTTGTCCTTGTAGTGCAGAACTTTTGCAATTGAAACTGAAGGAAACCTCATGAAAAAATCAATTTGAAAACATTACAAAATGCTACAAATCAAAGCCACGCTTTATTTCGGGACGAACAAACTGTTTCGTTCCACCCAAAATGAACTTTTTCAACTTTCGGATGTTGCAAAACATTTCCAAATCGTTTCTTTTCAAGTTGACCTGAAACATTTCCCCCCAACTTCTTGGAATTATCATTGTTTATTATTTGCTGCTAGTGCACCAAAAAATCCATTATTTGCAGAGCCCTGTTCTACCGGGGAAAGCAGTAGTCACTTTGCCTTGCGTCTCAAAGCCCATGTATCTACTTCTGGGAGTTCCGCTGGGTTGATCCAGAGCCATCTCACAGACCTGTGGCACTAAAGTTGCCTCTTATCCTAAAGTGCTTCCCCCCCATTATTCCTCTCACCCTCGAAGATGGTTTATGGCTATTCCCTGGGGATGTTCCTTATCTATATAATTTCATTCATGGCTTGTTTCTCCCCTTAGTTTGATGCATTTGTTCCTGAGCTGTCTCTGGACACAGGCACCCGATGTAATTAGAGTTTAAATTATTTGTGTTATCACTAATGCTATAATGACTTGCATAAGTACCTCGGGAAGAACATAGCCCAGCTGGCTGACTTGCATATCTAATTTATAGTTCACATATAACTCGCAAGAGGGGTTATATATATATAAGAGGGGTTTTTTTAATTAAAAAAACATTAAAAAACCCAGCAAAATTCAGGTCTGGGGCTATTCCACTGGGGCCAGTGGCATGGCACTAGAGATGCATTTGGCCCATTTTGTTTTAACACAGCTGTTTATAAATGATGGGGTCTAAATTAGCTGTTACCTCTCCAGAAAGCTCTTAGAGTCATTGTGGAGGGTTCTCCGAAAACATCCACTCGATGTGCAGCGGCAGCCAAAAAAGCGAACAGAATGTTAGGAATCACTAGGAAAGGGATCGACAATAAGACAGAAAATATCATAATGCCACTATAGAAATCCATGGTACGTCCACATCTTGAATACTGCGTGCAGATATGGTCGCCCCATCTCTAAAAATATATATTGGAATTGGAAAAGGCGCAGAAGAGGGCAACAAAAATGATGAGGGGTATGGAATAGCTTCCAGATGAGGAGAGATTAAGAAGTCTGGGACTGTTCAGCTTGGAAAAGAGACCACTAAGATGGGATATGATTGATGTCTATAAAACCATGAATGGGGTGGAGACAGTGTATAAGTAAGTGTTGTTTATCTCTTCAACTAACACAAGAACCCAATGAAATGAATAGGCAGCAGGTTTAAAACAAACATAGGGAAGTATTTCTTCACACAGTGCAGTCAGTCTGTGGAACTCATTGCCAGGGGATGTTGTGAAGGCCAAAAGTATAACTGGATGAAAAAAATAACTAGATCAGTTCATGGAGGTTAGGTCCATCAATGGCTATTAGCCAGGATGGTCAGGGACACAACCCCATGCTCTGGGTGTCCTTAAGCCTCTGCTTGCCAGAAGCTGGGAATCATAGAATCATAGAATATCAGAGTTGGAAGGGACCCCAGGAGGTCATCTAGTCCAACCCCCTGCTCAAAGCAGGACCAATCCCAACTAAATCATCCCAGCCAGGGCTTTGTCAAGCCTGACCTTAAAAACCTCGAATGGGTGATAGGGGATGGATCACTTGATGATTACCTGGTCTGTTCATTCCCTCTGAAGCATCTGGCACCGGCCACTGTCAGGTGACAGGATACTGAGCTAGATGGACCATTGGTCTGACTCAGTATGGCCATTCCTATGTTCTTAAGTGATTTCTGATATAGAAAAGATCTGTTGGACTTGGGTATTTTTATTTACTCTTTCATAACACAAGAACCTGCACAGGGACATCCTATGGACTTAAAAAGCAACAAATTTAATACTGATAAAAGGAACTTCTGTTTTATGTAACCTGCTTTACCTGTGGAACTCACTGCTACTGTATATCACTGAGGTGAGGAGCTTAGTGGGATTCAGCAAAGGATTACAATGGAATGCTGGTTCAATATGAGTGTCAGTTCGTCCCAGAAAAGGGGATGTTGGGAATTGTAGTTCAAAGGGGGATGGGAGTCATAGGCTGGCACAGCAAGGAATGCTGGGAAGGAGCATTGAGATATAAGCAACCCTTTCCCTCACAATGGGAAGTCACTAGGTGAAAGGTGTTCTGGAAGAAGCAGAGAGAGAGAGAGAGAGAGAGAGGTCTAAGAAGACAGGCAGATAGCTGGAGAAGGTGCCCCGAGCAGGGGGCGTTGTTTTGACTAGAGAGCCAGACAGAGCCAAAGCCAACAGGGGACTTGTCCATGAAGCGGGTCGAGCAGAGGAGGTGGGCTTGGGAGAAGAGAAGCTGGGAGCATACATGATGGCGCCTAATGCCCGTTTCATTGTGTAAGGCTCAAAGGCTGGAGCTCTGGGGAAAGGGAGGGTGTGAGCGCCCACTGGACTCCGAGGGACCAGCAGGGGGCGCTGCTGCTGCTATCCCCCTGTGAGGGGTGAAGACTGACCCAGAGACCCGGGTTCAGTTCCCTGCACTGCCACAGACTCCCTGTGTGACTTTGGGCCAGTCACTTGGCCTCTCTGTGCCATAGTTCCCCACCTGTACACTGCAGATAACAGCCGTGCTCAGACTCAGGGGCATGTGAGGGTAAATACTCACTATAGAGATGGGGCTAAGTACCACACATAGACACATCCTCGATGCAGGGCCCTGGCCTAGGGGAGAGCCTGGGAGAAATTTTTGTGGTTTTCAGTTGGACTTTAGTTTTTGGTTAAACTCCCCAGCCAGCGAGGGGCGAGCTGAGACAGTCAAGCCATTGCTCCAGCGATCTGTGGAAGCATCTCCCAACAGAGACGGGAGAACACATCGCCTGGGGCTCTGAACTACACTGGACCATGCCCTCGAAAATATCCAACTGGGCCCACTGGCGGCTGGGGCTGGACCCACTGGAGCCCAGCAGAACTGTTCTACTTCTCACCTCCAGGGGGTTCCCCAGGCTTTCTGTCTCACGCCGTGTTCTAAGGTGCAAATGAATTAGGGGCCTGATTCTCCTTTCCCTGAGGCCAAGGCGATCCTTCCTTGCTCCTGACTCGCGCCAGCCTATCACAGATTGGAGTGCGAGGGCTTCAGGCTGGGGGGAAGCGCCATGTCTCGTAAGGAGAGAATGACTGAATCAGGCAGAGAAAAACCTTCCCTGCCCTAAGCCCGTGTGGATCAGTGCTGTTTAATCTACTCCTGCTGTCTCTTCCCCCCGCCCCTCGTCCCATCTGGAGCCGTACGAATGCCACAGATGGCCATGTGGATGCCTGTGCTCCTGCTCTGGAATCTTTCCTGCATCTCTCCCTAGAGGAGGGAGTCTCCAGCCGGGCAGATGGACCAACTGATTATTTTTATCCTTTCATTAAGCAGCTGGAGATACTGCCGTGATGTTAACCTTACAGTATCCCCTGCTGCCAAAAGCAACCGTCTGCCCGGCCTGGGCATAGAATCATAGAATCATAGACTATCAGGGTTGGAAGGGACCCCTGAAGGTCATCTAGTCCAACCCCCTGCTCGAAGCAGGGCCAATTCCCAGTTAAATCATCCCAGCCAGGGCTTTGTCAAGCCTGACCTTAAAAACCTCTAAGGAAGGAGATTCTACCACCTCCCTAGGTAACGCATTCCAGTGTTTCACCACCCTCTTAGTGAAAAAGTTTTTCCTAATATCCAATCTAACCCTCCCCCATGTTCAGTGCAGATCTGCATGACTGCTGGCAAGACGTGGGCCTGGGTCACAGTGGCACAAAGGCCGCATGGGTTGCAACTCTGTCTCTGGACATTGGCAGCTTGTATTGATACACCGAGCATGTGGCCTCTTCCATCTGCTTCCTTGAATTCTGCTTAGCTGGCGACTTGGTTTCACGCCAAGCGCTCTAGAGACTGATTCTTCATAGGCAATTTCTCAGCAGGAAAATCAACACTCTGGATTTTACTGCAGCACCTGGTGGCCCCAGCTGAGGTAAGCACTGCCTTGTGCGAGGTACGGGACATACACACAGTCAGAGCTGCAGGGAGCTTATGGTCTAGATAGACAACGCAGAGGAAGGAAGGATTATTGCTGATGTTTTACAGGTGGGAAACTGAGGCAGAGAGTTGAAGTGACTTGCCCAAGGTCACCCAAGGAATCTGTGGCAGGGTTAAGGAGCTAAAGTCGGGGGGCTCCCTCTATGTACTTAACATACAGCATGTCTCCTCCAGGCCACTGGACAGCTGTTACAGGGAACTGCAGCCTGGCTGTTAGGATCCCAAGGCTGAAGCTAGCTGCTGGAGCTCAGGGGATAAATCAGTGTGGATGTTGGCTCTAGATGTGCCTGGGAATTCACTCCCTACGGAACAGCGCTATTCCTAGCCTGTTAACTATATTACTTTCAAAACACTTCCCTTACCCCCTCGCTGACAGCCGCCCTGCCTGGTCTCCCTTTCCTTTGCAGAGGGCCTCCACAGGGGCATCTTCATTGCACTCTAAACCCATGTCTATGGCACTTGGGCCTGTTGACTAGGTATTTGCAAGCCCGCAGCTTGAGCATCCAAACTGCGTTGTAAACCTGGGCTTACAGTGCTGGGCCTGGATCTCTCGTCCATGCTAACGAGTCCACACTTCGCTACGCAGAGCTTCTGACCCAGGTCTGTGGCTTGAGCTGCGTCCACACTACAAAATGACAAGGCTTGGATCCACAGCAAGACTTAGCCTCTTCCCCCCAGCTCTAAGCAGGGTTCTAAGGCCCGAGTCAGACAGCTTTGTGTGCGGAGGGAAGAGGGAGCTCAAACCTGAGTCAGCCCGCAGGTTGCTGTGCAGCGCAGACATACCCTATGAGGGCAAGGCACTGCTTTCCTCCAGTTCCTTTCTGTCTGGTAAAAGAAGGCATGATTTTCCTGTGCAGCATTCAGCACCGTGGAGAGTACCCCTCCAACTCCAGCCCCTGCTGGTCTTTTGCCTCAAGCTAGCTGGGAATTGACAGGCGCCGCTAGATCAGTGGTTCTCAACCAGGGGTACGTGTATCCCTGGGGTTCACAGAGGTCTTCCGGGGGTACATCAACTCATCTAGCTATTTGCCTAGTTTTACATAAAAAGCACTAGCGAAGTCCGTACAAACTAAAATTTTATGTGATTTGTTTATACTGCTCTGTGTACAGGACACTGAAATGTAAGTACACTATTAATATTCCAGTGGATTTATTTTATAATTATATGGTAAAAATGAGACAAACAGCGACTTTTCAGTATTAGCGTGCTGTGACACTTCTGTGTTTTTATGTCTGATTTTTTAAGCAAGTTGTTTTTAAGTGAGGTGAAACTTGGGGGTACGCAAGCCAAATCAGACTCCTGAAAGGGGTACAGTAGTCTGGAAAGGTTGAGAGCCACTGGGCTAGATCAGACCTGAGGTCCACTTAGTCCTGCCCTCGAAGCGCCAGACGATGGTGTCGGAACCCCGCAGTGGCAGATGTGGGGTTATCTACCCCCACGCTGGTCTTGGCCTTGTCTCCGATAACTAGAGATTGGCTTACGCCCCGAAGCGTGAGGTTTAATATCCCTGCCAAAATTGTTGGTGTCATTAATTGTGGTCCCTCTGGATATTTTTATCCATGTCAATGTCCCATCCCTTTCCGAATCTCACCTGTGCTTGGCCTCTCAGTGGCCTCCTGGCGCAGTGATAGTCGTGTGACTGTATTTCATTCCGTTGGGTCTGGATTGATACTTCGGTGACCCTGTCCCCTCGCCGTTGTGCTAAAACAAGAGGGGAAAGTGGGGCACCCAGATCTGAGCTGCAGTGAGGCGCCCTCTTGCTGATCCCTGCCTCCGCCCACCAGGGAAGATTGATGGGGGCGGGGAGCAGGCGGTTTTGATATTGCTTCCGAAGCACCTGTTGATGTGTTTAATACTTGCTATTATACCCCTGGATCGTCTCCTGAGCCAAAGAAGCCAGATCCCTCCAAAGGGGGTGTAACACAGGAGCAGGTCCCAGTTCGGAGCCCAGCCCCTAGGCTAAGAGAAGTGTTCCACCGAAGCAAACTGCCCCGGAGCACTGTGGACTTGCACAGAGGGGGAGGCTATTGCTCCTTGGCCCTCCCATCAGCCCAGAGCGGTGAATCTCACTCGGTCTGGGAGGGGGAGTGTCTGTCTGTCAGAAGTGGCTCCTACAGCTGGCGGCGTTAGAGGTGAGAACAGACTTTGCTTTTAGTAGAACCCCTTCTGCGTTTGATGTGGGACAGATGCTTTGCAATAACACGGCAGATCCCAGTGGCGTAGTGACGGGGTCAGGCAAATGGATTCTACCCCCAGTTCTGCTGCTGGCCCGGCCTGACCTGGGGCAGGTCACTTAGGGCCACCCTTTCAAAATGGATTTTGCTGCCTGATTTGGAGCGCCAGGGCTGTAGAATGTTGGTGCCTCAGTTTCCCCATCTGTAAAATAGGACTTTGCTTTCATACCTCTGTTTACAGTGCCATGCACGCCATTATTAGTAACAAATGTGCACATGGTGGGTACACCATGACTGGAGTAGGAGGACTGGGCCCAGGTCTTCAACCTCCTGAGGGGCTGCCCTCACCTCTGCACTACAGAGTCATTCTCTCTCTCTCTCGTTCCCCAATGACTGTTCCACGATGGATAAATACTGAACTAGTTGCTGGACCAGAGAGAGAGTAGGAAACGACTTTGCAGCCCAGTGGCTAACACACCCACCTAGGACATGACCTGGGGCCACTTCCCCTGCTCCAATTACTCTTCCCAATTACTGGGTAAATAATGGAGCGGCTTCAAGAAGAGAGCCCTTCATCAGAATATCCCTTCGTGCTGTGGTCAGAATGCTTACCGGAGAGGTGGGAGATCTCTTCAAAACCTCCCCCCGCTCCGCTGGCAGAGAGAGGGGAATACCTGGATCACCCACATCCCAGGTACCACTCTAACCACTGGGCTACAGGTTAGGTACCGCAGCCTCCTCTGGCTGTTTTGCATGGAGCGACGCCTGCCCTGACTCATCCCGACAAGAAGCAGCCTAGGCGTTTAAGCTGCCCAGCTCCAGGAACATGGATCGCTCAGTAGAGGCAGGCCCCTCCCTGCAGCCTGGATTTCAGTATCTGGCTCTGGGAGAGGGGTGGGGGCTAGGACACTCATCTCATCAGCATCTCCCATTGGCTAGCTTAGGCGGCTCCCCGCTTTGCCTGCTGGCTTTTGTGGCTCACAAGCAAAGCTGCCTCTCTCTCTTCCCATGCCTCGCCGGGGGCGGGGGCGAAGGTGCCTCGCTCAGGCTTTGGGGGCCGGTGGTTCTTCTGTGACTTTTCTGGATACCCCAATGCTGAGCGTTGCAACGCCGAAGTCCCTTTATGGATCCAGGCCTAAATGACTTGCCCAAATTGACACACGGAGTCGGTGGCAGAGCTGGGAATTTCACCTAGAGCATCGGTGTCTCAATTTGGTGCCTTAGCCATAAAAACCACCCAAAAGATCACTGGGGTGAGAGGCAGATTCAAGCTGCGACTAATATGTCAGGAGTTCATCTCCAAATCAGAGCCAGGAAGACAAATGATCTCCTGAGTCAGCTCACGCTGGAACCTCTAGGTGTGATTCCTCTACCCAGACCAACCAGCTCCTGGAGTAGGGCTTTCTGTTGCAATCAACACCTGAGCGAACTGGCATTCAAATCAGAGTGCCAGGTAGCGGGAGTTACTCTTCAGAGAGCTCAGTTCTCCTGACTGGAAAACAGTGGGGCCGAAATGGCAGAAGCTGCCTGCTCCGGGGCATCTCAGTCTGTTTCTTAAAAAGGAAATAATCTAATGGAGATAATAGAGAAACCTACCTCCCACTTTGTCTCCCTAATTCATTTGGCTCACCAAATGCTTCTTTGGCATGAAGCATTCGTCAAGTTCCCCCCCGCCCCCTTTCCTGCAGCTAATTTGTGCATACACGGAGATGTCTCCATCGAGAGCGGGTTAGGGCTTCGTGACTTCTTCGTCAGGTGGTGGCACACCACTGGAGTTCACTCAGCTGGTCCCATTTTCTAGTTACAGATAAAAACCGCTGTGATTTTAGGAAACAAAAACAACAAGTTGGAAGTGAATGTAATCCTGGTGACTGACGGGGGATGGATCACTTGGTGTTGACCTGTTCTGTTCATTCCCTCTGGGGCACCTGGCTTTGGCCACTGTTGGAAGACAGGACACTGGGCTAGGTGACCCAGTATGGCTGTTCTTATGTCCTGCTGAGCGATGCCCCCTGCCAACCGCTGTGGCCTACTGGTGAGGGGACGGGGCTGGTAACCAGGACTCTTGGGTTGTCTTTGTCCATGGATCATTGTGTGACCTTGGATAAATCACTTCCATTCTGTCTCCATTTCCCCACGAGTAAAATGGAACGAAAGCTACCTACCTGCCTTTGCAAAGTGCTTTGGGAGCTTCAAATCGGACGCATGCCATCCCTACAAAGTGTTGCTTAGCCATGGGACAAGCACGGCACGTGCCATGGGGTGTGACTTCCCCCGGCTTAGACGGGTCAGGGCCTGAGGGTCATTTTAGTTCCATCATCGGCATGGAAGCCAACTGAACTTGCCTCTTGGCAACGGAAAGTCAGATGAACGGAGCTCTTCAGCTTATGACCTTTGCCACATTACTTCACTTCTGTGTCGTAGCTTCCCCCTCATGGCTCCTCCGCTTTACGCCTGGCTGACGAGAGCCCTGTCTCCCCCGGGCCATGTCTCCCTGTGCCTCAAGCTGAGAGGAAAAGTGCTACGGGAGGGGTTATGGGATATATAAACTGAGGAGGGGTAATTCTCAGGCGCCCACATCCAGTGGCTTTGTAAATCAGCCAAGGCAGGGGGCAGACGCAGGCCAAGTGCGTGTGAAAGGCTACCGCGGCCAGGGGGGTGGGGGGAAGTGACTGAGGGTAACGCGATGGCAGGTCAGGCGCTCTGCTCTCGGAAAGCCCCTACCGCTTTGTCTGCGCCGCCGTGATCTATACAAGGGGGAAGAGCCCAGCCCTTTGTCCCTGGAGCTCGGATCCCAGCGCTGGAAGGAGCGCAGGACACAGACGGTGCTGTGCGGCAAGACGCAGCGTGCGGTTTGTTTTTTGTGAGGAGCGACAGGTGTAGCTCGGCTGTGGGAGTAAACGGAGACAAAGCTCCCAGGGCAAGTGCATGAGAGCAGTGAAGCAAGGGGGCTGGGTTCTAATCCTGCCTCTGCCACTTGTCCAAGTACCGGCTCCTTCCACCCTGTAGCTGTTTAGGCCACAAGCAAAGGACAGCCCCTGTCGCCAAAGAGCTATCTGTACATATAGCATCTAGGACGCTGCTCCTGGCTGGGGCCTCTAGGCCCTACAATAATACACAGAGTAGTAATGAGAGCCAGGGGGCCTGGGTTCTCTTCCTGGCTCGGCGTCCGTGCTTCAGTTTCCCCACTTGTGAAATGGGGACATTCGTACCCACATCTCGGGGGAGGCCCGGGGTGTCGCTCATTTGCAGTGCGCTTGGAGATCCTCTGGTGCTGCCCATGGGACAGGCATATTTGCTGTTATCTCCTTTCACCCAACTCCTGCCAGATCCCAGGATGAAGCTGAGCATCTCAAGCCCACGTGGGTGGGTGTTGTACATCCAGGCAGGTGGCCCGGGGCATGCGGCTCCGAGAGCGGAGGAGAATTCACTGCTGCTTTGTTCCTCTGGAGCAGCAAGGAGCAGGGGAGAGCACGGCGGGTGCCGGAGAAGATGCTTCCCACTTGTGTTGACTCCGAGCCAGGCCCATCAGCCAGCTGCACCACATTGCGGCCAACTAATGGCTGGCACTGCTTCCCCCTTCACAAAGCTCTTCAATCAAGAAATCCCTCTGCCTTCTCCCAGCAGGTGAAGTAGGAACAGGAGAATGATCCTTAGCCAGGCTGGGCTCGTGATCCTGCCCAGCAGAGTCATGAATAGTTACATCTCCATGAGGGCTAGGGCCAGAGGTGCAGGGAGTGAGTCCTTTGGCCTGATTCTGGTCTCACATACGCCAGCTTAACTACCTTGACTTCAGTGACTTTCCCCAGCGCGAGTGATGGGAGAATCGGGCTCCGGTCTATCTTTCCTCGGGGCCCATTGAAATCAAGGGGAATCTTTCCATTGACCTCGGTAGGTGTTGGATCAGTCCCAGAGGCGTTAACGGTGCATGAATCTCCGCTGCGGGGGAGGGAGGGTATGCACACAACCTCATTGCAAGTATCAAGGTGGAGACACAAGGAGACCCTATCCTGTTAGAAGGGACCGCAAGGGTCATCTAGTCTAAACCCCTGCCAAGATGCCCACAGTGCAAATTAGAGCAGCCCAAAGACTGCCCTAACTTGCCACTGTAAAGATACAGACCATTTGCAAAATGTGATTTCAAACCCCACCAAAGTTCAGGACTCCTTGGATCTGGGGGGTTTCATTCAGGCCCTTTTATACAGCATTTATCACCAAAATAACTGAGTGCATAAACTGCTGTGCCCCTGACTACTTCTCACTGGTAAATTACCTGTATTCCAAGCCCACTTCCGTAAGGGAATCAGCAGCCAGATGAAAGGGAACCCCCCTCTGTAACAGTCACCTCTTCCCAGCAGTGGGCCAGGGGGTAGTGAAATCAAGGCAGGCAGGCAGATGCTGCAGCCATGAGTGTGGTATAAATATCTAAATTACTCCCCGCAGCGAGATGCTCACCTGAGGTAGAAAGCCGCAGGTTCATTCAACCTGGGAAATGAATGAGAATGAAGTGGAAGAGTTTTCACATGACTCATCCCCTTATATTTCACAAAGTATCAATCCCCAGAGCAAGGATGGAAGGTTCAGGCGTGTGGGCAATATTTGCACCGGAGACACAAATACAGACGCATTGTTAATGAAATGAACATTACTGGGACTGAAATGCTGAGATCCTTATTCTTGGGTTATTCAAACAAACAAATCTGAACGGAAGAATTTATGGCATTGGGAAACCTTTGGGCTGGCTCCTCAGCTGTGCCCTTGTAGACCAACTGAGAATCTGACCTGTTCATAAGAATAGCCAGACTGGGTCAGACCAAAGGTCCATCTAGCCCAGTGTCCTGTCTTCTGACAGTGGCCAATGCCAGGTGCCCCAGAGGGAATGAACAGAACAGGGAATCATCAAGTGATCCATCCCCTGTCGCTCATTCCCAGCATCTGTTCACTTTCACAGCTGTAATAAAGATGAGACTGTGATTTCAGATGGTTTCTGCGTATGATCAAAGAGGGAACCCGTGAGCCCTGTTAAGGAGCTTTTGCAAAAAGTGGATAATTTCAGCATCACATAATTGTTATTAAAGATTTACGGGACTTTTCTTTCAAATCACTCGGAGCACATTTCTGCTCCACTTTTACTAGCTGGCCACTTCTATTAAGCAAACGCTCATTGATGGGCCCTTGAGTTTAATTTTATTCCCCCACTTCTCTGCGATTGCAATTCCATGGAGTTCAAGAGTGGGATTGGGCCTATTATTATGATTTATGTGTATTTCTGTAGGGCCTGGGAGCCCCAGGCAAGGACCAGGCGCAATGCAGACACAGAACAAAAAGATGGTTCTTGCCCCAGAGCGCTTACCGCGATGTCCTTGCTCTTTTAGACAGCTGATGGCACTCCGCGGCTGGAAGCATGCTCTCCGGGTTAAAGCACAAGGCTAGGACTCCGGTGATGTGGGTTCAGGTATTAGCTCTGACACTGACTCTCTGCTTGACCTTGGACAAGTCACCTAGGCCCAGATTGTCAAAGGTATTTAGACTCCCAATGGGAGTTAGGAGCTTAAATATCTTTGGCAATCTGGGACTTTCAGTGCAAAGGGGAATGCAAATCTATTCCTCTCTTGGTCAGTTTAGACCAGTGGTTCTCAACCTATTTATCATTGTGGGCCGTATATGCAGCTCTCTGTGTGTTATGTTATGTGGGCTGCATCCGCACAATATATATACTATTTGCATGGTCCTGGGGATGTCACATGGGCCACACGTATGTGCTGATTGGGCCGCAAGCAGCCCACGGGCTGCAGGTTGAGAACCACGCTTATCATGCGTTTGTACAGCACCTGACACATGGGGTCCTGATCTCAGATGCATTCCCTAAGAACTACCATAATACTCCTCCTCCTCCTCAATCATTTCACACGCAAGTGTGCATCCGTCTGGTACAAATCTGGCCCACGGGGATACAAAGTATTGAAGTTAGCAAAAGAAATTTCCCATTTCCCAGCTTCTTCCCCTGTGTTCCTTCTTCCAACACATCCTCTAGAAAGAGCGAATTTCCATTGCCAGGCAGAGGCTAGAATACCTTCCGTACTGTTCAATCATATGGCCAGGGCCTCAGCAAATGGCTTTCTTATTTCCCAGACTGTGGAATTTTAATGAATCTGAGCATCACTGTCTCCCCAGTGATTCTGCTTCATCAGCTCCCAGGAAACAGCTGACCAAAGCCCCTTAGCAGGGGTCAATTTAGATTTCAACAAGTGATTAGCTTCTTAGTTCCCTCTGGAATTAGCCCCCTTGAATAACTTTCTGCAACCCATTACTTTCCCACTGCGGACGCTGAGGGCAGGAGGTTGAATTTTGATTTAAATATATAGTGTCGGGCTCGGGAGTTGGGGTTTGTGCGTTTTCTTCCCACGACTAAACCTCTGTCTCTAGGTGGCTTGTGGCTGTGTCCGAGAAAAGCAGAGTCTGTCTCGAAATGCTCGATAGGGAGTCAGAAGATCTGAGTTCAGATCCCTGGTTCCGTCACAAACTCCTTAATGTGCAGATTCCAGGCAGGAAGCCAGCTGCCATGGGCAGAGAAGGAATAGACTGAAAGGTGGATTGCCCATTTACGGCAACATCTGGGATGGATAAGTGAGCCATAGGCTTGGAGCGTCCACTTCACCACCTGGTGTCCAGTGCATCAGAACAGCCAGACTGGGTCAGACCTGGAGACACGACCAATTGCGCAGCCCACATGTCTCATTGTTGCTCAAGAAATCCTGATGCGGCTCTGCCCTCTTTGCGTGGTCGGCATCTCTGCTCATCCGTTTCCTTCCAGCTGCCTGCGTGTCACCTGTTCTCTGCCTCTCCCAGGCAGAACTGTATACCCCCTTGTACCGGCAGGGATCTCGCTCAGCGTTAGAGAACGCTCTGTCTTACAGGGCCCATCTGCCACCATTCCTGGGTTTTGCTCTACCCTCTCCCTGGAAGGTAGTCAGGGGCTGATTGAGGCAGCTGTTCCCGGCTCATACAGGCAGCCTTTATTATTCATCACCTGGTAAAGGAGTCATGCATGTACCGTGGCTACCTGCTCTCACCTGGCTAGGCCCAGCTGCTCCAACTGAGACCTTCTAGGAGAGCAAAGGGAGTGGCTATGCTTCCACACGGGTTGGAGTGTTCTCAGTACCTGACTCCTCTTCCCAGAGGGGCATGGCATTACCTGACTCCTCCCAAAGGGGGTGAAGTTACAGGGCTCAGCGTCCTTATTATCAGAGAAGGGCCTCAGCTGGAACCAGCCTCCCCTTCCCCCAGCATGTTGGCACCTCGGAACTCCATGCCGCAGGTCCCTATCTGCTTATTAAAGGGCCAGGCCTACTTATACATTTCACTTCCTTGATCGTATATGTCACGGCTGGGCCAGGTCTCATATACTGTGGCTTTCAGCTCGCTCTTGGTTAGCGTGGCCAACTCCTGAAATTTTATTATAAATCTGATGATATTTGGTGTTTTACCAAATGCCCCAGCTCCTGGAGTCATTTGATTTATGGGGAACTTCTGCTTTTTTTTTTTTTTAAAGTAAGTTTCTGGCTCTCCCGACTTGGGCAAAAAGCTTGAAAACACATGCCCCCTAAGGGCTCAACCCCTGAAGGCAAATAAACAGAACCCCAGATTTATTACTTTAAAAAACCTGTCGATTTGTAAGCCAGTGTCATGATTCTAGGGGGGCCGAGCTCGTGATGTTTTAGCCCTTGGGGTTGGCAAGGTCGCATGGTCCCCATGAATGTGTCACATCGCATTGGCGCTAGCTTTCCAGCTCTGTCTGGTCCTGCCTTCCCTTTCTGCCCCTGCAGGTTTCCAGCTGCAAACGCCTCAGTTGTTGGGAGGGTACACAAATGGAGGCTGCTGTTTATACAAGGAATGGGGCTGTCGACTTCCTGTGGCCTGGAGATAGCTTCCATGCTTCACGGTGTCTTAATTTCCTTGCGGTCGCCTGACTGTCTGATTGAGTCCAGTGCTCTGCTGTCTTGCGGTTGGTTCGATGGTCAATTCCTCCAGCGGGTTTGTCTTTTTAACAGCTGAGGAATAGAGCATTGCCAGGCTGAGCTGATTTGTCTTCATCGGGCAGGGTTTAGTTGGATGGGAGATTGCTAGGGAAAAGCCAGGAGTTAGTGACCCAGAGACAGTGCTGTTTCTATTGGCATCAGTCCTGATCTAATGCCCCGGCACAGCGGTAGGGATGCTGTACAGGGTCCTGGTGTTACCATCTCAAATGGGACCAAAAAACCAAAGTCTTTAGATGTGTATCCATCTGTCTCATTGCGATGATCATCCATCAGAACTCTTGAGAAGCCAGCTAACCCCAATATCCCATGCACATTCCAGCTCTCCTTCCCTACTTCCCCTACAGATCCAATGAGATTAGCTAGTTACTAACTTCCTATTCTCTATTATTATTTTTATTATCGTAGTACCCATGGGCTTCCATCAGGGCCTCCCTGAGCCAGGCGCTGTACAAACTCTTTATTAAACAGTGTATAACACTGGGTATGTCACAGCTGTTGCATTCTGCCCAGAGGTGGCTGCCTTTCAGTGTTGCTTGGCTCACAGCCTATAGGTACAGTCTGGATGATCCTTTGCAAAGCAGTTTGGGAGCCCAGCGCTGTGTAAACAGGAAGCCGTGTTCATTTTCTTTGCTGCTGTCAGAACATAAAATCTCGCCCCTGGTAAGAAAAACAAGAGACCCTCCTGGAGAATGAGCCTGTGGGCTCTGTGTCTCTGGTGGCCCCTGGCTATTGGCTGAGTTTCATAGGCAAGTAGATGGATGTAGATGCTGGGATAGGAAGGAAACTGTTCTATTGGGGAAGATTCCCTGGCGTCTCCTCGACAATGGAACAGATGAGAGCAAAGGGTACAATGTGAAGGTTTGGAACAGATTAGAGGAAAGGTACAATGCAAAGGTTTATAGAGGCTCTTTGATGTTCTATTAACCATGGAGCTATCATTTGAGATACCGCTGGTAGCAGGCAGCATAAATATATAAGCCTGGTGATAAAGTCTAGGCAGCTTCCAAATGGCCGCAGTAGCGTCGTGTAAGATACGGGTTTATCACAAGTGTGGCATCCCGCAGCCCCCGGTGAATCAGTACCGCGAGAGGCTCATTTCTGGGGATAACACTGGCTCAGGTGGGATTAGCGTTTAGCATCTCACTTGTAGGCAAAGGTTTGTGGCTGGCCAGGGATACAGAGAGCCTGAGTCTCCCTCTTCTCAAAGCAGGATGAGCAGGGAGTCACTCTGTTGAAATCAGTGGAGATCATCTGGCTAAACACAATATGAGAGCAGAAATTGCCACCGCATGGATGGGAGACCTCCAGGATCGACGTAGGCGGCATTGCTGAGCCAGTACCACAGCGCAGTGCTGGAGGGTGTCTTCGGTTATGGCAGAAAACTGAGGTCCTGACCACTCGGGATCAGTAAAGAATCCAGAGTGCTTATAGCAAGGGCTGGCGTATTAACCTGGAATTTGGACAGCAGCCCTGTATTTGTGATTACATTCAGCCTGCTGAATCATCCCTACCATTCCAGCTGGCTCTTTGCCTCCTGTGGTAAACTGACATGTAGCTTTGCTGTCAGCTGTTAGAGAACTTCCCCGTTCTGCCTCAGAGCTGACTGCATTTCAATGGTCGGCGGAGTGGTTTGCCAGAGATATATTCTGTGCAGTCCGTTCATTAGTCACACCGCTTACTGCTAACCATGTGCTCCCCTTGGGAGCCACATTCTCCTGCTGCAAGTGCTTCTTCGCTCCCATTAAAGTGGTGATTTTCGAAGCTAAGTGAAGGATTTTTTTAGCCACACAACTCCCACTGACATCAGTATCTCCTCAGCAATTCTGAAATGAATCGGGCTGGATGGGAACACCACTGTCCACCCACTGTTTTGAGCTGCATTAATACCGGCCTCTCTATAGTGTTTTGCATCAGTAGATCACAAAACACTCACTATCATGAGACCCATTTTACAGATAGGGAAACTGAGGCACAGAACAGGGAAGTGATTTGCCCAAGCTCACCCAGTAGCAGAACTGGGACTAGAACCCAGCTCACCTGAGGTTTACCCCAGTGCTTTGGCATCAAGGCCACACAGCAGGATGGACAATGGTTCTCACTGGGCCAGGTCCCCAGTGCTGTACATTGGCCCAACCCCACACCCCAGAGGAAGCACTAGAGGGAGATGGGCCTACACCAGCTGAGAGTCTGGCCCATTATCTGCCAACCCCTGCTCACAGCCTAGTAAGAAGGATGGTGGCAAAGAGAGATCAGGTGCGGCGTGTCGTCGCTTCACACCGGAGACCTGAGTCGTCACGGCCCCTTCACCAGCAGCTACACCAAAAATCTGCCCTCTGCTGGCTATTTAAGTTCACACCTCATGGTAGCAAAAGGACAGCTCAGATATTTCCAGTGGCCCGCACCAAAATCTCCCCCACCTTTGGGAAAGGTCCGAATAGGATGCAAACTTCGCAGCTGCTGTCGCCTGTCACAGGCGGAGCCAAATCCCGAAATCTAAATGTAAGACAATGGGCTACACCTACTGGAGGCCTGTAGCTTTAGTGCTGGCGGACGGACACAGGCAGACACCAGAAATCCCCCCCCGGGGCTGCAATTTAGGCTCAGCCCGACTTTTGCTCCGTCTGCCCGGAGAGCTGAGATTGTAACGAAACACGACGTCACGCTCGTTACGCATGGCTTCTAGTTTTGCGGCTCAGCGTCAATCAACAGGCACTGCCAGTCTTTTGGTAAGTTTTTCTTGATTTTTGAGGCCTGATGCCTGATGTTTGAATCTTTGCGGTTGTCCGTGATGTGCTGATATGTCTGTGTGTCCTGCGAGGCCGCTGCTGCCGTCGTAGGGCCTGGTGCCCTATGCCAAATATCACCCAAAACAAGGGCCGTTTGTTGTAGGATTTTTTTTTTTTTTAATGTGATGGCTCTGGAATGAGTGACTCTTAAAGGGAGGCTGACTATATTTCCCAATGGGAAAACGGGACACCATGCGGGGCTGGCCCGAGCGCCGCCCCCCCTCCACCCCCGCACGCAGCGTTGGCCCGTGCTGCCCAAACCCCTCCCACGTGCAGGGCCGGCCCGCATGCTGCTCGCCTCAGCCCCGTCCCATGCACAAGGCTGGCCTTTGGGTGCCCCCCCTCCCATGTGCACGGCTGGCCTGAGCCCCTTGGAGTCAGTGACATTGCTGCTCCCCTCCCCCTCCCCCCAAACTTTCCTCCACACCCACTAGGGCGGCATGCACCACTTTTTTGGCAAAACTGAGCATTTGTCCCATTTGCTCTTGACAACTGATCATTAGAGTAAACAGGACAAATCCCCCATGGGGGGGGGGGGGAAACAACCCAGGACACCCAGGACAGGGCTTAAAAAGAGGACTGTTCTGGCCAAAATGGGACACATGGTCACCCTACTTAAAACTGACCCACTACAAGAAAAATAATTGGACTGGTGGCTCTTTTTGCTTCTCCTTGGTGACTAACGAAGGCCTGTAACATTTTGTTTGTTTGTCTCCAAGAAGGGGTTTTCTTCTAATTATTTTACAGTAGAAATTCAAGACGAGGCTATCGTGGTTTTCCTGGAAGATTCTGTGGGGAATCTGGATTCTGATACTGCAAGTGCCAGGGAAGTGAGACCTCAGCCGTTGAAATGTGGCAGGGATTATGAAATGCTAGATTGTTTTAGAGGCGGCTTTGTTCCATGGGGATTCCTATTTAACTCAAACGCCCAAGAACCGTGAGGGAGAAAGATCTCTTTGTTAAAGATCCGTTCTCCCCCTGCGCTTTCAACTGGGGGCTGACGAAGTCTCCAGTTCCCCATTCCTCCAAGGAGACCTCCTGAGGAACAGCAAAGATGAGGCTTGGTATTTCTAAAGTAAAAATCAACAAAGGCATGGGCATGTTTTAAACACATGCAAGAAACACAACTTCATTTATTCACTTGGTTGCTCTCTTTAGCTGGACGGGAACCCTCTTTCCAAGGGAAAGGAATATTGGTTTCTCTGCGCCTGAAGAACGGGTAACACAGAATGAGCCTCTTAGACTAAGAAGTATTGATCATGCACCTCCTGAGCTGTCTGTAGCTAAGCAACAAGGGCAACAATAGACATATTGGGGGCCATATCTATCCCTGGTGTGATTTCTCTGCCCCTATGGAGTCATGCTGTTACACATTCCCCACGCTCTACCCCAGAGTCAGCTGCATTTCACTGCCCGGTCAAATGATCCGTCTTGTTTACAATGATTTGCACCCTTCCGAGCGAAAGGTCTCCTCTCCGTGTGATCTATTAGGAAGATGGTCAATCATTCTGCAATCCGACCGCGCCCCTGCAGCAAGTGGGCTGGAACGAATGCCTGGCTTTGTTCCTTCATGAGCGGCGAAATGGATATTGATTCGCAGCCGTCTCCACCTCGCCTGGAAAGAGCCAAGATCCCAATCTCGGTAATTCCCTGGGGGACAGCTTCTCAATCAGCGGGAAGGACCTGCAGCCCTTTTACAGCCACGGCTCTGAGCGCCGAAGACAACGGCCACCCTCTACTGCACCCCTCTGGCCAGGGGAAGGGATTAGCATGCGTGCCAGAGAGCAGATGGATTTATTTCCGGCTGAATTTAGAATGTGCCAGGTTCACATCTCTGGAGAAATAACACCTTTGTTTATCCACCCAGCAGATGCAGCCACCCATGACTGCTGGCCCTGCCTCTGCCCAGAGGTGGGAATTCCTTGTCTGTGGGCCATTCTGCTGAGACTTTCAATGCAAGCATCAGTGTGTGTGTTAGAGACGTGGGGTGGAATCCCAGCCACACTGAAGTCAAGGGGGCCAGCATCCCGGCCCGCCGAGTAGGACTGGGTCTGGGACCATCAACTCCTTTCGCAGACACATTGTCAGAGAGTAATAACTTCCCGTGACTACCGCCGTAAGTGGGGCGCAAACCCGTCTCATAGAAGGGAAGCCTTCCAGCGCCTGTTACCAGTTCCCGGTTTGTGTTGCTTGTCTCTTTAGATTGTCAGCTCTCCTAGCTCTGCTGGGGTAGTCTTCAGGCCTAATGCACCACCGTCCTGAATCTGGTGGTGCCATGTGTACCAGCACAAGGAGCGACCAGGTCAGAACAGTAGCAGGGTGAGTATAAATTAGCAGAGATCTCAAAGACTTTAGAAAGGTGGGTGACTCCCCATGTTACAGATGGGGAAACTGAGGCACAGAGAGCCGGCCAGCCCCCATTTCCTTGAAGCGAGTGAAATATGAGTCAGGCCCATGAAGGAGCCTGGGTTATGTTAGAGGGACCTAAACGGCCCCTCCCCACCCTGAAAGGATTCGGGTCAGGCATGCCCGGCACACAAAGCTACCAAATGCTCTTGAGGAGCGGAGTGCATTGACGGGGATTAGATTTTTGCATGAAACAGATTTATGAGGCTTTCAATAGCCACCCCGCACTCGCAGTCATTAACACTGCTGTTTAACTAGTCAGCTCCTCCCCCTGCTTCCCTACAGAGCGCATCATTTCTGAGGCCAGCTTTAACGCCCTGGGGCAGAAAAGAAAAGAACCCCGAATTTCAAACCAGCCTGACCCTGGCAGCTGTAAGCTGGTGTTTTACCCCACATCACAGGCTTTGCATGTGTACGGAGGGGCGACCGGGGAGGAAACGTGGGGTCTGAGCCAGCATGCAATGGAGCAAGGGACAGAGGAAGACAGGACGGGGAGGACAGGGTCAGAGACAGGGAGATGGGAAGGGGAGAGGACCTTTGAAATTGACAAGGAAGGATGGAGAGAGACTCAGGGCCAGAGCCTCAGCTGGCGGAAATGAGTCTGGTTCCACTGACTTTATTGCTGGTTTATACCAGCTCGGGATCCGGCCAAGCATCGTCTTCCCTTCTTCCTGGGAGTAAATCCACGGAGACACTAGCATCCATTGCACGGCCAAAGGCTCTCAGCCCAACTCAACATACAGCGTCAGAGGGCTCCTCCCAGCCAAGGCGCGGTGGGGTGGATATTTCCCACGTACATTCTGCCTGTTTGCCACCATCGCCGTCCTTCCCGTCGCGGGGCGACCCTCCAGGGTCCTGCCTGTGCGCCAGACAAATGTGACGAATCATTTCTCCCCGCTGGTGAGCAGGGATGTGCCAGCCAGTGTGCAGGGCTCATAGATCGAGAGGAGCGGTGCTACGCCCCAGCTTTTCAACAGCCCCCTGGAGGAGCCCTGCCGTGGGCCAGACCCCCCAAGGGGTCCCGCTCTTCCCTCAGAGTTGGCCACGTGACTGCCTCTGAAGCAGCCTCTGGGCTCCAGTACTCCTGGTTCACACCATGAGCTCTGCCCAGCGAGTCCAACTGAGAGAGTGTCCTGGCCACACACTTTCTGCCCTCTTCGGGGATCAAAGTATATGAGACCAGGCAGGCTTTTCAAAGCAGAATAGGGTTTTTTAGTCAGCTGGAACACAGCACTGGGGGGTTCTGAGCTTAGTCTAGGGAAGCAAAACCCTGCAATCAGCTGCCACTGCTGCCTGGCCATTCTCCACCTGAGCAGCAGGTGTTTCATAAAATCAGAGACGCTATAGGTGGGAAAGACCGGCTGGCTCTCCCAGCCCATCTCCCGGGGCCACACAGCTCCTTACGGCCTGCTGGCTCTCCCAGCGTTCCTCAGCCTGCTCTACGGGGCATTGCCAACTTCAGTTTAGACAACCCCAGCCCTCAGGCTACCCCCTGCTCCGCTTGGGGAGACAGGAGAGCCGCCTTTGATCAATTCCATCCCGTCACCTCTAGTCACAACCAGAAACCCAGGGGGGCTTAGCTCCCCCTTCCATTCCCTAGCCGACTGATGGCAGCAGGAGAGCTCTGGATGTTGGATTGGGCCCATGGTTTGGGTGGAAGGAGAGTTCAGGGTGGTTGGCCCATTGTTTCCCCTCCGTGGCACTCATATCTCTGTCCCCGCTCTGGGGTATGGCTTGGGCACAGCCGGAGGCAGGGCAGCACAGCACAAGAGCCGGCAATCACATTGCTGGCTGTGTCCCCCGGGCTGCCGATTGGCTGCACCTGGCTTAATGAAACTTCCCTGATCCAACATGATTTACAATAATGCTGCCAGACCTGGTAATTGCCGTGCCGTGTTCCATTTCCATCCCCCCCACCTTTGCCAGGCATGCTGGGCCCTGCTCCAGGCGGGGCTGCATGTTCCCATGTCCCCAGCATAATGGGGACATGCTCTGGCTCTGCCGGGGGGCAGCTGGCAAAGCTCGGCAGCAGCAGCAGCCTCTGTGGTGCATTCTCGGTCACGGCACATACAGTTGCTGTATCTTAGGACAGGTTTCATGGTGAAGGGGCCATCTCCAATAAGGCAACCTGCTGTCTCGAAGGCGAACTTCTAGAGGGAGTGGGAAGGTTGTGTTTATGTTTTGCTTTTGGGCGACTTTGTGGGGCAGAAAGAGAAGGCCTGAAAGTAGATTTCTTTCTGCTTGTTTTTTGACTTTAGATTGTCAAGTCTGGCTTTGGTGGATAACAAACTGGAGGTCTTGGTGATGTCCATTGTGAGCTTTCGCTGCTTTCCACTGAAGGAGCTGGGTGGGATCTTTAACACGGACACCTTCTCTCCCAAGCGTGTCTGAGGCCTTGGAGTTAAATAAGTGTCACTGGAAAAGCACGCTCAATGGTCTGAATGAACGTCACTCCCCCAGCCAATGAAAAAGCTTGCTTAGTGCCTTTGATGTCATGAGCCTACAAGTTCTCCCGTCAGCCACAGAGTCCTCAAGGGAACACAGGAGAGGCAAGACCGGAATCTCTAATGCAAAATGCGAGCAGAAAGAAACCCACCTCTCTTTGAAAGACATTAGACAAATAACCACCATAAAAAACCCACGGAGTCTGCCCCGGGCCCAGTGCCCTGGGGGACACGCTGCCACACCCCAGCTCCTCAGGCAGCCGCGAAAGCTTCGGCTCGGCTGCAGACAGCCTGGCACTGCCCCATGCATGTGCACGCAGCCCAAGGCAGCTGTGCTGCCTGGCACCCGGGGGGAGTGCAGGGCAGAGCCCGGTGCATGGAACGGGAGTGAATCTCACACCCCCTGCCTACCTCAGGGTAAAAGGGGGCAGGTTGGGAGATGGGCACCTCCGAGGATGCTCCTTGTCCTCCCTATTGAGGTGTTTAGTTCTGTCATCTCCTCTTCAGTCCCCTTTCCTTGGTGGCCCTGCAGCCAGGCTCCCAACTGTGCAGGACTGGGCTTCCCTGACCTCAGCTCCGCCTTGTGCTCCTGCACTGGGCAGCATCACGTCCCCAAGACACCTGCCTTTCCTTACCTTTACTCTCCCTGCTGGCTGGTTAGTCCCCTTAGCTGGAAATCACTCCCTGGTGCCATCTCTGCTCAACCAGCCGCCTGCCAGAGCACTTGCCTTGGGTGGCAATCTCCCCACGGGGCTGCGGTGGAAGCTGGTGATTTCAGTGGCCGTGATGCTGCAGTTACCTGCCGGGGGCTGTCATTACCAGCGGTGGGGTAGGGGGATTCACAGCAGCCCTGTCATTACCAAAGGCTGCTGACTTTATACTTCCCTGTGGCATCCCTCATCCCGCTGGGTTCCCCGGCCCTGCACATACAGTGGGGTTGGTCCGTCGCCCAGAGCCCCACACTAACACCCCTCTGTGGCAAGATGTGCCAGTGATTTGTAAATGACCACAAGGGGGCAGGACGGAACCAGATAGTAAAAAGCCAACAATTACCCTGCAGGCGTCCATGAAGGGTGGACTCGGCACTGGGGAGGTGTAGCTACCTACTATTGCTACCAGCTGGCAGAGCTGCTTTTCCAGCTCACGGGGTAGGTGTCCGAGCTGCAGTGCTGAAGATCCCAAGGTCACGCCCCCCCATGGAAGGGTCATTACCCCTATTCATTCCTCACTTGGACAAAACTGCCATTGACTTCCCAGTTAAAGGGGAGGGTCTTGGCACTGCATCGCGTCTCCATTTCCATCTCGTTTCTTACGTTGTTTTCCTTTGGAGGCTCAGTGCCCTTTCGATCATAAGGGCAGAATAATTAAATCTACTGTTCATTCCAGCTGATGATCATGAATGACCATGAACTGGGATACTCCAAGGGGGAGGCAACTGGTTGTCGCACTCCGAGGGCAGTCACTTCCATACCTGTGAGTGACGTAAGTTTGGTGAGCGCTCAGCCCAGGCCCCAGGTGTTCCACAGCACAGGAATGACCCAGCAGCCCGAGTATCTGTCACAGGGTGACTGGCCCTTTAAGGGGAGATGGGTCCAGCCCCACCTGTGACACCCTTCACTCACCTCCCCACTCCCCAGATGGGACAAATGAGCAGCCACGTGACAGGCAGGTGCTCGGACAGGTCAGGGGGAGAGATTAGCTCAAAGCCTGTGGAGGGAAGGGAGAGTCCAGGTAAGAAGTCATTGCTTTGTAGAGAGCCAGGAGAGACTCAAAGAAGAATTAGATCAGTTCCTGGAGGATAGACCCATCATTGATGGTCCGGGACACAGCCCCATGCTCTGGGTGACTGATTGTCAGGTGCTGGGACCACATGACAGAGGATGGATTACTCAGTGATTGCCCTGCTCCGTTCCTCCCCTCTGGGGCACCTGGCATTGGCCACTGTCGGAAGACAGGACACTGGGCTAGGTGGACCTTTGGTCTGACCCAGTGTGGCCGCTCAGATGTAAAGGAGACTGTGGGTGTGTCTCCATGCAGATCATGTAGAACGTACCCAGCTAGCTCCACTCTACCCAGGTCAGATCCTGGAGCAGATCCGGGGTCACTACTTGGGCAGCTAGCCTGTGCTGAATCCAGTGCTGCCGGAGCTTACCCACTCTGGTACCTGAGCACGCCAGCTGCAGCCACGGGGCAATTGCACAGCAGACCAACCCTGTGAGAGCGAAGGCGGTGAGTGGACTGCAGAGTGTCTGAGGTTAGAAAAGGGATTTAAACACTGACCCTCGGGGTGGAAGGGCTGTGCCTGACTTAGACTGGGGTGGGAGACTCTTTGGTGTTCGTTTTGCACTTGGATTTGTTGTCTCTAATGGCTTAGCTGGAGGCCCAAGTCCCTGCAGCTGCCAAACCTGGTTGGGAGAGCCAGCCGGCGTGAGAGGAAACTGAGGCAGCAGCTAGCCTCAGGGCAGACGGGGGGGGGGAGGCCCTGCCTCATTGGCGATCTCTGCAGCGCGGCCAATGAATGACCAGGCCTCGGAGACTGAACGGTAGCCGCTCTCCCTGGGACAGTCCCAGCAGGTCATGGTGGCAGCCTGGCACGCTCACTTCGTAGAAGGCCCCATCCCCAGAGCTGTCCAGGCAGCACCTTCCACCCACGTAGCGCCCCTCTAAAAGCGGACCCCTTCACCCCTGCAGAGCTGCCCGTCCCAGGGGTAGGCGTGGCCGGACCGCAGAAGAAGCTCTTTTCACGGCCACTCAGTAATAGCCCATTGTCACCCCAGCCAGCACAAGGGCTCTCCTGTTCCCTACGACCGGCTCTGTGCAGGGCACCGCACGACTGACGGCACTGCCAGGCCGGCCCCGACTGAACGGCCCAGACAGCCGCTAGCCCAGAAGCCCCTTCCTTAGCAGTTCTCTTTGAACTCAGGGAACAGACTCGGGCTTTCGCAGACTTTCAGGCCTGTAGCAGCCCAGGCCACGGACTACACCCAGCAAGTCCTGCAGCAAGGCCAGCCCTTTTCTTTGAGCCACAGCCAGGCTTAGAAAGTCATCAAGCCTTGATACAGAGCCCCCAGCCACGCTGAGGTCATGCATCGCCGCCCCTCCCGGCCAGGCCAGGCAGTGGGCGATAGTGCATTCACTGGCCAGTGCCTGGCGTTTGCTTGCAAACCGGCTGGTGGTCCTGATCGGCAGACCTGGCACAACGCGTGCACGGGAAGCAACTTGGGCTCCGGAGAAGCTGGGCCTGGAGTCCTGGGCGGGGGCCATGGGCAGAGCTGGGTGGAACTGGGATTGCAGGGCAGAGCTGGGGTGGAGGGAACGCCTGGAATTGCAGGTAGGGCAGGGGCTACAGTTCAGGACAGGGGTGCATTGCCGGAGCTGGGGGCAGGCTCGCAGGCCAGGAAGAGCAGGGGCTGTAGTCAGGACTGAGGTGTGCCGGCTGAGCTGGGTCCCAGGGCTGCACTCGCCTGGGGTGCTGCCAGACAAGTGACTCTAGTTGCCCGGGAAGGGCCGGAGCCAGAGGAGGGGAGAAGCCAGGACGGCCGCAGGCCAGACCCGAGGTGCCACTTAGAACCGAATGGCACCGGGGTGCGCCCAGCTCGGCCCCCAACCAACCGGCCCTCAGTTGCCTCATGATGTGGACTAGCACGGGGGTAGGTTTTAGCCCCGTCCCTCAGGCCTGAGTCAGCGGCGTCACGACCAGCTGTAACTGCCCCTTCTACCCTCCTGCGCTGGGGAGCCTCTCAGAAAGAGCCGGTGGATGGTTGCGTCCTCCCGCCACCTCCCCAAACCCCAGTCTCCAGTTGCCGCTAAGCCAGTAAGAGCAACAATCCCTGGCTGCAGAAGGCCGTCTCCACTGGGTGAGCATGCGGGGGCCAGGCCTAGCAAAGCTTATTGGTGGGCAGCGCTCCCACAATGCTGCCTGAAAGCCCCCCCAGCTGGGTGGGTGGTGGAGACACTCCCTGCTCCTTGCCGAGAGACTGGGGTAGCTACAGGCCTTGCAGTTGGGTGTTGGGTGTGGTCAGCACCCCTTACTGGGCCCTTGCGGTTTCCACGGGTCAGACTGAAGTCGCCAGCCTGCTGAATTCATAGTGTGCTTCCTACACTGGGGGGTGATTTGTGAGCTGGCCTTGGTGCCAGCTCTCCAGTGCGGGGCTACCTCCCTCCGCCACGTCCCCAGGCAAAGCTGGAGAGACAGCCAGGCAGTCACGCTCCTGAGCGTGCTGCTTCTCTATTTAGGGGGCTGGAACAGGTCCTGATGGATATTGACAAATTGCAGAGGGTTCAGAGAAGAGCCCCAAGAATGTGTAAAGGATTCAGACCTACGCCCTATAGGCAGGGGTTTTACACTCTGGATCTAGTTAGCTTTAAAAAGAGCAGGTTAAGGGGGGACTTGGTCACGGTCTATAAGTACCAACATGGGGAACAAATATTTAACAATGGGCTCTTCCCTCTAGCAGAGACAGAGCTAACACGATCCCATGGCTGGAAGCTGAATTCAGACTGGAAATATGGTGTAAATTTTTAATGGTGAGGTTAATTAACCAGTGGAACAATTTACCAGGGTCGTGGTGGATTCTTCGTCACTGACATGTTTTAAATCAAGACTGGCTGTTCTCCTAAAAGCTCCGCTCTAGGAATTATTGTGAGGCAGTTCTCTGGCTTGTGTTATAAAGGAGATTTCTGGCAGGTTAATCTATGAATTTACCTTGGTTAGATCCATGCTGGTGGTTCTCCGCCAGGGGCTAGCAGGGTTCCCCAGGGAGTTCTTGCTCTGGGTAACTCTCTGGCTTGAGGGTGTCACATCCTCCCCTCCAGCCGCTGACCCCACACAGCTGCTTTCTATTACTGCTCTTGTCCTGCGGCTGCTCCAGTGACAGGGGCCTGTGTGGTGATGCTGAAGGCCCTGGGTTGTGTCCCTCCTTAGGACTGTAGCAGGGGATCGTTAAATTGACCACAGCCATTTTAATCTTTACAGTCACCCTTTGTGTGGGGGCGAGGTGGGAGCTGATGTGACGCTTCCTGCCGCAAAGCATGGCCGGCCCTTCTTTGTCTCTCCAGCTCATTATTCCCAGGAGCTCTCGCAGGCTCAGCAGGGCGCGGCCTGGAGACTTTAAAGGGAAAAGTTAAGTACCGCAGGAAGCAGTGATGGTGACCCCAGTGGCCTGCACAGCACTAGGGGGCGCTGTGTTGCACGGAACGCTGCGGGTGACTCAGCAGCAGGGGGCGCCGTCCCCGCTGAGTTTGTACTGCACCGATGCCCCGGTGTGGCGCTAGGGGGCGCTGTGTTGCACAGAACGCTGTGGGTGACTCAGCAGCAGGGGGCGCCGTCCCTGCTGAGTTTGTACTGCACCGATGCCCCAGTGTGGCGCTAGGGGGCGCTGTGTTGCACAGAACGCTGCGGGTGACTCAGCAGCAGGGGGCGCCGTCCCTGCTGAGTTTGTACTGCACTGATGCCCCGGTGTGGCACTAGGGGGTGCTGTGCTACCGGAGGTACTGGCGTTCAAATCGGATGTGAAAGTTGGATCCTGGCCAGGTGGGGTCATTAAGGAGCCCACGGCCACCGGGGCGTCTAACAGAGACAGGCCCCAAACCAAACTCTGGGATCCCCACACCTTGGAATGTTGGCGGTTTGAATTTCTGTTCTGAGCCCCAATTCTGCAGCCTGGGCCTGTCTTCAACACACTCCCTCGTGTCCTGGCCTAATTCCACCTCCAGCCTCCCACTCCCCGCGATTTCCAATGGCAATCGCGTTGTTCAGCTCCTGGGCCGGGCTGTCGCTCAGTGTCGCCCTGTCCTGCCCCCTTCTGCCCCAGAAGCGGCTGCCAGTCAGCGCCGGGCAGAGCGAAAGCTCCCCCCAGGTCTGTAAAGCGCCTCACTGCCTGGGAAAGGTGCTGTATAAATGGCTCACTAATGATAATTAATACTAATTTCCGTGTACCCTTTCCCGCACACCCACAGTGCATTACGCCTGTAACCATCACAACGGGGCCTTTATCCCTAGCGTGGGAGACGGCTGTGAAGGCGGCTGTGCTGCGGGGGCCTAAAAATATCTAACAATTATATTGTTAAACAAAGAGCCTACTCAGGCTGGATTTCTACACCCCCCCCCCCCGCCCCTCCCCAGCCCTCTCCAGTTTATTTCTATGCAGCCCTGATTTCCGTGCAAATCCCTGTGGCTGCTCGGGGAGACCTCTCCCCCGCATAGCACTTGCCTCTAGGAGCTTCTGCTTGGGAGAAGAGACAGGACTTGGTTGTAGCCGATATTCTGGGGACTGGTTATTGAGGCTGCTGGCTGTAAGCACAGGGACCCTGTGGTTCCCCTGCCCCCTCCCCCCCGAGGTGGGGTGCCCCGGGGACAGTGATTTTCTTTCCTAGCCCTGAGTTAATACCTCTGGTGCAGGACAGGAGTCAGTGCCCATTGGCTGCAGTTGCTGGGGCGCACTGGACTGTATTTGCCACCAATTAATATCCCCGGGGACTTTCCGGGGCTTTGCCCTGCTGCCCCAGGTAAATCCCAGCCGGGACCATTACATTCTGGGGCGGCCAATGTGCACCAAACAGCAGCCACACACCTGGGCAGCCACACACCTGGGGGGCCTGTTTGGTGGCAGGGGTATAGGAAGAAGGGGTGACTGGTTTCTAGGCCCACTCCTCTCTGACCCTCTCCTCTGAGCTGGCTTCCTGCTCAAGGGCCTCCCCTGCAATGGCGGAGGAGAATCGGTTCACGCCCCACCCCGCGTATGATGCATCACGCTGACGCCGCTGCCCCCGGGGCTGCTCCCCTGCGGGGTCCCACGCAGTAGCCGCCGCGAGAGATCAGGAGCCAGGGCCTGCCGTGTGAGAGTGGAATTGGGAGGGAAAGGGTGCAGCCCTGGGGGGTGTGAATCCCCCTCTGGCCAGCAGGGGTCGCTCTCCCCTCATGCAGCACTTGGGGCAATAGCACCAAAATGTCACTGACACAGTAGCGCTGCTCCCTGCAGCTCTCCGCCTTCTCCTCTCACTTGGAAGCACTAGAGAAAGGTCCAAAGCAGGACCCCAGATTCAAGCATCCCCCAAGCTGCGGAGCTCTTTGCAGCAGGGATTGACATCCAGCTTTTGCAGCGTCTGTCTTGCAGCAAGCAATCCGCTTTGCCTTATCCCAGATCACCATAGTAACAAACCCTGGGCTACGTGCATCACAGTAGCTGGGATTGAACCCGCAACCTTCGGCGCCAGTCCCAAGCAAATCGAAGGGAAACAGCCGGGGCAATTTAGAGAGACGGGCTCGAGCTAGTTATGGCATCACAGACCTCTGTGAATCTGGCCTCAGAGCACCCTGGGAGCTGGGAAAGGAGGCCGTATTGCCCGTTGGCTAGCCCACAGGATGGGGACTCAGGACACCTGGGTTCTATTCCTGGTGCTGCCGCTGGCCCTCTGGATAACTTCACCTACCTGTGCCTCAGTTTCTCCATCTGTAAAATGGGGGTGTGGGTGGTCTTGAGCTCCTGTGTAAAGTGCCTTGCAATTTGCTGATATCAAGCTCTAGATACAAGCTGGGGATTATTACTGCCCCATTTTATAGTGGGAGAAACTGAGGCACAGAGCGATTAAGTAACTTGCCAAAGGTCACCTGGGGAATCTGAGCAGAGCCAAGACTTAAACCCAGCTCTGCTGTGACCCGCTCCAGTGCCTTAACCACTAGACCATCCTTCCCCTTCTCTCGCTGGCCTAGCCTTCTAGCTTTCTCTCGCCACTGTGCTAACCCTGCAGTCTGCAAAGTGATTTGAGATCCTCAGACAGAAGGTGCCAGTGAAACACCCCATGTGGCTAATAAGTGGGTGGTGATGAAAGCTCATAGGAGCCTACGGCACTTTGCCCTCTCCCTTTTGTGCCAACCAGCTGGAGCAGAGGAATGCAATAACCCGCGACTAAATTACCATTGCCAAAGATTAAAGCAAATGTCAGAGCAGATAATGAGATGTGACTTGGTAAATGGTAACCGTATTGGGGGGGGGGGGAGCCTCTTGCATACAACAGAATAAATTAATGGGAATGTGAAATCCGCTGGAGAGATAAAAGACCATTTGACAAGCATAAAAACCATGGTTTAGCAGGAACAAAGGAAGCTGAGCTCCAATTTGTGGTGGGCGTGATTTTCATGTTGGCTTTTTTCAGTCCGATCCTATTTTGCCCGTGGAGCCCGGGGCATGTTGTGAGCTGGACGTAAGATACTATGAACTTGCCGGTAGCGCCAACCAATGCTTCCAAGTGCTGGCAATGGAGCAGCTCAGCACCAGAAGTGAAAGAGACTCTATCCAGCCGCGGGGGAGCTGAGGAGAAACTTGCGGCTAGCAGTAGTATGCCTTGTAGCCGCTCTGTGGTTGAGCCACTAGAGGGCAGCATCATGCTCCCACACAGCACAAAGCCAGTGCATTGCGTGCTACAGCTGATCTCCGAGGTGCTGGAGTCAACGGTCCCTTGGTTTATTATCTGTATGTGCAGGGCTGGAAGCAAGATCTCCTCCATTTTCCTTTGCATGTGATGCCCTGCTGACCCTGCCAGTGGCCAGACCCCTCCCCTGGCAGGAGCTCAAGGAGTGTGGGGAGGGGAGGGGAATAACCTAACTAGCTTTAAGATGGATCTGGATAAATTTATCAATGGGATGAAATGACAGGGCTAGCTGGGATATCAGGGGCCTGGCCTCAGGACTGGAAGGGATCTCCTGGGTCATTACGTCCTATGGTCAGATAGCAGCGGGTCTGGGGATATAAGTGAATTTTGGATCACTTCAGCCAATGCAGCCACCTCTTGCGTGGAACGTGACAGCTGTTGAACAGTGCAGAGCAACATGGGTTAAGCCCAAAAAGGTGAGACAGGCAGTATCGAACAGCAGGATGGGATGGAGGTCAGCAGAACGGCCCAGGCTGTGGGACAACACCCTCTCCTCTTCCGGAAAGAGCCCTGGGACCTGTGGTGAGCCCCTCTGAAAGCCCCGCTGACGGCTGCTGGCATGTCACCCCTATGCACAGCAGTTGCCTTCCTAATGAGGGATAGCTCAGTGGTTTGAGCATTGGCCTGCTAAAGCCAAGGTTGTGAGTTCAATCCTTGAGGGGGCCATTTAGGGATCTGGGGCAAAAATTGGGGATTGGTCCTGCTTTGAGCAGGGGGTTGAACTAGATGATCTCCTGAGGTCCCGTCCAACTCTGTGAATTACTACTCCTAGCTTGAAACTGAAGCTTCAGAAACTGCATTTCTCTCCAGCCACCCGCTCAGCAATGGTTTTAATTGCTGCGTCCGGGTAGCTTAACCAGCCCTTTCCCTTGGAAGTCTTGGCAATTGGAGGGCGCCCAGGCTTGACCGCTCTGTCTCCTCCCACTCAGGCGGTCACTTGGCTGGCCTCTGGCTGAAATTATTGATCCTTTTGCTGCTGTTGTTTTTTTACCCCGGCTGTGTTGGCCCGTGGCTCAGGACTGGCTGGGTTACCCGTTATCCAGTTCTACCTACAGGGGGAGCCCTCTGACTGCTCAGTGCAGAAGGCAGGGCACCCAGACCGGCTTTTGATGCGGCTCTCTCCAGATTTCGATGCAAGGACTTAGAAGTTGGACCATGCCCTGGTTGGTGGGTGTTAGGGACTGGGTTTCTCTTAGGCTCTAAGCCAGGCTCTGCTTTTCGGCATACAAAGAGACAGCCCCCCACAGTTTGTCTGTTTCTCACACACACTCACTTTGTTTGCCCATCCCCGGATCATCTGGGCACTGGGCTTTAAGCTCCAGCCTGCAAGTTCTTGCACCCCCAGAACCCTTATTCTGAGCAGTGTCTCTTCTCCGAGGGCCCCAAACAGCCTCCAGACCTGCCTGATTTGATGTCTCAGCTCATCACAGCTCCAAATATTCTGCAAGCAGCAGGCTCTTGGGCTTGTGGCGTCTCTTGTGGGTGAGAGGAGGCAGGGCTCAGTTCTAATGACTATATGGGGGGTGCTTTAGCGAGGCTGCAGGGCACAGGCAGCCCCTGTGGGTTTTTTTCCCTCTAGCTCCCCTATGAACTAAACCCAGCATGTGCTGCCCGGTGACGCTAAACAGGCTCTGCCTAAATCCAGGCCTGGGCTCTGCACGGAGGGGCTGGGTGCTGACACTACAGGGCCTGAGGCGTGAATGAGGAACATCGTGTGACAGCAGCATCCCGGGGGAGGTCTGAGATGGGAAGCTTCCACGCAGCCATGATGTGCCAACCGTTGCCATCCGCCCCAGCATGCCCGTCACAAACTCGGGGTGCAAATGCAGGAGTTCCCGTCATGATGGAGGAAAGCCCGGGAGGGATTCAGTCCCCAAAACCTGGATGGTAGGGCCTGTCTCAGGTGGGGGCTCGCTCCCATCTGCAGAGGGTAGAGCTGGACGGGGCACGCTGAGAGCTGGAGCAGCAACGGCAGCAGGAGGAGACTGGTTCAGTGGCCAGCACTGCTCCTCTGCAGGCTGTCCAGCGCCGTTCTCGAAGAGGAGAGCTGGCTGGGAGTGATGGGAGAACAGGAGGCGGTACACGGTTCCACCTCCTCTTCCCCCATTCCTCCTCAACCCCCTCCCAATGTCTGATCCCTTCCTCCCCCATCCTCGCCACCAACAAATCACCCCCGCTGATTTCACACCAGTTCCTTCCCTCCCCACTCTGCAGAGGTGTACTCCGACAACTTGCTGCATCCTCGCTGCCAGGTGACAAGGTTGAGATCCTGCTGCAGATCCCCTGGGGAATTTGGGCTGAAAGCAGGGAGCGATCTCACCGGCTGCAGCATTAGCGTGGGCAAAGCCGGGCTGGGCATAGTTACACTTTCGCTTCCTAGTCAGTTTCGCTCTCCGGTTCCGTGCACTAATAAAACCTGGATGCATTGGAATGGCTAATAGGAACTACAGTGCAAGGCCAGGGAGAGGGTAATGGTGGTGAAAAAAACTCGGATCCTCCTGCTCGAAAAGCACAGCCCTTAACATGAGCTAAAGGAGAATCTCCATTAGCTGTATAGGGCTTTTGACACACAACTTGAGCAACTGTGATTCCATCCAGTGGTCCACATCCAGACAGTGTATTACAATGATGCCCATTTTGTGGCCTGATCTATAGATTATGAATAAAAATTCCCAGTCATCACTTTGAGGGTTGACAGGTTCTTGTCCCAAGATCAGGCCCCGTGTTATTAAAATTATTTTATAGTTGGGACCCCCGATATGCATGGGTGCCACACTCACACTGTAGGAACCCTTCTATATTTACAGATACATAATTTATGAATACATTTAGCAAAGCCACACCCACTCTGACTTGGTAAGGTAGAGAGAGATCATACAGAAAGTACATCGGATCATCCATACTCCCACCATCCCTTGCAGTACAACCTGCAAGGTTAGCCATTGTCTTCCTCATCACCGTCACCTTCCTCATCACCTCCAGTGGCCATCACTCTGGCCTCTCCCAAGGGCTCCATCTCTCTCCCCTTCTGCCCTGGGATGCCACTTTTATAATCTGACGTTCTGATCGTTAGCCTTCCCCGAGTTCGGTGTACTGCCACTTGGGGCGAGATCATACGGCTTCGAAGGGGGCACCAGTGCACCAACGAGCGTCCTTAGAGTGGGCTGCTGCCCTGGACTCCAGACCACAGTTACTCCGGGGTTCGAATTCATCATTGAAGGTTTACAACGAAATCTGTTTTCTTTGCTCCCTTCACATGGTACAAACGCTGGTGCTTGGGAGTCTGCCTCCCTGAACAAACTGTCAGGACATCGAGACGGCTGCTGAGGAGGAACAGTGCTGTCAGCTCCAGCTTGCTGTGAGCTGGGCTTGGCTTGGGTTTCCTCTGAGCGTCTTGTCTTATTGCCATGCACCTGCAAAGACGTGTCGCTTTCCTGGTACGGCACCCTGGGACTCGGTGTTATGGTATTTACCAGCTTTGAATTTGGCAACTTAATTCCTTTCACTGCTCCTAACCAATGTCCCAAATTCGGCAAGGGCAAATTCACAAATAGTTAACAAGACTGTCATCTGCGACAGACATAGGCATCCCCTTGTTGGGGTGATAATGTGGATGATTATTTCAATACCTTGTTACTTTAACTGGAACTTGATTTTATATTGATGTGGAGATTGATTATGAGAACCAAACAAAATACATTGCATTCTAAAACATTAGCACTGTAATATAGCTATTAATCTTATTAACCCTGAATGTGAGGGTGGTTTGCTCTATGAACTTCTGAATTTTAATCTGGGTTCTGCCAAACAACTGGCCACAAGGCCTGACAAACTCCAAATCAAAATTATATGTATGTATGTATGTATGTATATATATAAATTAGTTCCAATTAAATTGGTCATTGAGAGAAACATACCTATCTTTCTGACTGATTTCTGCAAAGATTGAACCACCCCAGGTGTCTTATAAGGTAGCTCTAATACCGCAATAGTGTGGTACCACAGAGAAAAATGTTTTCCTTATTAATAATTTTATTATTTATACTTCTGCACGCAAAAAGATTGTTGTTGCAACAAAAACTTCCCAAGATAGGAAAAATTACAACCTAGCCACGTGACACAAACCGTAAAAATCAATCCGAACAAGTAATCCCAACATACCACAAACCAGACCACCCATGGATCAAACATTGTTGTTCAGAGCAGGTCCACGAAGCCTAAGTGTTGAAATTATTAATTGTCCTGGGTTTATAACCTTGGTTTGCCTATAAAATAAGTGTAGTTATTTAGTCAGGAGCCTGCTTCTCTTGAGTCTTTAGATCCTAAATTAAAACAGAAATGGGTGAAAAAGAAAAATACGAACATGTGCTTTATTTATTTAGGAAATAAAAAAGGCAAAATTGCAATTCTATAAATGTAACATTTAGGTTGATGAATTAGGACCTATAATAATAAGCGTGACTTATATTGTGGGTAGCAAAGTCTGCTACATGTCACTTGAGAGAGGCTTCGATACTTCCTTAAAAGCATAATACCTGTGTAAAGCAGAAAGATTTTATGTTGCTGGCTTCCTTTACCGTGCTGGGTACGTCTGGAGTTGCAACGCAGTTGATACCTATTTTTGGAATAATAATGCTCAACCGATAGTTAAATTAGGAAGCTATCTAATACAAACATGCATGTTACAAAACAATATAAACCCCTAATGTTTGAATTTTCCCTAAGGGTGTGACCTTGCTCCTTTCCCTACTGCTTCCCGCACCACTTACAGAGTAGAGGAGTGGTAAAGGTGTGGTAAAGGCACATTAGACAGGGCCTTGTCTAAAAGGATGCTGAACCTTATCTCTTAAATTATGGGATATATATATTTAAACTATACATATGTGATTCAATGGTTTATGGGTTCCTAATTTGAATATTACTCTGCCAAATTCAAGTTAGAAGCAATTTTCTTTGCCTACTTCCCTTTTCCCTCCCAAGCACTTCCCCTTTCCAGCAAGGTGTTAGCTGCTGATCAAAGCCTCAGTGATTTCTGCTGCTGGATTACTTTGAAATTGCAAGTTAAAGGCACAGAGACTATTGGTGAGGTGGATTACGTGATATGGGCTAAATGCATAGTTACAAGGTCTTTAAGACAGCGGGGTTGGGGTGGGGGCAAAGCTTTTGGTACTTTCTGCTAAGTAAGGATTTTTCCCTTGTTCCTTTGATACCTCTTATTTAGCCATTTCTTTATATTATTATTTAATTTAGTCTCCTGGGACTTTAACACCCTGCTTTGGTGGCAGTTGGGTTTATACTTACAGCTGTGCGTATACAGTCTTGGTGCTTGTCATCTTTTTTCATTTGCGTCATTGCCCACTGACAAGCATTAGCTGTTACATGATATTAGACATTTGATCATATGATTAAAGCCCACCAGTGAGGGTGATTGAAAATAGCCTGGCTACGTTCCTACGAAACCACCTCCATGATCTTTCATATATTTGTATGTTGTGTTTTGGTCGACCACAACCAGAATTCTCAGCTTATCTCCAACTCCTGCTCCAAATGAGCTCAGTTAAATCTTACTCACCAGCTTCATTCTAAATCTACACAATAAGCATTTAACACTGTACGTCTGCAGAGGCGTCCTCCTTAAATAATTAACCCCTTACCCGGTTTCAACAATTACTTGCACAAGTCCCAAGAAAAGCAGAGGGGAAGGGGTGGGGGTTCTACTCCCTCTCTCTTCCCTTGATGGCTAATGTGCTGATAGCTGATTGAGAGGTTATTACCCAGTCAGGACCTATGGAGCTGCAAGGGGGAGGCTGGTGGTAGAGGGAACTGAAATTAGGTAGCCCGAATCATACCAGTTCTGAACTACTGCGGCCTCTTAGCAGCAATTAAAACATAAATCAATCAGCTCCCCTGCCACCTCAAAGTGTGGGTCACTAGGCCCGATGTGACTGCCATTTTAACTCTTATAGGTACCTCAAAATTACAACCAGTTTGCAAAGCCCCCTTCACACGGGTATAAAGGAATCCCCTTCTTGCGACGTCCTAAACCCCAGGGACTAGTCAGTAATATCCAATGAGGAGTGCAAGGAGGCCGATGTCCCGCATCACCCCACTTGCATCCTTACACAGTTACAATTTCCATGGAGAGCTAATGGTGGGAGACGGGGGGGTTACCCACCCTGCCACTGGCATGCCAAGTGAATCTGATGGTCAAGAACTCGAGCACGCCTCTCTTCGTTGCGTGTCTGTGTTACCACTCCCCCCCAGGAGGGCGTACACCTCCCTTCCTTGCTAAGAAAAGCAGACACAGTAGACCAGAGGCAAAGAACCAGAAAAGGGGAACAACAGCTGAGGGGGAAAGAGGAAGTCTCTGGTGAGTGTTTCTGACAGGCACTTCTGACTGAGAAGTTACCTGGATTTTAATTTAGATTTCCAACCCAAGATGAGTTTACCTATCCTGGGTAGGGAGGTTACCCCCATGCACCCCTTGGGGTCCCGGTTCGGGTGCCAATCTGTAGCCTGATCTATAGATTATGAATAAAAATTTCCAGTCATCACTTTGAGGGTTGACAGGTTCTCGTCCCAAGATCAGGCCCAGTGGTATTAAAATTATTTTATAGTTGGGACCCCCGATGTGCACGGGTGCCACACTCACACTGTAGGAACCCTTCTATATTTACAAATACATAATTTATGAATACATTTAGCAAAGCCACACCCACTCTGACTCAGTAAGGTAGAGAGAGATCATACAGAAAGTACATCGGATCATCCATACTCCCACCTGCAGTGTTAGCCATTGTCTTCCTCATCACCGTCACTTCCTCATCACCTCCAGTGGCCATCGCTCTGGCCTCTCCCAAGGGCTCCATCTCTCTCCCCTTCTGCCCTGGGATGCCACTTTTAAAATATGTTACTCTGATGTTATCCTGTCTAATGCATATTCAATAGGGGGTTCTCCCCTCTTCCTTATTTGTATTTGCTCCCCTTACCAGTGCTAAGGTGTCCTTCTATAGGTTGGTGTATTTATGATTTCACCCCGTTATCATCGACATCAATTCGTTGCCATGGCACTCTGGCGGTCAGATGTTCCGTCCTAAACCTTCCAGAAGCTGGGGTCAGTTCATGTTCTGTGGTTGGCTGATGTTGTTATGGACAAATTCCCCCCCTACGCTCTACTTCCAGTCCCCCCAAACTTCTGAGGGACCTAAGTTTATCTAGGCCAAAGTTCTAGGCCTCAAGCCTCGTGCTCAGTGCTGGAGCCGAAGTCTTACAGGATACGAGCCTGCAGGTTCTTTGCGTTACTGCTGAATATAATCAAGTGGAATATAATGCAAAGCAGGGAATATAATAGAGGTAAGCTGGCCCCCTGGGCTACCATTTCCCACTCTGTGCCTCACAAGGAAGTGAAAAGCTTGGGGCTGTTACCTGCTCTGATATTATTAGCTCATAGAGATGGATCCAAACTCCCGTGTCACCGTAGAGGTCAGGCTGTCCTCTTACTTACACTTACGCTACAGCAGTTCCACTGGCTTGAGGCTTCTTGCTGCTGATCTCTGGGGTGCTGGAAATCTGGATCCAGAGCCTGGGACCCTCCCTGCTCCTCAGAGGTCTGTAGTTGATGTTGTCCATTTGAGCATGCCGGCGGATCAGGGAGTTCTCCGCTCTCTGTGCTGATGGGCAGGGGCAAAGCTCTTGGCTTTGAAGTCCAAGAACTGCTCTGGAGACCGTCAGCAGCAAGGAGCCCCTGCTTTCATTCTGACCCACCTGCAGAGATTTTCTGGGGACGGGAACTACGAGCTCCCTCTTCTTCACCGAGACAACTTTTAGCCACCTACAACTCTGGTTCAAGTCGAGCCAGCTGCGTTTGCGTACAGCAAGGCTGCTCTCTGGGTGATAGGGGCCCTGCTAGCCAGACCAGGCCTGTCACTGGGCAGCAGGCAGTATTGCCCCCTCCTTTTAAGTGCCAGGGGGCAGGAGGACACTGTCCTTACCTGTACCGCCCTGCCCCTTGGTCCCCAGTGCACAGTTCTGTGATCAACACCTAGTTGTGGTCATTGGATGTCAGGCCATTGGGCGGATCCACTGAGGTATCAGGAAGCAATCTCCCTACAAAGTCTAGCACTGCAGCAATGTCCGTATGTCTTGTAGGAGATTTTCACCTTCCTCTTCTTCTTCTTCTTCAGATGGCAGAGATAGCGAGGGACAACTATAATTTTACACGTAGGTGACTAAGCCAGATAATTGAGTCTGGAGTAGCAGAGTGTATCGCTGTGATGAATATAACATAAGAACAGCGAGACTGGGTCAGACCAAAGGTCCACCCAGCCCAGTGTCCTGTCTTCCAACAGAGGCCAATGCCAGGTGCCCCAGAGGGAATGAACAGAACAGGGAATCATCAAGTGATCCATCCCCTGTCGCCCATTCCCAGCTTCTGGCTCCTTTGTATTTGTGAGTCAGGCATTGAGTGCTTATCTGTTCCCTGGTCTGTTCTGGGTGACCACAGTAACACATGGGAGAGTTTTTAAGTTTCCATTTTTGCAGCAAGTATCCACATCTGCCCTGGTTTGTGCAGATGCGATTTAGGGTTGCCCATGAGGTTTGTGGAAGACTAAAGCCAGAGATCTTCCGCATCAGGTCTTTCACGAGGGGTTTGTTTGTGACTTCTTGTGAATTCCATTCGGCTTTCCAAGCTTCACCAGGATTGAAGTCGCATTGTCTTAAGCATGTCTTTTCCTTAAGTACGGGGTATTGGTCACCACTGGAGGCAGGGTACGGGACCAGCTGGACCAATAATCTGATCTGGTTCAAAAAATAATACTGTAAGCAGCTCGTTAGTGTGTATGCATGCCACTGCCCTCTATGTCTGGAACTGGAATCACTCAGCTGTGTGTCATAGGCCCTATACTGCTAACAGCGATTCTCCTTTAACTCCAGTGGCAGGGGCCTGTGGTTCTGAGCAGGAAGAGCTGGGTTGCATCTCTTCTGGTGCCATGAGCTCTTAGACTCAGTGATTCCAAGGCCAGAAGGGATTACTGTGATCACCCAGTCTGACCTCCTGTATGACACAGGCCGTTAAAAAAAAAAATCCCCCTCCAGGAGGCTACAGATTTGTTACAACCCTTTGACTTCCTCCGGTGCCTTTTTAGCCAGGCTAGGCACCAGGATGTTCATCAATTAAGCATCAAAGTCTCCTTGAGAGGAAGGTGAGTAGAATTCCCATCTCCCTCTGCCTTTAGGAGCAGCAGGTTCCTGTAAACTCTGAGGAGGCGCTTGCCTTCGGTTTGGCTCCGGTTTGACTCCAGTCCCCACTTTCTCTGCTGTTCCTGCAGCCCCCAGGATGCCGCTGCCAAGCTGAGGCACCACGGCTGGTTGCCCTGGTATTTTAATAACGAGATCACCCTTTAATTGGGAGCAGCGGGCGAATGGAGGGCAAATACGCTCCCAGCACACTCAGGGTCCCAAGCCAAGGCATCAAACACTGATCCAGGCAGACATCAGACCCGACCCTCGAACTGCCCGTCTGGTGCTCCAGGCTGGCCCACACGGCTGAGCAGGGACAAGAGCTCGGCCCCCTGACTCTAACCAGTAGCTGGTACTGCTGCAGCCCAGCCAGGCTCTGTGTATGGCTCCACCACGTTACACTTGCAGCCAGCCCTCCGCCAGTTAGTTTTCACAGGCAGGATTTTCATGCCCCTTTCCCAAGTCCCAGAGCGTACAGACTCTGTGTGTGTGTGTGAAATCTCAGGCTTGGCTCAGGGTGGAGTGTAACCAACACGTGTGAGCGACCTCATGTTGCCGGGGGGGGGGAGGGGGTTAACGGCACCCCCCTGAGGAGTGGGACATTAGGACCAAATGAACATGAGCAATATCTTGTCCTTGATGGTGCATGAATGCCGGGAGCTGATGACCCCAGAGTCCACCCAGCCCCACAGCCGGCTCAGCTCCAATGCCCTGTGGTGATGCTGCTGGCACAGGTGAATCCCTGCCTGGAATTTGTGCCGAGGGTTAAATGACTGGCTAGCCAGGGTACAGCATTAAAGCCACCGCAGGCAGGGGTGGTGGATCAAGGGGGGCAGGTGCTCATCAGCTGGGAGCGCAGAGGGTTAGGGTAGAGGAGGGAGCCGTGTGTTACCTGTGCTGGCATCTGGGTCCCTGAGTCGCTAACAGGACACGGGACAGCAAGCTCGGCAGACAGTTGTGGGGGACGCCCAGCAATGCGGGGGAGCCCGAGGCAGCGGCTGCTGCTGTCCGACCGGCAGCGGGGAAGGCCAGTTTGAGGAGGACATGTAAGTGGTGCCGATGACAGTAAGAAGTGGAGCTGAAGTGGAAATCTCTTTCCTTGAGGGCAGGATAGCTGCCCACCCTCTCCCCTGGGACGATCCCATGTATTCCTGACTTGGCTGAGGCCCTCCAGAGAGGCCCTCCGGTCTTGCAGTGTTTCCACCTGGATCCTCACAGCAAGAGGATCTGGTTAATTTCAGAGGTAGTGAAGCCCCTCGGTGCTCAGCGGGAATGGAGCACTGCTCCTCCAGGGGCACTTAACTTGTGTCAGCCCCTTGGCACTGGGCTGCTTGGAGCTGAGGGATGCTCAGAAGGGGAAACTCGATGAAGGCAAAACTCTGCTTTCTGGGCTACTAACCTACACATAGTCCCTCGGCCTGTGGGAGGGGAGGGAAGGCTAAAGGGGAGGGAAGTCTGACTGACTGAAGCATCCAAGCATATGACATGGCTAAACTCTGTCATGTGTAGTTCATTCTCTCTCCCATCTGCTCCCTGGGGGAGACCTGTGTGCGCAGTGTATGGTTTACTCGCTGTATACACCTGGGTCTGTGTTTGGGGCAGGGGGAGGGGGAGGCAGGAAGAAAAGTGCCTTGTTCTTGGAGGGTGGTGAGGTTTGGGGTGGTCCTTAGTTCCTGGGGGAGTTCGTTTGGGAGCAGCCCCCGTGTCTGGCACAAATGAACTTTATCCTGAAGGCAGAAAGTTCCACTGAGTCTGACGAGCCAAGTTGTCAGCCACAGTTCTCCTCCCTGAGCTTCCCGCTCTTTCAGGACCCTGGCCATTGCGCACCTGGAAGGGAAGGACCGAGACCTTGAATTTGACAGCAAGGCTCCTGCAGCGCCTTTGCTGTGGCAGCAAATCCCGTGGACCAATTGCTCATTGTGTGGCAAAGAGTTTCCTTTGAGTGGTGTTAAATTTCCTGAGTTTCAGTGTCTTGGGCCCTGTCTTTGTGCAAGTCAATACCTAAGCAGGCTAGATAACATCCAAATGACCTCCTGTCAGTGCAAAGAGCATAGAATGGAAACCCTGCCCCTCCCCGCCCCACATTGGCCCCTGTATGAGTACTGCTAAGATCTCTTTCAACAGAATTCGTCCCTTCAGCTAGTTAGCAGCTAGCCGTGACGTAGCTCTTCGGAGTCAAATGAGCAAAACCCCAAAGCAGATGGGGGTCTAAACAATCGATACAACAAACCCATTGAATCCTAGAAGCCGCAGCTCCCGTCACCGCATTGTTAGATAACCATGCAAATGGAGATGGCTCGGCTGGAGCATTCGGCATCCGTTTCCAGTTCTGGAACAGCTGGTTGCTGCACGTGCCGAGCGTCGTCATTATGGAGATGGACTGCAGGTGAAGAGTTCAGAAAGCTGTTTTTTGCAGGGCTTGGGGCCACCTTCTGTTCTCCTTCCTCCTGTGGAATCGTACATGGCAGCACAAATAGTGCCCCTGAATGTGATGGGACTGCTCGGGGAGCGGCGTGTATCAGGGCCTGGGCCCTGGGGGAGCAGGGAGGACTATGGGATGGTGATAGCAGGAAGCAGCGTGGTCCAGTGCAGCGAGCACACGTAGGAACCCCTTCCTCTCACTTCATGAACGTGGGCAAGTCTTCTCCCTTGTCCGGGCTTCAGTTTCCCCATCTTGCCCAGAGACCCCCTCCTAAGGTCAGCGTCCCATTGTGCGAGGCGCTGCTCATACACATAACAGGAGACTCTCTCTTCCCTGAAGCTCTTACAGCCTGAATAGATAAGACAAAGGAAGTCTCACTTGAGCATCACACATTTCGTTGCTTCTTCAAGCCAAGCGGTACCCCAATAAGAGACAGCCGCGTATTAAGCTGCTGCCCATGATATGTGCAGCCAGCAGCAGGTGGCGCCAGAGAGTTCCCTCCACAGGCCTCATTTTGCTCTCACTAATCAGGTTTTTTCCCTTTTTCTGCTTTTCACCCCAGTTGAACCAGTTGATCGGGTTCTGCCCAGTGGTGCCTAAACAGCCCAGGAAAGTTTGGAATTGATTGGCTGCAGCATTATTGTATTACAGAGAGAGCAGCCACAGAGTTCAGTGTGAAACCTCGCTCTGCTCGGCCACTTATCCCTGCTGCCTGGAGGTGGAACTGAGGCACAGGGAGACAAGTGTCTTGGCCAAGGTCATCGTAACGCCTGGGAGCAGGGTGACCAGATGTCCTGATTTTATAGAGACAGTCCCGATATTTGGGGCTATTTCTTATATAGGCTCCTATTACCCCCCACTCCCTGTCCCGATTTTACACCCTTGCTATCTGGTCACCCTATCCTGGAGTCAGGCGGCTTAAGGGGCAGTCACCATCAGGGGTCAGAGTTCACGCAAAAGGACTGATCCCCAGGAGATCCAGTCCAAGGAGAAGGTACGGTGTGGCGGCTGGCAGGGTCAGGAGGATCCAAGCAGCAGCTAGCAGGCAATGGCAAGCCAAGGCCAGAATGGAAGCAGGAAGTTTATATATATAAGAGCCACTGATCAGGGCCACGTGACCACGTGGCCTATCAGGAAGCAGGTGGTGGCACCCCGGAAACTGGCCAACCCACATCTGTGAATTCCCTGATAACCTAATGCAGAAGTGCGGCACAATGGCGAAGGTTGCTTCCTGAAATCCCCTGGGTGTGGGGTGTTGGGGGGCCACAATCACGGTGGGAGGCTGGGGCAGAGCTGGGAACTGAATCCAAAACGCTTGGCTCCCAGCTGTATCCAAAAGACCACCCTTCCAAAGAGCTGTCTCTGTGATCATTCAGGATTCGCTACTGGCTGTAGGGCACGTGGTATTGTTTCCCAAGCCCTGCTCACTTTTTCTAAACTTTTGTCCCAAACACATTTTGAAATCAAACAAATCTGGGCCCAAATTTTGCTTTGTGCCAAAATCCATAGCAACGAGCCATCACAGGCCTAAAGTGAGGCCACAGGGGGTAGAAGTATAGCTACCTTAAAAGGCCAGTCAGCTGATGTTGGGGAGTAATTTTACCCCATTATTTATCTATAGTAATAATGCTCCCAGACCTCATGGGGGTGTTGGGTGGGTGCTCATTGTGTTTGGTCATGTCTCCCCCTAGTGGCTGTCTACAGCAGTTACAATAGCCTACTAGTGGCTGACAGCTAGAGGAATTATTCCTTTAATTCAAGTGGTAAATGCTTTGACTTGAGCGCTGGAGGTTAGAGGTTCGCTGGCCCTGTATACAAATAGCCCTAGGGTTGTTGCTCTGAGTACTGGGGACCAAAATGATATAGTGCAGCCATATAGTGAGCAGGATGGGGAGACATACATTAAAGCAATGGCTTGTACGTGGTAATCAGGAGACAGCACACATACGAGAGCCTGGTAACTGGTCCATATTTCAAAGCAAAGAGAAGGCTCCAAAGCCAAACAGCCGCAGAAGGCGAAGAGCGGCTCACCTGAAATCCAACCCTCCTTCCGCTGATTTATTTACTGATCGGCTCCTTCACTCGGCCTGCCCGGGCTTTTCCCAGGGACACGGATCACTTTATTAAAACATATGCGTGGCGGCTCTTCAAACGTTTCTCTGTGGCTGTGTCCCAGTGGTCCCCACATTGGGAGCGATCTTGTCGAAGGAAAGGAAGGACAGATGCTATTCAACTTTTCAAACATGCACAAAGGGCCCCGGCAGCAGGAAAGCAGAATTAAGGATTCTCTTTTGGCGTGGAGTTTTTCGGCTAATGCGCCATGATTTGGAAGGCAAAGTTATTGGCTTGGAGAGCTGGTGATTTTTTCACACTGCTGAGTGAGTGTGTATAGGGGGCGGGGTATTTCTGATCAGGGGAGTTCAAAGGGCAGACTGTCTAGTTTAACTGCTTCAGTCAATGAACTCTGATGTGTGTTTCACCACCACCGCCAGGCTCCGACTGAGATCAGGGCTCGATTGTGCTCGGCACGGTTGTGTGAGCCCCTGCCCCTAGGAGCTTACGGCAGAAGCAGACAGAGGGCTGGAGAAGGGAAGGATCGCTATCCTTATGTAAAGGCAGGAGGCAGCTGATGCAGAGTGATGACATGTCTTGCCCAGGGCCACACAGGGTGTCTGTGCAGAGTTGGGATCTGAGCTGTGTGGGCTGCTCTGGTGGGCAGGTGGGGGGCAGGTGGCTTTGTCTGCGGTGTGCTCAGGAGCGGGGTGTGGTGAGTTGACCAGTGGGGGGCCATGTTGCTGATCCTGTCTTAGAACCCCCCATCCCACACCGTCTCCCCAGGCAATGTGATGTGTGGATGACCCGATCCCTGGGCAGCGTGGAAGCTTGTAGGCCAGGCCCAGCCCTCTCCCCACTGATTGTCCGCAGTGCTGGGAGAGGGGAGGCTGCTCTGGGCTTCTCCAAACCCCAGGATTTGTCAGCCCCCCGCTGGGTGTGAACAAACAGATAGATATTAGTGATGGCTGGTGCCTGAGCTGCTGCATGGCTGGTGTCTTGGCCCAGCTCTGCCCTTGTTTGGCTTCTTCACTGGCGAGCAGGAAAGCGAGAGAATTCACCTTCCCTCCAGTTCTCCTGTGTTACTTGTGGCAGGGAGTTCCACAGGCTGATTGTCTACACCAGATCCCAAGGGGTGCGTAGTGCTGCTGGAATCCGTGGGGCTGCTCACCCGAGTAAGGCGAGCCCTTCGCAGGGTTTCCTCATGGGCACCTCCTTGGGCCCTGCACACCATGGCCCAGCAGGCTCCTCTCTATGGCTTCACCCACTAACCAGAGCAGAGCCCCAGATCCGCCAGGCAGGGGAAAGTCACGCTTAGTGGCTTGGGACCTCTCTCATTTTAAGCTGGTTCCAGGCGGCACTGGGAGCCTAAGCGAGGGCAGCCTGCCCCAGTGCCACCCAGATCCCTTGCAGGCCCTACCGCTTTCTGCCTCCTACACCTAGTGGGACCAGAGGAAGGCTGGCGGTGGGGGAAGGCACCGGTCTGAGACTTGGGTTCCATTCCTAGCTCTGCTACAGACTCCATCCATGAACCGGGGCAAGTCATTTAATGTCTCTGGGCCTCGGTTCCCCAGCTGTGTACTCCACATGCCCCAGCTGGGACCTCCGGGCACTCGGACGATTAAACTAATGCTGTCACAGCACATGGCGAGGCAGTGGCTGTGAGTGTGTGTGTATGCAGGGTGCCCTCTAGCAGCTAAGGATAAAGGACCTACTACTGCTAACAGCTGAGGGATCCTTCTTTAGCTGGAGATCTGGGGGTGGCTCAGAAGGGGGGGACCAGGGAGCTACGCCTGGCTCCCCCATCTCTGTGTGGCCTGGGACTGCAGCAGGGCTGGATCCTGCTGGATCCTGCATTCCCCCCTCCACCAGCCTCATGTCTACCAAGGGACATGCCCTGACTCTAGTCCCCCGGCCTGGGCGCTGGCCGGGCTCCTTCCTGCAGGTGCTTAGGACCCAGAGGACCCCTCTCCTTGCTTTCCCCTTGCCAGTGCCTGCTGCCTGCCGCCGCTCCAGCGCCTGGCTCTGCCTGCCCCGCGACAGCCCGCGGCGGCTGCTGCGCCCGGCCCCGGCGCTTTGGGGAGCAGGTGTGGATGCGAAGCCAAGCCCCTGGCAGCGGCGGGGAGGGAGGCGAGGGGAGGGGCGGGGCGGCGGCGGAGCTAGGACGGGCCTTGGCAGAGGAGGGAGACAAACCTCCGCGCGTGGCGGAGCCGGCCCGGGAGCAGCATGGTCCTGATCCTGCCCCACATACTCATTGCGGTTGTTCAATTTTTTAGACGGGGCCAGCAGGTTTTCCTGAAGGCGGAGGAGACGCTGCCCAGCTCCGAGGCGCTACAGGTAGGAGCCGCGCCCCGCTCCCGCTGGGGCTCTGCGGCCGGCGGCGCTGGGGGGCTCCGGGAGGTTGGGGGGGGGCCGCATCCAGGGGGCACCGGGCTCTGCCTCCTCCCGTTGCTGCTGCTTTCTCTCTCCCCCTTCGGGCTTTTCCCTTCTCTCTCTTTTCTCCGGCTTTCCCTTCTCTCCCCATTTCTTGTTCTTTCTCTCTCCCCTCTCTCTCTTCCCTTCTCTCGCTTTCTTTTTCTTTCTCTCTCTTTCCTCCCTCCTCTTTATTTCAACCGCTCTTCCCCTTCTCTTTCTCCCCATTTCTTGTTCTTTCTCTCTCCTCCCCTCTCTTTTCCCTACACTTTCTCTCCATTTCTCTTTCCTTCTCTCTTCTCCTTCAGTCTCCTTTTCCTTCTCTCTTTTCTCCCCCCTTTTTTCAACCTCTTCCCCTTCTCTTTCTCCCCATTTCTTGTTCTTTCTCTCTCCTCCCCTCTCTTTTCCCTACACTTTCTCTCCATTTCTCTTTCCTTCTCTCTTCTCCTTCAGTCTCCTTTTCCTTCTCTCTTTTCTCCCCCCTTTTTTCAACCTCTTCCCCTTCTCTCTCTCTCTCTCTACATTTCTTGTTCTTTCTCTCTCCTCCCCTCTCTTCCCTTCTCTCTCTCGCCTCTCAATCTCTTTTCTTTCTCTCTCCCCTTCTTTCATATTCTCTCGCCACTTTCTTTCTTTCCCCTCTTTCAACATCTTCTTTCTCACTCTTCCCCTTCTCTCTCCCCTCCCTTATCCACCCCCATCTCGCTCACAAGGTCTTTCCACCTTTCGCTCTTGTCCCTCATTCATTCTCCCCCCCCGCCCCCCACTTTCAGCCCCCCCCCCCCGCCCGCCCTTGGCTGGCGGCGATCGGGGCTGCGGGAGGGGCCGGGGGGAAGCGGGCCGTGGGTGCCTCTCGCTAGCCGGGGTGAACTTTCCTGTTGTCAGCCTAGCGCCTGGGGCTGGGGGGTCCCGGCTGCAGCGATCGGGGGCCGGCGGGGCGCGGGGCGGAGCCCCCCGGGGGTAGGGGGCCCCGCCGCACTCCTGGGGAAGCCGGGTGGGGCTGGGGGAGGGAGGTTCCGGGGCGGGGGGACGGGACGGGTCTGCGGCTGCTTTGCACCGGGGCTGGCCCCGCGCCGCCGGCCGTGTTTGCTCCGAGCCCCGGCCCGCGGAAAGCCGGCGCAAACTTCCGCCCGGTCACCGCGGCGGGCCCGGCGCGGCTCGCATCCCGGGCGGGTTCCCCCCGCCCCCCCGCCCCGGCCTGGCCCCTCCGGGCCCCGGCAGGGTGGGCAAGGCAGAGCGGGCCCCTCTGCCCGTGCCTCGGGGTGGGATCAAACCCGCTGCGGCCCGCGGGGCGGACGGGGCTGCCAGCCGCCCAGCTCATCCCCCCCTTGGTGCCAGCTGGGGGGCCTGTCTGTTCCCGCAGCCCGCCCCTGCTCCTGTCACGCCGCCGGGTAACTGACCCGCCCGCCGGCTCCGGATCCAAACCATGGCAGGTTGCGCCTGTTTATTTTTACCCAGCCGGTTTATTGCCCTGCCTGATACGGGAACGTGCCAGGGACTTCCTGGGAACCCGCAGGAGCCACCGGCTGGGGCTGGGGCTGGCGAGAACAGCCCCCCCAGCGCCTCCACATCCTCCTGGCCGCAACCCCGGGGCTGGGGTGGGGGATTATTATATTCCTGCTTTATAGCTGGGGAGTTTGGGCACAGAGCAGCCAGCTATGCCCAGACCTGGAGCTGGGGGCGGGGAGGGCGGGGGTGTCATTCCTAGCTTCAGGAGACATGCTCCAGCCAGCTCCCCATAAACAGAGTAGCAGCCAGGTCCCAGTACATCCCCCTTGGGGGCCAGGGGCATATTGAGGCTGCCAACCCAGGGGCTACCCCTCTCTATGTAACATGCTCGCTGATCAGAGCTAGCCCAGGTACCTCTCCTCCACCTGGAAATCACATGCCCAGCTCCAGGGGTCGACGTACCCCATGTGGCTTGGCCCATGGGGGGAGGGATAGCTCAATGGTTTGAGCATTGGCCTGCTAAACCCAGGGTTGTGAGTTCAATCCGTTGAGGGGGCCATTTGGGATCTGGGGCAAAAATTGGGGATTGGTCCTTCTTTGAGCTGGGGTTTGGACTAGATGACCTCCTGAGGTCCCTTCCAACCCTGATATTCTTTTATTCTATATCACAGAGGAAGTCTGTGGCAGACCATAAACGGGAACCAAGATCTCCTAGATGATCTCCTAGTGCTCTAACCCCTGGCCTCTCTATCCTCCCAGGGCTGATGCCTTTTGCTCTCTGGTAGTTTCTGGTTAACACTAAATTTGAGACCTCTTGGCAGAGGGCAAGGAAGGGCAGTCTTGTGCTGAAGTTATACAGGTGGGAGTTGTGCTCTAGTCCCGTCTCTGACACAGACTCCCCACAGGACCTTGGGACAGTCACTTAATCACCCCTGTCTCGCTCAGTTGCACCATCTGTAAAATGGGGATAAGAATGCTTACCAGCCTGGCTGGGAGGCTTGGTTTGTTAATTCTCCAGTGGAAGCTGACAGTGAAGTGTAAAGGGTTATTATTACAACTGTAGCAGTATGTCCCCCAAATACCTGACGTAGCAATGTTTTCCGTGTTGCAGTTTGTGGAGGGGGCTGGTGGAGTGTAAGGCCTCAGATTGCTCTGGACAAATAATGAAATCCATATTTGTATTACAGTAGCCCTGAGCAAATACCCAATAATTGACAGTCCCTGCCCCAGAGTGGTTGCAATCTAAATAGACAAGATGGGCAAAGGAAAGTTCATTATCTCCATTTTGCAGATGAGGAACTGAGGCCCAGAGAGGCCCAGATCCTCAAAGGTATTTAGGCACCTAACTCCCCTAGGATACCTTTGAGGATTTGGGCCAAAGGGAGTCTGTGGCAAGGCTGGACATTTTAACCCAAATCTCCTGGGGTCCAGTCTAGCACCTGAACCTAGCAAGGTACTGGGGAAGCCAAACACCACAGACTTGTGCTACTATCTGACAACCTGGAAGTGAAACTGACTATATGCAAACTAAAACTGACCATTCTAGTTCCACTGTCCTTGCTGAGGGTGGTGCAAACTGCCGGCGAAGAGCACCTTGGATTGAAAACAAATCCAGCCAGTTTTTAAAAGCTTAGATGTCATTAATATCATACAGACCAGGAATTCTTTCCGTACCCTCCTATGTGGGAGGCGATACAAGGTGTTTCTTATACTCTCAGAAGGTGACTCAGGTGGTGCACAGGTCTCATGTAGGACCTCTCTACAAGGGAACTCCATCCTCCAGATTTGATCTGGAAAATGTCCCTTTGATGCCCTGCTTCCTTAGCAGCGATGCTGGGCAGTGACGGGGTTTGTTAGCCAGAGATTTGTTCAGAGCCCCTGTGCCCTTGGAGACTTTCCCGCACGTGGGATGGGACCTGGCAGTGTTACTCAAGAGCCCACGAATGCAGGGAGGGGAATGAGCTGAACAAGGTTGAGAGGCAATAACCGGAGACAAAAAATGGCCTGAAAATAGCTGGGGGCAATGGCAGATTGATTTGTGATTGGAAAACAGGGAAAGAACATTTATTTCCCTCTTAACGAAAAATGTCTGGTGATGGGGCGTTTAACACAAACCACTGTGCAAAGAGCACTTGGGGCTTGTCTAATGCACGCCCGGCGGCATGGGGGTGGGTCGCAGTCCAGGTGCCATCCAAGGTGTTCTGCTCTCGCTAGAGCTCAGGAAGGGCCGTGTGTCGCTCCCGGCTGGCCAGTTGAAGAAACAGCCTTTGCGAGCAGCAGGGGGAGTGGTAGCCAGTCCTCAGTGCTGGATGGGAGGCGGAACCTCTGAGGGGGAATAAAGGCAGGATAGGTGAGAGGGAGGATGATCCAGTGGTTTGGGTGTGAGCTTGCCACGTAGGAGACCCGGGTTTAAGCCCTGCTCTGCTGCAGGCTTCCTGTGTGACCGTGGGCAAGTAATTTAGTCTCTCTGTGCCTCAGTTTCCTATCTGTGCTGTGGGGATGATAGCACTGCCCTGCCTGGCAGGGGTTTCGGGAGGCTATTCCGTTAAAGAGTGGGAGGTGCTCAGATACTGCTGTAAAGGGGGCATCATATAAGTACCATAGATAGTAATAAAGAGGAAAAACAGGAGATCCCAGATCATTCTCCTCATAGACACTCTGGTCCCGCTCGAGGCAATGGCAAAGCTCCTTCAGAGCTCAGTGGGCATGGGAGTTGGTCCTGGCTGCCCAGGTCTGCAAAAACTCTTCCTTGTGCATGGGCTTGACTCCTGCTATCCTATGCCTAGTAACACATCATGACTTGGATGGTCACACAGTGACTCCTGGGAGGGCTAAGAATCCCTTGACGTTAAGAACATGACCCCAAGCCAGACCCTGCCAGGCTGACCCATGCTGAGGAGCCAGTCTTTCCTCTGGCTGGCCCACAGGGTCGGTGTGAGCCCGGCTGGCGGGTTCTAGCCCTCTGCAAATTGTAGCAAAATCACCAGTAGTAGGAAATCAACAGCTGGGCTGGGTCTATGGGCACTGGGAGGCAGTGTGGAGCTGCGGACAGGGTCCAGGACCAGCAGGCAGGTCTGTTCCCACCTCTGCTGAGTGGCCTTGGGCTAGTCACTTACTCTCCCTGGGTCTTGTCAGTCCGTGGGACTTGGAAAGTGCTTTGAGAGCCGGGGGTGAAAGAGCAAAATATTAATCCTGCCTGGGCCCCAGAGGGCACCTGATGAGGGGTCTTCCATTGTGGGCTCAGGCCAGTAGAGATTAGCAAATGCTGACAGGCACAACATCTCCTGACATGGAAGCCTGTGAAGCTGGGGACAGTCTGAACTTTAAAGCAATCAGTTACTGCTCAAGGCTCAAACCCTGTGCGGTTCACTGGGACCCGGCTTCCGCTGAAGGCAGGATCGGACTCTGCCGGCCTGATCCAAAGCCCATTAAAGTCAATGGAAAAGCTTCCACTGATTTCAGTGGCTTTTGGCTCAGGCCCTCAATGGGTCACGGCCGACCCTGCTATGCCCTGACAGCTCCTGCAAGCACAGAGGACGTGTGGGAGCAAGGCGCGCATGCCCGGGCCCTGAGGTAGAATGTGCAGTTGCGAGCCCGGCCCCTGGCGAACGGGGTGGATGCCGTTCTGTTTGTTGGAGGTGGAGTGTCTGTCGTGCTGGAGGTTGGCGTTGCCGGTCTGATCGTTGCAAGCACTAATTGGCGTGTACAGTAATTGCAGATCACTGCTTGGTCCTGTCCTTACCCCCTGGCCTGAGGAAGGGGAGGCCCCGCCCTGCAAGCCCTCACACATGCAAACATTTCAATAGCAGCTGTCATGAGGAAGCACTGGAGGATCAGGCCCTGATTTTGCATGGTTACCTGCCCACCTCGTAACTCCGCCGGTGTAGGTGCGAGCGGGATGGCACGGTTCAGGCCCCCCATCCGCTGGGAAAGGTCAGTACCAGCACAGAAGGATCATTCCAACGAGCAATGGGACCTTTCCTCCGGGTTTAAGTGGCCTCCGTCCGCTTCTGGGAGAAGCCTCTGGCACTGCAAATGCTCCTGCAGCCTGTGACTTTTGGAGGAGGCATAGGGATGTGCTGGCAGTATCGGGCAAGGCAGCTGGGGTAGATGGAGCATCCCAAGTTAGGCCGGACAATAACATGGGGGCACGGCTGTGGTCGCCACCGAGGGGAGGGTAACAGGAGTACAATCAACCCAGCGAGTCCAGGCTAAGCAGCTGCTCTCACAGCAGCTGGAAAGGGAGATATGATTGGGGGTATGGGGGGGGGGGGGGCGGAGACATGGCTCAAAACAGTGAGCTTCCGAGTTCCCTCGCGTGTGGTTTGCTTGCTAGACAGCGCGAGGTGTCCCTCTGGTGTGTCCCTCCCCCGCCCCTTCGCCGGGTGGACCCCATGCGCTCCAGGCTCTGATCCGCACAGCCGCCTGGAACAGCTTCTACCTCTGAGGTCGCTCGCGGCTGCAGAGAAGTGAGATTCCTGCGGGGGACTGGAGGAAACGGGTAGGACGGCCTCGTCTCCTGCAGACAGAGCACATCCACTCACAGCCTCGGCGAGCTGCCCTGTCCAGAGATCCCTGCGACCATCTCGGGGGCTGGTGATGGGCTTGGAAGATGGAGAACATCCAGGACAGTGTAAGGCCAAAAACCCTTCACTTTTTATTCTTAATGCCAAGGGCAGTTCCTGAAATTCCTAGTCCCTGCCCAGACCCAGCTCATTTGTCTCTCCCTCTGGTCTCACCCTGGATTGTCAGTTCCCGGCTTTCTTCTGCACTTTTCTGCCTCTCTTCTGTTCCACTCCCTCTTTCTTTCTTTCCCCTCCTTTCTCACGCTTTCCCTTCTCTCTCTTCCTCGTCTGTTTCCTCCTCCTCTCCTTCCTCTGGTTTTTCTCTCGTCCCGGTGCGGATGTCTCTCAGTTGTGTCCATGCAGCTGCTTTTTCCGTGTTCTCTCCCCCCTGCTCTGCGTGTGTGTTTGTGTGTGAGCTTGTGTGTGTCGCACGCACCCCTTCCAAGTTGCGTAGTCATCAGGTGTTTGTGTGAGTATCTGTCAGAGAATCTTCTGCAGGAGACTTAGGAGGCAGATCCTCAGCTGGTGTCAATCAGCATTGAAAGCAAGGGAGCCCTGCTGATTTACACCAGCTGAGAATCTGGTCTTTTCCCCCCGCAGGGGCCTTATGACGCTGCCTTTAGGCTCTTTCATCTCATGTGCCAAAACTATTTGAACATACCCGAGATCCCCCATTGAGATGCATGCTGCAACCCCAGGAGAAGCAGCCGCAGGTTCTGAGCTGCCATCTCCCTGGTGCCAGGACAGAGCTGGCAGCGGTGGGGGGAGGGAGAAAGGGCACTGCTGGTCAGAAGCTACGTGAATCTACAGCCAGTGACCCCGGGGGTTATGGGAGGTAATCAGATCTCAGGCTTCAGGGTGTGAGCTGATCGTGTCAGGGTCAGGAAGAGATTGTCCGCTACACCGTTGGGCTCTTGGCGAGGGGTGTTTGGGGTGGGAAGACCACATTCCTCGGCAGCGCTGGGGTTAGCCACTGCTGGGGGCCGGTCTGACCTGCTGCGCTCTCTGCTGTACGTTGTCCCGGAGCCTCTAACAGCCCAGGATGGGAGCACTCCCCTGCAGAGCAGGGAGCATTGTCTATATGCAGAAGGCAACAGTGAAACCAGCGAGAGGCTAGGGCCCTATCCTGCTTCCATCCGAGTCAATGGCCAAACCCCAGAGTGAGCAGGACCGTAAACTTCTAGCGTCTCTGATCCCTAAGACTTGCTGAAGGCCCTTTCTGGCCTGCCTGTTGTTGGCTTGCTGAACCCTTTCTACCTGCCCTCCCTGCAGGGAACGAAGCCATTGTGTTGGGCCCCTGCTCCCATCCCACCAGGCAGCAAACTGGACCCCCTCCCATGGAAGGCGGGACAGAAATTTCACCCGGGCAGCTAAGTTTGCATGGAGCCTTTGTCAGTAAATACGGAAAGTCTAAAGAGACAGAGGGCCTATTCCCAGCCCCCACGTTTGCAGGGAGATCAGCTCCCCCACCGTGAAGCGCAGCATCTGCCCGAGACTTGCGGTTTGGGTGTGTGTGGGAAATGCTGCCCCCTGCCCGCAAACTACACCGAAGTTAAAAAGTGTGTGGGGGGGGGGTGCCCACCCTGGCTCCCCTGGTTTGGGTGCCGGTGGCCCCCTCACCTCTACAAAGGCTCCGGCATTCTTGCTTCACACACTATCTTAGCCTTAGTTGGGATCGACCCTTGGACAGGAGGAGAGCCAGCACCTCCATGAAATCCACTCGGGACCTGGCTGTCACCAGTTGATTGTACGTGGATGACGCCTGGATATTAGGAGCATAGGAGTTGCCAGACTGGATCAGTCCCAAGGTCCGTCCAGCCCAGTCTCCTGTCTCTGACTGGCCAGTGCCAGATGCTTCAGAGGAAGTGGCAAGAAACTCCAGAGCAGGCCGATGTGGGATCATTTGCCGCCCCTGGAAAACTCATCCTAATCCCTAACAGCTAGAGATCCCTCTTTGAAGCCTGCTAAAATCTTGGCCTCCGCGGCATCCTGTGGCAGTGAGTTCCACAGGCCAATTACAAGGCAGCATTGCATTTGTATCCATTTTGAATTTGCCACCTTTCTGTTTCATTGTTCTTGTGTTTGAGACAGAACAGAAGCACTGGCTTGTTCTGTGTTTGAACAGCGGCTAGCACAGTGGGTCCTGGGCCATGACTCTTGGGCCTTATTGCAAAAGAATTCATAATAATATAGTGATGTGCAACAGCCAAAGTTTGTAGGTAGATCAGAAAGGAACGGGTATGTGGAAAACAGGGAAAGAGGGAGGGAGTGAAAGAGCTTTTTTATAGCACTCTCCTTTGCAGCATTACTGGTGCATACACAGTATCTATTGATTTGATTTTTTTCTTTGTGCGTGTGTTGCAAAGAGAGGGGAAGGAAGATAGCACACGAGAAATAACTGAGAGCTGCTGAAGGGGAAAGAGGAAATGAGCCCGAAGGCGGCTACTGTACAGAAGCAAACAATGCCAGCCGCGCTGATATCCTTCAGATAACAAAACCTGGCCAGTGCTCTGCTTAGTGGAGATGTTAATTTGTTTATAGGCATCATGTGTCTGCAGGCTGCAGCGTGCCAGGCACTTTCCCAGGAAAGAGGAGATAAGGTGTCCCAAGGAGTTAAGGGCCGTGCATCAAGACAGCAGCGCTTCTGGTTTCTTAATGATCTGGGAACACACAGCGCTCTCCTTTGGAGCGGGGTGACCGGGGGAGGAGGCGAAGGGGTGTGCAGGTGTGTGTGTGTGTGAGAGAAAGAGAGGGTCCGTTTCGTTGACTGATGGTGACGTTATCCCTAATCACCCACCCTGTGGGTTTTGAACCTTCCATTGTGAAACTGACCGGCCTTTATCTCAGCAAGGATGTTGAAATGGACTAGCCTGTCTCAGCTGCTGCCCAGTGTATGACTCCGTTTCCAGCTAGTCAGCGGGTGGCTCGCTCCCGAGAGAGAGTGGCAGAGGGATGCGCAGGATGGAGCGAACTAATGTTGTGGCCCTGAAGGCCGGTGACATGGCGCCAGAGCTGTAACAGGTGGCTAAAGGCTACGTCCCGGCGTAGCACGTGTTGCCGATAAGAGGGGTGGGAAATCCAGTCCTTTGATTTCTCTCTTGACGCTCCCTCGTAGGACGAGAGGGGGAAGGCAGTGCAGCGTGGAGACTCCTAGTAAATGCCCTTTGCTGGTGAAAATTCTGCTTTGGTCTTGAAGAACACGCCACGGTTCGGCTTGGGGCCGGGTCGGGCGTGTGCGGCTAGAGATGGGTGGGGACAGCGAAAACCCCTTGAGCACCACCCTTCCCCCAAACGCTGGTGCTCCTTAGCGATATCCCGATGAGCCCTGCGGAGAAGTGATCTCTTGGTGAGGGGAAGGGACATGGCGGTGTCTAGGGATGCCCCCCAAAACATGGGCTGGGAAATCACCCCACCCTTGCCTTTGATGTGCTGGAACGTGAACAAGGGGTTCCCTGCGAGCTCAAAGTCATCTTAGCAGCTTGCCAGGCCCCTGCAGACTGTGCCTCAACCTTTACAGTGGGCTAAATCCTGATCGAGTTACTCCATGGCACCCCCTTTGACTTCAAGGTGAGTAAGCGTAACACACACCCCAGTAGGTCAACACACACCCCAGTAGGTCAGCAGCAAGATTGGAACCTGGGATTCCCAGTCCTAAGAGCCTGGGCGTTTGCCACTTGGGCTGAAGGAGAAACTCCGTTGGCCAGTGCCAGTAGTGGGCTCTTAGCCACGTATGTGTCCAGCCCTGCGTGGGACACATCACAACTTAGCCAGTGTGAGTTACATCGGGACGGAACGAACCCTGGGGAGGACGGAGTTCCAGCCCCAGCCCCGGCAATTGATTCTCAGTGATAAATGCCCATGACGCCATTTGCATCTGCCTTGCTGGTGGAGTGGAGGGGGCCTGTGGCTGGCCCCGATGTTATAGGCGAGGCGGGACAGCAGGAGGACAGCTAGGATGCCAGAGGCTGCTTTAGCCCCATGGCTGTGTTTTGGATGCCTCTGAGCTCGGGCAATGACACGGTGCATCAAGCGTGGAGGGGTGTGACAGCACACTCCGGCGCTTCCACTCACTCCGGTGAGCCAAGTGACCAGACCACCAGGAAGCAGGGCCAGCTGGCGGGGCGAGGTGGGGGCTCAGGGGCAGCCTGGGGTATTGCCCGGTTCGTTGGGCACCATCGGGCTGGGACCTGACAAGGAGCTGCGAGTGGCCTGCTCCATGGGGGTGAGTGGGAGCCAGAGCTGTCGCCATCCCTGGCTAAGCTAAGCATTTCCTGCTTTATGCTTTTGTTAGCCCTGCACGGCCAAATCCATGTAGACAAGACCAACAAAGGGCGGGAGGGGAAACCGAGGCATGGAGAGGGGAAATGACTTGCCCAAGGTCTCACATGAGTTCAGTGGCGGAGCTGGGAATAGAAACCAGCCTTCCTGACACCCCATGCAGCGCCCTGCGCATAGCACCTGCTGCCTCTGAAACGGTAGCGTAACCATCTTTGGCATGAAAGGCACGCTAGCCCGATATTAATACTCCAGCTGCATTGGTTCTAGGCTGCAGATTGACATGGGATACGTCCTGGGTGGGGGGCAGGGCAAATTCTTCCTGGGCTTCATCTCAGGCTTTGAAGCACGCAGACAGAACGCCCTGGTAAATTCCACTCTAGCAGAAGCTGCTTTTGTCCATAGGAATGCCTAAGCCCATCTCGAAATATATTAAGGTCCTTGACTCCTTGACTTTGATGGTGCAGAGCAGGGCAGGGTTGGCTTGTGCTGCCAGGTTATTATAACTCCTTTACTCTGGTGCATCTTGTTGGAGGATCCCAGCGTCTGCCGGGGGATGGGCTGTTCCGATGCAGATGCCTTTGATGATTGATTCCCCACCAGAAAGGGAGCTAACGAATTTACCCACTGATCCACCTCCTAATCTGCCCGCCCTCATTCAGAGCCCCTTATGGCCAAGTGTAAAGCAATCGCTGCGACCCTAAGGAAGCCATCGCTCAGTCTTCCAGGCAGAACTACCCATCTGTCCCCAAGCTATTAATCTGAGCACGCTTACTTACTTACTCTGCAGCTGGGCCCCATCACATCCATTCTTCCTCTGTCCCCCATATAACAGCTCGGCCCAGTCCCGCTCTGCCATTATCCTGTGTCCCCTGCTAGCAGCCCCTGGGCAATTACCTGCGGACACTGCTATCAATCAAAGCCTAATTGATATGTGTTAGCCAGGAATTACTCTAATAGGGGATAACGCTACTGCTCCTGCAAGAGAGGCTCGGTCCTAGCGGAGGGCGAGGTGTGCATCTGTCTGGAGTCGATGCACCGTTTGCTCTTTGTGTTAGTCCCAGCTAGAGACACCCCCCCGGCTCCAGTACAACTCTTAGGGAGGCAGCGTGTCGTGGGTGTATCCAGCTCTGGTACTCTTATGGCTTTGCTTTCCCTGGCCTGGGTCTTCACGTTTGGAAGGCTCTGGCCTGCCTCCAGTGGCTGGGGCAGCGTGCCGAAGAGGGGCACTCTGTGCTCTCCCGCTCTTTCTCTGTCATGGCGACTTTGCTTTTCATAGAATCATGGAAGTGTGGGGCTGGAAGGGCCCCCGAGTGGCCGTTTAACCCAGCCCAGTGTGCTGGGGCAGGGCCATGTCCACCTAAACCAGCCTTGACAGGGGTTTGTCCAGCCTGGTCTTTAAACCTCCAGATTCCACAACCTCCCTCGGACACCTTTAGCAGAGTTTAACTCCCCTGAGAGTTAGAAAGTTTTTCCTACATTCAAAACTAAATCTCCCTGACTGCAGATTAAGCCCATTGCTTCTTGTCCTACCTTCAGTGGACATGGAGAACAATCGATCATTGTTCTCTTTACAACAAACCTTTAATGAATTTGAAGGCTGTTATTATGTTCCCCCTTCAGTCTTCTTTTCTCAAGACGAGACCTGCCTGTGTTTTTTAATCTCCTCACAGCTCAGGGTTTCTCGACCTTTGATCATGTTTGTTGCTCTTCTCTGGACTTTCTCCAATTTGTCCCCATCTTTCCTGAAGCCTGGCACCCGGACCTGGACGTAGTTCTCCAGCTGGGGCCTCACCAGTGCCGAGTAGAGCGGGACAACGACTTCTCATGTTTTTACGTAAAACATTCCTGTTAATCCACCCCAGCATGATACCAGCCTGTTTTGTAACTGCGTCACATTGGTGGCTCACATTCGATTTCTGCCCCCCTTTAAACCCACCCCCGACCCCGCTCCTTTTCAGTTCTACGACCGCCTGGCTGAGGTAGTTTCCCACGTGGCTGTTTCCCTTACATCTAGACGATGTCATTAGACTGGAAGGTCTTTGGGGCAGGGACTAAATAATTCTGCATCTGTCCAGCACCTAACACAATGGGAGTCTGGGGTTCCTAGGCCCTCTTGCGATGCAAACATGAAGTGCAGACGAAAAGCAAAACCCTGCCATGTGTAGGGGAACTCGTTACAGAATCTGGGCCGTGCCTTCTCTTTCCTCTCCTGAGTTCAGGACTCTCCACCAGTCCTCGCTGCCTCCCAGAGCTAGGATATGGAACCCAGGTGTCCTCTGCCAGATCTGAGCAGTAAGGCCTACACGCACTGACTGACCCTTTGGTACAGTGCCCTTCAGCATGCACCCAGCCAGCCATAAGCGCTCGGAGGTTTGGAGCTCGGTGGAAGCGATTTCAAAGGTCGCCCAAATGTTACTCCACAGTGACTAATACAATGAAATATTAACATCACCCGCCGTGCGTTTTACAACCGTGTTTCCTTAAGGGAGGTAATTCTCTTTGGGACTCACAGGCTGCCTTGGTGATTAGCAGGTCTGCCCTGGGATGCACCGTGGGGTAGAATTTTGTAAAGGGAAGGAGGATCGAGTGGTTGGGGAAAAGAGACCGGGAGACGGGACTCCTGGGTTCTAGTCCCAGCTCTGGGAGGGAGTGTTGCGCTTAGAAAAGACAAACAAAGGGCGGGAAAGGGAAACTGAGGCCCAGAACGGGGAAATGACTTGCCCAAGGTCACACATGAGGTCAGCGGTGGAGCTGGGAATAGAAGCCAGCCTTCCTGATATCCAGTGCAGTGCCCTGCCCATAGCACCTACCAGGGACTGGGAGTTCGGGCTCCTGGGCTCCAGCCCTGGCATTGGGAGGGGAGCTCCTGGGTTCTCCTCCCAGCTCTGGGAATGGTGCTGTTCCTGTAGCAGGAGCAGGATGCCCGGGTTCAGAAGCACTCGCCCTTTCGGGCCATGGCCTTGCGGCAGGCGAGACTTCTGCTTTATCACTGGCACACGTGGCAGCTGCCCTTCGCTGTGGTTGCATAACGGATTAGCCATCAGGCCTTATCTCCCCACAGGTATGAGCTGCAGAGCTGCCAGGCCACGGTGAGTCACTCGCCCGCTGGGCAGCGTCGTTTCCAGGACACCGAGAGTGAGCTAGATACTGTGCTCAGCCTGGCATTGCTGCAGCCCGGCACCTTCTGCTCACCTGAGGAGCAGAGGGTGTGGGGAGGAGGGGGGGTTGCAGAAAAGGGAGCTGCAAATTCTTTGGGGGATGGGGGTGGAGGCTGCTTTCTCGCTTCTTTCCCTCGGCGTGGGTCAAATTCTCCTCTCTGTTCCACCCCTCTAATCCCAGTGACTTCCAAGCTATGTGAGGAGAGCTTGGCCCCTTGACGCTCTCTGGAGAGTTCTTGCACATCCCTCTGGGAGCATCCGGGTAGCAGCCGCCAAGAGGAGGGCCTGGTTGCGCTAGGCGCTGCACGCACAGGTAGCGAGCGAGCGAGAGAGGCCCTGCGTACAACTTAGGAAGCCAGAGGGGGGGAAACTGAGGCGCGACACAGCGATCCACCCCAGGGCACACAGGAGGTCGCTGGTAGAGGTGGGCCCAGAACCCAGGTCTCCTGAGTCACCGCTGTGTGTCCACGCTGCCCGCTTTGAGGGTGGTGGTTTCTCTCTGGCTCTATTCCTCTGCACATTTGTACCCTCCCCACGCCGTCTCGGAGGGGAAAGCCAGGAAGGAAGGCATCCCAGCCCTGTCTAGAGCTAGGCCAATCTCCTCACTGAGGCTGGTCATCTTCCTGGGAGGGTCTGGTCGTAGCACTGTTAATTATCTCCTGCCATCCCGGGGTGGGGGCCCTAATCCATGTGTCAGTGGAACATTTCCACAGAGGGAGGGTCACCTGGCCCCCTGACAGCTGACAGGCGGGAGGAAGCATTCCTGCCTGGCAATGCAAGGCCCCTGAGGCGGGATCTTGGGGGAAGGGAATCAAACCAGCCCAGACAGGAGGACTGGCCTCAGGGATGCGGTGAGCAGAGCTCGGGAGGCTGGGGTCACACGTCTGGGACGGCTGACCCTGACCCAGGCCTGCATGAGGCCCATTCACAACAAAACCTCCTGCTCATGGCTCAATTCTGCCCTGCGGCGCCGAATGGCCCTGATCCAGCAAAACTCTTAAGCACAGGATCTGAGTCGGGTGGGATGGATTGGATCGAGCTCTGAAAAGCACACGCTGGACCATGGTGTGTGTGTGGTGGTGGGGAGGCAGAACCTCGCTATCCCCTGCATCTGAACAGCAGCAGATCATGAATGTGCCCGCTGCCCCCGAACGCGGAATGCTGCCTCCTGTACCCCCTGGAAGCCCACTGGGGCCATAGCCACTCCCCACGACTCAGCAGCTGGTGGGGGCACAAGGTGGCATGCTGCCCCTGGGGAAGCCCAGAGAGGAAGCACAGGCCTGTGCTTTGCAGGTAGAACTGAGCCCCCTGTGACTTTGAGCATACCCCCGTTCCTCCGTGCCTCAGTTTCCCTGTGGAGCTAGCCTGGTTCTTCCCTCCCTAGGGGTGTTGTGAGGGCTGTCTCCTGTCTTCTCTGAATCGTAGTGTCCCAGAGGGGCTGAATGTTACTGAGCATTTGGAGAGGCCAGGTGGCTGTAGGGTTCCCAGAGAAGCATTTGTCTCTGCCTCTGCATCATTTCCTCCTTGCGACACAAACCCATTAGCAGGGCAATAAAGGAGAGGAAAAGGTCTGGGAGTGCCGCTTCACACAATGCAACGTTCAGCAGCTGGACAGGGTCGCTTCTTCCCATTGCGGCTTCCTCCCCCGCCCCACCCGGACTGAAGGGAAATGGGCCGCTGGTCACCTCAGGGTGATCTCCCAGGGTGGAGTGGGGTGGGGTTAGTTGCCTGGCCATCCAGGATCCTCGTTTCAATGCAGGGGGTTAAATTGATCCCCGTGGTTAGGGCTGGGACGAGGTTTTTTCCTAAGGCATGGAAGGCTGGTCTAGAGGTTAAGGCACTGGCATGGGATTCAGGAGATCTGCCGTCAATTTCAGTTCTGCCACAGTGCCCCTGTGCGACCTTGGCCGTGTTACTTCATCTCTCCGGGCTTTGGGTCCCCATGTGTAATACTCCCTGTGGCAGAGCCTGTCTCATACCGTGTGTCCGAAAAGCAGAACGGGGCCCGGATCTAGGTGCTACTCTAATCCCTGGAACGCTGTCCTCAACCCCGCCGTTCACAGAGAGGTGTAAGGAGGTGTCAGGCAGGGCGTGGGGGGCGCGCATGGGGGCAGCTGGACCTGTCTGTATTGAACATGAAGCCAGAAACTCCAGTCTGCCAAAGCGAACAGGGCGGAGCCAGGCCCCCCCCCGGGAAGGGTTGCGTGCTTCTGGTCTTGCCGGGACTGGAAGACTCCCAAGGAAGCCGTTCTCAGGAGAGCACCAGCTGAGCGGGGGCTCATCATCATCATCGTCGCTCCCATAACCACATCGGTCACTGGGGCACCATCACTGATGAGCAATCAGCCAATTCTCTGCACCCCTCACGATTGTGCATCAGTTCCAGGGCTTGAGTCTCCGCCAAGTCCATTCCTGTCCACGCGTGTTTGCTGTCAATCCAGCTCTTCTTCAGTCTTCTGCTCTTCCCCTGTACTGACCCTTGGAGGAAGATCCTGGGTCGGCCAGATGATCTTGTTACACGGCCGTACCGCTTCAGCTGGCGCATCTTCGCGGCCGCTGGGAGGTCTTCATATGACCCAGCGCGTTGGGTGATGATGTTGCGGACCTCTTCATTAGTGACGTGGTCGAAGTAGCAGAGGCCCAGGATTTTGCGGAAGTATCTCATCTCTACTACCTGTGTTTTCCGTTCAGTTAGACTCGGGAGGCTCACCCGAGACTAATCCAGCGGCAATCAGAGAATCGTCCTTCGCATTGCTGGGGAGCTGTTCAGCGGCGGATCTTGGAGCCAATGAGTTATCCTCGCATCCTCCTGTGATGGGGGCAGATAACGTCCCTGTCTCCTAGAGGCACAGAGAGGGCTGATGAGCTTGGCCAAGATCACACAGCAGTTTGAGGCAGAAAACCCAAGAGTCCGGGAGCTCCCTGCCCACCCAGCACAGCACTGCCCTCCGTGATCTCTGAGCTCAGCCTCTCCTAGGGACATGAGGGACCTGTTGTCACCCTGTGTCAGGAATTGCCAGTTCCAAGAGGCCAGGGAGAGAACACCCAGCCCACAATGGGGTTCTCGTGGACTGTGACACACTACGGGCGCCAATGAATTAGACAGGCCACGTTCACCCCCTGCTGTGACTCTGGGTTTACACCAGCTCAGAGGGATCAGAATCTGCCCCAAAGAACGGCCACTCTGAATCAGACCAAGACCACACAGCTTGGACACCTTGGACATGACGCCATCTTGGGTTGGTCCAGTCAGTTTGATCCTCCCTTGGCCCATCGCTGAAGGGAGGCAGAAGAGAACTCTCGGGAGGGACGTGAATGGGGAGAGGACAGGTGTTGAGTGCCCAAGGGGAAGGATGGAGTCCCAGGCCCAGGGATAGAAAGAGGTATCCAGATGGGACGAGGTGGAGGACACCAGCAGGGGGCTGAGGAGGACCTGGGGCAGAGGAGGTGGGGATGGGAAGCTTGAAGGCAAAAGGGAGCCAGTGAAGGGATTTGGGATGGGCTCAGAGCAGGACCAGAGGCACTGCAGGCCGCGTCGGTTGCTGCCGTGTGTCCGCCGGCTGCAGAGAAGGTGCAGCAGGGGGAAGGGGCCATTGGACTGAGCCATGGTCCAGTTTTGGAGACTGTTCGTTCAGGCTGGAGATACTGGAGTCTTGGGGCTGTGGTTGTGGCTTTGGGGTGACCTGCAGGACACGCCATGGAAGGAAGGAAGCTGAGCCCTGGGATCTCTGGGCCACCTTCATCCCTGGTGGGAACCAGCAGTGTTCCACCAAGAGAGGAACGTGGCCGTCTGTGCCTAAGCAGTGCACCGATCCAGCCTTCGCCTGCCAGAGACTTGCTTCCTCCTCCTTTGGCCAAGCAACTTGCAGCAGAGCTCGTGGTGGTGGACCCTGGTGGGCTGCCTGGAGAATGGGACTGGATATCTCATGGGAACAGGCGCTTCCCAAGGGGTGGTCGACCCATCTTGGGGAATGGGCGTCCTGGACTTCCATCCGTTTCCTCTCCTGGGCGAGTTCTCTGTCTTGCCAGTCTTCCAAACTCCCCCAGGATCTGAAAACCAAGCTGGGCTTTTAAACCAGCTGGCTCCCCAAGGAAGATCCTGCAGTGCTCCTTGGCTGGCAGCCTTGCTGATGACGGCTGAGCCAGGCTAGGAGCCAGCTGGGCTCAGCAGGGCAAACGGATAGGATTTGTGTGTGCTGGTTAAATCCAGAGGAAGCGATACACCGGCGGGCTGGATTCTGATCTCCGTTCCACTGGTGTAAATGTGGAGGGAGCCTGAGGGGTTGCTGTGGATTTACACCTGTGACTACGGCCTGAATGCAGCTGCCGATGGGGAGCTCTGGCCTCTGTGTGTTCACTGGAGGGGAGGAATTTACGCGCCTCTGGGATCTGCAGCTCTGCCTTTTCACATGGCAACGCTCTGCAGCAGCGTTCCTCCAGCCGCGCCAGAGCGCAGCCCCTGCGAGAACCGGGCCAGTGCCCGCCTCTGTGTCCCTCCGCAGGGACCCCGTCGCAGCCAGCGGGGTCACGCCGCAGGGGGCAGCCTCCGCTCCGGGGACCTGGGGAGCCTGGGAAATTCCTCCAGGTCGGATTTTTTTGTTGAACCGAGACATTTTCCACACCGCTGCTGGTACACATCTGCCAAACCCACATGGGCCCTGCACAATGGGCCCAGTCAGCCCTGGGCTGCCTGAGCACCGCCCCGGGGGACCCGCCGAGCCAAATCAATCCGTCACCGACACAGGGGAGCGGGTCGACTGCCAGATCCTCCAGCTGCGGCCAGCAGGGAGGCCATGGCAGGCAGGGTGCTGCCCTGGCAGCATCCGTCATCCCCAGGGAGGGAGTACTAGGGCTGGGGTCTCCTGTCCCTTATCCGGGTGTCAATCCGAGGGACTCCATTGAAGCGATTGCTGATGGGAGACTCGGCGCCATGGTGTCTGTGGGGGCAATGCTCAGCCAGACTCTCTCTGTGCTCCAGGGGAGCCTGAGCCAGAGCAGTGGGGGGGTCTTTCCTTTGACTGCCGGGGCTTGGTGCCAAGGCCAGGAGAGAGATGCCAGGGAAAGGGACGTCAAGGAGGGCCAGCACCAAGGGCCTCTCCTAAGCGCTGTCTCCATATTTGAAGGAATGGAGTGACCAGAGAGACATGCAGCCAGCGCCAGCTTTGGGGCCGCATAGCACCCCCGACGTGCCAGCTGCAAGGCTCGGTCTGTCTGGAGCGCTCGGAGCTGGAAGGATGGTCTCACGGCTGAGGCGCTGGGCTGGGACTGAGGGGATCTGGATCGAGTGCCTGCCGTGAGTGGCCTTGGCAAGGTCACATCCCCTTTCTGTGCCTCGGTTTCCCCATCTGTAGAAAGAGGGATGATGAGGTGCCCAGACACTGCAGTGATGGGTGGGGGTGTAATAAGCAGGTAGAGAGATGCATGGTATTTTCCAGTCGAAGGGCTCTTCAGAGGATGCTGCTCCTGTCTCACCTGACTGCTGGGTGAGATTACACTGCCCTGTTCTGGGTCGAGCTGACTAAACAGTGTAAAAGAAACACAGAGAAAATCGTGTGATGAAGTGGGAATTTTCTGTAGTATTTTTATGACACCTATTGGTGCCTCAGTTTCCCCTGAAAAGGAAAGGGGGAAGGGACTGTTTGCTCTCAGGGCAGGCTAGAAGACAAGGGGATGGATGTTGGCTAGCTGTCTGGGCCTTTGTCCCCGTATTTGTGGAGCATCTGAGAAGACCGTGGCAAATCCAGTCACCAGGGCATTCATTGACTCCTAGCAACCAGCGCCCCAGAGGGAAATGGATTCCCCCACCTCTCGGTCTGAGGTGGGGGGATAAGAGCTGGCTGCTGGAAGGAGTCGGGGCTGTCACTGGGAACTGACCAAGGGGATCAGACGCAGACAGACAGACAGACCAGGAGGTCACTGCAGCTTGGCTGGGCTCTGGGCTGGCCAGGCTGCACTGGGCTTTCCCCTTCAGTTCTCTGTGCTAACATAAGGGCCCGAGGCTGCGTTCCAGCTGGCGGATAGACCTGGCTGTTCGGACACACTGCGCGTGGTCCTTGTGAAGGCTCGGTGAGGGGCAGTAACCCCTGGAGAGTGCACAGGTCTCCGTCGGGGGTCCGTTTTGCTTGGACTCGCTGACCGGAGCTCACGGCGGGAAGCAGGGGGGCTGCAGGCCCAGAGGTCCAGTCTAAGGAGGCGGTGAAGCCAAGTGACTTACCCTGGAGGAAGAGCGAGACCCCTGGGGGGCCTGGCACATGGAAAGGTTCCTCCCAGAGACTGTTCCAAAGCTGGGTACGGGAGGGGTAGCACTGATCCTATGGGCCCGTGTCCAGTGTGGCTTTGTCGTTTGGGTAAAGTCCCTTCTGCTGCATTCATGCCCCTTTTGTGTCCAGTGCTTGCGTCCTGATCAAAGATGTGAGCTCTGCTCCGAAATCAGGCTAGCGTGCTTCTGGCACAAAGTGAAACATGGAGGGGCCACAGGGGCACAGGACTGCGGCGGATCCTCATCTCTCCCCAGATCTACATTGGTGCAACTTCCCTGACGTCAGTGGGATTTCTCCTGATTTACACCCGGCTCAGTGAGGTCGGACTCACACCTTGGAGCTGTCAGATCGTTTACTGCTGTGTCTTGAAGCATAGGAGGCCCAATTCTCCTTTCACGTCTACTGGCAGAAAGCAGGACCCAGGGCAGCGGCTGGCGTCGGCTGGGAGTCACTCCCTGGCAGTCGGCTGTATTGCACTGAAGGCCAGGGCTCAGACCAGCTACCGGCGTGAGCTGGGAGTCACTCCCTGGCAGTGGGCTGTATTGCACGGAAGGCCTGGGCTCAGACCAGCGGCTGGCGTCAGCTGGGAGTCACTCCCTGGCAGTGGGCTGTATTGCACGGAAGGCCAGGGCTCAGACCAGCATCCGGCGTCAGCCGGGAGTCGCTCCCTGGCAGTGGGCTGTATTGCACGGAAGGCCAGGGCTCAGACCAGCGGCTGGCGTCAGCTGGGAGTCGCTCCCTGGCAGTGGGCTGTATTGCACGGAAGGCCAGGGCTCAGACCAGCGGCCGGCGTCAGCCGGGAGTCGCTCCCTGGCAGTGGGCTGTATTGCACGGAAGGCCAGGGCTCAGACCAGCGGCCGGCGTCAGCCGGGAGTCGCTCCCTGGCAGTGGGCTGTATTGCACAGAAGGCCAGGGCTCAGACCAGCGGCCGGCGTCAGCCGGGAGTCGCTCCCTGGCAGTGGGCTGTATTGCACGGAAGGCCAGGGCTCAGACCAGCGTCTGGCGTCAGCCGGGAGTCGCTCCCTGGCAGTGGGCTGTATTGCACGGAAGGCCAGGGCTCAGACCAGCGGCTGGCGTCAGCCGGGAGTCGCTTCCTGGCAGTGGGCTGTATTGCACGGAAGGCCAGGGCTCAGACCAGCGGCTGGCGTCAGCTGGGAATCGCTCCCTGGCAGTGGGCTGTATTGCACGGAAGGCCAGGGCTCAGACCAGCGGCTGGCGTCAGCTGGGAGTCGCTCCCTGGCAGTGGGCTGTATTGCACGGAAGGCCAGGGCTCAGACCAGCGGCTGGCGTCAGCTGGGAGTCGCTCCCTGGCAGTGGGCTGTATTGCACGGAAGGCCAGAGCTCAGACCAGCGGCTGGCGTCAGCCGGGAGTCGCTCCCTGGCAGTGGGCTTTATTGCACGGAAGGCCAGGGCTCAGACCAGCGTCTGGCGTCAGCCGGGAGTCGCTCCCTGGCAGTGGGCTTTATTGCACGGAAGGCCAGGGCTCAGACCAGCGGCTGGCGTCAGCCGGGAGTCGCTTCCTGGCAGTGGGCTGAATTGCACGGAAGGCCAGGGCTCAGACCAGCGGCCGGTGTCGATCAGCATAGCGCCTTTGCTGTCAGGCAGTCGTGTTGCCGTGCCGTGCTGCCGCGGCTCTCCCCAGCAACCGGACACTGCGACTGGCACGGCTCAGCTCCGCCGGCCGCCTGGACTAACACACACAGGCGGGGGTTCTGTCCCCGGCGTTCCTCAGCGGAGGAAATGGCCCATTCATAATGCGCTGCTGTCATCCTGTAGCTCATTGTGTCCTGGGCAGGCTCTGCTGACCTTGGGTCAAGGCCTGAATGGTAAACATTTACCAAGGGCTACTCCCCGCTGGTTCCCTCTGTGTCTAGCCTAGTGCTCTGTCTAGGCAGTTTGTGCCCTTGGGTGGTCATGTGAATCTGGGCTCGTGCTCCAGACCTGATCCTTGGCTGGTGTAAAGCAGCGTCATCCCCGTGAAGCCCATGGAGGTTGGCCAAGTTAGATTCTGGATCATGTGCGTAAACTGAGCCTTCCAGAGCCCTCTCTGCTTCCCCGGCTCCATGTCCCCGGCTCCTCCTCCTCCCGACTCCCAGCTGTTCCATCTTTGGGACCTACGGAAAATCTGACACCACAACTCCCGTCCTCCGGGCCAAGAATTCTCCGGTGCCGGTTCCTGCTGCTTCACCCACGACCCCCATAGCGCCCCCTGTCAAGGAGTGTGGGGGAGTCCAGGCCTGCACCCCTCTTCCTGGGATTCACTGAGACTCTCAGCCAGCCAGTAAAACAGAAGGTTTATTGGACAACAGGAACACAGTCCAAAACAGAGCTTGTGGGTACACCCAGGACCCCTCAGTCAAGACTTTCTTGGGGTGCAGGGAGCTTAGACCCCAGCCCTGGGGTTCCCTGTGTTCCTCCACCCAACCCCAAACTGAAACTAAACCCACCCAGAAGGTTCCCTGCTGCAGCCTCCCTCCACATTCCTGGCAGAGGTGTCACCTCCCCCTCCCCCTCCTGGCTCAGGTGACAGGCTCTCAGGTCTCCCATCCCCAGGGCACATTCCCAGGTTAACACTCCCCCCTCCCTGCTGCGTTACATCCTCACATCTCTCCCCCCTTCGAGACTGAACTGAGCGGGGTCACTGTGACCAGTGACCTGGGGAAGTTTGGGGCCCCCTCTCTGGGACAGCGCATCCGCTATCAGGTTGGCACTTCCCTTCACGTGGACCACGTCCATGTCGTAATCCTGCAGGAGCAGGCTCCATCTCAGGAGTTTGGCGTTGGCTCCGTTCATCTGGTGCAGCCAGGTCAGGGGAGAGTGGTCAGTGTAGACGGTGAAGTGTCGCCCGAAGAGATAGGGCTCTAGTTTCTTGAGGGCCCACACCATCGCAGGCACTCCTTCTCGATGGCCGCGTAGTGTTGCTCCCAGGGTAGCAACTTCTTGCTCAGGTACACGATGGGGTGTCTCTCTCCCTTTTCATCCTCCTGCATTAACACCGCCCCCAGTCCCGTGTCTGAGGCGTCGGTGAACACCACAAAGGGCTTGTCAAAGTCTGGGTTTGCCAGAACTGGGCCACGGACCAGAGCCTTCTTCAGCACCCGGAAAGCCTCCTGGCACTGCTCGGTCCAGACCACCTTGTCTGGCTTCCCCTTCTTGCATAGCTCAGTGATGGGGGTGGCTATGGCACTAAAGTGGGGCACAAATCTTCGGTAGTATCCTGCCAGCCCAATAAAGGCTTGGACCTGCTTTTTGGTGTGGGGAGCGGGCCAGTCTCTGATCACCTCCACCTTGGCTGGTTCCGGCTTTAGGCAGCCACTCCCCACCCGATGGCCCAGGTAAGATACTTCAGCCATCCCCACCTTGCACTTCTCCGCTTTTACAGTCAGCCCAGCCCCCTGGAGTCGGTCCAGCACTTGTCTAACCTGGGATACGTGGTACTCTCAGGTCTGGCTAAAGACACAGATGTCATCAATATACGCCACCGCAAAACTCTCCATCCCCCTCAGGAGCTGGTCCACCAGGCGCTGGAAGGTGGCCGGTGCTCCCTTGAGGCCGAAAGGCAGGGTCAGGAACTCATAGAGCCCCAGAGGGGTGATAAAGGCCGATTTCAGCCGGGCATCTGCATCCAGCGGCACTTGCCAGTAGCCCTTTGTAAGGTCCATGGTGGTAAGGTACCGAGCTCCTCCCAGCTTGTCTAGGAGCTCGTCCGGCCTGGGCATGGGGTAGGCATCAGATACAGTGATGGCATTGAGCTTCTGATAGTCCACACAGAACCGGACCGACCCGTCCTTTTTGGGGACCAGCACCACCGGCGAGGCCCAAGGGCTGGCCAATGGCTGGATCACCCCCAAAGCCAGCATGTCCTAGACCTCTCTTTCCAGGTCCTGAGCAGTTTTCCCTGTGACTGGGAACGGGGAGCATCTTATCGGTGGGTGCGACCCTGTCTGCACCCGGTGGACAGTCAGATTAGTGCGTCCAGGCTGGTTGGAAAACAGCTGTCGGTACGGATGCAGCACCCCCCTGACCTCAGCTTGCTGGGCAGGGGTTAGCTGATCCGAGAGGGGAATTGTTTCCGGGGGGAACCAGCTCTGGTCCCAGGGAATAGATCTACTAAAGGGTCATCTCCCTGCTGCTCCCACTGTCCACACACGGCCAACACCACATTCCCCCTGGCATAATATTGCTTCATCATATTCACATGGTACACCCAGCGGTGGTGCGCCCGGTTCGACAGCTCCACCACATAGTTTACCTCCTTGAGCTGCTGGACAACCTTGAAAGGGCCCTCCCAGGCGGCCTGTAGTTTGTTCTTTCTCACAGGGATGAGAACCATCACCTGATCCCCGGTGGCGTAGGTACGGGCCCGCGCCGTGCGGTCATACCAGACCTTCTGCTTCTCCTGGGCTCTGGCCAGATTCTCCCTGGCCAGGCCCATGAGTTCAGCCAGTCTCTCTCGGAAGATCAGGACATACTCCACCACTGACTCTCCATCGGGAGTGGCCTTCCCTTCCCACTCGTCTCTCATCAGGTCCAGGGGGCCCCTCACCCTCCTTCCATATAACAGTTCGAAAGGCGAAAATCCGGTAGACTCCTGGGGCACCTCCCTGTACGCAAACAGCAGGTGAGGTAAGTACTTGTCCCAATCCTGCGGGTGCTGGTTCATAAAGGTTTTCAGCATCATCTTTAGCGTCCCGTTAAACCTCTCCACCAGCCCATTGGACTGGGGGTGATAAGCTGAGGCCCAGTCGTGCCGGACCCCACATTTCTCCCACAAGCACCGGAGCAGGGTCGACATGAAGTTGGAGCCTTGGTCTGTCAAGGCTTCCTTGGGGAACCCCACTTGGCTGAAAATGGTCAGGAGCGCATCGGCCACGGTGTCGGCTTCAATGGAAGCTAAGGGCACTGCCTCGGGGTAGCGGGTGGCGAAATCTACCACCACCAGAATGTATTTCTTCCCCGACCGGGTCGTCTTGCTGAGAGGCCCCACAATGTCCATGGCCACCTTCTGGAAAGGCTCCTCTATGATGGGCAAAGGTCTCAAAGCCGCTTTCCCCTTGTCCCGGGCCTTCCCCACCCTCTGACAGAGTTCACAGGATCGGCAATACTGCCGGACCATGGTAAAGACCCCGGGCCAGTAAAAGTTCTGTAGCAACCTCTGCCGGGTGCACCGGATTCCCTGGTGCCCTGCGAGGGGGATGTCATGGGCCAGGTACAGGAGTTTGCGGCGATACCTCTGGGGGACCACCAGCTGCCTCCTGATCCCATAGGACTCTACTTCCCTTGTGGGAGCCCATTCTCGGTACAGGAACCCCTTCTCCCACAGGAACCCCTCCTGGCAGCCTCTCCTCATGGTCCGTCCCACACTGAGGTCGGCCAGGTCCCTGAACTTCCGCAAGGAGGGATCTTTCCTCAACTCGGCCTGGAACTCAGCGGCTGGGGAAGGGATGGGGCCCGGTTCCCCCACAGTGGCCAGGTCTGAGGCCTCCGCCTCTCTGAGCCGTGCCCCTCGGCGCTCCCTCCCCACCAGGGAAGGGTCCTGTGCCTTCGGTGTGGTACCCTCCCCGAGGTCAGGGTGCAGTGCCCCTCATTGGCTCTGGCTACGGGTCACAACCAGGGTGGTCTGGGGCTTGCTTGGCCAGTCCTCTAGGTCTCCCCCCATCAAAACTTCAGTGGGCAAATGGTGGTGTACCCCCACATCCTTGGGGCCCTCCTTGGCCCCTCATTTCAGGTGTACCCTTGCCACGGGCACCTTAAATGGGGTCCCGCCCACCCCCATCAGGGTCAGGTAGGTGTTGGGCACCACCCGATCTGGGGCCTCCACCTCGGGCCGGGCCAGCGTCACCTCCGCGCCCGTATCCCAGTATCCATTGACCTTCCTCCCGTCCACCTCCAGGGGAACAAGGCACTCTCTCCGGAGGGACAGCCCCGCGCCCACCCTGTAAACCGAGCACCCTGAGCCCAGAGCCTCCAGCCCTCTGGCGGAGTTGGCCTGGGGTACTCTTCCCTCCTGAGCAGGTGGTAAACTGGTAGCCCCCCCTTGCCTGGGCCGTCTTTCCCTCGTCCAGCTGGGTCCCTACCCAGTTAACCCTGGGTAGGTTGGGTCTGCTCAGTTTGTCCCTGAGCCCGGGGCACTGGGTCCGTACGTGGCCTCTCTGGCCACAGTGATAGCAGCTCCGGTCACGTTGGTCCCCTCGAGCGGGTCGGAGGGGCCCAATTCCAGGCGTTCCCCTTTGGAGGGGGTTCTCCCTATTTACCCGCTGGGAGGCCCCATGGTGACTCTCTCTCTGCATCGGGGGGGGCCTGTCCTTTTGGGACTCCTCTCGGCTACTCCCTGATCGACTGTTCACAAACTCGTCGGCCAGCTGCCCTGCGTGCTGGGGGTTCTTGAGCTTTTTGTCCACCAGCCACAGCCTGAGGTCGGATGGGCACTGTTCATACAGTTGCTCCAGTACGATTAGGTCAAGCAGGTCCTCTTTAGCTCGGGCCCCAGCTGCCCACTTGCGGGCATATCCCTGCATTCGGTTGACCAGTTGTACGTAGGTGACCTCAGGCGTTTTACGCTGACTCCGGAACCTTCTCCGGTACATCTCGGGGGTCAGCCCAAACTCACGCAGCAGGGCCTCTTTGAACAGTTCATAGTCCCCTGCCTCCGGCCCTGTCATCCAGCTGTACACCTCCACGGCTTTGGGGTCCAGTAAGGGGGTGAGGAACTGGAGCCTGTCTGCAGGGTCAACCCTGTGCATCTCGCAGGCATTCTCAAAGGCCGTCAGGAAGCTATCTATGTCCTCCCGCTTCTTCCGCTGGGCCAGGAAGCACTTATCAAAGTTCCTTGCAGGCTTGGGTCCCCCCGCACTCACCGCAGCCGGGGCGCCACTGCTCCTCAGCCTGGCCAGCTCCAGTTCATGCTGTCTTTGTTTCTCCTTCTCCTGACGTTCCCTCTCCTTCTCCTCCTGCTCATGTTGACGTTGTTTCTCCTTCTCCTCCTGCTCATGTTGACGTTGTTTCTCCTCATGTTGACGTTGTTTTTCATGATCCTCCAGCTCCCTCATTTTCATCTCCCTCTCCCATTCCAGCCGCCTCCGCTCCAGGGATGGGGAGCTCCGCCGGGAGGATCCCCTGCTGGCTGCCGGGGTCAGGGTGCCCTCGGTATTCACCGGGCTTCCCCCAACCCCTCCCCCAGGCATAGGTAGGAAGGGTCTTGGGATGTCCTCGGCAGCAGTCTGACCCCTCCCAGCCCGGTCAGGCCCAAGGGCCCACGCTGCGTCTGCTGGGCGGCTTCCCTCAGGGGCAGGGATCGGGTCATCCAAGCGATCCCTCTCCTCCAGCTGGGCAATCAGCTGTTCCGTGGTGGACCTCCCAATGCGCAGCCCCCTCTGCCTGCACAGCTCCACCAGGTCACTCTTAAGGCGTTTAGCGTACATCTTCCTGCTGGCCACTCACAGGCCAGGCAGCTTTCCATGGTTTCCAGGAAAAGCCCTTAGTGTGCCAGTCCTTCTTGAGGTCACCACCTCTTTGCCAGTAAATCCCACCGCTCCCACCAGTTGTCAAGGAGTGTAGGGGAGTCCAGGCCCTGCACCCCTCTTCCTGGGATTCACTGAGACTCTTAGCCAGCCAGTAAAACAGAAGGTTTATTGGACAACAGGAACACAGTCCAAAACAGAGCTTGTGGGTACACCCAGGACCCCTCAGTCAAGTCCTTCTGTGGGAGCAGGGAGCTTAGACACCAGCCCTGGGGTTCCCTGTGTTCCTCCACCCAGCCCCAAACTGAAACTAAACCCCCCCATCAGGGTCCCTCCTGCAGCCTGTCTTCACATTCCTGGGGGCAGAGGTGTCACCTCCCCCTCCCCCTCCTGGCTCAGGTGACAGGCTCTCAGGTCTCCCATCCCCAGGGCACATTCCCAGGTCAACACTCCCCCCTCCTTGCTGCGTCACATCATCACACCCCCTCCTGTCCATCTGAAACCCCACTGCTAAACCATCTTCTGAGCATGCCACCTCCTTTTCTGTGTCCCCCACCCACCTCCCTTTCTGTATCCCCCCATCCCAGCTTCCCGCCGTGTTAGCCTTAAACTCTCTGCCCTCATTTCCAAGGTTCTGCAGTGGGATTCTAGTACCGCGGCCCATTACCCCCGTGTGTGAGCACCAAAAGACTCACAGCAGGAGAACCTGAGGCCGGTGTAGAAGAATCAGCACCTGAATGTCCAGATAGTTTCCCCAATTCACCAAACCCTGATCTTCTGCTCTGGAAACCTGGTCACATTAAGAATTTCTGGTGAGCTTTTCCAGAGCTGCCTCACTGGGGCCTGGGGAGTATCCGAGTTACGGCTTCTGGCGTTTGGGGACACCCAGGATTGTGAGCGTTCTGGGGAAGGGCTGGCTGCTCGTGTCTGTACCATGCCTAGTACGGTGGTGTCCCAGTCCCCAACCCCGCCTCTTGGCACTGCTTTCCTCCTGCTTCTGCTGCTAACTACTCCAGTTCTGCTGTCTCATCTGCGTCAGAGCCAGCCAGGAGGCCGGCGGCTGTGCCCTCCCTCAGCGGCTAAGAGCTCCTCGCGTAAGGACAATGAGACTTGCCATTTCCTAAACTCTGAGCTCTGTCGGTCACCTCTGCGTGGCATGGGTAAGCAGAGCCACAGGCCAGCTCCCCAAAGCCCCGTCCCAGCACGCGACCTTTCTGGCCAAGACCCCAGAAAGACCGCACCCTCAGGAGGTTGCTGGAGCTGGGGCCGGGAGGCTCAGGTTACTCTTTAGATCTGGAACCTGAATTCCTCCAAATTCCCAGGGCGGGTGGATCTGGGTGTGGGTTCAGGCGCAAACCTTACAAAAGGCCAAGCTTTGCTGGATTGCTGCTGCGTGAGGCTCATTTTGAATCTTGGGCTGGGCTGAGGGTCTGGATTGGTTCTGGGGGGGATTCACAGCCCATTTGCCTCCATCCGGGATAGACAGGGGACCCCTGCAGTGGTTCCTTTGAGCTGGCAGCCACAGCCGTGCTGTTGCCAGAACAGATGGCTTCTTGTCCCAGGATCTTACTTCCAGACTCACTCCAAGAGCCGTGTGCCCCTCCCAGGCTGGAGCGGTGAGGCTGGGTCTGGTGCTGCCCTCTGCCAGCGTGCGCTTTGGAACCCCCTGGGAGCTGTTGCCTGTGCTCTGAAAGGAAACCGAGGTCCGGGGAGGCGAACTCCCAGGGGAGTTCACCCTCTGCAGAGAGCGGAGACTTCCCGCCTCGCGCACAGCTCTCTCCCACCCCTGCCAGCACGGCGGAGAGTGGAGGGACATCCGTTATCTCCGGGGTGGATTATTCAGCCTACTGATGCTCCCGTGCAGCCTGCAGTCCTCCCCCTTATACAGTCCTCTAAGGGAGGCAGCAGGGTCTAGTGGTTAGAGTGGAAGGACGGGTTGGCAGGAGACCTGAGTTCTGTTCCCCATTCTGCCACGGACTCACTAAAGGACCTCGTGTGAGTCACTGAGCCAACAAGGGACTTAACCACATGTGTATGTCTTTGCTGGATCAGGATGGCCCCGTGCCTGTTTCCACATCTGTAGCATGGGGGTAATACCTGCCTTACAATGGAGGAGTGAAAGCACAGAGATCCTTGAATGGAAGGTGCTATGGGCTGGGCGTAGCTCTTGCTCTGCACTATCCAGCTCGGACATACAGCCTGATGCAGAAGCCGAGCGGGCAGAGAGTCGACAGGCCCCCCCCCCCGCCTGTCCCCCAGCCTGCCCCGGGACTGGGCAGTAGCTGAGAGGGGACCCTCCCTTGACTTCAATGGTCAGAGCAGGGAGGGCCCACTGACATCAACTGGGTACACCAGAGGGGAGTCTGGTCCACTGTGCAGATGGGCCAGATGCTTGGCCCCTGCTCCGGCGGCTTTGAAAGCCAGCTTCACCAGCCGGCGGGCATGAGGAGCCAGCTGTTACCTGCCCCATTCCTGCCCTCCAGCCAGGGGGCATAGCTTGGAGAAGAAAGGCAAGATGGCCACTGCGCACCAGTGATCCCCAGCTGGCAGACCAAGCCCTGAGACCAGAGCCAGCCAGCACAGATTAGAGCAGCCTCTGAGTACAGTCCTGGCTTTGGATGACTTAGCTCCCCACACAGCCCAGCACTGGCCTGTTGTGTCCTGCAGGGCTAGCATTGCCAATTCCAGGGTACCCCAAAGCATTGGGGAGGGGGTCAGCTGGCTCATGAATTGCCTCCTTCCCCCCAAGTCCTGTGGCCAGAAGTCGGGGGCGGGGAGCCCTGCGGAAGCTGGAGTGTTTGATCTCGGTGCTTTTAGACCAGCTCGTCCCAACGGACGGACCTGGGACAGCCTGGCTGGCAGGAAATGCACTGAGGTCGGACACGTTCCTTTCGTCCCTTTCAGCCGCACACCTCCGGGAGACGCGCAGGCCTGTCTCCGGCACGGACTCTGCCCAGCAAAATGATGGAACCTGCAGCGTGAGGGCCGCCCTAATGCTTCCAGATGAAAGTGCCCATCAATAGGTATTGATCGCTGCTTTCCCCCCGGCATGCTGGCAGTGCCTCGGCCCCTGGGTCAGACTGAGCATCAAGCTTTTGACTCAGCTGTGTGTGAGAGAGAACGCTCATTGCTCTCTCTGTGTGTGAGTCCCTGGGAGTTGGGGGGAGGACCCCTTACACAAAGGTCGGAGTGGGGAGGGCCCAGTGGCGTTTCCCGCAGGGTTTTCCAGTGGAGATTGTGTTTGAAGGGAAGATTTTGATCTGAAACTCAAAGCAGCGAACCTGGGGAACGTGCAGGGAAGAACTATGGGCTCAGAGCAGACAGAGAAAGATTGGACAATAGGCCATTCACTGAAGCGTGTGTCTATGTCTGTTACATGTATTGTCTGGCCAGGGATGCGTTTGTTCATGTTTCATGTACCATGTGCAGGTGTCATATGTCTGCATGTACAATTGGCCTATCTCTGTGTGTGCGTTTGCGTGCGTGATCTGTGTAACTGCCAACCCTGACGTGCGGGTTCTGTGTGTGCCATGTTAATTTCAGCCGGTACGCCAGGGAACGGGGCATCTGCCACACCTCTGTGTGTGTGTCTGTGTGCATCCCACGTTTCTCATGTGTGTTCTGTCGTGTGTGTATATGAACATAATGTGTTTGCATGCCACATGTACCGTGGGTGCCCTGTAGGTATCACATGCCCCCTGCATACGTACATGGCATGCTGGTGTGCCATCCTCACTTCCTGTCCCAAGCCATTGGGCAGCATTGCTGGGTGCTGCTCAACGGCTGCCAGAGGTGGCTGCATTTCAGTAGTGGGTGAAATGATTGTGGCTGTCGTTTGCACATGGCCTTGGAATGAATAGCGCTGGGGACCGATTGTAACCCGGACACACCCTCTCCAGCACAGTTACAGCAAGGGATTAATGTGCACCCTTACATCACCAGGCCTCGGGGTCAAATAAGAGCTGCTTCCACATCACTCTCTCTCTCCCTCCTGTCTCCTCTGCCTGACAAAAGGAAGTGCCGTGCACACCGGCCCCTCCCAGCCAGCTCTGCGGCATGACCTCCGACCCGCTCCATGCTGACAGAGGAGCTCATTTCCTGATGAGAAGGGGTGTCAGCCAGTCCCACACTGACTGTGACCCCACCCAAGCCAGGATTCGCACCAGTTTTTCCCGGCGCCCTTCTTCGCCTGTCGTGCATAAGCAGATTTTCACACACGTAGTCAGAGAGGGGAACATCTGTAATAGCTGGGGTAGTGTGGCCTAGTGAACTGAATGCAGGCGACTGTAGAGGAGTGTCTGGTTCTGCTAGTGACTCACGCAATGACTTTGGGGGGGGGATGCCTCAGTTTCCCCATTTACAAAATAGAGATATATTATTGTGGCCCAGATAGGGCTGCTTCAAGGATTAACCAGTTTGCATTTGGCGGATATTAAGTGCACTGCGGTGTATGATTAATGAACATGTTTTCCTTTTATGGACACTTTTCCCTGAAGATCTCAGAGGGCTTTGCAAAGCCGGGGAATTGAGGCACACAAAGGCTGCATGACTGCCCCAAGGGCCACAGGGTCAGTCTCTGGCAAAGCGGGGGACAGAAGGCAGGTCACTGGAGTCCCAGGCTGTAGCCACTAGACCACACTCTCATGGGAGGTCATGTCATCAAAAGAGACCCCAAACCCCTGGAGGTTTTCTGTCCCCATCTAATACTAACAACCTCTTGCACTGAAATAGCACCTCTGACCCCATAGTGCTTTGCTAAGTGTCTATAGGGATCCCTGCCCCGCCACTGAAATGCAGCTGCCTCTGGTGTGGAGCACAGCATCAACTCCATCCCAGTAACACTGCACAACTGTGGGAAGGGATACGAGGGATTGCTTCTCCGAGTAAAACTCCAGGGGATTCTTAGGCAGGCAGTAAGTACCTACCCACCCCAGCACCAGGGATCTTCAGTGAGCCCATATGGCCAGGAGCTGGGGTCTGCATCACAGCTGAGTGGCGATACCTTCAACTGTACAGTGCTCTCTAGCTCCATTCCCCGGTGGATGATTCAGCACTGACTCAAAAAGGAGAAGAACCTCATGGGTATGTCTACACTGCACTCTAAACCTGGGCTCTGACTCAGGCTTGAGCCCACGCCCCCCTTCTGTCCACACACAAATCAGCCTGATTCAGGTCAGCAAGTGCTCAGGTTCTGGCAGGATGGGTCAGAGCCCTGTCATTCTGCAGTGTGGACACAGCTCAAACTGCAAACCCAAATCAGAAGGGCTGCGCAGCACAGTATGGATGTGTTTGCACAACTGTGAGACCCCGGGTCCAGCAATTGCAGGCCCAGGTGTACACTGCAGTCTGGACGCTGAAGTGAGGCTTGGAAACACTGAGTCCACGAGCCCGCTGCCGCATGCTGGGCTTTCCAATGCAGTGTAGCTATTCCCTGTGATATCCAATTGCCAGCACTGCCCCTGCCGATCACTGAGCTTGCCTTGCGAATCTCTGCAGTAGCCTGAATCCTGCGCTACAGAAGAAGCAGCTGCTGATGCCCATAGGGCTCACAGCTTGCTAGCCCCTAGTCATGCTGCCAAAGCGCGGAGGTATCTCATGCACACAGTGTCTGCCTCCCCCTCTTGCCCCAGTCTGGCCTCACCACGCTGCTTTGGCTAAGGAGAGCTGGTCCCAGGGCCGGGTGCAGTGACAGCCAGTGAGCTGGGAAGATCTGGCCAGGATCCTGCTCAGTTTGGAACCTGAGGGTGGTTTGTAACATCCTGGAAGAAACCCAGAGGGATTTTACCCTCTGGCACAAACCAGTTCCCATTGCTCCTGTATGTAGGATTTTACAAAAAGAAAAGGAGGACTTGTGGCACCTTAGAGACTAACCAATTTATTAGAGCATAAGCTTTCGTGAGCTACAGCTCACTTCATCGGATGCATTCAGTGGAAAATACAGTGGGGAGATTTATATACATAGAGAACATGAAACAATGGGTGTTACCATACACACTCACTTAAGATGAGCTATTACCAGCAGGAGAGCTGGGGGAGGGGGGAGGAACCTTTTGTAGTGATCATCAAGGTGGGCCATTTCTAGCAGTTGACAAGAACGTCTGAGGAACGGTGGGGGTGGGGTGGGGGTGGATAAACATGGGGAAATAGTTTTACTTTGTGTAATGACCCATTCACTCCCAGTCTCTATTCGAGCCTAAGTTAATTGTATCCAGTTTGCAAATTAATTCCAATTCAGCAGTCTCTCATTGGAATCTTTTTTTGAATATTTTTATTGAAGAATTGCCACGTTTAGGTCTGTAATCGAGTGACCAGAGAGATTGAAGTGTTCTCCGACTGGTTTTTGAATGTTATAATTCTTGACGACTGATTTGTGTCCATTTATTCTTTTACGTAAAGACTGTCCAGCCTGACCAATGTACATGGCAGAGGGGCATTGCTGGCACATGATGGCATATATCACATTGGTAGATGTGCAGGTGAATGAGCCTCTGATAGTGTGGCAGATGTGATTAGGCCCTAGGATGGTGTCCCCTGAATAGATATGTGGACACAGTTGGCAACGGGTTTTGTTGCAAGGATAGGTTCCTGGGTTAGTGGTTCTGTTGTGTGGTGTGTGGTTGCTGGTGAGTATTTGCTTCAGACTGGGGGGCTGTCTGTAAGCAAGGACTGGCCTGTCTCCTAAGATCTGTGAGAGTGATGGGTCGTCCTTCAGGATAGGTTGATCCTTGATGATGCACTGGAGTTGTTTTAGTTGGGGGCTGAAGGCGATGGCTAGTGGCGTTCTGTTATTTTCTTTGTTAGGCCTGTCCTGTAGTAGGTGACTTTTGGGTACTCTTCTGGCTCTGTCAATTTGTTTCTTCACTTCAGCAGGTGGGTACTGTAGTTGTAAGAATGCTTGATAGAGATCTTGTAGGTGTTTGTCTCTGTCTGAGGGGTTGGAGCAAATGCGGTTGTATCGTAGAGCTTGGCTGTAGACAATGGATCGTGTGATGTGGTCTGGATGAAAGCTGGAGGCATGTAGGTAGGAATAGCGGTCAGTAGGTTTCCGGTATAGGGTGGTGTTTATGTGACCATCGCTTATTAGCACTGTAGTGTCCAGGAAGTGGATCTCTTGTGTGGACTGGTCCAGGCTGAGGTTGATGGTGGAATGGAAATTGTTGAAATCCAGGTGGAATTCCTCAAGGGCTTCTTTTCCATGGGTCCAGATGATGAAGATGTCATCAATGTAGCGCAAGTAGAGTAGGGGCATAAGGGGACGAGAGCTGAGGAAGCGTTGTTCTAAGTCAGCCGTAAAAATGTTGGCATACTGTGGGGCCATGCGGGTACCCATAGCAGTGCCGCTGATTTGAAGGTATACATTGTCCCCAAATGTAAAATAGTTATGGGTGAGGACAAAGTCACAAAGTTCAGCCACCAGGTTTGCCATGACATTATCGGGGATAGTGTTCCTGACGGCTTGTAGTCCATCTTTGTGTGGAATGTTGGTCTAGAGGGCTTCTACATCCATCGTGGCCAGGATGGTGTTATCAGGAAGATCACTGATGGATTGAAGTTTCCTTAGGAAGTCAGTGGTGTCTCGAAGGTAGCTGGGAGTGCTGGTAGCGTAGGGCCTGAGGAGGGAGTCTACATAGCCAGACAATCCTGCTGTCAGGGTGCCAATGCCTGAGTTGATGGGACATCCAGTATTTCCAGGTTTATGGATCTTGGGTAGCAGATAGAATACCCCAGGTCGGGGTTCCAGGGGTGTGTCTGTGTGGATTTGTTCTTGTGCTTTTTCAGGGAGTTTCTTGAGCAGATGGTGCAATTTCTTTTGGTAACCCTCAGTGGGTCATGGCTTGTAGAAACTCGTGTTGGAGAGCTGCCGAGCAGCCTCTTGTTCATATTCCGACCTATTCATGATGACGACAGCACCTCCTTTGTCAGCCTTTTTGATTATGATGTCAGAGTTGTTTCTGAGGCTGTGGATGGCATTGTGTTCTGCACGGCTGAGGTTATGGGGCAAGTGATGCTGCTTTTCCACAATTTCAGCCCGTGCACGTCGGCGGAAGCACTCTATGTAGAAGTCCAGTCTGTTGTTTCGACCTTCAGGAGGAGTCCACCCAGAATCATTCTTTTTGTAGTCTTGGTAGGAAGGTCTCTGTGGGTTAGTATGTTGTTCAGAGGTGTGTTGGAAATATTCCTTGAGTCGGAGACGTCGAAAATAGGATTCTAGGTCACCACAGAACTGTATCATGTTCGTGGGGGTGGAGGGGCAGAAGGAGAGGCCCCGAGATAGGACAGATTCTTCTGCTGGGCTAAGAGTATAGTTGGATAGATTAACAATATTGCTGGGTGGGTTAAGGGAACCACTGTTGTGGCCCCTTGTGGATTTTACAGTAGCTCAACAGGGCCATAAAGCCGGGCCCGATCCTGCTCCTGTGGAATTCAATAACAAAACTCCCACTGATTTCACTGGGGACAGGCCAGGGTCCGCTGGACCGTGAGGGACTGAGCCACAGCTCACTGAAGTCAACGGGAGTCTTTCCATTGATTTCACTGGCTTTTGGTCCTGGCCCCAGCTGCAGATCCGGCGGGTTTCCTGCTCTCTCTTCTGCATATGGAGTGTTCTGTTGGCACCGGTGCGCCTTCCACTTGCATTTAGGAACATGAGAACGGCCAGACTGGTCCAGCTAGCTCAGTGTCCTGTCTTCCGACAGTGCCCGGTGCCAGGTGCTTCAGAGGGAAGGAACAGAACAGGGCAGTTGATCGAGTGAGCCATCCCCTGTCGGCCAATCCCAGCTTCTGGTGGTCAGAGGCTCAGGGTATGTCTGCACTATAATTAGACAGCCGTGGCCGGCCTGTGCCAGCTGACTTGGGCCCATGGGACTTGGGCTAAGGGGCTGTTTAACTGTGGTGTAAACTCATCCCAAGCTCTGGGACCCTCCCACCTCGCAGGGTCCTAGAGCCCGGGCTCCAGCCTGAGCCCAGACATCTACACTGCAATTAAACAGCCCCGCAGCCAGAGTCAGTGTAGCCGTACCCTTAGGGACACCCAGAGCATGGGGTTGCATCCCTGACCACCTTGACTAATAGCCACCAACGGACCTATCCTCCATGGACTTATCTAATTCTTTTTTGAACCCGCTTATGCTTTTGGCCTTCGCAACATCCCCTGGCAATGAGTTCCACAGGTTAACTGTGCGTTGCATGAAGTAGTACTTCTTTTTGTTTTAAACTTGCTGCCTGTTAATTTGATTGGGTGACCCCTGGGTCTTGTGCTACGAGAAGGGGTAAATAACACTTCCTGATTCTCTTTCTCCACACCCATCGTGATTTTATAGACCTCAATCATATCCCCCCCGCCCCCGCCCCCCCAAGTTGCCTCGTTTCTAAACTGAGCAGTCCCAGTCTTTTTACTCTCTCTTCAGATGGAAGCTGGTCCCTACCTCTGATCATTTTTGTTGCCCTTCTCTGTACTTGTTCCAATTCCACTATATCGTTTTTGAGATGGGGTGACCAGAACGGCACGCAATGTTCAAAGTGGAGTTACGATATTTTCTCTCTTATTTTTTAGCCTTTTCCTAATAGTTCCTTTCATTCTGTTCGCTTTTTTGTCTGCTGCTGCACATTGAGCAGGTGTTTTCAGAGAACTCTCCACAGTGACTCCAAGATTTCTTGCTTGAGTGGGAGCAGCTCATTAAGAACCCATCATTTTGGATGTAGAGTTGGGATGATGTTTTCCTATGTGCATTGTTTTGCACGTAGCAACATTGAATTGCATCTCTCATTTTGTTGCCCAGTCACCCAGTTTTGTGAGATCCTTTTGTAGCTCTTCTCAGTCAGCTTTGGACTTCACGATCTTGAGAAATTTAGAATTGTCTGCAAATTTTGCCACCTCACTGTTTACCCCTTTTTCCAAATCATTTATGAGTAGGTTGAACAGCACAGGTCCCCAGTACAGATCCTTGGGAGACTGCTTTTTATCTCTCTCCAATGTGAAAACTGACCATTTATTCCTATCCTTTGTTTCCTATCTTTTAACCAGTTACTGATCCATGAGAGGAGCTTCCGTCTTATCCCATGCCTGCTAACTTGGTTTAAGAGCCTTTGATGTGGGACCATGTCAAAAGCTTTCTGAAAGTCCAAGTATACTGTATCCTCTGGATCACCCTTGTCCACATGCTTGTTGACACCCTCAAAGATCACCCTTGTCCACATGCTTGTTGACACCCTGAAAGAAATCTAATAGATGGGTGAGGCATGATTTCTCTTTACAAAAGTCATATTGACTCTTCCTCAACAAATCATGTTCATCTATGTGTCTGATAATTCTGTTTTTTACTATAGTTTCTGGTATTGAAGTTAGGCTCACTGGCCTGTAATTGCCAGGATCACCTCTGGAGCCTTTTTAAAAAATCGATGTTACATTAGCTATCCTCCAGTCATCAGGTACAGAGGCTGATTTAAGTGATAGTTTACATACCACAGTTAGAAGTTCTACAGTTTCACATCTGAGTTCTTTCAGAACTCTTGGGTGAATACCGTCAGGTCCCGGTGACTTATTACTGTTTAATTTATCAATTTTTTCCAACAACTCCTCTATTGACACCTCAATCGGGGACAGTTCCTCAGAATTGTCACCTAAAAAGAATGTCTCAGGGATGGGAATCCCCCTCACATCCTCTGCAGTGAAGGCCAATGCAAAGAAATCATTTAGCTTGTCTGCAATGCCCTTGTCTTCCTTGTGTGCTCCCTTAACACCTTGATTGTCCAGTGGCCCCACTGATTGTTTGGCAGGCTTCCTGCTTCTGATGCACTTAAACGAAATTTTACTGTTAGTTTTTGTGTCCTTTACTAGTTGCTCCTCAAATTCATTTTTGATCACTTCATTGCGGGTTGCATGGCCCTCCTGAAAAAGAGGAACCTGAAGCTGCTCCGTTAGGGACTTTTCCTCCTCCTTGCAGCCAGCGTGGGGAGATCTCTCTATGAACTGCCTTGTCCTTGTGTCCCATTGACACTGGAGGGGCGGGGGGGGAGGTGTAGATAAGGCAGAGAGCTATCTACTCCTGAGAGAAATCTGGGAGGTGGGACCCCGAGCAGGCATTCATAGACTCATAGACTTTAAGGCCAGAAGGGACCATCATGATCAGCTAGTCTGACCTCCTGCACATCGCAGGCCACCGAACCTCATCCGCCCGCTCCTGTAATAGACCCTGAATGTCTGGCTGAGTTACTGACATCCTCAAATCCTGGTTTAAAGATTTCAAGTTACAGAGACTCCACCATTTACACTAGTTTAAACCTGCAAGTGACCCCATGCTGCAGAGGAAGGCGAAAAACCCTCAGGGTCTCTGCCCATCTGACCTGCTCCAGAGCTTGACTGGCATTGCTTGTGCCTCTCAAATGCAGCCACGGGGAGGAAGAAGTGAATTCATTCCTCCTCTCACAATGCCACTGCAAACACGACTGCCGCGGGTGGACAATTGCTCATATTCCTGTAATTTCCACCATGCGATTCTTATAATCACTGTGATTAAATCCCCTACCAGGAGTTAGAGCCAAGAAAAAGGTAACTGCGGAACATTGTTAAATTTCCTGGGCCTTTTGTTGCTGTGTCGGGAACAGAGTAATAATATTAAGCCCTCTTTATATTTCTGTATCACCATGTGGTCCCAAAGGGCTTTGCAGGTGTACAAAGATCCTTTCACCCCCCACTGAGATGCAGCCACTTCTGGGCTGGAATGCGCCTGGGTATCAGTACCAGCAGCACCACGGTTTTTAGGAAGGAAAGAAATCTGTAGCCTGTAATGGCTGGGAGCCATGTAAACGGGGATTTGCAAAGAAGTAAGGTACCCAAATGGCACTGCAATTCAGTGGGAGTTGAACATGTGGCTCAGGTAGGAGCCTTTGAAAACTCCAGCCATTTGTTTATGTGGGTATAACTTGTAAATAGCAACCGAATCCAAGGAGAGTGATCCTTAGTCAGAGGCAGAACAGACTTGGCTGGGGATATGCGCATCAACTTCAAAAAACTGCACCACAGCTCTCTTTGAGCATTTCTCCAAGATCTCTTTTCTCCATTCCGATTAACAGAATTTAAAATGCTATCTGTAAGGGTACTGCCCAGTGGCTGCCACGAATTTTACCAATCCAGTTGAAACTGCAAAGGGGAGGAATTTTAGGTCGGCAAAATATATGGAACTCAACTGGGATGGTCACACAAGCAGCCAGGACCTTGGTTTATGTCTCATTTGAAAGAAAATACCTTCCAGCAACACAGTGCCCCCTACCATCAGGAGGGGTTTGTTCACATTTATTTGAAGCTTGGCAGAATTTGATTTTTATTATTTTATAATGTTGATGTATAATATCAAGGTTTATTTTTAAGCATTTTTTCTATTTTTATTTCTTTAAATTTTCACCGTTGCGGGAAATTAGGGGAGGGTCAGACAACGTGTGTGTGTGTGGGGGGGAGGGTCAGAGAATAATTATTTAATGACAGTAGCTGTTGGGATTAAAAAAGGGAAAGTTTTATAACCACAAATTTTCAAGATCAAATGTCAAAAAAATACACAAAGTAAATAACCTTAAATCAACTCTGGTAAGTTCTTGGGCTGCATTTTTCTTACTTTGCCTCTCGGTATATTTCGATTATTATCTGTGGAAATATTGTGTTGTCAGTTTCTGTGCATGTGTACGGTGGAACTGATGTTTACTGATAAAAATCTAGTCCTTCTAAGCCTGTTTATACAGCACAGTGAGCTCTGTTCATCTTCAGACATTAACCTTGGCATATTTAGGGCACAGTGTAAGATGCATGGCTGGGTTCAGGTTCACTCCTAAAGAGAGGGGTTGGACTGCCCTTGGCAATGGGGGTTCTGGCCAGCGGGTCACCTGCTATTATTAGTTATTTGTATCACCACAGCACCTCGGAACTCCAGTCATGGATTGGGACCCCGCTGTGCAAGGTGCTGTACAAAACAGACAGTCCCTGCCCTAAGGAGCTTACAATCTAAGACAAGAGAAAAGAGATGGCAACAGACTGATGGGATAGTGCATTGAAACCATGAGACGGTATTGGTCAGCATGACAAGCAGTGGTCTTAGCACACCAGCAAGTCACCTGCGGCTTTAAGAAAGCCGGTTTGGCTGAGCTGAGGGGGTTTGCTGGGAAGGTAGATGGTGCGCAGGATGCTACAGATGACAGCACCTTGGAAATGATTTTAATACTGTAATACAGACCCCTGGCCAGTGGGGAAGTCCTAGTATCCACAAGAGGTTACAGATGGGGAAGCTAAGCAAATCATTACTTCTGGGCCTCGGTGTCAGATTAGAATTTGTGAGTTCCTGGTGCCTGGTCTTATGCTTCAGCCACTAGCCCTTACTGCTTCTTGGAACAGGAATTGCCATGTGGGATCAGACCAAGGCTGTGTCTCTCGTCAGAAGGTGCAAGAACCCCTGTAATGGAATAACTTGCCGCAACCCCAGGCAGCCAGTGTTTGGCTTGCACCTTGGGAGGGTTTATTTTTCTGTCTTTATCTGATCTAATGACACTGTACGGTTTCAGAGTAACAGCCGTGTTAGTCTGTATTCACAAAAAGAAAAGGAGGACTTGTGGCACCTTAGAGACTAACCAATTTATTTGAGCATAAGCTTTCGTGAGCTACAGCTCACTTCATCGGATGCATACTGTGGAAAATACAGAAGATGTTCTTATACATACAAACCATGAAAAAATGGGTGTTTACCACTACAAAAGGTTTTCTCTCCCCCCACTCCACTCTCCTGCTGGTAATAGCTTATCTAAAGTGATCACTCTCCTTACAATGTGTATAATAATCAAGGTGGGCCATTTCCAGCACAAATCCAGGGTTTAACAAGAACGTCTGAGGAAAGGGGGGGGGGGTAGGAAAAAACAAGGGGAAATAGGTTACCTTGCATAATGACTTAGCCACTCCCAGTCTCTATTCAAGCCTAAGTTAATAGTATCCAATTTGCAAATGAATTCCAATTCAGCAGTCTCTCGCTGGTGTCTGGTTTTGAAGTTTTTCTGTTGTAATATCGCAACTTTCATGTCTGTAATCGCGTGACCAGAGAGATTGAAGTGTTCTCCGACTGGTTTATGAATGTTATAATTCTTGACATCTGATTTGTGTCCATTTATTCTTTTACGTAGAGACTGTCCAGTTTGACCAATGTACATGACAGAGGGGCATTGCTGGCACATGATGGCATAGATCACATTGGTGGATGTGCTGGTGAACGGGCCTCTGATAGTGTGGCTGATGTGATTAGGCCCTATGATGTCCCCTGAATAGATATGTGGACACAGTTGGCAACGGGCTTGGTTGCAAGGATAGGCTCCTGGGTTAGTGGTTCTGTTGTGTGGTGTGTGGTTGCTGGTGAGTATTAGCTTCAGGTTCGGGGGCAAGGACTGGCCTGTCTCCCAAGATCTGTGAGAGTGATGGGTTATCCTTCAGGATAGGTTATAGATCCTTGATGATGTGTTGGAGGGGTTTTAGTTAGGGGCTGAAGTTGACGGCTAGTGGCGTTCTGTTATTTTCTTTGTTAGGCCTGTCCTGTAGTAGGTAACTTCTGGGAACTCTTCTGGCTCTATCAATCTGTTTCTTCACTTCCGCAGGTGGGTGTTGTAGTTGTAAGAATGCTTGATAGAAACTTTCTCATCATCCATATAAGTGTCTAAACTCTCACGGAGCTCTTGGTGTCTATCATATCCTATGGCAGCGAGTTCCACAAGTGAACTATGGACTATGCAAAAAGAAAAGGCATTTCCTTTGATCAATTTTAAACACGCTGCCTTTCAGCTTAGGTGGATGTGCCTTTGTATCATTGCCCCATTCCGTGTTTTTGAGGCCTTTGGACTGGTGAGGCAACTGTGGCTAGCAGGGCTTGGGAGTTGGCCACCTGACTCATCAGCATTGTTTTCCTGCCGCAGGAGGTCTCTTGTCCAATTTCTGGGGCCTCCTTGCCCTATTGAAGCACCTCATGGGACTCCATCCATGAGTGGGGGCCTGATCCTGGGCAGAGGACTTGTAGGATGGGACAGGAGAGTTTGGTCAGGAGGCTTGTTCATTACCTTGGCATGGTGAGGGTTAATGCCAGTGCCAGGAACAAGGATGCAGCGCCCCATGGGGGCAGTTCAGGTTGCTTCCTGCAGCCTGTTAATGGCCAGCGTGGCTTCACAACCCCCTGAGGGCTCGTCATCATTGCAGAGATAATGCGAGATATAACTCAAGTCCCGTCCACACACACAAGCCTTGAATTCATGTGGCCCGTTGTGGGGGTAGAGGCACCAGCTAGAGGGGGCTCAGCTCAGCAGCTCACTCTCCTCCCCTCCCCCCATACAGCTTGGGTGTTATATCCCAGCATAGCTGAGCTCGGCTAGCTGGAAAGGAGACATGAGGGTTAAGTCAGCCGTAGCCACAAAGCCGGTGCAGGGCATCCCCTGCCAGCATGCTCAGCCCGGCTGCGGAAGTGCCCGCTGTAGCCACGTGATGGGAGTTCATGCTGGTCTGTTCAGCCCACAACCTCTGGGCTGAGACTGCTCCCAATGGGACAATTCATGCTCAGCATCTGGCCGCCTACCCTCTTCTTTGGCCCCCTAGCCTCAGAGCCCCTCCTATGGCTTGTGGTGGGTGGTGGCTTCTGCACTCCAGAAGCCCCACCCCACCAGGATGCAGGCTGAGACCCCCCCTTCCCCAAACTCGCTTTCCCAAATGGCTGCTGGACAGTAACAACTTTCACTCGCTCCCAACCCCTGTGATCAGTGAGTGACGCAGTCGCAGCCCCCGGCGCCAGACTCCTCCCCAATCCCTCCAAGGCCTCGCTGGTTTTTGGAAAATAAAACCCTCAACGCCAGGTATTCCCATTGCCACCACGTGCCCCTGGAAGGAAAAGCAACCCCCTGTTTTCGCCAGTGTTCCTATGCAGCCTGCCCACCAAACACTAATAAACCCCAGCCCCTTTGGAGAGGCAGCAGATGGGGTTTTACAGCTAACAGGATTCAGGGGGCTAACACTCCCCCTCCCTGTACAAGGCAGGTTTTGCTATTTCTGGCTGAAAATCGCTTTTCCCAGGAGGGAGGTCTATTCTCTGGCTGCCATCACACGAGCGGCCTGTATTTGTCAGCTGTCTGCTGAGATTCCAGCCCACCGGGGCCAGATAGCATCTGATTCGATTTAGCATCTCCCTTTAAACAAGGTGTATATTGTCCAGGATCCTCAGAGAGTGGCACGCAGCTCAGCTTCCATCCCAGCTCCTGCTGAAGTTCAGGGGCTTGCAGGACTGGAAACTGGAATGGGAGGAGGCCCAGAGGACTTCACTGGTACGAGGCGTCCTCTCTTTCTACCCTCCGCTTGCTTTTCTTTCTTTCTATCTCTTGCTCCTTCACTTCTTCTCTCTCTTCCCGCCACCAGCTTTCTCTCTTGCTTCCCTCTTTCACTGTATTTCTTCTTTCTCTCGCTCCTTCTTTCCTTTTCTCGCCACGGAGGACTGGGATTAGCTCGGAATAAGCACAGTTGTGGGTTAAAAGAAAAGGAGTACTTGTGGCACCTTAGAGATGCATCCGATGAAGTGAGCTGTAGCTCACGAAAGCTCATGCTCAAATAAATTGGTTAGTCTCTACGGTGCCACAAGTCCTCCTTTTCTTTTTGCGAATACAGACTAACACGGCTGTAACTCTGAAAGTTGTGGGTTAGATTTCCCCAGGCTGTTCTTGGTAGAATGCTGGACATTATGGGACCTTCTAGCTCACGGCCCCATTGTGCTAGGTGCTGCATATAGACTCTGCCCTGAAGCACTTCCAGTCTAACTGGACAAGGGAAGGATTTTTGTCCCCGTGGCAGCTGCGACACAGAATAACCCAGGGTACCTCTCCACAGCAATCGCCCGGTGTGACCGCAGTGCAAACTGTCACACCCGAGCTAGCTTTGATCCAGCTAACTCGGTCACAAACATTTTGCTGCAGCTTCACCGCTCCGGTGCCTGAACTAGCTTGATCAAAGCTCGCTCAGGTACATCACACCTCCAGCTGCAGTATAGCCAGCCCCTCAGAGACATGCCCACAATCGCAGAGCAAGCCGGTGCTGACAGGACTTGAACCCATGCTAGCGTCACAGCCATGAGACCATCTTTCCTTTTGCTCTTGCCAGCCCAGTGATCCAGCTTGGCTAGTAGGCCCATCCACCCCAGCCCTGGCGCAAGCCAGTGAAAGAAACATGAGCAGCGATTTGCAGTCCCTGTGGAGTTTTCTCTGAAAGCAGCGAGTGCCTTTCTGCCTGAGAGAGATAAAGGTGCCAGACACAAGATGAGATCGAAACTGGTGGGGGGAACAGGACCTTAAAAAGAACAAAGGCTTGGAAGAGCGATCAGGCTGATATAAGCACCCTGCGATGCGGGGAGGGAGAAGGGAAAGGGAATTGTGCTGTGCTGGAACGTAACACCGTCCCAGGCCTTTAAAGAGCCCAAGGAGCCAAATGCACCAGCCTTTATCACTCCCAAACAGCCAAGGGGGGCAGGGAGGAGCAAGGCAGGGGAGTTGCTCCCCGCTGCCAAGAGATCTGGTTGGCTTTAGCCTGTGCCAGGTGGTGATCTATTAAAAGATAGCCCTGGAAATCTTCTCCGCGCCTGTCTCAGAGCAGATGGAGATGCTAGCAACCAGCATGGGCAGCCACTGTGGCAACAGGCTGCTAATTGTTATTTTTGATAAAGGCAAATGAATCTTGATTTTTGTTTCCTTCGACCATTTCCCTCCTTTCGAGCCTTCCCTTCTCCCCAGCGTTCTCTCCATCCTGTCCAGGGAAGGAGCACAAGCTGGTGTGTAAGGCATCGGCATGGGAGGTTCTTGTCCCAAGATTTAGTGGGAGACCTCGGCCAAGTCCTTTCCCTTTGCTGTGCCTCAGTTTCCCCACGTGTATGATGGCATCGATTCACCTTTTGGAGGCTCTTACCTCGGAGATCCGTGGATGGAAAGCACCCTGGAAGAGCTATTATGCGTCATTAGTGCAAAGGCCGCTAAGAGTAACACCAGAACGTGTCACACAGCCATAGCCATGGGCCATTCGCAAGGCCCATCTCCGTCCTTGCTGGGGCACTTCTTGTAATCTGACCTCAAAGCCAGCAATATAATGTAATGGAGGTGTAACTCCCTCGGCCATGTGCTGCATCTCCAGCCGCCCCAGTGATGGGGAACTAGAACCTAGCTCCTTCCGGTCTAAAAGACCAGGCCCCTCCCACGTGAGCTCAAGGAGATTCACCAATCGCTCTTGGCAGTATAAAGCCCATGACGCACAGTTGGGCAGTTCTGATGCCAACCCGCAGAGGGCGATGACGCACAGAGAGGGGCGGGGCGGTGAGTCAGGCAGGAGCGTGCGTTGGATGTGGTGTGTGGCGGAGTTTAGCTGGAGGGTTTGACAGCTGGCAAAAGACTGGATCGCTTGTCGGGGGGTATCTGGCAGGCTGGCAGTCGGCGAAGGGCGAGATCATTGCTAGGGGACAGTCGGAAGGGCCATTAGCTGGCAGAAGTGGGTGGCTGCTTGTGTAGGTGGCAGCTGGATCTGCAGGCTCCCTAAAGCTGACCCTGGGGCGGAGGCAGGAATAGCGACAGGAGGTACAGGGCTGAATGGAAGAGGAGGTGGGCAAGTCTCTAGCCTCGGCCAATGAAAAACCGAAAAAGAAAAAGGCAAGGCAACAGGCCAATCAGCAGGGGAGATTAAATTAAAATCCAACCCCACACCAATGATGTCACTACCTCAGAAGAAGGGAAAACTTGGTTCCCAGCCCAGCCACTCAGCGGAAAATTGGCTCCCACTTGCACATGCTTTTCCTTTGCTTTTGGGCTCTCCCTGCCAGGAGGGACTGTGTTCCCCAATCCTCTAGGCCCAGGTCCTGGAAGAGAAAAGGTGATCAATATGTTTTGCAAACTGATTGGTCGTTCAAGACAATTTATTCGGGTTGCTCTAACTCTGGTCCTAACCGTGGTCTGGAAGAAAAGGGCCAGGCCGATTCTGGAGAGGAAAATACTCTGGGTTTCTCCTTGCCTCACCCCTGTCTATGGTGACTGTCAGGGTGGCACTCCCGAGCGCACCGTGGCTGGACTCGGGTGGTGACGGCTGTTGGACATTCACGCATGGCTCCTGGGGCGTCACTAGACCTGGAGCGGCTTCGTGTTCTGCTCCCCCTTGCGAGTCCGAAGTGAAGTGGGGTGTGGTGCAGGGAGCTGTGGCGTCTCCTGGGTGAAGTGGAAAGCTGAGGATCTCTCCTGGCTGTTGAAGATCCCAGGACCCTCTCTGTGATAGGGATAATTCTGGGCCTCTGGCCATGTTACACTGTCTCTCTGAATCCAGCCAGACCCTCACTTTTGCAGCTGGATTTACAAGGGTCTCTGGATAATTTCCTCTCCTAGAATAGCATTTCTATCGGCAGTGCTAAGAGCAGGCTAGTCAGCTCTCAGCTTTCTAGGTGTTAGGTGATCACTGCAGGGGCCCCGGAGGAATTACTCCCCCCATATGCGATTGTCGAGGAGGATTACGTGGAAGGGCCTCACTGTAACAGCTGGGGTGTGGTCCTTAATCAGTTACTATATTCTTCACCTCCTTTTCCTAAACTGGCTGCGCGCTGTTAAACAGCTGCTGCACCCAGCCCCAGAGGTGGCTGCATTTCAGTGGCATGCCACGACAGTCCTGTCTATTTAGTCCATCGAGGGTTTCCAGAACCTATGCTAAGTGGATTGGAATTACACCGCTGGCCGCCTTGTGCCCACTTAGCCTGCAGAGCCTAGGAGTCGGCCGACCTTTGGCAAGCCTCACTAAGCCAAGAGCAAATGTCTAGGAAAAGCTCTTAGACACACCGAGGAGCTTCAGCTTCGTCTCCGGCAAAGGACGACAGGAAGGAGAGCTCTGTTCCAGGGGAAGCATTCCAGGAACACGCTGCCCTGGACAAAAGGTCCTGGACAAAAGCAGCACCACGGATTTCAGTCTCGTTACTAATGGATGGGGAGAGACACCTCCTCCCTCCAGGGTTATTAAAGCGGAAGCTGCCTTCCCACTATAAGCATGATTTAGGGCCCCCATCCCAAAATGAGACTCAGCCAACTGCTGCATCCCACTCCAGAGGTGGCTGCATACCATTGCTGAGAGAATGATCTATGTGCTGCTAAACAGCTTCCCTGGGGGGGAAAATCTTCTCCCGGGGCAATCGTCGCATTTGGCCTCCATAGGAGTCATGTCACCCTCGGTAACGGCACTCCAGCTTCCAATGAATAGCGCTTGAACAGAGCACTTGTGGCCTGTTCAATAGAGAGCAGGGGATTTCCCTGCCTGCTGGCGAGGGAGGGAATCATTCTGCTTCTTGATGGGCATGAGAAAGGGAAGGGCAAGGTGCTGTCATTCCAGTGCAGCCCCAGGGGCATTTCCAGCTGGGGACGGGGCTGGACATTTGCGATCCACCTGGCTTCAATCTGCGAGATCTTGCGCAGCAGCAAACGCGGGGCTCACCGGACTTCAGTCTCGAGATGAGTGGGTCTAAGGAGGCAGGTGAATCCTGGGAGGCAGAGCAAGTGGGGGCCCCGCCCCACCCCTTCCACCTGCAGTCCTCCCGCCCCTGCTGGCATTTTTCCAGCCCTCTCCCCCCCACAATTGGCCGGGGTCCCTGGGCCCACTGGCTAGTCCACCACTGAGGAGTGCCCTTGTGCATAAGGGGGCTGAACACCCCTGTTCAGTTCCTGCCTCGGGGCCCATGGGTGGATCCTGCTCCAGAGAGGCTCCCCTGGCCAGAGCAAAGGCAGGTTGACTGAGATCACCAAAAGTGACTTCGGCCAGGCGCTGGGCAGAGCCCCGTTGGGCCAGGCGCGGCTGCGTGGAGACGAGATCTGGCTGCAGAGCTCATTTAAGCCGAGAAGTGACGCATGGGAGCTGGGGCGGGGGGAGAAGGAGCCACTGGCACAAATCCTGCTTTGACAGATGCAGGGTGCCTCGGCAGTTGGGTTTGCTAATTATAAGCGAAGTCAGCGCCATACATGGAGCCCTTCCCTGGTGAGAGGATCTGAGCCTCCAGGGCTGCTATTAATAATAGACTATTTAGGAAATGGCTGTCTTTAGAGGAGCGGGAAGCCCCGGTAGCTCCTCCAGCCTCGAGCCCTGTTTCACTGGGGCTTTAGCCAGACGAATGGCAAGCACCCCTCGTCCCAGGGCTCCAGTTGGGAAGCTGTCCCTCCGGCTGTGGGAGCTCCCGTTTAACAGCGATACGCAGTACCTCGCCACATCTCGGCTGGGCCCTTCGCTGCGTGCTGGGATTTCAGTGTCCCTGATCCATAGCAACCAGCCCCTTCCTCTAGCCAGGCCCACGGTCCGTACTCTCTCACTAGGGCTTACTACCTGCTGGTGAAGCAACTAGGAAGGGGCTGGTGGGACCCGGCGGGCAGAGAAAAGGCTCTGGCACACAGGAGACCCGCATTCATTTGATGGGGAAAGGGGCCAGGTTATCAGAGTGAAATCATATAATCACAGTTATGGGATGGGCAGCACAGGGCAAGCGTGGCCCCACCCCCCATGCCTCACCCCCATCCTAGGGGTACCACCTCCTGTGGTTGGAGGGTGGGTTAGCATGCAAGGCCATTCAGGTTTCAGAGTAGCAGCCGTGTTAATCTGTATTCGCAAAAAGAAAAGGAGGACTTGTGGCACCTTAGAGACTAACCAATTTATCTGAGCATCAGCTTTCGTGAGCTACAGCTCACTTCATCGGATGCATTCAGTGGAAAATACAGTGGGGAGATTTATATACACACAGAACATGAAACAATGGGTGTTACCATACACACTGTAACGAGCGTGATCACTTAAGGTGAGCTATTACCAGCAGGAGAGCGGGGTGCGGGGGGGGGGGGGAGGATCTTTTGTAGTGATAATCGAGGTGGGCCATTTCCAGCAGTTGACAAGAATGTCTGAGGAACAGAGGGGTGGGGGGGGGAGGATAAATATGGGGAAATAGTTTTACTTTGTGTAATGTCCCATCCACTCCCAGTCTCTATTCAAGCCTAAGTTAATTGTATCCAGTTTGCAAATTTATTCCAATTCAGCAGTCTTCTCCTTGGAGTCTGTTTTTGAATTTTTTTTTATGAAGAATTGCCACTTTTAGGTCTGTAATCGAGTGACCAGAGAGATTGAAGTGTTCTCCGACTGGTTTTTGAATGTTATAATTCTTGACATCTGATTTGTGTCCATTTATTCTTTTACGTAGAGACTGTCCAGTTTGGCGAATGTACATGGCAGAGGGGCATTGCTGGCACATGAGGGCATATATCACATTGGTAGATGTGCAGGTGAACGGGCCATTCAGTGCTTGACTTCTGCTAAGGCTCCCTGGCCTCTGATGGGACCCAGGAGACCTAGATTCTTGTCCTAGCTCTGTACAGACTCCCGGGATGACCTTGGGCCACTCATTTGGCCTCAGCTGCCCACCGGTACCATGGGGATCATAATCCTTTCTCTCTGTCTTGTCTATTTATTCCATCAGCTCCTTGGGGCAGAGCCCGTCTTGTACTGATTATAGAGCATGTGTCCAGTTAGGATCCGGGGAGAATAGTTGATCACAAAATGAATATGAGCCAACCATGTGATGCAGTCATGAGCTAGACTAGTATCACTCTGGGTGGTATTAACGGGAGTGTTGTGTGTAAGACATGGGAGGTAACTGTCCCACTCCACTCAGCACTGGTGAGGCCTCAGCTGGAGAACTGTGTCCAGTTCTGGGCACCACACTTTAGGAAAGATGGGGACAAATTGGAAAGAGTCCAGAGGAGAGCAACAAAAATGATCAAAGACTGAGAAAACCTGACCTGTGGGGAAAGGTTAAAAAACATAGGTGTGTTTAGTCTTGGTCAAAGAAGACTGAGGGGGGACCTGAGGACAGTCTTCCAATATGTTAAGGGCTGTTGTAAAGAGGACAGGGATCAGTTGTTCTCCATGTCCACTGAAGGTAGGACAAGAAGTAATGGGCTTAATCTGCAGCCAGGGAGATTTAATTTAGATATTAGGAAAATATTTCTAATCTCAGGGTAATTAAGCTCTGGAGCAGGCTTCCAAGGGAGGTTGTGGAATCCCTGTCACTGGAGGTTTCTAAGACTAGGCTGGTCAACCCCCTGTCAGAGCTGGTTTAGGTTTACTTGGTCCCCAGCACCATCATTTTGTAACATTTGTGAGGTGGTGTTATCGTGGACAGTCCTTCCCCATTGACTCAATGTCCTTCTGAGCTAGTGCTGGCCCTGCATGGGGTGGCTTTCCAGGATCTAGAGGATAGATCCCTTTGGATCCCTTTGGAGCAGTAGTGTGGTCTAGTGGTTGGAGCAGAGGACCTGGGGTGCAGGACTCCTAGGTTCTATTCCTGTCTGTGCCACTGAATGTGTTGCATGGCCTTGGGTGAATTACAAAGGCAAACGGAGCATCCTCTGTTCTTGGGTGCCGTGATGTCTGAGCAGCTGGCTTCAGACACAGAGGCAGGATTTTCACTGGTTCCGTGTCGTCTCCGTGGGGAAGAGCGCCCCCCTACTGAACTACCATTCCCCCTGGGTTTTGCTGCAAGCTCTCCCGCTGACTGGGGTCACAAGGCTGTGCAGCGTAACAATCACTCCGGCTGCCTTGAGATTTAATTGAAGTGATTCAGCACGGCAGCCCTTTCTTCTCATGCTAATGTTGCTAGAAATTAGCACTGATTAAAAACCCTGCTTGTTCCGGACACTGTCCAGCTTGTGAATGGGGCTCGGAGCCTTTGTGGTTTGGGTTAGGAGGACAGGCCTTGCATAATTCAGGTTAGAAGAGAGAGCTGGGCCAAACCCCCAGGGAACAGATGGCTCTGGGACAGTAAAATGGGCAGCAAGGAATCACTGCTGATTAGGAACCGAATGTGGCTATGAGACAAGATGCAAAGGAGCCATCTGACCCCTGAGCCCCAAACCCTCGGGAGGTGCAGAAAGCCTGCTTCCATTTCTTTTCCCCCTCCACAAGCCTGTGCTTTGAGTCGGTTTCACTGGAATTGGAAGCCCAGCACTGCGGTAAATGTTCCTGTGTAACTAGTACTGATGCACATGCAAGGAGGATTGCTCCGGAGAAGGTTAGATAGTGGGAATTAGAGAGGAAGGATGGTCTTATGCTTAGAGCAGGCATGAGCCTCTGAAAAGTGGCATTCGTGTTCCCAGCTCTGCTACGGACACCCTGTGGGACCTTGCGCAAGTCATGTAGGCCCAAATCATCAAAGGGATTTAGGCACCATTGATTTCAGTCTGCGCCTTAATCCCTCTTGGCTTCTGTCCATATCTGTGAAATGGGGATGGTAATCCTTGTGCATGTACAGTGCCTAGCACTGATTTCAGTATATGGGGCCTGATCTCAATGTATGGGGCCTAATCTCAGTTGGGGCCTGTTGTATGAATTTACAGGGAATATATTGGCTAACGGTGTTAGCATAACCCAGTCACTGTTTAACATTCAAACAGTGTCAAGCAAGGTGTGGGGTTTGGTATGCAGAGACTTCGGCCTGCTTAGTACCATGGTAAGTCCACTACTCATAATCTTTTAAACCTTTGATTAAAGATACAGAAAAGGAGGGAAAACAGTTAAAGAACTGGAAATGCGAAGTGTTAAGGAAGGCTTTCATTTGGACAAGATATCTTGTTTCCATTCCCTTTAGCGGAAGGGAGTGGTAGGAGGGAAACTCCTCCTTATTTGACATCTCTTCGATGGTATTAAAGATGGTAACAACTGTCCTTTTTGGAGGGGAGAAGTCAGTTGAGATGAGCTGGGGCTGTTGCTCTTGCAGCTGTTGTTAGTCCCTTCATCTCAGCTGGTGTTTGGGATTCACCTGCAGCCGGTGCGGGTGGTGATGTCACCCGGGTCCCGCTCTCTGATCTGGTCGCGTCAGGATGTGGCTCGGGATTAGGACGAAGAAGGTCCGGGGGCTCAGGGGACGCTGGGGGTGGTGATGTCACCCGGGTCCTGCTCTCTGATCTGGTCGGGTCAGGACGTGGCTCGGGATTAGGTCGAAGAAGGTCCGGGGGCTCAGGGGACGCTGGGGGTGGTGATGTCACCCGGGTCCTGCTCTCTGATCCGGTCGGGTCAGGACGTGGCTCGGGATTAGGTCGAAGAAGGTCCGGGGGCTCAGGGGACGCTGGGGGTGGTGATGTCACCCGGGTCCTGCTCTCTGATCCGGTCGGGTCAGGACGTGGCTCGGGATTAGGTCGAAGAAGGAACGGGGGCTCAGGGGACACTGGGGGTGGCAGTCAAGATGGCGAAGCTCGCTCCAGCAGCCTCTGTTTGTTTTCCATGAGTGTTTTTCCTTTTTTGCTGTTCTTCCCTCACAAAATCTCTTTCTTGTCAGGACCCAGAAAGGGGGCCATGGGTGGACTAGACCCCTCCCCTCATTATTTCATTTACTATTTAGGCCCAGTTGCCGACACGCCACTTTGAGTTTATTAACTTCTGGCTCCCCAACACCTGTTCTTAGCCAGCAGAGTGGGAACAGTCTTTGCACTCTATCACCACGGCCTTTTCGAGGGAGATTAATCCAGTGTCTCTGCCTCGTGGTTTTGCCCCTATTTTTATCACCGTGTGTTATTATGGGTTAGTGTGACAGCTTATCAATTTTTACTCACTTCTTTCAATTAAACTCAGCATTAGTGTAAATGTGTAGGCCCTGTTATTACACCCGGCCTCTCGGCTCGACTGTAACATAAATAACAATAAAGAACCCGCTGGATGGATGGGTGACAAGCCGACCATGCGGCGCCCTGGGGCGCTATGCTCGTCTGAGGGCTGTCAGGCTGATAACATCTCTTGGACGCACCCTGGCTGCCTGAAAGTCAGAGCTGTGTAGCAGAGCGGCGGGATGCTGAGTCCATGAGGCAACCTAGTCCTGCCTGAGTCAGATGTCTGTTACGATCTCGGTTCCCCCTGACATTTTGCTGGTGCCATCTAACGGGGCACTACATCTCAGCGAGAACGCCTTTCCCAAGTGGGCAGGCATAGATGACGGAACGGATCTGGGAAGCAATATTAGAGCCGAAAACCTGCCGTGTGTATATCTCCAAATCACAGGTTTATGCACATATGCGGCTCCTTTTGGTTCGTTTCTGTTCTTCATAGATTCCAAAGCCAGCAGGGACCATTGTGATCATCTAGTCTGACCTCCTGTGTAACCCAGGCCAGAGACCTGCCCCCCAAGAATTCCCAGAAAAACAGCCAATCTTGATTTAAAAATGGTCACTCTTGGATCCACCATGATCAGTTGCTGTAAGTTGCTGTAGGCTGTACCCTCTGCTGTATTCAGGGCCACATTCCCCATTGTTCACTCACCTGCCCTCCCATGTGTTTGCTGATGTTACCTGCTGCCCTCTGCACATTGTAGAGGAGAGATCTCCCTCACTGGAGCTGAACGCTATGGCTGCGGACAGCCTGCTAAGTGCGGGCCATTCCAGTGCTGTAAATAAGTGAGATTTTATACAGAGTTGGGGTCAGTCTTGCCTGTTCCTCATATGGAGCCACTTGCACACTCACACTGGCATGGCAAGTAGTAGTTTAATCATGACTTAATCACAACCTGTGGAACTCCTTGCCAGATGATGTTGTGAAGGCCAAGACTATAACAGGGTTTAAAAAAGAACTAGATAAATTCATGGAGGATAGGTCCATCAATGGCTATTAGCCAGGATGGGCAAGGATGGTTTCCCAAGCCTCTGTTTGCAAGAAGCTGGGAATGAGCGACAGGGGATGGATCACTTGATGATTCCCTGTTCTGTTCATTCTCACTGGGGCACCTGGCATTGGCCACTGTTGGTAGATAGGACACTGGGCTAGATGGACCTTTGATCTGACCCAGTCTGGCCCTTCTTATGTTCTTATGTTTGGGGCGATTGCACAGGAAACACAAAGTATGACGATAAAAACTAAACCTCAAATGATAACATATTAAATTCCAAAAGGAGACTCACACCACTAATCCGCATATGGTCACCGTGACGCTTGCCTTTCCCTTATTTTAGCGGCTGACCATGCAAGCAGGTCGACCGCTCGGCTCATTGATACATTGTCAGCGCCCAGCAGGTACCCCGTTTTCTTAGAGGCTGTAGAAAAACGGGGTCTGGGACAAAACTGTGGAGAGCCATTTTGACCTCCAGTGGCAATAGAGATAACAAATGTAATAAAAAATGGCATAGCTCATCCACCTGCCCCACCCCGCACAGACCGTTTCCCACCGCTGGCATGGCTAGGGGGCACGTGTGGCCAGACTTAATACGCACGCACTAACTCCGTCTAGGGGGCGGTTTAACAGTGGTGTGGTTCATAGTTTGTAACCCCGGGGCAAATTAATCCCTGGGGAGATTCCACCAAAGCCAGCATGCTTACACCAGGGAAGAATCTGTCCCAGAGGACTTATTTTCTGTATCAGAGAGCAGCTCAGGCTGCTGCCGATTATGAGCTATTTGCTCTCGGCCCCCCACCCCCACGTCATCTGCTAGGCAGGCTTCCTTCCTCATTCGCCCCTCTCTGGGTGAAATGGATGGGGGGCAGGCCCTGGCTGCAGTACACACACCCCCCCCCATCCAGAGTGCGGAATGCTACACACCCCCCGGCTCCGAGTTCGACAGCTGAGCTGAATGCCATGCATTTCATCCGCCATCTAGGGGGGATTTTCTCTGCACCACGTTAATCTGCCCTGCCCGAAATAAGCATCCGGCGACGGCTGCAGTTACTGCTGAGCGTGGCGCGGCACTGCCTTAGCAATCAGTTTATTTAGGAGGCAGCTACTCTATCCCTCTCTGGCCTGCCGCGATCAATCATCCCTCAAGGGGAGAGCCCTTATGGGCCTCTCTTCCCCAGCTTCCTCCCACCCTGGGTGGGCGTTAGCTCGGTTGGCACCTGGCTGGCCCCCGCCATCCCGGTGAGGTGTTGGCAATGCCACGGGGCAACTCAGCTTGCCCCTCTTCCCCTGGGCGTTAACGTTGTATGGGTCTCCAGCGTCTAGGGGCGAGACAATAACGCTTGAACAGGTCTGATTCCCTCCAGCAGGGGGCAGTGCTCGCCCTTTCTCACACCCCAACCCTCACCCACGTGCTCCAGCAGGTCTGAATCCCTCCAGCAGGGGGCAGTGCTCGTCCTTTCTCACACCCCATCCCTCACCCACGTGCTCGAGCAGGTCTGAATCCCTCCAGCAGGGGGCAGTGCTCGCCCTTTCTCACACCCCATCCCTCACCCACAAGCTCCAGCAGGTCTGAATCCCTCCAGCAGGGGGCAGTGCTCGCCCTTTCTCACACCCCAACCCTCACCCACATGCTCGAGCAGGTCTGGACCAAACTTTCGAGGTGGGCGCTGCCCGAGTTCAGGGAAAAGCTGTCCTGACGCCACGCTTCCCAGCTCGGATTGGTCTCTTCCCTGTGTCTTTCTCTGCCGGGCCTCCACTTCTGGCTGAGACCCCATACCCCGTCCTTGCTGAAGCCTCTCTGTTTGCAGGCAATGATCCTGTTTGTTCTCAGTCTCCTCCTCCCTGGTTCTCTTAACTCGTGCCATTGTGGCTGGTGTCCTCCGAGCTGCCTCCGGTCTGAGTGGAGGCGAATGGCCAGAGTGGGAGGAACTGCCGGGGAGATCGGATCCATGGGCAGGGGAGCTGCTATGGCATGGGCTTTACTCAATGCCCCACCCGCCATCCTAGCTGCAGCACTAGGCCGTCCCCTGGCTTGTCAACAGGGCCTTACTGAGAATATTTCCCCTACCGATCAAGGCTTTTACCCCCAGCGTCACGCAGCTCTTTTTATTTGAATAAAAGCGTGTTGAGCGAGGTGCCTTTCAGCGCACCCTGGCTTGACTGACAGTTCCTCATTTAGCTCGGGAACAGAAGGGCAGCAGGTTCAAATCTCTGCCCAGGAACGCCAATGCCATAATTACAGCTGCTGCTTTGTGCTCGCGTCTCTTTTAATTCTTCCCCAGCTCAGGCGGTTTCATTTCCAATTACAGATCCCGCTCTCGCTCTTGTACTGCCAAGCATGCTCCTGACGCCACCCGGTTCGCTCCCCTCCCCCTTTCTCCTGGGCAAGAGCAGTGAGTCCAGTGGTGAGGGCATGAGCCTAGAACCTGGAACCCTGCTCTGCCACAGACTTCCCGTGTGACCTTGGGAAAGTCACTTAACCTCTCTGTGGCTCAGTTCCCTTGCAGCGGCCCTATCCCTGAGCGGGGTGCGAGGATAAATATGTTAAAGACTGTGAAGAGCCTTGAGAGGTCCTGATGAAAAGTGCTAGGTAAGAGTTAGGTGGCATTATTCGCTGGCTGGCAAACTCCGGCTCAGGCCGGCGATTGCAGATGCTGTACTGCTGAATGCACGGAGCACCTCGGGGTAAATCAAACCTGCCCCGGGTGCACCCGGGGAGAAGGCGCCCATTGCGCTGCCAGGCCTATCTAGGCAGGAGACTCCCCGGCATGCACAAGTGGTACATGCCACCCAATGGAGCTGTAGGGGGCTCTTCCACTTCTGCTTGCTATGCCACCTCCTGCACCACCGACCATAGGCTGGGCTCCGCTGTGCTGTGGCCGTAGCAGCAAGGTCCAAGGAGGATGCACATCCAGGGAGACTGGGCCTGTTGGGCTGCCCATCGTGCCATCTACCTGCACGGTGGGCCACTTGGCAAGCGAGCCTTGCAGGTTTGGGGCCTGACCCAGACCCCTGGACCTCAACACCCTGGAACTCAGGAGAACTTCAGTTCCTGATTTGGCCATGGCAGCTTGCAACGGTGCCCTCTTCTCAGCCACTCCTCTCCGAAAGGAAAGCAGCCATTCTCTTCCGCTGGCTGACAGACAGCAGGGCCCAGTCCGGAGGGCACAGCAGGCCTGATCCGAGGGGATGGAAATCAGTGCAGTGATGTCAGTGAAGCTACAGCAAGGATCTGACCCGCTGTGCCCAGCAGGATGCAAGGGGCCAGGGGGTGATGCCCCCAGATGCTTTCCGTGCCTGCTCCCTACCCTCTGCGGAGTCTTCTCTGCCTTCCTGCTCAGACCCTGCTCTCTAGCACTGCACGCTCCCTCCCTTACTGCCAAGAAGCCCGGCTCTCTTGTGGCACACGAATCCTATCTCAAAACAAAGCATTTTCCCCTCTTCCTCACACAATGGACAGGGGGTAGCGCGGGATTCCTATGGCGGAAATGTACCTCGGTTGCTGGCTTTGGCAAAAGCCTTTGGGAAAACATTTAATCGGCCTCAGTGTAATGAGTGGGATTTATTTTCTGAAAGGAGGCTGGGTGCCGTAGTGCCAAAACCGTGAGATCCAAACAATGATAATAATGAAATCTGGGCTGTTTTCTATTTACCTGTGGGGTTTGGAGCCCTTAGGGGGTTTTTCTCCCCAGCCAGGTGGGTTAGAAACACACTGTCCGCAATGTACTCTCCGCCATACGTACCATCTCTCATTGGCTGTTGAGATGTCGGCTCCGGCCTCTGATCAGCCTCCATCACCCACTGGTTACACTTTCAAACAAGCCCCTTTGTGCTGTCTCCCCCGATGCCCCTCCCCGTTGGGAAGAGCCCCGCCTGATCAGTGAAGATGGAAAGACAATAACAGAAAACACAGCAATGGACGCAGGGTTAAATGCCTTTTTTGTTTCACTGAAAAGGTTAGCAGTGATTGGACAGCGAACATAGTGACCATCTGTGTAAACGGGGCAGGTTCTGAGTCTGAAATAGGGAAAGAACAAGTTAAGAATTACTTAGACATCTTAGATGTCTTCAAATCCACAGGGCCTAACGAAATACATCCTATGTAAGCAACTGGCTGAAGAGATCTCTGAGGCATCAGCGATGATCTTTGAAAACTCATGGAAGATGGGAGACATCCCAGAGGAAGGGAAAAGGGCAAATATAGCACCTCTCTGTACAAAGGGGAATAAGGACAACCCAGGGAATTACAGACCAGTCAGCTTAATTTTGGTACTCAGAAAGATACTGGAGCAAATAATCAAACAATCAATTCGTAAGCACCTAGATGATAATAATGTGATAATTAACAGTCAATATGGATTTGTCAAGAACAGATGATGTCAAGCCAACCCGCTATCCTTTGACAGGGTAACAAGCCTTGTGGATAGGGGGGAAGCGGTAGACGTGGTATATCTTGACTTTAGTAAGGCTTTTGATACTGTCTTGCACGACCTTCTCATAAACAAACTAGGGAAATGCTACTTAGATGGAGCTACTATAAGGTGGGTGCACAACTGGTTGGAAAAGCGAACTCAGAGAATGGTTAGCAATGGTTCGCAGCCAAGCGGGAAGGGCATGTCGACCTCGGTCCCACAGTAATCTGTCCTGGCTCCAGTTCTGTTCAGTATCTCTGTAAATCATTTGGATAACGGCATAGAGAGTGATGAAGTGAGCTGTAGCTCACGAAAGCTTATGCTCAAATAAATTGGTTAGTCTCTAAGGTGCCACAAGTCCTCCTTTTCTTTTTGCGAATACAGACTAACACGGCTGTTACTCTGAAACCTGGCATAGAGAGTATGTTTATAAAATTTGCAGACGAGACTAAGTTGGGAGGGGTTGCAAGGGCTGTAGAGGACAGGATTAGAATTCAAGATGATATTGACAAACTGGAGAAACGGTCTGAAATAAATAGGATGACATTTAATAAGGACAAATGCCAAGTACTATACTTAGGGAGGAATAATCAATTGCACACATACAAAATGGGAAATGACTGCCTGGGAAGGAGCACTGTGGAAAAGGATCTGGGGATTATAGTGATTCACAAAGTAAATATTAGTCAACAGTGTAACACTGTTGCAAAAAAAAGGAAACATCATTCTGGGATGTATTAGCAGGAGTGTTGAAAGCAAGAGATGAGCAGTAATTCTTCCGCTCTACTCCGCACTGATAAGGCTTCAATTGGAGTATTATGTCCAGTTCTGGGCCCCACGCTTCAGGAAAGAGGTGGACAAGTTGGAGAAAGTCCAGCAGAGAACAACAACAATGATGAAAGGTCTCAAAAATATGATTTATATGGAAAGGTTGAAAAAATTGGGTTTGTTTAAACTGGGGGAAGAGAAGACTGAGGGGGGGACATGATAACAGTTTTCAAGTACGTAAAAGTTTGTTATAAAGAAGAGGGTGATAAATTGTTCTCCTTATCCACTGAGGACAGGGCAAGAAGTAATGGGCTTAAATTGCAGCAAAAGAGATTTAGGTTAGACATTGGGAAATTAGGTTAGACGTTCCTAACTGTCAGGGTGGTTAAGCACTGGAACAAATTGCCTTGGGGAGGTTGTGGAATCGGAGGTTTTTAAGAACAAGTTAGACAAACACCTGTCAGGGGTGGTTTAGATAATACTTAGTCCTTCCACAGCACAGGGGGCAAAGCCCAGTGCTATTATAATAAACAGAAGCTGAGATTGCCACATAGTCACTTCACTCCAGCAGCTGGTGCTTTGAGAAAAGCAGCCAAAATCACAAGAGTCTACCGTGCTGCAGGTCGAGGGGGCTGATTTCCAGTCAGGGCCTGTTTGTGCTTTATAATTTCAGGACAACCGGAAGAGGGGCTGATGCTGTGGTGGAGGATTCTTTAGGAGCTTCTGGCCTTGTGGGAACAACGCCAGATGAAACTGACACCCACTGCGGGTGGAGTCTGGCGTATGCCAGCACCTGGCTTCTATGGGGCAGCATTCCCAGCCCCTTAGACCGTGTCAGTGAGATGGGATGCGGTGGAGACAACGGTAGGGATCAGTATTGATGAGACACAGTGGAGACCTACTGCTCTCTCCCGTTTACTACAGGGTGATGAAAGGATGTGAACTATTTGTCTAAATGTTTTTCATTCCTATTGCACCAAGACCCTCTTTGTTATTGTAGGGTTGCTCGTGAGTGTCAGGCAGCACACAAGTTTTTATATTGTAGGGCTGCTCCTCAGTTTTGGGTAGGAAACTCTGGTTTGTTATTGTAGGATTGTTCGTCGGTACTATGTAGAACACACCGGTTTGTTATTGTAGGGTTGTTCGTCGGTACTGGGTAGAACACACCGGTTTGTTATTGTAGGGTTGTTCGTCGGTACTGGGTAGAACACACCGGTTTGTTATTGTAGGGTTGTTCGTCGGTACTGGGTAGAACACACCGGTTTGTTATTGTAGGGTTGCTAACGAGGGCTGGGCTGTGTGTGTTGGGTTTATACGGTAGGGTCGCTAATGAGCTGTGACGACTGCTTTGCTCTTGTCCGGTTCTTTCTGAGTGCTGAGCTAGACACATGGATTCTCTGCAGAGTGCAGGGCTGGGCCCATCGGTTTCTTATTGTAGAGCAACTTGGGTGTTGCTTTGTTGCCATTTATGCAGCCGTTTTGCAAACTGATGAGTAAGGAAAAAGCTAGAGCTCAAACACGGGGCCTAACCCAATGGGAGTGGGCACTTCTAAATCATCACTTTTGTTCCTCAGTAAGAAACGCTTTGTCTCCTTCACAATGGAGCCGTGCAGGCATTTTCCCCTCCCAGTCAATTATTTCTAATTCCTGAGTAATCAGCTGCTGACAGATGTGCGGAGAGGCAAACGCTACTGGAGATGTGGGGACCTGTTGCTCTGGGGTTGCCAGATTTTTCAGGCCTGGAGGCTGTGAAACATGCTTTCCGGAAACCGGCTGTCAACAAGTCATCAGTGGCATTTGAAACAGACCACAACCCGGGTGTTGAGTGCTCTGGAAAGTTATGAGGCTAAATCCTGTAGTAACTAGCTGGAGAGAACCATCTGGTGACTCAGCCAGGAATGGCAAAAACAGCTGCCCATCTCCATCCATGAAAACCAGTGACAGACAAGGACTATAGGGAGCTCTAGCCTACTCCATCGGCTTGTGTCAGGCTTAATTCCCCAGCCATGGGGCCGGCCTTCTGGGTAAGGCACTGGCCGGGTAGTCAGGACGTTTGGGTTCAGTTCCTGGTTCTGTCACAGAAAGAGGAGGTGCTCTTGGGAGGAAGCTGGTCTTGTCGTTCAGGGCAGTGAACTGGGGGGCTGGGTTTGATTCCTCCTGCTGCTGCTACAGTTTTCAGGTTACTCCATCTTTCTGTGCCTCGGTTTCCCTTCTGTAGAATGGCTATAATCCCGTCCGCACTCCTTTGCCTGTTTGGATTGCAGATTCCTCAGGACGGGGATGTCTCACTATGCATGTGTACAGCTCCCAGCACAATGCTGCTGTTATACAAATAATAACAAATAAGTCACGCTGTTTCCCAGGGCACAAGTGGAAATACAACAGGGACAAAGTTTCCTGGGGTGTATGGGGCACGGCTGATTCCAGGCAGAACCAACTCAGCCGCTCAAGGCGGGTCTGATGTCAGTTCTAGCAGTGAGGCGAGTGGGAGCGTGGAGGGGAGAGCGGGCAATCAAACCCATTTGTCTGCTCCTGCAATTTGTTTACCGCTTAAATAACAACTTCCTCTCCCTCCCCTTGTGAGACCGCTTCAAAAAACCTCCCAAACACCCCAGTCCCTTTCAGCTTCTTCCTTATCAGCAGCTCATTAGGCACAAACGCTTTTCTCAGCTCCGTTCCAAGAGGCGCGTGATGTTCCGGGCGACGGGAAATCCTTGAAGGAGATGGCCAGCTTCCATGACACCGCTTGTCCTCCCCGGCAATAGTACATCAACAGGAAGGGGCCTTGACTTCGGCTCCTTTTTATCAGCACGCCCGGCGGTCCGCAGAACGAAGGCTCTTTGTGGCTGGGGCGGGGGGTGCCCAAGGGCGCGTGGGGGGGTAACTGATAGCAGGAGCTGGTCGTCAGTTTCCACGTGGACCAGCACCAACAGGGGATGAGGTGCACGCTTTGCCAGTGCGTTAAGCGGGTATTTGCTGGCAGACTCAGGGTTCCTCGGTTCCATTCAGGGCTCTGGAGGGGAGTGTGGTCTAGTGGGCACAGACTCTTCTGCCTGTTCCCCACCCCCAGGCTCAACCCCTTCCCTCTAACCTATCCGAGGCCTGTCTCTCCCCCACCCCGGCTTTTGATCCAGTCCTATTATCCTCGCCTACCCAGTCCCAGTCTCGGCAGCTCAGGCTTCCCATCCCAGTCTCCCAGTTTCTCTCAGCTCCAGCCCTTTCCTGTGCTAGCCTCATTGTCCCAATCTGTCCCTGTCCCTCCTCCCCGGTCTGGCTTTTGTCCCCTCTGCATTTGAATCAGACGGCTTCCTCCTTCACGCTGCCTCATGCCACTGGAGAGACAGTTCCAGTGCCCAGCCCCACCCTGGCTGGTAGCAGCTGGCATCAGCCATTACTGGGGAAGTCCAGCTTTGCCAGTGTCGCCTAGTCTGTAGCATACTTGGGGATGGTGCATGTGCAGTCTGGTCCGTGCTAGGAGCTGTGAGATGCTCAAGCATGCTCGGGGGGGGGGGGGGAGGGAGGGAATTTAGCTGCTGAAATCAGAGAAGTCGCCACTGAGCGTGTGCAAACTGCAGTTTTTCGAAGCCTTATAACGTGGCCAGATTTGGGTGGATTTCCCCAGAGACAGCCCAGATACAAAGGCCACCCTCTTGCCAAATCTCCTCCCCCTGCCCCAACGCGTGGGGACTCCAGAGCTGTTCAAAGGAAAGGTCTGGGCAAAACAGCTCATTTTCCATTAGCCTCATTCTCCATTTTGTGGGAAATTCCCCCCAACCTGTGAGCCTGAGGCAGATGCCTGGCATGGAAAAGTTCAGCCCAAAAGGTGAAAGTGAGGCAAAGTCACAGGCAATTGAAAACAGGGTCTTATGATGGGAAGTGTCAGGCAACCTCAAACATGAGCGGAGCTACCAGCCTCCCCTGTAAGAATGATTAGCCCTTGAAACCTGAGCTGGGAATGTGAACTTGCCAGGTGTGTGGGGCGGGAATGGCCTGGACTCCCCAGAGCTGTCCCTGCCCCAGCTGAAAGCCAGAAGGGGTGCGAGAGGGTGGGAATTCATGTTAAGAGGAGCAGGAGGGTTATTTAACAGAAGCTTTCTGCAAACTGGCGAGCACAGGGCAGGAGATGGGGAAGCCACAGCAGGTGACAGTGAGCAAGGGGAGGGGCGACTTGCTCTGGGGAAAGGAGGGCAGGGTGGGCTTGGGGGACAGTCAAGAGGAAGAGGTGACTGGGGTGAGGGACGGGCTGGAGAAGAGAGCCAGCGAAGGGAGCCTGGGGGATGGGAAAGAGAGAGACTTGGGAATCTTTCCTAGGCCCCGTGAATCCTTTTGAGGTTGGGGTGGGCAGGACGTCCAACCAGCGTGGGCTCTGGAGATATGACTCCAATGGAGTGGCACCTGCTTACGCCAGGGCTGAGCTTGGCCCAGTCGGGCCAGCTCCCAGAAGGAGAAGGGAGCCCAGTTCTGCAGATTTTACCCAGGGAAAATTCCCAGGGAAATCAGCCAACGCTCAGCCTGCGGGGTCAGGCCATAAAAACCGGGACGTCCAGCTCCAGGGCCTGGATGGCGGCCGTCAGACCCAGCGCTCCGGTCTCCAGTGCCTGTTTCAACCTTCCCGAGCCACGTTCAGCATCTCTGAAGTCAGCCACCTGGCTCCGTCCTGGGCCTCGCTTCCCCCAGGCAGCTGGGTCATCAGGAGCGAGAGCTGGAGGGCGTAGTCCTGTCCTGCAGCTTCTAGTGAGTCTGTAACCAGCTCGGCTCCCACCACGCTCACATCTGCACACAACAGGGTTAGTAACCAGGGTCAGCTAGTAGCAGAGACCAGCACCCTGGTGCCTCCCTGTAACTGGATCGTGCTGCTGGCTCTTTGCCATGCGGATAAGAGACTCTAACCAGTTTGGCTGGTCCTCCTTCCTCCCCTCCGTCCTTGCGCGCATCCCTCCCAGAGAGCATTGCTCCGGATGCTGCTGGTGCTGACGCCCCTGGGGCGCTCTGGGATCGCTCTCTGCATTTTCCCAGCATGCACCAGTGCAGTCATGCTGTGTGCAAACACCCAGGCTCAGCTGTGGGGGGTAGAAAAGCTGCAGGGGAGATGCAGAGAGGACCCTTGTGTTTGTTGCCGGGGGTGGTGACTGTGCTTCTGACTGGCTGCAAAAGCATGGCTCGAGGTTGTGGTGTAGACGGGGCGTGCTGGGGCTGGCATTAGCCAGTCCGACCGACCCCTGAGCTCTTGCACCCAAGCCTTTAGGCCGAGGAGAGAGGGGCTTTCGTGATTTCTGCCGGTGGGAAAAGCAAGCGCCCAATTTCTGTCTGCCAGCACCTCGGAGCTGCACATGGAGATCTTTGGGAAGAAGGAGAGCAGCACGCGAATATGTGGCTCGAAAGAAGCACCAGGCTGACTGCCCTGCACAGCCCATCAGCTCCTCCCCAACACCAGCCAGAAGAGGGAGTGGGCAGAGGGAAAGGTGGCCACAGTGGATCTGTCCCCTTGTAACGCGCCATTGAAGCAAGGCTGCAGTTCAGTTCTGGTTTCCCTAGCCGATACCTGGGGGATGCACCAGCCCCTGGATAGAGGAGGTGCAAGCGACTTCTCTCCATCTCTGAGCCAGGGCTGGACGACTCTGCCCCCAGGGGTTAAAGAACTCATTGCCCTAGAGCCCACGTCGGATACGTCGGACGGGGAGAGCCCTTTGGCGAGACTGGGCAGGACAAGACAGACTGAAGCGGTACAGTCGGACCCCCACAAGGGCTGGCCTCTGGGCTGATGGGAAGGATATGCACCTGGGCTGCTGACTCTCCGTGTGACCTTGGGCAAGTCAGGACCCGGCTCTGTGCCTCGGTTTCCCCAGCTGTAATACGTGGATTAAATAGCTCACGTGGGGCGCTGGGGGGGCTCATTTCACTAATATCTCCTGTCGTGCTTGGAGACCCTCCGAAGGCGGGTGCCATATAGTATAAGTGTATGGCACTGTCCAGGCGCCAGGGCCAGGACTAGGGACCGAGTAAACTTTCTCCCCAGCCACCATCACTCGTCTCCTCCCAGTGACTCCCCTGTGCTGGGGGTGGCAGCACCCAGGTCTGGTGGCAGCTGAGCCGTGGCACCACCAGCTTTGCTGGCCAGGCCTCTCTAGGACCGGGCGACAGATAAATGCCCGGGGCAGATTTCAGAGCCCACACGGGAATGGAGTCTGGTCTGGAGGGCTGAGATTAGCCTCCACACCTGCAGCTGTGTGAGGAGGGAACCCCAGCCGGGGGGTCTACGGGAACCACCGGGGCCCTCCCTAAAGCAGGAGGCTTCACAGAGGGTCCTGGGTGCCCTCTGCCCAGCTTTGACCCCTCTGGTATCAGCTTCTGAGTTCCTGACACTCCCGTGCTGCCGAGCCAGCCGACAAATAGGTCAGAAACGCAGCCCTGTCCGGCTAGGCCTGGGTGGGGGACACACTCCTGCTCGCTCTCCATCTGCCTTTCCCTGGCAGGGTCTGTGCCCAGTGCAGGGCATCCTCTGGGCATTGTGCAAATAATCTCCCCCTTCCTAGTGGTTATAAATAAACCCTTCGGAGCCTGGAACTAAAGGCTGCTTCCTTACCCCTATTTGAATGCATCCGATGAAGTGAGCTGTAGCTCACGAAAGCTCATGCTCAAATAAATAAATAAAGTCTCTAAGGTGCCACAAGTCCTCCTTTTCTTTTCACGTATACTGTATCACCTATACCTTGTACGGGTGGTATCTACGTGCCTGGCTGTGTCCCTGGGTTTGTTATTGCAGGGTTACTCCTCAGCACTGGGCTGTGGACGCTTGTTTGTTATTGTAGGGTTGCTTGCAAGTGCTGGGCTATTTACCCAGGTTTGTTATGATAGGGTCAGGTGTGAGATCAAGCCTGCATGTGCTGGTTTGTTATTATAGGGATGCTCGTGAGCAGTAGGTGGCTCACAGAGCTTTGTTATTGTAGGGTTGTCAAAGGTTCTGGACTGCCCACACTGGTTTGTTATGGTAGGGTTACTTGTAAGAACTGGATTGCTAGCACAGATCCTTTTGCTACATTTCCAAACACCTGAAACCAGAGCCCTGGGCTCTCATGACCGGCTATGTGGCAGGGGGGTGAGGGGAGCAGACAAACAGAATGAAATAATGGCTCTCGTTACTGTCTGAGCATGCCATGGCACCCGACCTTCCCTGACACAGAGCTGCGTATCCCGAGTGGCTTTTTGCGCTCTGCGGGGCAAGGCGGGCAGCGAAGTTGGGCCCAGCAGTGCCTTGGCATCGGGGAGGGCTGAGAATGAGTCACAACCCAGGTATAGTTTTAGCACCGCTCCAGATTGTTCCCCAAATGGTATAAAAGGAGAGAGTCGATGTTTTTGCTTGGCAGCCTGTCGCTGGAGACTGGCCTACTTCAGACCGCCCCTGGGACTGAGAGATCCGGAGGCAGATCCTGCGTGGGTAGCTCTGCTGAGGGGTGTTAAACTTCTCCTTCACTTCCAGAGCGAGGTGGAGGCTCTCGCTCCCAGCCACTGCCTCCCGGGGTGGGGAGGGGGTAGGGCCATGCTTCTTAGCATGACAGGTGCCAGATTCCCACCCAGAGATTGGCACCCATCTATACAAACACACACTAAGAGTCGATCCTTGCGCTAAAGCACTTACCGTCCTGATAGACAAGACAGACGCAGAGTGGGAGGGGAAACTGAGGCATGGAGTGAGGCCAGGACTCACCTGAGGTCATCCAGCACAAGCCAGGTCCCCCAAAGCCCGCTCCCATATGACCACACCACCTCACTTAATGCTGGACAGAGCCATTGGCCCAGGCGTGCCACAATCATATCCTGCCGGGAGCTTTCCGCTGACCTGCCCCAGACAAGCCCATTCCTCACCCTGTAAAATAGCCACACCCACCCTGGCCACTCTGCCTTTGTTTCCCCCAAGCTAGGATCCGCAGCCGGGACAGGCTGGAGCTGCTGACCAGGGGTTCCCCAGCGGTAACAGGTTCCAAGTGGCTCGTCTGAGGGGACGTGACTCTTGATTTCACTTTGTGCGCTCCAGGATGCCCCCTGCTCGGCCCTGTCTCTCCTAGTGCTCTTGAAGTAACTCTTCCCTGCCATGCGGGCCCCAGGCCAGACACACCTCGCTCCCTGGGATCCTACCTCAGCTCCACCAACATTAGCCAAGTCCAAGGGTGGCAAGCGAGAGGAGAACTGGTCCCACCATAGCGTGGCCTTGTCTGCAGGGTGGCGGCTGGCATGAGAAGCTCTCCTGCAGGTTGTGAGCTTTCCCCCGGAGGGAAGGCTGCAAGAGCTTTTCCACACCAGGATGGTTTCTTAAAGGGACCCACTCCCCCGAGAGGCATAATATCAAGCCCTTCTGTCTCACAGTGGGTGCGACATGTACACTACAGTAAAAGACCTATGGCATGACCACAGCTGGCCTGGCTCACCGGCATGGGCTTGCAGCAGGGCTCAGGCTGCAGGGCTAAAAACGGCAGCGGAGACATTCGGGCTGGGCTGGAGCCTGGGAGCTGAAATCCAACAAGGGGGCTGGGTCTCAGAGCAGGGGCTTCTCGTGTAAACCAGGCCCCCTGCAGCCGTAGCCCCATAAGCCTGAGTCAGTTGCCCCGAGCTCTGAGACTCAGTATGGCGGGTGTTTTGTTGCCGGGTAGACATACCCCCTAAGGGCAAGAAGGCGTGTAACCAGGTCTGCAGGGACAGAACGTGGGAGGGCTGCAGGTTGCAGGGCCACGAAGAACTTTGTGGGACCAATCCTTTGCCTTTGACATGTAGCTCTGGGCCTCCCAGACCGATCCAGGCACTTCTTCACCTTCTCTTGGGTACACCAACCAGACTGAGCTTCTTTAGTGTCTCCGCGCACAGCAGCTTTCCCGAACCATGATTAGTCCTCCTAGCCCTTTCCGGAGCCCTTTCCAGTTTGTCAACATCCGGACCCGGACACAGTATCCTGTACTGGGCTCCCCAGGGCTGGGGACAGGGGCAATACCACCTCCCTCATTCTACTTATTGCTCCCCCATGAACATCTCCAGGGATCACGTTCCCCCTCTCAGCTACAGCTTGGCACTGGGAGCCCGTGGTCAGCTGGTTACCTGCTGGGACCCTGAAATACTGGGAAGAGTCGCTGCTTTCCAGGATACAGTCCGAGTGCGACCAGAGGGTCATTACACATGCACACCTAGATACACATGAAAGAAACATGTGAAAGAAGAAGACAACGACCTAGATAAACCGTTACACTGGGCAGCAGCTTCGTTTCACGCAAGGCAAGAGGGAATCCTCGGACACCGCTTGTTCCTTCAACTGGAAACAAGAAATCCCACTTGACAAATGAAAGCAAACAGATTCAGTTCAGGGGAGCGTAAAGCGGAAGCTCCTAAATGGAAGCGTAAACACGAGCCCAGCTCGCAAGGGGCCCCGGTAATTTCAGTTCCAACCTCATCACTTTCCTCCTGTCGTTTTCCAGGAAGCGGCTTGTGAGGCTAAAGGAGTGGGGAGTGGATGCTTCAGCTCAGCTCCTCTCTAACTCACCCTCTTTACTCTGCCGCCTTTAAATGTGACTCGAGTGCTGGCTTAGGTCACATCGGTGCCTGCTTCTCTGCTAGCATGCCTCCGTACTGACCCAGAGGGGCTGCCTGTCACGGAGTCCCCGGGCCATACTCTGGAACTGCTCCCCAGGAAACCAGGCAGGACTCTGGGGCAGTCTCCTCTCTGGGAGCAGCCTGTCTGCAGGACACACAGCTCACACGGCTTCCACCTTCCTGGGTCTGACCTCGGAGCATTCAGCATCCTCTGCCCCTCCGTGCGCTTCCCACAGCCAGTCCGCCCAGGCGGGGTCCTGGGGAAGCCAGAGGGTCCTGCACCCCAACTCCACAGTCAGACGTGACTCTCAGCCAGCCAGTAAAACAGAGGTTTATTAGAGGACAGGAACATGGTCTGAAACAGAGCTTGTAGGTGCAGAGAACAGGACCCCTCAGCTGGGTCCATTTTGGGGGGCAGTGAGCCAGACAACCACGTCTGCACTTCACTCCATGTCCCCAGCCAGCCTCAAACTGACTCCCCCTCCAGCCCCCCACTCCCCTCCTGTGGGCTTTGTCCCTTTCCCAGGCCAGGAGGCCACCTGATTCCTTTGTTCTCCAACCCTTCAGTTCTCACCTTGCAGGGGGGAAGGGCCCAGGCCATCAGTTGCCAGGAAACAGGATGTCGGCCATTCTCTGTGTCCAGATCCCTGCACATACCTGCCCTCTAAGGCTCTGCAACAATCAAACACCCTTATCCCACCACCTAGATACTTAAGAACTGCATAGGGGAAACTGAGGCACCCCCACACTATTCAGAGGAAACATTAAGAACAGTCCTGCTTCATCACACTGCCGCTGCGAGAAAGAGGGAAGTGGGCCCAGTTCTTCCCACACCTGGAAAGCAGGAGTGATTCCACTGACTCCAATGGAGATAGGCCCATGTGAGACGGGGCCCAGGCCCATTGACTTCGGGTCATTGTCCTTTATTAGAATATGGGCCCACGCACACACCAGCTGTTCTGGGTCTGACTCTGCCGTCTCAGCCTTGGAGATGGGGGTGCAGGGAAACTCAAGGAGGGGAGCAGTGTGTGGGAAGCAAACTGATGTCCAGTGAGCTTTGGGCGAAGGTGGCCAAATGTAAGGTCGGACGTGTAGGAACAAAGAATGGAGGCTGTGCTTCCAGGCTGGGGGGCTCTCTCCTGGGAAGCAGTGAATTTGAAAAGGACACGGGGGTCACACTGGATAATCAGCTGAATGTGAGCTCCCGCTGCGATGCTATGTCCAAAAATGCTAATGTGATCCTGGGATGCGTAAGCAGGGCAGTTTTGGTAGGAGCAGAGAGGTGATTTCACCTTTGTATCTAGCACTGGTGCGACCACTGATGGAATCCTGCGTCCAGTCCTCGGGTCCACAATTCCAGGGAAAGTTGGAGCGAGGTCAGAGAAGAGCCACGAGAATGATGAAAGGGCTGGAAAACCTGCCTGATAGCGACAGACTCAAAGCGCGCCATCTATTTAGCTTAACAAAGAGACGGTTGAGGGGTGACTTGATCACAGTCTGGAAGTATTTCCAGGGGAAAATTCAGTCTTGCAGAGAAAGGTCTGACGTGATCCAATGCCTGGAAGTTGAAGCTGGGTAACTGCAGATTGGAGATAAGTGTCAATGTTTAACAGCGAGGGGTAATTCGCTCACCCAGGGTTGTGGTGGATTCCCCAGCACTGGCGAGGTTTAGGTTACGATGGATGTAAAAGATCTGCCCTAGCTCAACCGTAGCTGTTGGACTTGGAGCAGTAATGAACTCAGAGGAATCCCCTGGCCTGTGTTGTAAGTCAGATCAGAATCCCTGGCCCAGGAACTGGCCTAGTACGTCTGTCTGACCAAGGGCTTGTCTACACCTACAATGCTACGGCTGTGAGGCTGGAGCATTTCAGTGTAGACGCTACCTACACCAACCTGCTGTTCTAATATAGACCAGGCCTGACTGTCTATGTATCTCGGCACTGAGGCAGCTCCCATCACCACAGTGTCTGAGGCCTAGATCCACAGAGGTACTGAGGCTCCGAATTTGCACTGAGAGCAGAGGGCGTTAAATACCTTTGCGGACTGGGCTGGAGAGACTGGCAGGATCTGCCTTATTTATCTTTATATCCCACGCTCATTTCTGGGGCAGAGGAGTGACTTGCCATGCTGTGGATTGAGATGTAGTGACGCTGAGCCAGAACCTCAGCTGCTGTAAATCAGCACCGCTCCATTGACTTCAGGTGAGGCCAGTTCTATTCTCGCTTCCCCTTGGGCGCCCCCGTCAAAATCAGCGAGCTTGCTCAGGGCTCAGAGAGGTTTGGCTCACAAAGGCCTGGCTCTGATCTCCTTACCCTGCTTTCCTACTGGTCTGAGAGGAGTACTGGGCCCACGGGCTGTACCAGAAGGATGTTGGGGAAGCAGGTGAGTCTGGGCACTGTTTTGATTTCAACACTGTGTATAGCATTTTCTGTGACTACGTGGCACTGACAGGTAAAGGAACCTCCTGCCTCTGGCATGTCCCTGCTGTTCTGTACATCTTGTACATCAGGCCGCAGAGCATCTGGAGGAGGAACAGGGATGTGGAGCCAAGCCACAGATGTCATTTTGCCTGGCCGGACTACAGCCATGATCAGGCATTGATCAGAGCATGGGCTAGACTGAAAAGGGGCATGGACGCATGCACCTCTTGGGGTGTGCACCGTGTCACGCAGCGAGCTGATGATTGCGTTTATTCTGAGACCTCTCTGGAGTTCTAGTTTCTATATGGGGTAGGGGGCGATCCAGGAAATGAAGGCTACAAGGGCAGGAGAAATACCAGACTGAGCTTCTTGTTGAGAGGCAGTGCAATGGACTGTGCCTTTAAGAGACCAGGCAGCTGCCCACCCCGGCTGAACTCCACAGCCCTCTGCAGTCCTACTTTTGGATGGCCGCAGGCGCCCCTTCTAGCTGATCATAAGGAGACAGATGAGGTGGAACAGCTTTGTTAAGCCTTGTTGCTCTGAGTTGGAGGAAGACGGCCGTTCCCGATGCCTCGGACAAGCTGGGACACAAAGCCGGTCTCTGGAGGGCAGAGAATTCCCGTACTGTGGCTACAAGAGGGGACCTAACCATTTCTGCACCAAAAGCACAGGCCTCTCCTTCAGCCAAAGGAGCATTCCCTGAGGGTAGGGGCTTGTGCGACTTGGTGCCAAAGGGCTCAGGCCTGCTGCATCCCAACCCGCAGTGGCTGGATGTGCCCATGGCCAAGGTGTGTTCAGTTCACCACTGACACCCCCAGGGAGATGGGGCGGGTGAGGGGCTGTGAATCATGCGTGCACTCATTTCACCATGAACCCCCAGTGCATGTAAAGTGCTGAGGATTGTACCAAATCCACACCCCCTATGAGCACACCCCGTTGTCTCTACTGTCCCCAGCCCAGGCCCCTGCTGCTTGAGCCAAAGAAGCTGGGAGGAGTATAGGGCCTATGACGCACAGTTGAGCAGTTCTGATTCCAGCCAGCAGGGGGCAGTGGTTCACTCACTCACCACTCTGTTTATATGGCTGTTATTAGGACAGGAGAAATCTCAAGGCCACGTTGCCCTACAGCTCTGGCTACTCATGTTCTTTGGCATGATCATGCTTCTCTTGTACCTGAGAAGCTACTTCCCCTTGTTGGGTACCAGTGACCTCTGGGCCATTGCCTTCTCTTGGCTCCGGAGTAGCATGTGTGGGGGGATGGATTTGCCGATGTTGTGGAGCTGTGATAGATTTATCTTGCCCTGGTGGGTGACCCAGGCATTTGCTGTATGTTTGCTGGTTCTCTAGAGCTAAGTCCTACTGGCATTTGAGTGATGAGAATCGTTGTGGCATTTGCTGGAAGCACCCGTGCCGACACACGCAGACCCCAGGCTCCAAGAGGAAAACAAGGTCAAAGTTAGGAGCTCTGGGACCTTGTCCAGAGAAGGCGTCTTGAGCGAGCAGGGCAGACTTCTGCAAAATCCCTTGTGCTGCGAGTTGGCTCCCAGATTTGCACTCAATATTGTGAATCAGAGCTGGAAGAATAGCAGAAAAATGCTGCCTGATTTGCAAATATTTCCCCCCCAGATGCTCCTGGTCCATCTAGGAGTGGGAGGCTGAGAGCTAGCTACGTTGGCTTTATACACCCTACATCAGCTCCCATCCTCGATGTGTGGCCACATCAGCCCAAAGGGGACGGAGAAGGGGGCTCATTCTCTCGCTTAGCATGTTGGAGAAGGGAGCTGGACTCATTTTTAGGGCCCTACCAAATTCATGGCCATGAAAAATGCGTCACGGACCGTGAAATCGGGTGTCCCCCGTGAAATCTGGTCTTTTGTGTACTTTTACCCTGTGCTATACAGATTTCACGGGGGAGACCAGCGTTTCTCAAACTGGAGGTCCTGACCCAAAAGAGGGTGACAGCGGGGTCACAAGGTTATCATGGGGGGGTCACCCTTACTTCTTACCCTTATCGTGCCACCCTTACTTCTGCGCTGCCTTCAGAGCTGGGTGGCCGGAGACAGTGTCTGCTACCCGAGCGCCCAGCTCTGAAGGCAGCTCCCCGCCAGCAGCAGCAGCAGCGTGGAAGGAAGGGTGGCAATACCACGACCCCCTTACAATAACCTTGTGACCCCCCCAACCCCTTTTTGGGTCAGGACCCCCACAGTTACAACACCATGAAAGTTCAGATTTAAATAGCTGAAATTATGAAATTAACGATTTTTAAAATCGTATGACTGTGAAATTGACCAAAATGGACCATGAATTTGGTAGGGTCTTATTTATTTTACTGTCGATATATGATCCCTCCCCCCGCCCCCCAAGCCTCCGGAAGCTCCGTTACTTTGTGATGTTCTGACCCCTTGTTTCCTCTTTCCTCTTCACTTGTTTGTGGGGTGGTTTGTTTCTCCCTGGGAAGATCAGCTGACTGCCAGCGTTGGGATATTAGAGAGATGCTGCCTAGTGAGCACTGGTGGGACCGCGATTGCACACAGAGTCTGGGTCTGGAATCCACGCTTTTGAAAGGATGTTGACAAATCAGAAAGGGTGCGGAGGAGAGCTACACAAATAATTCCAGTTCTGACAAACCTGCCTTCCAGTGAGAGACTAAAGAAGTTCAATCTGTTTGTTTGTGAAAAGGATTAAAGGATGTCTCGATCAGTGTACAACTACCTACATGGGGAAGACATTTCTGATAGCAGAGGGTTCTTTAGTCTAGTAGATAAAGGCAGAACAAAAACCTTCTGGCATCAGAAGCTGGATGGAATTCAGACTAGAAAGAAGGTACACATTTTTAAATGCTAAGGGGAATTCACCATTGGAACAACTCACCTAGGGTTGTGGTGGATTCTTGATCACCTGAAGTCTTCAAATCAAGACTGGTGTCTGTTTCTAAACTATATGCTCTAGCTGAACCATAAGATATGGGCCTGATGCAGGAATTGCTGGGGGGGGGCGGAGGGGGATCATATCCTGTGCACCCCATAACACATAGTGCCTGAGATCCCATTGCCCTCTAAAGCTTGGAATTGGGGAGGAGGCAGGACCAAGTAGACAGAGCACTGGGGTGGGACTCAGGGGACATGCATTGTATTCCCGGTTCTGCTGCTGGCCTACTGGGTGGCTTTGGGCAAGTCACAGCCCCTCTCTGTGCCTTAGTTTCCCCATTTGTAAAAATGGGGGAAATGGTCCTGACCTTCCTGTGTAAAGTGCTTTGAGATCCATGGATGGAAAGCAAGAGGTACTGTTATTACTGTCCGCGCAGGCAGGCCTCCTTGAGCTCAAGTGCGAGAGGCCTGTGATTTTTCGAATACGGGCACCAGGCCTCTAGTGTTTGCTCCCCATGCGTGTGTGATGTACCCAGTAGCTGCGTCCTTTCCTGGGAGCTCACGGCTCACTACACATCCTCTCTGCCCCTCTGGCCTCATTTAAAGAGACAGGTTTCAGAGTAGCAGCCGTGTTAGTCTGTATTCACAAAAAGAAAAGGAGGACTTGTGGCACCTTAGAGACTAACCAATTTATTTGAGCATAAGCTTTCGTGAGCTACAGCTCACTTCATCAGATGCATACTGTGGAAAATACAGAAGATGTTCTTATACATACAAACCATGAAAAAATGGGTGTTTACCACTACAAAAGGTTTTCTCTCCCCCCACCCCACTCTCCTGCTGGTAATAGCTTATGTAAAGTGATCACTCTCCTTACAATGTGTATGATAATCAAGTTGGGCCATTTCCAGCACAAATCCAGGTTTTCTTCCCACCCCCCCACAAACCCACTCTCCTGTTGGTAATAGCTTATCTAAAGTGATCACTCTTCTTACAATCGTCACCTTCCTTTTCAGCTCTCCCCCCTCCCCAAACCATGCCAGCTCTCCTCCAACGTTTATCTAGTTTGTAACCCAATTTGGGGCCTGCCACTTTATTGTGTCACTGGATTAAGCCGTGTGTGTTTCTTATCTCTCCAGCAAAGTGACACAGTGTCTTAATAACGGCTTGCTCCCAGCCGAATACATGGCCGGATTAACTGCTGGCTACAATGTGCCCGTCCCCGGCTCTGACGTGAGCATACATGGCGGCGGTCGATCTCAGCACCTCTTTAAGTCACTCCTTCTTTAAGCTGGTAAATCCATCCAGCCTGGCACATTATCCCCTACTTAGCTACATAGGAGCCCTCCTCTTAGAATAATGACTGGGAATGGGAGCTCCGGTACGCGTGCCTTGCTGAGAATATCACCCACCGTGGAATGGCATCTCAGTTGTCTGCTGCTTCCTGTGTGCTTGCCAAAGTGACGTTGAGCCCCTGCCATGGAAAATGGATAAAGACCCAAGATCTTCCTGTCCTTTGTCCCTCTGTTCTCCACTGAGCCTCGCTGGATGGAGCCATCCTTTGCTGTAGCTATCACACACTCTGTGGTCCAGATCCTTAGTTGGCCCCGATCAGCATAGCTCGAGGGAGTAGCCCTGATTTACACCAGCTGAGGATTTGATCCTCTGCCCCTCAAACCCATGGCTTTGCAGAGATGGTCTCTGGGAATTGCCGGTGGGCACTTGGGATTTGGGATCCAGGACAGGATCTCTGTCTTCCGCAGGATAAAACGTTGGGAAACCCCTGACTAAGCAGCAGGGTGGGGGTGGGGGGCTGACAGCTCCCCTCTGGGGTGCTTTGTGGAAGCTTACGCTGGTGATTCTGCAGGAAGGAAGCTCGCCCCAGCGAGCAAGGAGAGCAGAGGTCAGCGTGCTAGACTAGACACCTGAATTCAGAGCCCTGCTCTGCTACACGCATCTTGGATTGGTCACTCAGACCAAGTCTCCACTGCTGCCATAACGTAGACCTTTCCTACGTCGCTGATGGAAGGGGTTTTTTCTGTCAATGTAGCTAACCTGTCTCTCTGAAAGTCATTCACTACCTGAGGGGTCAGGCTGACATCACGACAGCGTGAAGGGGATGACATTTATCAGGGTAACTGAGTGACACAGTTACGTCAACCTTCATTTTTCAGTGTAAGCCAGGCAGATGAAATTCAGTGTTAATAAATGCAAAGTAATGCACATTGGAAAACATAATCCCAACTATACGTGTAAAATGATGGGGTCTAAATGAGCTGTTGGCATTCAAGAAAGAGATCTTGGAATCACTGTGGAGAGTTCTCTGAAAACATCCACTCAATGTGCAGCGGCAGCCAAAAAAGCGAACAGAATGCTGGGAATCATTAAGAAAGAGATCGATGATAAGACAGAAAATATCCTATTGTCTCTATATAAATCCGTGGTACGCCCACACCTTGAATACTGCGTGCAGATGTGGTTGCCCCATCTCAAAAAAATATATTGGCATTGGAAAAGGTTCAGAAAAGGGCAACAAAAATGATGAGGGGTACTGAACGGCTGCCACAGGAGGAGAGATTAATAAGACTGGGACTTTTCAGCTTGGAAAAGAGATGACTAAGGGGGCGGGGATATGATACAGGTCTATAAAATCATGACTGGTGTGGAGAAAGTAAATAAGGAAGTGTTAGTTATTCCTTCCCATAACACAAGAACTAGGGGGTCACCAAATGAAATGAATAGGCAGCAGGTTTAAAACAAACAAGAGGAAGTATTTCCTCACACAACACACAGTCAACCTGTGGAACTCCTTGCCAGAGGATGTTGTGAAAGCCAAGACTATAAGAGGGTTCAAAAAAGAACTAGATAAGTTCATGGAGGGTAGGTCCAACAGTGGCTATTAGCCAGGATGGGCAGGGATGGTGTCCCGAGCCTCTGTTTGCCAGAAGCTGGGAATTGGTGACAGGGAATGGATCACTTGACTATTCCCTGTTCTGTTCATTCCCTCTGAGGTACCTGGCTTTGGCCACTGTCAGAAGACAGGACACTGGGCTAGATGGACCTTTGGTCTGATCCAGTCTGGCCATTCTTATGTTCTTTGTCTCTCGGCCCTGGCTCCCCAGCTGTGGAATTGGGATCTGATCCTTCCGTTGCTGGGTTCATTGGGAGTGCCTCAGGCAGGAGATCTCTCTCTCTATGGATGGCCGCCCTCTGCACAGTAGTGGCAGATGTGGGGGGCCTGCATGTCGGTTTCCATCAGAGAAAGAATTAGTGAAGCAAGATATGGTGGGTATCCAAAGAGTGTGGTGGAGAGGGGGAGAGAAAGTGCCTTGTTTAATTTACATGTAGGTACTCATATACTATAGCAATGGGGCATATTTGTACCTAGAGAGCATCTGAACAGCCCCCGCATTTGCAGCCAGGGTTCACATCGACTGATCCCTATTTAAAATAAGCCACCCCCGGGGAAGACAGTCAAGCCATTTGCTCCCTGCTGTTTCTTTCCACCCTTTGATCCCCCCCCCCCCCCGTGCACCTTGTCAGCATCCATCACCACAGTGCCGAGGAGAGCTTCCAAGAGGAAACGGGCCAGGGGGACATTTACATGTGCCATAAACATTCAAATAAGCCAGGAGAAGGCAGAGCAGACAGTGAGGATTGACTGCGCCGTCTGTCCATACTCAGCCGCAGGCTTCGTGGCTCTGACCAAGAGACCCGGCACAGGGACATGGGGTGGCTTGGGGTTTGTTTGTTTTTTTTTGTCCATGAAAATAAGCTGAAGTGGGTGAGGAAGGCGAGCCGGGCAAACAATGAAGCATGTGTTTTAGTTGTGTTTACCGTGGCTGCCGAGCACGCAGGAGCTCTGAGCGTCCATTGTGCAGCCCACGGAGGAGCCGGGGCTTGACTTTGGAATCATCACGAATTTCTATAAACGTTGGGAAATGCTTGGCGGCCACACCGCTCCAAATCGATAAACGGAAACGTGCCAATGAAAGGGGCTGGGCTGGCAGCCTGGCGCCTGGTTACTGCTGTGACAAGGCAGGGACATCTAAGGACCTAAAGAGGCTCCTTAAAGGGCAGCAGTGTGGGCCAGTGGATAAGGCATTAGGCTGGGAATCAGGAGACTTGAGTGTAAATCTTGGCTCTGCCACTTGGCCAAGTTACTGTCCCGCTCTGTGCCTCAGTTTCCCTGTATCTATTTAAAATACATGCTCTCTCTCTTGCTAGGGGTTTATACAGTGCCACAGGGCAGCTAGGTGCTACCAAAGTAACAATGATAGAGATTGAGATGTTCTCAGTCACAGGTTCAGCCCAGACTAACAGGACTAGCTTCCCTCCCCCACGCATGCCACATGCCATCTTCCTGCTCCCCTAGGAACGAGAAAGTAGGTCAGGCCCATTTGATGCCTGGTGGCTTTGCTGAAGCTGTCCTCAAGGGGGAGCAAAGATAGGGAGCCCCTAAATCCCATTAATTCCTCGTGAGGTGCCTAGACACCTTTGACGTCCTGGTCCTTCGTGCTGACTGTGTTGGGTTGGGTGATGCAGATGGGGAGCTCCCAAGCTCACTCCTCTGAGGGGCTCGTTTGACACGGGCGGCGTGTCGTCGGGTGCCGCGGGCAGAGGCAAGCAGCAACCGGACAAGGACGCGCCGGCCGCCAACGCTCAACCCGGCGTTTTAGCCTGCGTGCAGCGCGCCGGCCACGAGCCTCCGGCTGATAATAAATCAGCCTCCCTTTGTAGCCACTGCCGTCTGGGAAGATGGAATCTGGAACCGCCCCGCCCTGGCAGGGAGATGGGCTGGGCGACCTCCGAGGTCTCGGTTCTCTGCTCTCACACCACTTAGCAGAGACAAGTATTGAAACCACGGGGGGCTCGAGGCTTTTAAAACGCGAGTCCTTCGAGCAAGCCGGTTAGAACCCCGGCAGGGAGGGAAATGCACTTAGCCCTCCCCCCAGCTATTTTTAACAGACCCATTTCTAGCCCCCTAGTTCTGTTCCTCCCCCACCTTCTACCCCCCATAGCTGACCCCTTTCCAGCAAGGTTGCGTCACAGCGCCCAGGGCTCAGTCCTCCTGTGAGCACAGCAGCCTCTGGCTTTCGCTGCACGGCAGCAGAGTTAGGTGGGGATCTAAGGCCCCAGCGTGACGCCTTCCCCACATGGCGCAAGTCAGCAAGGATCCCCCAGGGGCCCTGATCCCCGGCGATAAACCTCCAGCAAAGGGCGAGCCCGTCTGCAGGAGGGCTGGAGAAATTTATTGCTGCAATATGAAGACGCCACCAGAACAAAAACTTAGGCCATTAATCCAGGTACCTGGAGATCCCCTCTGCCTCCAAGCAAGGATTTCTAGCTCAGACCCGCAGAGGTATTTAGGCCCCCAACTTGCATTGAAACCAAGGGAGTCGAAACACCTCTGAGGGTCTGGGCCTTGCAGAAGAGCTCTCCATTTTCTGCCTGCCAACTCACCGCTGAGCTCACCTGGTCTGGGGCTGTCGCTTTAACAGCAGCCTTGCCCAGCATGCTTGCCTGGTAGCTGGCCCTTTAAATCTAGGAGAGCCAGCCGGCTGCAGCCCTACAGGGGCCATTTTGCTTCAGGTGGCTGCTTGTTGCTCGTCCCTCTGCAGTGCCCGTGAGTCTGGGTGGCCTTCCATGCAATTTTCTCACATCCCCTGCTGTCACGGTAAAGTCCTGTGCTGCGTTCTGCCCTGGCCATTAAGCTGCACTGCTCCCGTAGGCTGGGTTTGGCTGCAGGCGGCGCTGTATGCCAGAGGGGAAGAGTGGGAAATATCTTGGATGCCTTGGGATGGTGACTGTGGGCAAAGGGAGTGGCAGCCACTGTAGTCAGTTCCTCCTGCTTATTCACTGTTGAGAGACTCCTGGGGCACGGGCTACCTCTTCCATTGCTTTAAAAGCACTTGTCACCTTTGTGATCAGCCAGGGATGTAATAATATCCCAACAGCAGTGAAGGGGTTCATACTATAATGAGCTGCTCTCTGTGTTGCCATTGCCATGTAATGGACAGAGTAAGAATGCCTCTAGAATGTGGGTGGGTGTGTCATAACCCTTATACTGCTACGAGTGAAGGGAGATTCTCCTTGAGTTCAAGTGATAGGGGTCTGGAGGTTCTGGGGTCTATCTCTGCTGTGGCTGTGAAGATCTTAGTAACCACAGAGTGCAGCATAGTGAGAGCCATGCACTCCCAGGTGACTACGGATTTAATTGAACATAAAGCATGAGAAACTGATCATCTTGTGAGAGTTGTGTCCCCATGAGACTGTTTAAAAGGCTACAGCTGTGGGTGAAGTTGCATGTAGTGATGCTCTGTTCTTCTTAGGCAGTCCTTGCACCCCACCCCAGAGGCAGCTGTATCTCAGTGCCAGGCAAGGTGTGTCTATATAATCCATCAGCTGTCATGCCCTTCCCCAGAAGCAGCTGCATCTCAGCCCTGGGTGGAGGGGAGATCCCTGTATAAACAGCTGTTGTGGCTGCATCTTAGTGCTTGCCTTGCCTTGGCTTGGAGTGACAGGATTTATTTGTTGTTTAGTTCGGTGAGCGGAGAATTACAGCTTCTCAACAATAGTTACCCTTGAAATCGTACAGCAGCAAAGACAGATCACAAGCATTAATGAGACGCATGAGTTTGTAAATCAGGTTATCGCTCCCTCTTGGAATACTGAGGAAAAACCAGCTCTGGCATTTCGCCGTGCCGGTAAGAAGTCGGCATATTGTCCATGCGTCCCTTCTGCTTGCTGGCTGGGGCGCATAGCCCCCGCACCTCACCACGTCATCGTATGTGTTACCGTTAATGTCACCTTCCTAATGCAGCGTAGATTCTATGGGACGAACGGAATCCGTGATCTAACAGTCATCTCTCATCAACCCTACCCCTAACCCTAATGCAATTAGGAGTCTCCATAGCTCCCCTGTTAATAAGTGAGGCAGGAGCTGCTGAGAGGGGTTATGTTCACAGCATACACACGGAGAAGTTAAATAAAAAACCATAAAAACGTGCAGGGAGGTTGTAGCCTAGCGCCACTTTATTTCTTCAACTCCAGAACGATAACACACAGGAACCAAAACCAGAGGGCAAGAAAAACAGGCTGCTCCCTGATGCAGACAGACACAACCCACCCCACCTTACTCTAGGCTGGCTCTGTGCGGACTGCCCACGTCCCGTGCTTCGCTACAGTGCCCCCTGGCCTGCACGCAGAGCCAGGAATCCTTCAGAGCATTTAAGCATTGAGCGCTTACAATTGCAATACGGGTTCCTGTATGCCCCAGGAGGGGTGGATTGAGACTTCAGTTGTCTCTGACTCAGCAGATTGGGGGCATCAGGGCAGGACAAGCTGCTCCGTGCTGCGCTGGGGATGCATCTGGAAGGGATTGGATTTGGGATACAGGGGGCGATCCTTCTGGCCCGTTCCACCTCTGAAATGGCTGGCAAGCAGGGCTCTTGGAATGCAACCCCGTGTCCTGCACAGACCTGGGCTGAGCCCCGGCATCTTATTGCACAGGGGCCGCTGAGCAGTGACTTCGGGTTGCTTGCGGTGTAGACGTACCTGGGTGAGATCAGAGTCGGGTGGGTGGAGACTTTGCTATAGATAGTTCCTGGGGGCAGGCCAGCTGGGCTAGGGGACATGATGGCTTCTCATAACCATAGAAACCAGGTGGCAGCTGCACCAGGGCGTATTTCTCCTGTGCAGCCATTTGTAATTATTGTCAGTGTAAACAGTAATTAGCAAATAAGTGAACGAGCATGGAAACGTCCTCAGGGGAGGAGGGGTGGAACGGGCACAGTCCAGGGCAGCTGGGCCTCGAGCTTTGTGTGGGAAGAGAGGGGCAGTGTAAAGGGGGCTGCAGCATCACTAGGGGAGAGGATTCAGAGTAGCAGCCGTGTTAGTCTGTATTCGCAAAAAGAAAAGGAGGACTTGTGGCACCTTAGAGACTAACCAATTTATTTGAGCATGAGCTTTCGTGAGCTACAGCTCACTTGAGAGCGTCTGTCTAAGGGGCAGCCCGTCTGTGGGGCAGAGGGGACATTGCCGGTGGTGGGAGTGGGGGAGAGGCATGGTCGGAAGGTCAGCTTGAAAGTCGCTCCCCTGGAATAAGCACCTGGGGTCGTTAGCGATGTGACGTCTTGAGCTTGCATTGCTCCTCCGTGGCACAGAAGGGCTTTGTGCAGCCTGGTGGTGTTGCCGTGCCGTCACCAGAGCAAACAGCGTCATGCAAAACATGGCCTGGTGGCAGCGATTTGCATGGGGCCCCATAATCTGTTTTTTTTTTTTTTTTTTGCATATTTCCTGGAAAGTGCAGTGTGGGAGTGAATCCTATGAAAGCTGCCAGTTTAACTTTCCTGGAAATGAAAGTCCTCCTCCTATCCCAGAACAAGGCCCAGCGAGGTGAAGTGATTTGCCCAAGGTCACCGGGAGACCTGGGCTCGCCTGAGTCCCTGATTAATGTTGTACCCACTGGGTCGTGCTGCCTCTGTCTAAGGCAGGAAGACCGTGGAGTCTGTTGCCCTGGCAGTGCTGTGACTTGAGCCAGGACCTGGGCTAAGGCCAGCGACTCGTTTCGGGGAGGAGCCAGCCAACAGCTGTCAGAGTGCAATAACTTGTCATCTCTGCCAGCCAGAACAGGCGAGCTGGAGGTGGAAGTTCTCCGGCCCACGCCTTCCGTTGCTGGGCTCCTCTCCCTCTGTCAGTCTCTTTCAGCAAAATTCGGTGAAAAGGGGCCACCAGGCAAGATCCATGTCTGTGCATCCCTCTCCCAGGTGTGAGAGCTCCAGCCGGCCGTTGCCTTCTGAGCCGCTGCTGCAGCTGGCCAGCAGGAGGTGCTCAAACGGCAGACGGGCCCGAGCCTCGTCCCTTCCCAGCCCAAACATTCAGAGGCGTCCCTCACTTGGCGCGGCGCCAGGCCGGCCCTGGCTCGGGGCACGGGGGACTCGCAGCAGGGCCGTCTCCCTCGGAGCGTATGGAGCCAGATGGTGTCGGCTGCTGAGGAACAGGGCACCGAAGCCAATAACGCCAATGAATTGAAACGGCAGCAGGACAGTGCGTGAGGGAGCTGGGGGATGCTGGGGCTTGGCGGGGGCGGGGGGGGGGCGGCAGTGCAGGGCACTCAGAGAGCAGGTGATCGAGGCTTCAGGCTTTTCAGTTCCTGCTTGATGCATCCTGATGCCGCTTGAAAATAAATCCACGGCCGGTGGGAGCAGCTGTGTTCTCCGCCTAGAGACCATCGTGCCTGAGCAGTTCACAAGCAATGTTCTATTGAGCCTCACTACCCCGACCCCGCTCCGGGAGGTGGGGCGGTGCTAATGCCACCGTTCAGCAGGGGGAAACTGAGGCACACCTACTGGACAATCATTCCTGCTCTGGGGTTCCCTTTCTCCAGGGAACGGGCAAAGCAACGCAGAGGCTTCCTCATACGACCTGCCCCAGCCCTGAGTGACCCCCTCTAGGGGCAAATGGGGAAGCTCAGTGTCCTAGTTCATTTAGAGCTTGGCATCTCGGCAGAAGCCAGGAGCCCGGTTCTGACCTATCTACCCATCTCTTACCAGTCAGAGGCCAGCGCTCCGCTCACGCGCCATCTGGGGAGCCAGGGGAGAGTAGCAGCTTTGCAGTCAGGGGTGTCTAGCCTGGATTTGAACCCCCCAGCTGGCAGCGGAAGACTCATGCACCTCAGGCTGGCACCCCCCCGCCCTGGCTCCTGGTGCCGTTTGATAGAGTTTCCAGCACCAACTCTGGCTGCTTTGCCTAGGAGCCCCAGTCGGGGCCCAGAGCGCCTTTGTGCAAGGCGCTGTCGCTGTGACCCTGCTCCGGGGAGCTTGCTCTCCGCACGTCAGGCGGGCACAGACGGTAGGCGGGACGAGGGACCAACAGATAGTGGAGCAAAAGTCTCAGCTCACCGCTGGCCTAGCCCATGCCAGCTGAGGGTGGCTTGCAGACACCCTGGCAAAGGTGGGTTGTTGGGAGGGTTAAAGGAGACGCCCCACCTCTCGGGCACTGGAGGGGGACCCTCGGCCTTCTTCCCCGTCCGATCCCACAGCTGCCACCATGACCACAGTGGGGCAGCGGGCACAGGTAGGGACTACACCCCCGCCACGACTCCCACCTCCGCAACCCTCGAGGGAGTCTCCTTGGCCAGCAGCAAGGGCCAGGGGTGGCAAAAAGGCAAGAGCCCGGCCAGCCAGGCCTCCCCACGGCCCCCCTGTCCTCCAGCTCTGGGAGAGCTCACTCTTCAGCATGTGCCCAGATGGTCGCATCCCCTCGAACGGTGCATGAGAGTTTAGTCTCCTGAGGGCTCATAGAATCATAGAATATCAGGGTTGGAAGGGACCTCAGGAGGTCATTTAGTCCAACCCCCTGCTCAAAGCACGACCAATCCCCAACTAAATCATCCCAGCCAGGGCTTTGTCAAGCCTGACCTTAAAAACTTCTAAGGAAGGAGATTCCACCACCTCTCTAGGTAACGCATTCCAGTGTTTCACCACCCTCCTAGTGAAAAAATTTTTCCTAATATCCAACCTAAACCTCCCCCACTGCAACTTGAGACCATTACTCCTTGTCCTGTCCTCTTCTACCACTGAGAATAGTCTAGAACCATCCTCTTTGGAACCACCTCTCAGGTAGTTGAAAGCAGCCACCAAATCCCCCCTCATTCTTCTCTTCTGCAGACTAAACAATCCCAGTTCCCTCAGCCTCTCCTCATAAGTCATGTGTTCCAGACCCCTAATCATTTTTGTTGCCCTTCGCTGGACTCTCTCCAATTTTTCCACATCCTTCTTGTAGTGTGGGGCCCAAAACTGGACACAGTACTCCAGATGAGGCCTCACCAATGTCGAATAGAGGGGAACGATCACATCCCTCGATCTGCTCGCTATGCCCCTACTTATACATCCCAAAATGCCATTGGCCTTCTTGGCAACAAGGGCATGCTGTTGACTCATATCCAGCTTCTCATCCACTGTCACCCCTAGGTCCTTTTCCACAGAACTGCTGCCTAGCCATTCGGTCCCTAATCTGTAGCGGTGCATTGGATTCTTCCATCCTAAGTGCAGGACCCTGCACTTATCCTTGTTGAACCTCATCAGATTTCTTTTGGCCCAGTCCTCCAGTTTGTCTAGGTCTCTCTGTATCCTATCCATACCTGCCACCGTATCTACCACTCCTCCTAGTTTAGTATCATCCGCAAATTTGCTGAGAGTGCAATCCACACCATCCTCCAGACCATTTATGAAGATATTGAACAAAACCGGCCCCAGGACCGACCCCTGGGGCACTCCACTTGATACTGGCTGCCAACTAGACATGGAGCCATTGATCACTACCCATTGAGCCCGACAATCTAGCCAACTTTCTACCCACCTTGTAGTGCATTCATCCAGCCCATACTTCTGTAACTTGCTGACAAGAATACTGTGGGAGACCGTGTCAAAAGCTTTGCTAAAGTCAAGAAACAATACTTCCACTGCTTTCCCTTCATCCACAGAACCAGTAATCTCATCATAGAAGGCGATTAGATTAGTCAGGCATGACCTTCCCTTGGTGAATCCATGCTGACTGTGCTGACATGCTGTGATGCTTTGGTCTAATCCCGGGCATTGGGTGACACACGGGGTCTGGTGGGTCCCTTGTGCCCTCCGCCTCTTGGCTCTCTCAGGTTCTCAACCGTCTCTCTGCGCCACCGTCCCAGCTGGTCAGCGACAGGCGGGATTATTCGAGCCCAGCCATGGCCCGCTCGAAGGGACACCATGTCTCTCCTTTAGCCCCGTCAAACTCCTTGCCTCTCGTTCGGCTCTTCTCCAGCAGGAAGTTCCGTGAGCCCCATGCTGGGTCGCACGGCGTGGGAATTAGTCAGCCTGGCTTTGGCGTCGTTATGGCTTTGGCACGTAGAACCTGATTGGCCCCTCACTGTGTTTTCATGGCTAGGGGTGGGGTCTGCACACGTACCTCATGCAGGTGTGGCAATAAGCTGGGGGCATCCTCCACGGGATGTGAGCCTGGTACCTCTGTATCTAGCTCAAGCAGTGGAAACGCGTGTGTTTAAACAGCCGGGTCTGCCAGCTCTCTACAGGGTCTCGCTGCTAGAGGGGGAACAGAGCTACCCTGCAATATCATGGCTTACATGGGACAGGCACTAGGGGCATAACTGCTGGGTGTGCCCGAGAGCCCACTGACTCCAAATCAGGCTGCAGGCGGCCCGGGGAGTCGATAACGGGCTGCTGGGTTCTCAGTTGCCCATCAGACTCCCCCTTGCCTGGGCAGTGACCTGTCGTCACCTGAGGGCTGTTTGAGGGCCCGTGGGAGATCAGTAGCTTCTCTGTCACAACGAGCCCCCTTCTCACTGGCGCTCGTCGCCCCCTTGCAGCCAGCTTAGCAGAGTGACCCAGGCGAGAGTGGGCAGGAGGGATTCCGGCCTCGTGGTGGTTCTCCCCGGCAATGGTTTGCAGGCACATTGCTGAAGCTGCCATTCTGACAGAGTCCACTGGGGAGTGTGCTGCTAGCCCTCGCCCTCCCCGGGCAGATCCCCAGAGGATCTAACTGGGTGATACCATAAGAACGGCCATATTGGGTCAGACCAATGGTCCATCTAGCCCAGTGTCCTGTCTTCCAACAGTGGCTGGTGCCAGGTGCTTCAGAGGGAATGAATAAAACAGGGCAATTTATCGAATGATCCATCCCCTGTCATCCAGTCCCACCTTCTGGCAGTCAGAGGCTTAGGGACACCCAGAGCATGGGATTGAGTCCCTGCCCATCTTGGCTAATAGCCACTGGTGGACCTATCCTCCATGAACTTATCGCATTCTGGTTTGAACCCAGTTATACTTTCAACCTTCACAACATCCCCTGGCAACAAGTTCCAGTGTTTTTTGAGATGGGGTGACTAGAACTGCACGCAGTATTCAAGGTGTGGGCATACCATGGCTTTATATAGTGGCATCATGATATTTACTTTCTTATTATGTGGCCCTTTCCTAATGGTCCCTAACATTCTGTTCACTTCTTTGCCTGTGTTGTACTCTGAGTGGATGTTTTCAGAGAACTATCCACAGTGACTCCAAGATCTCTTCCTTGAGTGGGAACAGTTCATTTAGACCCCATCATTTTGTATGTGTAACTGTGATTATTTTTTCCTATGTGCATCACTTTGCACTTATCGACATTGAATTTCATCTGCCAGTTTGTTGCCCAGTCAACCAGTTTATTGAGATCCCTTTGTAACTCTTTGCAGGCAGCTTTGGACTTAAATATCTTGAATAATTATCTGTAAACTTTGCCACCTCACTGTTCACCCGCTTTTCCAGATCATTTATGAATAGGTTGAACAGCACTGGTCCCAGTACAGATCCTTGGGGAACCCTGCTATTTCCCTCTCTCCAGTGTGAAGAATGACCATCTATTCCTACCCTTTGTTTGCTCTCTTAACAAATTACTGATCCATGAGAGGACCTTCCCTCTTATCTCATGACTGCTGAGTTTGCTTAAGAGCCTTTGGTGAGGCTCTGAAGGTCAAAGTACGCTGTAATGGCCAGATCACCCTTGTTCACGCGCTTGTTACCCTCAAAGAATTCTAATAGATAGGTGAGGAATGACTTCTCTTTACAAATGCTGTGTTGACTCTTCCCCAACGTATTGTGTTCATCTATGTGTCTGATAATTCTGTTCTTTCCTATAGTTCCACCCAATTTGCCCGGTACTGGAGTTAGGCTTACCGGCTGGTGTCATGAAATTTAGGGGGGAGGGTAGCAACCTTTATGTATGCAGTAGCATAAAATCCCTCCTTGGTAGCTGTACTGGATTGCATTACCTGTAAGGGGTTAAACAGTTCAAATAACCTAGTTGGCACCTGACCAGAAGGACCAATGAGGAAAGAAGAGACTTTCAAATCTGGAGGGGAAGGTTTTTTTTGTTTTGTTCTGTTCTGTATGTTGTTCCCTCTCCAGACGGAGAGAGAAGCCAAGCAGGTACAATATCTCCTGAAAATATATCTGGAATAATCCATTTGAAACAACAGAAACTGTGAGTAGGGCAAGGAAATGCGTTAGGTTATCTTTTGTTTTGGCTTGTGAATTTTCCTATGCTACAGGGGTAATTTAGTCCTGTTTTTATAACTGTGAAGCTGAGCCCAGAGGGGAATCCTCTGTGTTTAAAATCTTTTTATTACCCTGTAAAGTTACTTTCCATCCTGATTTTGCAGGTGTGATTCTTTTGTTTTTTTTCTTTATAAATAAAGTTCTTCTTTTAAGAACCTGATTGATTTCAGTGTCCGGAAGACAAAGGGTCTGGTCTGTGCTCACATTGCTAAGGCAACTGGTTGGTAGTTTATTCTCAAGCCTCCCCAGGAAAGGGGGTGAAGGGGCTTGGGGAGATGTTTTGGGGGGACAGGGATTCCAAGTGACCCTCCCCTAAATATTTTATGTAAATCACTTGGTGGTGGCAGCAATGCCGTCCGAGGACAAGGGAAGGGATTTGTGCCTTGGGGAAGTTTGTAACCTAAGCTGGTATGATGTAAGCTTAGGGGGTCTTTCATGTGGGTCCCCACATCTGTACCCCAAAGTTCAGGTGGGGGGGCACTGGCAGCCGGTAATTACCAGGATTGCCTATGGAGCCTTTTTTAAAAATTAGCATTACATTGGCTACCCTCCCAGTCATCTGGTACAGAGGCTGATTTAAGCGATAGGTTACATATCACAACTAGTTCTGCAATTTCATGTTTGAGTTCCTTCATAACTCTAGGGTGAATCCCATCTGGTCCTGGTGACTCACTTCCTCTATTGACACCTCAGTCCGGGACAGTGCCTCAGAACTGATATCTAAAAAGAATGGCTCAGGTGTGGGAATCCCCCTCACATCCTCTGCAATGGATGCAAAGAATTCACTTAGCTTTCCAGATGTGGAAGGATTTCTCTTGGAAGGGTTTTCGCACCTTCTTCTGAATCAGTTGGTGCTGGACCACTGTGAGACAGGGTACTGAGCTAGATGGACCCAATTCCAGCTGCCTGTTCCTAATGCTTATCTGTGTCAGGAGTGTCTTACGTGGGCATGTTAGTGGGCTGGGAGTGCAGCCAACCTGGGTATAGGGCTGGCAGGGAAACAAGAATTCTCCTTTGAGAAAAATGTCAAGGGTTCAACGTTGGTTTTCATTCCACAGCAGAACAAACCCCAGATCTTTAGAAACGTCTTGTGAGAGAACGTGGCAGCTGGACTCACGTGGCGATGGCCTGCTGTCCAAGGTCCTCACCAGGACGGGGGAGACCCTAAGTACAGGAAGGACTCAGACTTGGGTCTTAAGAACACAAGGGGTGGGCCCTCACCACCAGACTATAGAGCCTGCTTCTTCGCTTTCATGAGAAATTCCACCCCGGAGCCACAAAACCTTGGCGCCAAAAGTTCTCATTGCCACAAAAAGCATCCGCGTTTGCCCATGGAAAAATGTTTTGTCGAAAATCTCCCGAGTGCTCTCTGCCGATGCTTGGCCCTGATCCGAACGAGCCCCAATGCAGCAACTCCTCCATCCTATTTGTTTGGCTAGAAATAGGCAAAACCGTGCGGCCGAGTTCCCAGCCTGCAGCTTCCCTTTGGTGATGTGGTGCTTTGGCTTCTGTCCACTGGCAGGACTGGAGCGGGCTGGTGTGAAGCAGCACTACAGAGATGCCGTAGGCACGGATTTATTCCAGAGCTATTCAGTTCTCCCCTTGTTACTTTTTGCCTTTGGGGGCTCTGCAGCTGGGAAGCGGGAGATTATTTTGCAAGCCGGGGAAGTGGAGGAAGCGAAGCTTCCATTTGTGTGGTTGTGGAGGAATGTCAATAGCTGCTTAATAGAGGTCCGGCCCTTGTGAAATCAGGTCAGGCAGCATCCTTTTCCCTTCGTACCCGGGCTCGGCAGATAAACGCGGCACAATGGCCAGAGGGCTGGCCTCTATAAAGCTCCTAGTCTTTGGTTATTTTTTCATTTAAAAAACTGCAATGACACCTCATTTCACATGCTCTCCTGCTCCCTTGTGGAATCCTGCTGACACCAGGCGTTTCCCTAACCGCTGCCCTCAAACCTCGGGAAGTGGGGGGGGGGTCAGTGTTTATTTTGATAGCCGAAACTGTAGTTTTATGCTGAGTTAGCACGGTTAATTAATTAATTAACCCCCTGTATCCTCCCCTGTGAAGTAGTTCAGGATTATTGGCATCCCCAGGAGGAAACTGAGCCACAGAGAGTTTAAGCCCCACTGTCTTCATACATGGGTGTCTAAGATTTCCTCATGCTTCAGGGCATAAGCCAACCTCTAACAAATGGGGTCAGGAAGGAACTGCACCAGGGGTAGATTATTCCCTCTCTGCCTACGGCAGGGTTTCCTGCACCTTGTGCTGAAACATCTGGTGCAGGGCCCTATCAGAGATGGGTTACCGGATTGGATGGACTACTGGACTGATTTCACATAACAGTTCCTCTTCTTCCTAGTCCATATTTAGACTCCTAAATAAGTGCCTGATGCTGAGAGATGCTGGCCATTCACGGCTTCCACTGACTTCAGTGAAATGGGAGAGCTTTGATCTAGGTGGTGTATTCAAGGCCAGGCAATGAATTGGAGCCAGCCTGGGAACAGGAACGTGGCTCCCAATCTCGAGGTTGAGCCACTAGGGCCTGCATTCTTTGGATATTCCTATCTGTATTTTAACGGCTTTATAGAGCATTGTGAATGGACCTCGCTCTTGAACAGCACTCTCCACCCGTGGATCTCCACGTGCTTTGCAAAGAAAGTCAGAATCATCCTCCTCATTTGGGGATGGGGAAACTGAGGCACGGAACGGTGCAGCAAGTCGCCCGAGCTCACCCAGCAGGCCAGTTGTAGAGCCAGGATTAGAGCCCAGCTCACCCGAGTGGCAGTCCAGTGCTCTCATCACTAGGCAACACTCCCCCCACCCCCCAGCGACTACACAGCCCTGGGGACCTATCCTGTGAGCAGCTAATCACCCGGCGCAGAGCTGGAATCTGTGGGTTGGCCAGGGGTGGGGGTGGCACATAGCGTGCACTGTTCGGCAGCAGCTTCCCCATCGTTCGGTTCATGAGCCAGTTTGCCATGGCAGCCACAGGGAGAGGAGAGAACCCCGGCGCTGCCTGGGCTCAGTTCGACAGCCACGTTCCCTCTGCCAGTTGGAGTGCCAGGGGGCGGGGGTGTGCACGGCAGCCCGTGCCAAGGCGAACGTGGGTGGGCTCTGAAAGGCAGCCAGAGCCATATGCTGCGTGGAGCGTGGTGCCGGGGAAGGGAGTTAGGCAGGCGAGGGCTGGCATTAGTTATTTGAGGGCCGCCTCCCAGTATGGATCAGACGACACGATCCTGGCCTTCGTGGGCTAGCAAAGGGATCCCAGGCAGGGGGGCGCTAGGGGGCCAGGTTAACGGGATTATTTCTCAGACTGGCAGCCCTGATGCGGAGAGGCAGGCCGGGGCGCGAGTGGATTTGCACGCCGCTGCTAAGCATGGTAGCAAAGATGAGACGGGACTCGGGTGTGATTGATATGCTGGGGGTTCTACATTGAGGCTGCTGGACATAGACCAATGCTGTGGTTCCCTCTGGCCCCCAGACTGACCTAGTGTTACCACAGGGGATCTCCCGAAGCCCTGGCCTGCATGGACGGCTATTCCCCACACCCAGGGAGCGTCTGAATCTGCTGCTGCGGGGAGGGCACTGCCCGTCAGCGCGTGCAGGGAGATCCGAGAGGGCCCCAACACCTTCAGCTGGCACAGTGGGGTGGGACGCTGGAGAGAAGCAGAGCGGTCGGCGATTCATTAGCGAGCAAGGGAATTAATGTGAAGAAATCCCCTCCCTGGGAAGCCAGAGAGCATCATCTGGGCGGCTTAGCTGGCAGAATGCTGGGGCCAGGGCATGTTCTTTGCTGCTCCAACTCCCTGCTTGGCTTGGGCCAGGAGGGATCAGTGGAAGGTGGAAAAAGCAGGTTGGAGCATGAAAACATTACACTAGGAACAGTCCAGTCAACGGCTGACCCTATTCACCGGTTGCAATGGAGCGGCTCCTGTCAGCCCCAGCAGGGCTTGAGCGCTGGGGAGAAGCATCAGAGACGTGTGAAGATTTTTCTTTCCCGAAGAGAGACCCGCGCTTAGCTCCTGGTCTGGCTGAAGGAAGTTTGCTTTAGAGGAACTGAATGAGGGATTGCAACCCCTGCTCAGTGACAGGGGAGAGGCCAGAGTTAGAGCACCCAGCGCCGCAGGGAGATTAGGGCTTCCAGGATCCGTGGCTCTGGGACAGGCCACCAGGGGGAATGAAACCAAATTTTGAAATACTGAAATCCTTTGCAAAACAGAGTGACCATTCTACGCCCCGCTCCTGTACATGTGTTAATCTTAAGCCGGCTGGAAAATCAATTGTACACACACACAGAGCTAGTGAAAAATTATATATATTGCCCACTTCCCTCTGATGGATGGAATGAACATCTCAAGCATGTGTCATAGGTCCTTTACTGCTAGCTTAACAGAGATTCTCCTTTAGCTCAGGTGGTCTGGGCCAGACATGGGTGTTCTCGCCACTGTTGCTGTGAAGTTGCATGTGACTGTGGCATCCAGGAGGTGTGACCACAGTGGAGTTCTAAGTGGCCACAGCCTTGTTCAGAATAACCATTAGAGCTTGCCTGCTTGCTTCTCCTGGAGTCCTGTGCCGAGCTCTGTGAGCCATGCAAGTTCTGCCATCCCAGGGCCTGGCGAGCAGGGAAGCCCTTATAGCTAAATACTGAGCCACAGAGCGGGATATGCTGTGTTTTGTTTCAGAGTAGCAGCCATGTTAGTCTGTATCCACACAAAGAACAGGAGTACTTGTGGCGCCTTAGAGACTAACCAATTTATGTGATCATAAGCTTTCATGAGTTACAGCTCACTTCATCGGATGCATGCAGTGGAATGGGTGTTACCATGCACACTGGAACGAGAGTGATCAGGTAAGGTGTATATGGTATAAGTGTGTATGGTAACACCCATTGTTTCATGTTGTCTGTGTATATAAAATCTCCCCACTGCATTTTCCACTGCATACATCCAATGAAGCGAGCTGTAGCTCACGAAAGCTTATGCTCAAATAAATTTGTTCATCTCTAAGGTGCCACAAGTCCTCCTTTTCTCTTTGCTATGTTTTGTGAACAGGAAGCACAGATCTACCATTCTGCATCAGAGCAGTGATCCATCCAGCCCAGAGTCCCGTCTCTCCCAGTGGAAGGTGCTCCATAGGAATGTGCAAAAGAAACCTTAGTAGGCAGTTGTGGAATTGCCTTGTGGTGGAAATGCCTTCCTAATTCCCCATGAGTTAGTGGCAGGCTTAGCTGGGTTGTGATTGGCAGGGTGCAGCCATGTCCTCTGTTGTGATTGGCAGGATGCCATCAGGTCCTTTGCTGTGAATGGCGGGTTGCCGGCATCTCTTCTGCTGTGATTGGCGGCATGGGTTGCGCTGTTGTCATAAATATAAAGGGAAGGGTAACCACCTTTCTGTATACAGTGCTATAAAATCCCACCCCTACCACCATGTCAGGGTTAGGAACCCCTTCCCTTTATATTTATGACAACTGTAATGGCCTTTGCTCGGATAGGTGGGATGCCAACATGTCCTTGACTCTGCATGCATGACTTCATGCATACTTGATAATACAAGTCCCAGAGAGATGGCTGGGGAATGTTGGAGCGCTGTTCAGAAACAAGACAGCATAAGTTCTACGGTAACATCTTAATGGGGCTCGGTTGCTCTGTAACGGGATCGTTATTTAAATGCATTTAATTCTGCTACCCAGAACTGTGTATAACGAAAAATATTTCCTAAAAAGTCCGTAACCGGAATTGGACAAAGGGGGAATCTAATAAAATCCTTTGGAAAGTTTTGTCCTGTCATTTCCAAAGGCCATAACTGATGGCTTCATTTAATAGCAGCTTGTGGGAGGAACATTAGCCCAGATCACATCAGCACCTGTCGTTTAGATAGAGATATTTCAATTTAATGTCCCATAGGTTGGAAAAATAGCATTGAGCCGAGGAATGACAGGGACTACTCATCAGTGTCATAGAACCCAAAGGGGAGGAAGAGGGGAAATGTCTTAAAATAGTACTGAAAAATACAACCCTGGTTGGATACTTGTTCAACAAGGACAAGTGCAGAGTCCTCCACTTAGGATGGAAGAATCCCATGCACTGCTACAGGCTGGGGACCAACTTGCTAAGCGGCAGTTCTGCAGAAAAGGACCTGGGGATTACAGTGGACAAGAAGCTGGATATGAGTCAGCAGTGTGCCCTTGTTGCCAAGAAGGCCAACGGCATATTGGGCTGTATTAGTAGGAGCATTACCAGCAGATCGAGGGAAGTGATTGTTCCCCTCTATTTGGGACTCTATTTGGTGAGGCCACACCTGGAGTATTGCGTCCAGTTTTGATCCTCCCACTACAGAAGGGATGTGGACAAATTGGAGAAAGTCCAGTGGAGGGCAATGAAAATGATTAGGGGGCTGGGGCACATGACTTACAAGGAGAGGCTGAGGGAACTGGGGTTATTTAGTCTGCAGAAGAGAAGAATGAGGGGGGATTTGATAGCAGCCTTCAGCTACCTGAAGCGGGGTTCCAGAGAGGATGGAGCTCGGCTGTTCTCGGTGGTGGCAGATGACAGAACGAGGAGTAATGGTCTCAAGTTGCAGTGGGGGAGGTCTAGGTTGGATATTAGGAAACACTATTTCACTAGGAGGCTAGTGAAGCACTGGAATGGGTTGCTTAGGGAGGTGGTGGAATTTCCTTCCTTAGAGGTTTTTAAGGCCCGGCTTGACAAAGCCCTGGCTGGGATGATTTAGCTGGTGTTGATTCTGCTTTGAGCAGGGGTTTGGACTAGATCATAGAATCATAGAAGATCAGGATTGGAAGGGACCTCAGGAGGTCATCTAGTCCAACCCCCTGCTCAAAGCAGGACCAATCCCTGGTGACCTCCTGAGGTCTCTTCCAACCCTGATATTCTATGATCTAGTCCAGTCCCCTGCTCAAAGCAGGATCAACACCAACTAAATCATCCCAGCCATAAGTGAAGATATGACCTGTCACTCTCAGCGCTAACCCTGGGGGAAAAAGCAATGCACTGTTTGCTGCTGACGTCCCACCGGCTCCCACGGGAAGCACTGAGACCACAGTGATGCAAAGTGATGGGGGAGACCAGCTTGGGTTCAGGTTGGCGGTGATTGGGTCTGCACCTGCCTCCCCAGCACGCACTGTGGAACAGCCATGGAAACGAGAGACCCGTCCCTTCAAAGGGCTGCGCTCTCACTGCGTGCCGGCAACACCGTTGTTCGTGGCGAGGCAGCCGATTGGTGGCTTTGTGTGTTGTTGTTTGTTTGAACTGAGATGGTGATGTGGAGGAATGTGGCGCCCACACGGCCAGGCAACAGGGGTGGGTATTTTGGGCAACGGTATTCAGCCCGTAACTGAAGCCCAGCTCGCGCACCCTTCCCTGTGTCAAATACGGTGTGTGTGTGTTGGCGGGGGTGGGGAAGCATCGTGGTTCATTTCCAATCCCTGCTGCCAATGGTGGCTCTCATCTTCCTCCCATCCCCTGGCTCACCCCCCACCCCCCAAAGAGAGGAGGGGAAATAGCTTTCGTCCCACAAATAGTTCCCATTTCAGAGAAGTAACTCATTCAATCGGCGTTGCTAAGGAACCACAATCCCACCGTGGCAACAGAAACTCTATCGACCCAGCTAGGATCGTCCCCTCTTTCCAAGGGCTTAGCTCATGCATGTGGCATGGGCGAACCACGGCTGAATGCCGAGACACCTGTTTCTCCCGGAGGGGAGAGGCTGCTTGAGCAGGGGGATGGGATTTTTGAAGTGAGGAGCCAGGGCATCTGTCCCTGCTATATGACGCTGGGCAAGTCCCTTCCCTGCTCTGTGCCTCTGATTCTCTTCCCACCCTGTGTCTGCCTTGCCTGTTCGGCTTTTGAGCTCTTCAGGGGATGTTTTTTGTGCAGTGCCTTGCACCCGGGGGTAAGGGCTGAGAGATCGGATGGGACTTGCCGTCTCCAGCGCCTCTGATCAGGACAGTGAGCTCTGCCGGTCTGTGGGACAGAGGAAAGATGATACCACTCCTCACTCACCTGCGCAGTCCCATTGACGTTGTGGGTACAATCGTAACAGGTGTGACCTAGGCTCTATACTGCAAGTGGAGATTCTCCTGTAGGTTAGGTGCTAGGGACCCGCACCCTGCAAGCATGGCAATCTGTGATTAAAGTGCTGCCCTGGGAGGAACTGGAGGAAAAGAGGTGTTTGTTCTCCTGCCAGTCTTGCTCTGCCAAATCTGGCATGCTCCAGGCTATCACTTGGGAGACATCCCCTGTCCTTCCACAACGATGAACTGGGGTCCGGATTGTCCTTCCATCTCTAGATGGCTGGGGCAGGAGTGCAGCACTGATGGTGCGTATGTACCACCATTGCCCTCTACTGGGTAGAACCAGAGTTGTGTCCCCTCACCCTGTACTGCTGATGGAGAGTCTTCTTTCTTTCCTCTACCACCTGGACACTCAGCACGGTGGACAAGGAATGCAAGACCAAGACGCGCCAGCTTTAAAAGCTTGCCTTAAAGTGCCAGGGACCCTTTAAGAGTCATGAGGTATTTCAGCTAATACTGCAGCCTTCCCTGCTAATCTACCAGGAGCCCATCTCAGAGATGCTAAAGGCACCCAGAGCAAGGGACCTGTCAGGTAAAGAACAGTGCTGCATTTGTGGCTGCTCTGGTCTGCAGATGATCCTGGGGTGATCCAGGATGTGTCTATACCTCTGGCCTTAAAGTCAGGGGCAGGGCAGCTGATTTGGTGTCAGAACAGCATTCGGGACTGTTAGCCTGAAAGGAGCTGGGGGAGAGCGACAAAGGGGAGGGCGGCGTATCTGTGACTCCCCCCGTGAGACAGCATATGCAGGATGGCCTGAACGTCTGATGGGTGCAGATTGGCGTGTCGATGTGATTGTATGAGTCAGACGGGAGTGGGCGGATGTGTTTATGCGGGTCTGCGTGTGTGAGAGACACCCACATGCACACCGAGCCAGTCCACTTTGAGCTGTATAAACACCTCGTCAGTGTGCAACTGGAGAGGGATCACCATTGTTCATTAACACTTCTCGGCAGTCCTGCAGGAGAGCGGGGCACTATGGGCCACGATGATTCTCCATCCCCCTGCGCTTTGCGATGTCTTTCACGCCTCTGCCAGGCAAGCCTCGTACACTGCCACATCTGAATTAACCACTCGTGTAGGCCAGGATGGCATTTCATCCCCGTTTGGCACAGCTATTACTAGTATGTATACCACAGGGTCCAGCCGAGACTGGGGAGCCGCTGTGCTGGGCGTTGTGTGTGCAGAGACCCAGTCCCTGCCCTGGAGAGCTTATCCATAAACAAGACAGACAAAGGGTGTGAGGCAGAGCGAGGGGAAGTGACTTTCCCAAGGTCACCCAGCAGTTCTGGGAATAGCTCCATACCTGGCTAACAAAAAGTTGGGGTCTATTAGGAAAGGGATAGAAAATGAGACCGTAAATATCATAATGCCACTGTAATAATCCATGGTATGCCCACACCTTGGAATCTGTGTGCAGTTCTGGGCCCCCCATCTCAAAAGGGCATAGCGGAACTGGAAAAGGTTCAGGGAAGGGCAAGAAGGCTGATCAGGGGTTTGAAACAGCTTCCATGCAAGGAGACTAAAAAGATGAAGGTTGTTCAGCTTAGAGAAGAGACGACTGAGGGGGGGATCAGCAAGAGGTCTTAGAATCATGACTGTTGTGGAGACAGTGAATGGAGAAGTGTTATTTACCCTTCTGCACAGTACAAAAGCCAGGGGTTACCCAATGAAATGAATAGGCAGCAGGTTTAATACAAACAAGAGAAAGTACTTTTTCACATAACACACAACCAACCTGTGGAACTCATTGCCAGGGGATGTTGTGGTGGCCAAAAGTTTAACTGGATCTGTTCATGGAGGTTAAGTCTATCAATGCCTATTAGCCAAGATGATCAGGGATGCAGACCTATGCTTGGGGTGATTCTAAACCTCTGACTATCAGAAGCTGGTGGTGGAAGACAGAGGTGAATCATTCCAGAATTGCCCTCTTCACTCTCCCTGATGCTCTGGTACGGGCCAGGAGACAAGATACTGGACAAGATGGAGCTTGGTGTGACCCAGTATGGCAGGTCTTATGTTCTTATGTCTCCAGGCTCATTTGCCATAGAGTCATAGATTTAAGCCAGAAGGGACCATTATGATCATCTAGTCTGACCTCCTGCAGAACAAAGTCCATAGAATGTCACCCGGTAATTCCTGTTTCAAATCCCTAACTTCTGCATGAGCTACAGCATCTCCATAAGAAAGACATCCAGTCTTGATTCAAAGCCTTCAAGTAATGGAGAATCCACCAGCTCTCTAGGTAAGTTGCTCTGATGGTTAAGTACCCTCACTGTCAGAAATTGCACCTTCTTTGTGGCTTGAATTTGTCTAGCTTCAGCTTCTGGCCATTGGATTTTGTTCTGCCTTTGCTAGACTAAGGAGCTCTCTCAGAGATTGGCTCCCCACATTAGTACTGATGGCCCATGATCAAATCACCTCCTAACTTTCTCTATTCATCCGGAATACCATGTACAGTTCTGGTCACCCATGTTCAAGAAAGATGACTTCAAAGTGGAAGAGGACCAGAGGAGGGCTGCTAGGATGGTCAAGGGGAATGGAGAAGCCTGTCTTATGAGAGATGGCAAGAGCTTGCCTTGTTTAGCTGGGTGAAATGCATGCTGAGAAGGGATACGGTTGATCCATATAAATACATCACCAGGGGACACTCCAGGGAGGGAGAAGAGCTGCTGAAGCTAAAGGACAATGTTGGCACAAGAACAAACTGGGATAAATTGATCAAGAATAAATGGAGGCTGGAAGCTGTATGGCAGGTTTTCCAGACCACGCCTCACTCTAGTACCCCTTTTCTGAACCCTTGCCAGACTTCTGGCCCGGCCAGTACTCTAACCACTGGACCACGCTGCCTCAGCAGGGGAGAGTCCGGGCCTCCTGCTCTCCCATGCTGCAGCAGCTGCTCTGGCCTTTGGGGCCACCGCTCAGGATTTTCAAGGGGGGCTGGCCGACCCCTGCGGGGCTCCTCAGTTTTGTTTTCAGCTTCCCGGGGGCTGCTCAGCCTTGGTATGCTAAGCCTACCCGTTCTGCAGCTCGCCTGAAACCCACTGTGAAAAGGCACCTTCCAAAAGCAGGAGCGCTGCTTAGCCATACAGGGGCATCTCATACATATTGGGGTAGGGGAGAGGGTTTGGGGAGAGCCCTGAAACGACAAGTGTTTCATAATTAGTGGCAACCTTAAAGCAACAGCAGTTCTACCAACCACCAGGAGGAGGTGTTAGGCTGGTGTTAGGCTCCAAGGGCAGACGGGGTCAGTGCGTCTGTCGTCCTAGCCCAGCCTGCCTTGGCTGGCTAGCTTTGCTAAAGAACGGCTCAGAGCTGGAGCGGCCAGGGAGGGCGTGATTGAGTATACAGATTGCTCGCAATCTCACGGGGGCGACGCCGGGACGGTGATACGCAGGAGCTGCGGGCTGGAGACTCAGGTACAGCAATATGATCTGTAATTAGTGCTGTGCGATTAGCGCTCTCTCAGGTGCCCAGGCGGACACGGGCTCGGAGGCAAGCGTGAAAGCGGGGACCATCCTTTTGTTCTGTGCATGTACAGCGCCAAGCACAACGGGGCTTGTCCAGGACTGGGCACGGGGAAATGCAAATAATAATCCCTAATATACTAGGCCCTGTGAGCACTGGCCATAGGGGGAGCGGATAACGACTCACACAGGGCGAGAGGAAGGTGTGGGGAACATGGCTGTGTCTAGCTCTGAAGTTCACTGGCCTGCGTGAGGACTAGCTTGTGCTGCTCGCAGTCCCTGTGAATTAGATCAGCCGTGTGGCAGTGGGACTGGGCAGGTGGCGAGGAGCTATGTCTGGGCAGGTGTGACCAAGTAATCAAAGCCATCAGCATTCAGTGGCGCTCATCTGTTTGAACCATGGGGTTTCTGCTGGCGGGGCTGTTTCCTTGGGCAGGTCAGAAACCTGTCTGGGGAGGAAAAGAGGGGGGGCTGGCATCCTCCGGGGCCTGAGCATGTGGCTGGGGGAGCTGCAGCTTTCTCCAGCTGACCCGACAGGGACAGACCCTTCAGAACAGGGGGCCTGTCAAAGGCAAAGAGAGAGCAAGTCCATGGCGAGAAAACGCCCGGAGAGGAGTCAGGGCAGGGAGGGCTCTGCCTTCCCCGAGGACACAGACCAGTCCCAAGGCCACTGAGGCATGATGGAGATTTGTGTGTGTGTGCAGGGGGGGAGTTGTTTGGCAGGAATTTGTAGCTCCCCTGTGCTGTTAGAGGAAAGGGGGGTGGAGGGGCGTTGAAGAAGTTCCCAGGCACAGCCTGGGTTCCTCACGCTACTTGCCCCATGTCTCCAAAGAGATAAACAACAACCCAGAGCGCCCGGGGCAGCGGGGATGGACTCTGGGGCAGCGTGACAGACCAGAGGGCCCAGGGCAGGGGGCATGGACTCTGGGGGAGCGTGACAGACCAGAGGGCCCAGGGCAGGGGGCATGGACTCTGGGGCAGCGTGACAGACCATAGCGCCCAGGGCAGGGGGGATGGACTCTGGGGGAGCGTGACAGACCAGAGCGCCCGGGGCAGGGGGGATGGACTCTGGGGAAGCGTGATAGACCAGAGCACCCGGGGCAGCAGGGATGGACTCTGGGGCAGCGTGACAGACCAGAGGGCCCAGGGCAGCGGGGATGGACTCTGGGGAAGCGTGACAGACCAGAGCGCCCAGGGCAGCGGGGATGGACTCTGGGGGAGCGTGACAGACCAGAGCGCCCAGGGCAGCGGGGATGGACTCTGGGGGAGCGTGACAGACCAGAGTGCCCAGGGCAGCGGGGATGGACTCTGGGGGAGCGTGACAGACCAGAGCGCCTAGGGAAGGGGGGATGGACTCTGGGGGAGCGTGACAGACCAGAGCGCCCAGGGCAGCGGGGATGGACTCTGGGGGAGCGTGACAGACCAGAGCGCCCGGGGCAGGGGGGATGGACTCTGGGGAAGCGTGATAGACCAGAGCACCCAGGGCAGCAGGGATGGACTCTGGGGCAGCGTGACAGACCAGAGGGCCCAGGGCAGCGGGGATGGACTCTGGGGAAGCGTGACAGACCAGAGCGCCCGGGGCAGCGGGGATGTACTCCAGGGGAGCGTGACGGACCGGAGCGCCCAGGGCAGGGGGTTGGGGGAGCCAGTCTAGGGGCCGCGGTGGCTTGTGCAGTCTCAGCCCTAGGCATGGGGTCTTCGGCCGCTGGACTGCAGAATCCCAGGGGCAGTTTTCAGACAGGGAGTCGGAGCGAGAGACGGCGTCTGGAGCCTGCCTGGAGCCAGCGGGCTGAGAGCATGGGACGGACGAAGACAGTCTGACCCCCTCCCCAAGGGGGAGTTGGCCAGGGCTATGGGTGGGATATTTTCCTAGGGGGAGGTTGCAGGTATCCTAGCAAACAGTGGCTTTAACAATTGCCTTTTACCACAAACCAATAATGGCTCCTGTCTGGATCCTGGGGGAGGCCTGGCCCCGGGGTCAGGGCTCTTCAGACTTCCAGCCAGGGCTGCTCACTCCAGGCCAGTCCTCTGATAAAAGCAAATTGGAGGGTGCAGGTTTCCAGGCCATGGCGTGTGTCTCAGGGGGGTCCCTCTGCACTGGCTCCCCGCTCAGTCTCTGCTGCTTCCCCCCACATGCGGCGCAGACTTGTACCCAGCTGCAGTGTCTGGCAGTCGCGCCCGCCGTTCCCCTGCTCCCGCTGGCTGTACACGCAGCGCCCGGGTGCTTTCCCCCAGCATCCAGCTTCTCTGCTGCTCCCGGCTGAGCATGCGGCTGCTGCTTCCACAAGGGGTTTCCTGGCTTGGGGCCTTTCTGCCCCCTCTCCTCCTGGCCAGGGGAAGGGGCTGGTCGTAGATCAGCGGGGAGGGGGCTGCTGTGAAGGGCAGCTTCCTGCTTAGCAGATTCATGGTAGAGTAGTGGGTTACTCGGGCGTGTGTCTAACTTGGGGGTGACCTGGATTAAGATAAATGCTGCTGACTTCCTTCTTCTGGGCATTGCAGCGAGGAGCCTGAAGGAAGGACTCAAGTGGTGGGCAGTGGCCTGGCAGACCAGCCCAGGAAGGGCATCCCGTGCACAGGGGAAGGCACGGGGGGAAGGTGGAGTTAGGAGAAAAGGGGGCACGGAGGTTGGCGTTGCTGTCAGAGCAGAGTGGGTCAGGGGGCCGCGATGAGAGATTAGGCTGCGTGAGCCATCAGGGCTAAGCGATAGGGGGCATGGAGGATGAGGACACATTATCTGTAGGTCAGAACTGAGCAGTTAGCCAAGGTTGGGGACCCTGCAGGTCGCTCCTGCTAGGGGGAGAAATTGAGGCTGGAGACTGGTACCTTTGATGCAATCTTGTTTCTTTACAAAGGAGGGACAAAGTCCCGTTCCCTTGAACACAGGGAGAATCGAACAGCAGGAGAGAGTCTCTTTGCTCACTGCTCCAAGCCCCCTTCCAACCAACGCTCTGCCCAAAAAGCTCTCTCTCTCTCTCTCTCTGTACAGGCTTTTCTCAAGGAAAGCTCCCATGCTTGTCCAGGCTTTGTCTAGTGCTTCCTGTTTGCTGTCTCTCTCCGCTTCCCTGGCCTTTCTCCTGTTTCTCTCCTGAACATGCAATATTACATGTGCCTGTGTTTGGGGAGGAGGTCGCTATTATTTCAGCTACCCGGTTCCATAAAGGACCTTAATGGTGTCTTACAACTATCTTAAATGAAGGGGCAGTTATGCCCCCTGTCACGGAGTCCCTGGGTGATGCTCTGGAACTGTTCCCCATGAAGCCAGGCAGGACTCTGGGGAAGTCTCCTTTCTGTGAGCGGACTGTCTGCAGGACACACAGCTCACACAGCTTCCACCTTCCTGGGTCTGACCTCGGAGCATTCAGCATCCTCTGCCCCTCCGTGCGCTTCCCACAGAGAGTCCGCCCAGGCGGGGTCCTGGGGAAGCCAGAGGGTCCTGCACCCCAACTTCACAGTCAGACGTGACTCTCAGCCAGCCAGTAAAACAGAAGGTTTATTAGACGACAGGAACATGGTCTAACACAGAGCTTGTAGGTAGAGAGAACAGGTGTGACGAAGTGGGACTGTTCTTAATGTTTCCTCTGAATAGTGTGGGGGTGACTCAGTTTCCCCTATATAGTTCCTGAGTGTCTGGGTGGTGGGGTAAGGGTGTATGATCATTGCAGAGCCCTAGAGGGCAGGTGTGTGCAGGGGTCTGGTCACAGAGAATGGCCAACACCCTGTTTCCTGGCAACTGATGGCCTGGGCCCTTCCCCCCCTGCAAGGTGAGAACTAAAGGGTTGGAGAACACAGGAATCAGGTGACCTCCTGGCCCGGGAAAGGAACAAAGCCCAGGGGAGGAGGGGCTGGAGGAAGTTTCAGTTTGGGGCTGGCTGGGACATGGAGTGAAGGGCAGACGTGGTTGTCTGGCTCACTGCCCCCCAAAATGGACCCACCTAAGGGGTCCCGTTCTCTGCACCTACAAGCTCTGTGTTAGACCATGTTCCTGTCCTCTAATAAACCTCTGTTGCCAGGAAACAGAGTGTCGGCCATTGTCTGTGTCCAGACCCCTGCACACACCTGCCCTCTAGGGCTCCGCAATGATCATACTCCCTTATTCCACCACCTAGATACTTAAGAACTGCATAGGGGAAACTGAGGCACCCCCACAATATTCAACATTAAGAACAGTCCCACTTCGTCACAACCCCCACATTTCAAAGTTATTTAACCCAACCCATAACAGGAGCCCAGGACTAGGGGACTGCAGACCAGCGCTGAGAGGGGTCATGAGCAGAACCCTGCAGGGCCCCTGGACTGGAGCAGCAGGGGTGAGATGCCCTGGCAGGGCTGTGTGAGGGTCTTAAGCTGGCCAGGACTGGAGTGCATTACAACTCCATCTGGAACAGATCAGGGGCATCAGCAGAGTTGGGTAGGGAGCCAGGAATAGCAGGGGTGGGGGGGGGGGCATTCGCAGGTCAGGAGTGAGGGTCGTCGGCAGCAGAGTGAAGTAGATGGTGCCATATCTGGCTGCCAAAGCAGGTGCAATCTGCCCATAGGTCACAGCCAGGGTTTTTTTTATGGTTTGCAGCCTCTCTGCTTCAATCAGCTACATGATTAGCTGCCCTGCAATCCTGGGCATGATTCATTCATTTGTCCTTTCAGGCCCCGCGTTGCTGTTACTCTAGATTGAGAAGCTGGGAAGCCGGACTGATGGCTGATGATTAGATTGTTTGATGTCAAGGGCTGATAAAGTTAACTGCCAGCAGGCTCCTCCGTGATCTGAGTGGGACAGGGAATGGAGCTGAATAGCAATAGGCTGCAAGGTGCTGCAGGATAAGCACTTTAGCGCGTTTTGCTCCAGCGGGACCAATCCTGGGACAAAAAACTTTGATTGATGACAATTGGTCTGATTAGCAGCCCTGTGCTGCCAGCTGATCACTTCCAGAGGTGGGCTTTGCAGCAGAGAGAGACAGGGCCAAACTGTCTGGTTAAGGGAGAGGTAGGGAGCCTAGACAGGAGCTGGGTCCTGAGACCAGCAAATCCAATTCCCTCCCCTCCACTGCAAATAGAAGCGGGGCCTTATGGGTATGGTGCTGGATTGAGGACTCAGGAGACCTGGGTTTAATTCCTGTCTCTGCCACAGACTTCCCGTGTAACCGCGGGCAAGTCACTTCATGTAAGAGTGCCTCAGTTCCCCACCTGTAAAATGGGGATAGTGAAACCTGCTCCCCACTCCTTTATCTGCATTGTCTAGTTATGGTGTAAGCTTCATGGGGGCAATGGTCGTGCATGGCACCTCCAGGTGTTACTGGAATACAAGCTGTGCAGGGAGATGGTTGCGTGTCTGGATTGCCGCCCTTCTGCGATGCTAGGTTTCTGATGAATTCCTTTCCCTGTCCATAACACCCCCACCTTTGCACCTTCCTATTGAAATCCCCAGGATGCTTATTGCTTCCCCTTGGGAAAGCAGGGACCCAGCCCCACCTCTCCACTTCTAGCTTCATTCCCACTGTACAGCTGGGAGAACAAGACTTACCCAAGGTCACACTGGGAGTCAATACAGAGCTGGGAATGGCCCCCACTCCCCAGGACTCGTGAGTCCCCAGGCCAGTGCCCTGCCTTGGCTAGGAAAGGCAATGTGTAGCTCATGCAAAGATGGGCCTGAGGCAGAACCCCAAATCCTGACTGACCCAACTGTGGGCAAAGTTTGGATCTGGGTCCAGTGACAAGGGTGCTGGGCTGGCAGTCAGGAGTGCTGGATCCTGGCGTTGCCACCGACTTCCTGTGGGACCCTGGGCAACTCACTGAATCTGTGCTCGGTTACCCCTGCTTTGCAGAGGGGGAAGTGACATGGCTGGCTGTTCACACGATGGTCATGATTACCCTGATCAGGACGTCACAGCTGGGCCACCCCATGATCTCTGAATATTGGAAGCGCTCCAGGGGCCAAGCTCCCAAGCTCTAGCCTTGGGTGACTTCAGGTGTATCAGCTGACCAAAGAATCCTAACTGGGCTGTTGCCTGACCTATCGATTGGTTATATATTAATCAGAATCCCCAAGGTAGCAGTCTGTGGCTAGGCAGGTCCTGCCTCAGGATCAGCCCCAGAGTTATTAGCGTTGTGATTAGCATGAGAATCTCAAGTTGCCCAGTAGAGACCCCCACGCTTGGGAGAGGCTTTAGGGCTTTGTAAGTCTTTATTAGTACAATCAGCAAAGCCACAAAGGCTCCAACCCAGCGAAGAAGGTGGAAATGACTCAAAATGAACAGCTGAGCATCCATATACACACACCACCCCTTGCAGAAAAACCCGGAAGTATCAATCATCACCTTCACCATCCTCATCACCAGAGGTGGTCATCCTGGCACCTGCCAGGGCCCGCTGGTCAGGGGACAGCATTTATACGCTGATGCCCACTGTGCCGGATGCATATACTGTTCAGTAGGGATTCAGCCCCTTTTCCTTATCTGTATTTCCTCACCCTTCTCACGTGGGGGTGCCCTTCTCCATAGACTACTAGGTCTTTTGCCTCAAGCTTATTAGCACATCTGTCAATTAGTCACCATGGCGTTCTTGGGGTTGGACATCGGCTGATGTTCCCTAACATCAAATACCGAAAGCTGGCATCTCGTGGTTACCTGTCAGCAGGTTAGCAACACTTCCTGGCAGCATCACTCCATCTTGTGACATCGCGTCATTTATGGGTTCGTTACTTAGGTCAGCTCTTGAAGCCACGGGCCATCGTTAGTTCGGCTAAGCCTTCATCCTCACCGTTGTCTCGCCTACCTGTACCTGCTGTTACCGCGTCGGGCCCATTTGTCCAGAGGTGTTGGCATCTCATGGGCCTGGCTGGGAAGGAGGGTGCTTGGTGTCACCGGGAGAACACGGCCCGGCACGGCTGAGTCAATGACAAGCCTGGGGGTGTTGGGTCTAGTGGGTGCAGAGCTACGTCTGGGAGGAAGGTAGAGAAGGGAGGAGGCGCATGGAGCTGGTAAGGGCGCTCAGGTGTGAGCAGAACTGTAATGGGCTCCTGGGGACAGGATAAGGCCTTAAAGCAGGGGATGTGGGGTTTGAGGCTGACGTAGGATGAGAGCGGAAGCCAGGGCAAGGATTCAAGTGCTGTAAGTCTCCACGAGCGGCTGGGCCATCTGCCTGGGAGTCAGGGCTCCTGGGTTCTGCTCCTAGCTGTGACCCGGGATGAGGGGCTCCACGGGCATGCTCCAGCACGTGTTGATGTTAACAGGGGCCTTCCCATTGCCCCCCTTGGGAAAGGAGCTTAAAGCTGATATGACTCAGCTGAGCTGGGTGGAGCCGCGTCAGCCCAAGCAGGCTCACGACGCATAGGACAGCATGGGTAGGGTGCTAGCCTGGGACTCTGGAGACCTGGTTTCAATTCCTTGCCCCTTGGGCAAGTCACTTAGCCACGCCGTGACTCAGTTTCCCCACCTGTGCAATGGGGATAATAGCTGCCCTCCTAGCGTCGCAAGGAGAAATACGTTACTGCATGGGCAATTCTCAGGTGCTAGGGCAAGGGGGCCATCTCCAGGCACAGAGATCAGAACTGAGCCCTGTGTGTTCTCTCTCTCTCGTTCACTGATGGGGAAACCAAGGCACAGGGCAAGCCAAGTGACTTGTCCTGGGGGTCAGCCGTGTAGTTGGGAATTGAACCCAGAGGCCTCCTGGTGCCCAGTGCGGAAGTGCTGTCTACCGTGGCTTGCAGCCTGCCGGTGCCGAGGTTGATTATTCATATTGAAGCATGGGGCTGCAGACTGATGACTTCCTAGAAGCAGCTGTCAGCGCGGAGGCACCCGGCGCAGCAGTTTGTTATGCACCAATAGCCGTGACCTTTTCCCTCAATGATGGGCTCAATGAAGGGGAAAGCACTAGCCAGGAATCTGACATCCTTTGTATTTATCAGCGGCCCCTGAGAGATGAGTGATTAAAGCAATTCGGGGCGGTGGGGGTTGGAGGCGGCACGGGGCATTGGCCTTTCGAAAAGGTGCAGCCTTGGGTACTCAGCAAAGCAAACAACTCCCCCCATGGCCGATCAAGGCTGGAAAATCCCTAGGTCTGAGCTCCGAAGTGGGAGGAATTGTGTCCCTGGAGAATTGTATCTCTGGCTCAGCACTGAGATCCCCACCCCCTTCCCACTCCCTTTCTCTCCTTGCTTTGAAAGGATCGGCCTTGGGGTTTAAAATGCTTTTTAAACTCCCTGCGGCTTTTCCCCACACCCTGCCCTGTAGACTTGGCCCAAGTTCCCAGGGCTTTTAAAGACCGTTCTTTTACACAGCTGCCATCCCGGGTCAGAACACCGGCCCAGCCTCTGGCAACAAGCTGCTGCCTGCGGCTTCCACGGAAGACACAGGGTGACAAGCTCAGCCCCCGCTGCACAAGGTGTGTTCGGAGGGGTGAGGATTCCTTTGGGATCCCTGCACCAAAGCGTGAGAGCTGATTACTGCTGTCTTAGCACGTCTAAGGCGCCAGCAGCATGGGTCGTGACATCAGCCATCCTTCCCCTGTTCGAATCCCACTCGAGCCTTTGTGCCTCTGGCCCTGGGGCGGAGCAGATTCCACAGGCTGGTTGAACAATCAAAGCCTTGACCCGCCCCATCCCACTTAGGGCTGAGACATGAAAAGGGGTGTTCTCTTGTGAATGGGGAAACTGAGGCACAGGCAAGCTAAGTGACTTGTCCAGGGTATCGGTCGTGAAGCTGGGAATCAAACCCAGGCCCTTCCGGTCCTATGGGGAGGTGCTATCTATCAGCCACATGGCTTCCCCACTCGCCTCTCCTGAGCAATGCTGCCAGCCCAAACTGTTGTCAGTAATGCCCAGCACACCAGTCTGCATTTCCTAGAGCTGAGAACCATAGTGCTGGCTTTTCTCTGAGGCCAGAAAGACAGTCTCACCGTGCCCAGAACTGCCCCCTCTGCCAGGAGGAACAGAGCAGAAACAGCACACAACGGTGATGGGCTTGGGAAAGAGTGCCAAGCAAGTGGAGTGAGGCTGCAATCCTACTGAAATCCACCTCGTTCCCTGTCATTCATCCTGGTTCATTAGCGAGAGAGCAGGGGGGCGCAGCTGTAAGAGAGAGATCTCTCTCCAGCATGCTCAGAGACCTGTGTCTGGCCGCAGCCTTGCATTCCCTGGCACTTGGTAGTATGCCAGATTGGGTCCCTCCTGAAACCTGACCATGGTACGCCCACATCTTGAATACTGTGTGCAGATATGGTCGTCCCATCTCAAAAAAGATATATTGGGAAAAGGTTCAGAAAAGGGCAACAAAAATGATTAGGGGTATGGAATGGCTTCCGTATGAGGCGAGATTAATAAGACTGGGACTTTTCAGCGTGGAAAAGAGATGACTAAGGGAGGGATATGATAGAGGTCTATAAAATCATGATGGGTGTGGCGAAAGTAAATAAGGAAGGGTTAGTTATTCCTTCCCATAACACAAGAACTAGGGGGTCACCAAATGAAATGAATAGGCAGCAGGTTTAAAACAAACAGAAGGAAGTATTTCCTCACACAACGAACAGTCAACCTGTGGAACTCCTTGCCAGAGGATGTTGTGAAAGCCAAGACTATAAGAGGGTTAAAAAAAAAACTAGATAAGTTCATGGAGGGTAGGTCCAACAGTGGCTATTAGCCAGGCTGGGCAGGGATAGTGTCCCTGGCCTCTGTTTGCCAGAAGTTGGTAATGGGCGACAGGGGACAGATCACTTGACGATTCCCTGTTCTGTTCATTCCCTCTGGGGCACTTGGCATTGGTCACTGTCAGAAGACAGGATACTGGGCTAGATGGACCTTTGATCTGACCCAGTGTGGCCTTTCTTATGTTCACTCTCTACGCTTCCACTGGTTACTTTCTCCTTTCTGCCCACAGGCAGTTGTAAAGCCGCAGCCTTTTCACCCTGGAACTGTGGGTGCTAAATCTCCAACTCTTGGCAAGTTGCCCCCAAACCTAGCGACAGGCGTGTGTGTCCTCTGTCACACCCCTGCGTGAGCTGAGCAAAGAATCGAGGCGAGGGGCAGCTTTCAGCCCGAGCCCTTGGCCTCCCTGGAGCTGTGACTCTTCCCCCTGAATCTAGGCTCTGTCCAAGGCTGTGTGTGCAGGCAAAGGGCCTGGAGAGGGCTCCGAGTTCTGGGACAGGGAGGGGTCCTGGCTGGGGCGGTGGCTACCTGAGGGGGAAGGGACTAGGGGCAGAAGGCCTGGCCTGTCAGGAGTGGTGTGATGGCCTCATGGGCGAGCTGGTTATGGTGGCCACGTGTGAAGAGGCGGTGGATGGCCGCCAGCCGCTTGTCTCCGTTCCCTTTGGGTGCTGCGCATTAGTCCAGCGGTACTTTGAATGAGCTGCATAACACACACGTTTTCCCTCCCTCCCTGCGGGTCTTGGCCCTGCAAGGTGTGGCGGGGCTGCGTAGGGTCCCCCATTTCAAGGGCCCTCAGGAGTTTGTTCCAAGCAGGGACAGGGCCCTGCGAGGGAGCCCCCAGCGGTGCTTAGCCCGATGTGGGCCCTGCAGCTGTAATTCACCAGGAGTCACAGAGAGCATCACGGCTGTGTAGGGAGGGGCAGGCTGGCCTCACGCCCGCTCTAAGGGATCGGCTCTTCGCGGAGGGGCCTGGCTGTATTCTACAGTGCATGTGTCTCCAGTGTTACTAAGCAACTGGAGATGCAGCCCTGTCGGAATAACAGCCAGAGCCAATATCTTCAGCAGATGCCCTCTGGGATGGATCCCCCCCACTCCCAGCCCTGCAGAGACGGGACAGGCTTTCGGTCCGGAGCGCGTATGCGGAGCTGCGAGACGCTCTGTGCCCCTAGCTGCATGCACCTCGTAGTGCCGTGGGGAACCGCCCACCAGCCTCCTGCCCACGGCTTCAGAGCAGCCGTGATCACCCCTTCCTCAGCAGGTCCACCCGCCGGGGCCCCGCTGAGCGCGCTGGGAGGCTAGCCAGAGCCCAGTGGATGCCCACACGAGCAATGCTCTGGACGGTGCGTTTCCCATCGTGGTCCCAGTGTCGTGGCTGGAGTCACTCGTCGTCTCCTGGGACACCGCAGGCAGGTTGGCCAGCACCAAGCCCATAAATTTGCTACTACACCCAGCTCCTTTAACCGCCCTGGCTCCCTGATCTGTTTCTGCCACTCCAAGCCCTTCCAGTCCCTTGCCATTGCAGTCAGTTCAATCAAGAGGGGTGACACTGAGCTCCCGGAGACAGATGGCTTCTTCCCCGGTGGCAAGGTGTGATGAAGTGGGACTGTTCTTAATGTTTCCTCTGAATACTGTAGGGGTGCCTCAGTTTCCCCTATGCATTTCTTAAGTCTCTAGGTGGTGGGATAAGGGGGTGTAATTGTTGCAGAGCAAAGGGCCAGTGTACAAAAGGGCCGACACTCTGTGTCCTGGCAACTGATGGCCTGGGGTGGTTGTCTGGCTCACTGCCCCCCAAAATGGAGCCAGCTGAGGAGTCCTGTTCTCTGCACCTACAAGCTCTGTGTTAGACCATGTTCCTATCGTCTAATAAACCTCTGTTTTACTGGCTGGCTGAGAGTCACGTCTGACTGCGGAGTTGGGGTGCAGGACCCTCTGGCTTCCCCAGGACCCCGCCTGAGCGGACTCGCTGTGGGAAGCGCACGGAGGGGCAGAGGATGCTGAATGCTCCAAGGTCAGGCCCAGGAAGGGGGAAGCCGTGTAAGCGTCTTGCCCCGCAAGACAGGCCGCTCACAGAGAAGAGGCTTAACCAGAGTCCTGACGGGCTTCATAGGGAGCAGTTCCAGAGCATCGCCCAGGGACTCCGTGACACAAGGATCCCACCGGGATGCAGACACGCTACAGAGACAAAGCCTTCCAGGAGGGAAGCTATTCTCCGAGCAGGGGGAGATGGTCGCTGTAACACAGCAGGCCTAGGAATTAAGGTGTGTGCCCACCCCCATGCTGGGCTATAAATACTGCCTGAACCCAAGTCCAAGGGGGGGCAGAGGGGCTGGAGTGAGCAGGGGGATTGGTAACAGGGCGGGTATTGCTCAGCAAGCCAGCACAGGGGCACTGACTTCTGGCCAGCCTGGGCGGAAAGGAACTGATTGCTAAACAGTCGTGCTGTTTATGGCAGTGCCCCACTGTCAGACACTAATCAAGCCATCAGCCTCCCAGTCCCCAGTGAGCCAGGCCAGGAATACTGCCTCCACATCGCAGGGGGTTAAGCGGAGGCACGGGAGTGGTTGATTGACTTACCCGAGGCCACGCAGCGAAGCAGTGGCAGGAATGGGCCCCAGAAGCCCCGAGTCCCAGTCTGTCGCCCATGTACACACCCACGGACAGACATCCCTGTGATGGGAGCTGATCCCGCCTCAGCCCAGATGCTGGGCGAGCTGCTGGCTTCAGACACCCCATCTGCTGGGCTGCGAGTGGTCGTCTTGGCCGGCTGGCCCTGAGACAGCTCCAGGTGGACGTTTTGGTCATGGAAATCACACACAGGCAGGGTTTAGAGCCGGGCCCAGGGGTGGGGCCACCAGTGTAGAACAATCTCCTGCATTCATGGCGTGTCTCTGGCTCTTTGCCCACGGTGCATTAGCCACAGCGGGCAGCCCCTTGCTTCTGGCTCCAGCCTGTGAGCTCGCTAGGGCAGGAGCTGTGCCGTCCTAGAGCATGTGGGTGCTGCTAGTAACACGAGAGGGAGGCTGGGCTTGTGGGTGAGGCACTGACCTGGGCCTCAGGAGAGCTGCGTTCCAATCCCTGCTCTGCCACAGACTTCTCATGTGACCTTGGGCAAGTCACTTCATCTCGCTGCTGGCCAGTGGGGCTAACAGCCCTGCCCGCAAGTTAACATGCGATGCTATGGTGAAGTGGGGCCCCGCTCACATGGATGGGTCTGTTTATTTAGTGCAGTGTGGGAGACTGCCCAGGGGCTCAGGGCGATTTTCACTGAAGTTGGGTAAAAAAATGGAATAAATCCTCTGTGAGAGTCCAGCACCCCACACAGGGGGCACTAAGGTCAGTCAGGGGCTGGGCGGTGCCCAACATAATGGGGCCTGTCAAGCTGCCCTGCAGCGGCTCGAGCCTAGGTGCCAGCCTCAGAGCAGAGTGTTAGGAAGCTGGGCACAAACCCCAGATTGGCTGTGAGCTCTGTACTTACCATTCACCAATCCAGGGTGAGCCCCTCGGGCGCTATATCAGCCTCACCATGGAGTCACAGACGGTCCCGTGGGTACGCCAATCTATCGTGCCGCCCAGGCGAGCCTGCCTTTGGGATGGTTGGTCCCTAACACCAAAAATCACAGTAGCCAGGCTGCTCCCAGTCCCAAAGAACCAGTCGCTTACCCTGATTAGTTGCACCTTGGATCTCACGCCAAAGACAGCACTTGTAGCCAATCCTATAACAAACCCTAAGATGTATTAACTAGGAAAGAGAAATGAGAGCATTATATACGAGGTTAAAGCAGGTACACGTAGCTACACAAATGAGTTACAATCTTCCCAAAGGGAATAGACGTTTCTCTAATAAGCAAACACGATGTGTCCCTTAGGGCTAAACCAGCCTAAATGCTGGGGATCTCTTGCTTACGCCCAGAAACCCTCCCAGAGCCCAAGCAGCGTAGAGATACCGTTTCTTCTTGTTAGCGGTTTTCCCCCCTTCTGCTTCTTAGCTGATGGGAGGAGTTCACTTGCAAGACGCATCTCCCAGCAATCGGTTAAGGTTCCACACTAGTTCCTCTGGCATTGATGGGCCGGCTGTGGGTCCTGCCCAAGGACCCAACCCCTTCTGCTGGAAGGCAGCATGTCTCACTCGCGAAGGTCTTTCTCCGGGCTGGTGATGTACACGGGGACAGAGGGTTACAATGCAAACACTTCTAGCCTGGGATGTAGAGGTTATAAGTGAGATCAATGCTGGTAGCAATCGCCAGCATTTTATAAAGTCTAAACGCTAACCACAGTCTTATCACTCGACTGCCTGTTTTAACAATACCAGCACCCAGGGGAACCAGCCTGATTCCAGCTCTGTATTTGTCAGGGTTCAGTTGAGACGGAAGGGCCTTGGCATGAACAGACACTGGTCTGTCAGTGTGACAGGGCCCTGATCTCAGCCGGGGTCTGGGCAGCCCCTGGCACAGCGGGGGCCCTGATCTCGTTGGGGGCCTGTGTGGCACCTGGCCTAAGGAGGTACCTGATCTTGGTGGGGTCTATGCAGTGTCTGGCATGGGGAGTGGGGAGCGGCAGGTCTCAGTGGGGGTCTGTGCAGCGCAGGGGGTGGGAAGGGGCTGATCTCAGTGGCGGTCTTGTCAGGACCCAATGTGGGGGAGGGACTGATCTCGGTGGGCATCTGTGCAGCACCTGGCACCGGTTGGGGGGCTGATCTCGGTGGGGGGTCTGTGCATTGCCTGGCACCGGGGGGGGCGGGGGCGGAGAGAAGCTGATCTCGGTGGGGGTCTGTGCACTGCCTGGCACCAGGGCAACCCCTATCTCAGTTGAGGCCTCCAGCTGCTCCCGTAATATTTTCATTGTCACATTTCTGTTCCATTTGTTTTCCTACCGAGTTCCGGAGTGGAGCTCATAACCCAGCCCGAGATCGTCTCGGCTTCACTCTGAAGTACACAAGGCCCCAGTGACTCAGTTGCTACAGTAATAATGCAGCAGAGAGCCAAGGAGCTATTCTCGCTCCACTTTGCAAGCAGCCTCAGTGCTCCAGTACACTCTGCGGCCTTGCACCGATGATGCTCTGTGGCAGGGCAAAGCCCCGGAGCAGGAGAACAGGGCTGGTTTGAGCTGCCAGATTTGCTGTCAGGTCCAAGTTCGAGGGGCCATGTTTTCATTAGAATTCATAGGCTCTGATCTTGGACCAAAATATCCCCAGAGAAGGTTTCTCTCTCCATATGTCCAGACTAGGGAACCTCACTGCTGAGCCTGCCCTGATCCGTTTCAGACCCTGATAACCGGATGCTTCTCATGGAGACAAGTCCGAGCCTGGATCCAGCTCATATTGGGAAGGGCTTGTTTGGGCCTCACTTGTCCTTTCCATAGCAGCTTTCATCCCAAACAACATGCACAGGAATCATGTTACCCATCAGCAAAATGCGGCTATCTCTGGGGTGGACTGCAGCAGCTAACAGTGCGCAGTGATCATCCTGGCAGTTCAAGAGGCAGAAAGGGAAGGAGAATGCCACAGCTCATTTAGACTTCAGGGGCTCAGAGAGGTGGAATAGTGTTGGAGCCCGGCGAGGCCACCAGGGCAAATGTCCTTATGCAGGTCACAGGGCCAGCGTACGCTCCGTGGGGCGGGGGGACGGCTCTTCCTTAGTGTTTGGGCAGGGTGTGGCATTTAGCTTGCTGTGAGAGTTGCAACAGAATAACGGATTCTTTAACGATCCCAAGTCCTCTGGGCCACCTCATTTTTGTGTCTCATTCACATTTCTGAAGAACCTTTAAATAATCAGCATCATCCCTCGCTCGTACATTAGTGCTTCTTTCTAAAGCAGCACTTTAACAAAGCAGGTGGAGGGGCAGTCAGGATCAATATTTCCATTTTATAGATGGGGAAACTGAGGCACAAGGCAGGGGTGTGACTTGCCTGCAGAGCCAGGAGTAGACCCACTTGGGGCCTGGGGAATGGCAGACATGCCCAGGGTAAGGATGATGTTAGCAGGCCATTATAAGTATAAGAACTTGTTTCAGCTTCCACGAATCCCCCTGAAAGACCCCCGCCAACATCCATTTCCAACCTCCCATCTCCTCCCTGGCCCTGCGAAGTTTGATCAAAGCCAGAACTGGATTTGTAAAGGGTTGAAGTTCTGCAACATTCCCATTTTCCCTTCCCTCGGAGGAGATTCCGCACTGGGTGGAGGCATGCCTGGGTTTTGAGAGCTCCGGTAGGTTTCACAGCCTGGGTTTTGAGAGCTCTGGTAGAAGGCGGTGTCTTTAATCGTTACACCATGGGTCAGTTTTGGGGTGCGTCAGCAACCTCACAGAGCATAAGGAGGGGTACATGAGTGCACAAGTCCCCTCTTCACTGCTTGAGCTTGCAGACCGACTTTCATGCACTATGTTAGAGCAGCCTCGAGGCTGCTCTAATTTACCTCTGGGTGGAACAGCCACAGGAGGCCAAGGATTGATGTTGTACCAAGATATCCTGGTCATGTCCCCTTTAGCCTGTACCATGGCAGCAGTGAGGGGTTATTGTCACGAGCCCTTACACAAGTCCTGTGCCACTGAAGGATCCTATTGTACTGCATGAGCTGGTTAAACTGGTTTGCAGCCAGGTTAATAAAACTACCGTCAGTGAGATAGGGGAGCATTATTACTCTGTTTTGTGGATGGGGAAACTGAGGCTCAGACGGCCTGAGTGACTTGCACAGAAAGTCTGTAGCAGATCTGGGAACCAAACGCAGGTTGCCGTAAGCCCAGTCAAATGCCTTAGCCACTAGGCCATCCTTCCATTCCTGATTAAATTGTCAGGGGGCAGGAAGGAAGCGGGCATGATCGATGAGAACAAGGTAAAAGACAAGTTGCAGTTTTTATTAGTTTTACCTCTGCAAGGAGCGGGCACAGCTGAAGTGGCTGGACCTGTCGAGCTTTGCCTGGGAGTGTCTCTGAAGGAGGAGATGACTTTTCTCAAACTTTTCCCTATGCCTCCCGATGGCTAAAATTTTAGCTCGATGCCAGAGTGGCGACATCAGAGGCCTGTTTCCTAAATCTAGGCCACTGGTTTAGCTGATGGGGAAGGTAGGCTGTGCCTCTCTCAGTGGAAAAAATCAGAGCGCCCTTCACAGGAAAAGCTTGCTGCTCCAGGATAGGGTTCCTGTCCTAAAAAAGAAAAAAGAACGAGTTTAAAATAGACAGAGGCATTGTTCTCAGGAGGCAGACAATTCCCTTCCCCATTGTATCATGAAAGCTCCTTTCCTTCAGGGAGATTTTGGGTTAGCCAAGGGAAAGGCACACCCCCTTGCCAACTCACCTTTGGACAGGCTTCTTGGGGTGGATAGATGGGACGTGCCAGGACTCCTGGGTTCTCCTGCTGCCTCGTTGGTTCAGTCTGACCTGGGGCACGTCCCTCAGGGTCGACGTTTCCAAAGTACCTACGTGATTTCAGAGCCTAGAACAGGGCACCCAGAGCAGCTGTGCCCTCCCCATTTTTACCAGTGGTAACAGCGAGCGAAGGGAGCAGGGAGGGAACGGAGAAGAGTGAGCGGGGGGGTGGGGTTTTGGAGGGGAAGAGCAGCATGGGGTGGGGCCTCGGAGGAAGGGGTGGTGCGAGGGTGGGACTTTGGGGGCAAATTGGCGGTGTGAGGGCAGGGCCTCGCGAAGAAGGGCAGTGCGGGGGCGGGGACTCAGGGGAAGGGGCGGTGTGAGGAGAGGGGCCTCGGGGAAAAGGGCAGTGTGGGGGCGGAGACTCAGGGGAAGGGGCAGTGATGTGGGTGGGGCCTCGGGGAGAAGGGCAGTGTGGGGGCGGGGACTCAGGAAGGGGTGGCATGGGGGTGGGGCCCTGGGGAAAAGGGCAGTGTGGGGGCAGAGACTCAGGGGAAGGGGCAGTGATGTGGGTGGGGCCTCGGGAAGAAGGGCAGTGTGGGGGCGGGGACTCAGGAAGGGGTGGCATGGGGGTGGGGCCCTGGGGAAAAGGGCAGTGTGGGGGCGGGGACTCAGGTGAAGGGGTGGCGCGGGGGCAGGGACACAGTTCCTGGCCTAGAGAAAGTCGATGGTACTTGAGTGATTTTGAAATGTCCACCTGAGTCACTTTCTGGGTTAAGGGGACTGACGAACCTCACCGGGGGGAGGTATTGTAACTAAATCACAATGTAAAGACACCTTCCTGAGAATCTGCACATGCTCGATAGAGGGGCAACCTCCTAGGATGCAGGATGATCTCATCGTTAACGCACTGGAGTGGGACTCAGGGGATCTGGCGTCAATTCTCTGCTCTGTGGTAGTCTTCCCGTGTGGATCACTTCATTCCGTGCCTCAGTGCCCCATCTGTAAAATGGGGACAGTGACACTTCCTTTCCCCCCACCCTGTCTCCGTCTTGTCTGGCTCTAGATGCAGATTGCACACTCTAAAGGGTGGGGACTGTCTCTCACCTTGTGTCTGTACAGTGCACAATGGGGCCCTGGTAACAGTTGGGGCTTCTAAGTGCTACCATAACACATATAGTAGGAACATGAAAAGGGCCACACTGGGTCAGACCAATGGTCCAGCTAGCCCAGTACCCTGTCTTCCGACAGTAGCTGTTGCCAAATGCTTCAGAGAATGAAGAGAACAGGGCAGTTTATCGAGTGATCCATCCCCTATCGCCCATTCCCAGCTTCCAGAAATCAGAGGTTTAGGGACACCAGATCATAGGGTTGCATCCCTGACCATATGGGCTAATAGCCATTGATGGACCTCATCTCCATTATCTTATCTAATTCATTTTTGAACCCCACTATACTTCACAACATCCCCTGGCAATGAGTTCCACAGGTTGCCTGTGCATTGCATGAAGAAGAACTTCCTTGTGTTTATTTTAAAAATCTGCTGTCTATTAATTTCATTGCATGACCCCTGGTTTTTGTGCCATGTGAAGGGGTAAATAACATTTTCTTATTCGTTTTCTCCTCACCATTCATGGTTTTATAGGCTTCTCCCTCAGTTATCACTTTTCTAAGCTGAACGGTCCCAGTCTTTTGAATCTCTCCTCAGATGGAAGCTGTTCCACACCCCTAATAATTTTTGTTGCCCTTCTCTGTACTTGTTCCAATTCTAGTATATCTTTTATGAAATGGACAACCTGATCTGCACACAGTGTTCAAGATGTATCATGGATTTATATAGAAGCAATATGATATTTTCTGTCTTATTATCTGTTCCTTTCCTATCGTTCCTATCATTCAGTTCACTTTTTTGACTGCAGCTGCATACTGAGTGGATGTTTTCAGAGAACTCTCCACAGTGACTCCAAGATCTCTTTCTTGAGTGGGAGCAGCTAATTTAGACCCCATCATTTTATCTGTATAGTTGGGATTATGTTTTCTAATGTGCATTACTTTGCATTTATCAACACTGAATTTCATCTGCCGTTTCAGAGTAACAGCCGTGTTAGTCTGTATTCGCAAAAAGAACAGGAGGACTTGTGGCACCTTAGAGACTAACCAATTTATTTGAGCATAAGCTTTCGTGAGCTACAGCTCACTTCATCAGATGCATGCATCCGATGAAGTGAGCTGTAGTTCACGAAAGCTTATGCTCAAATAAATTGGTTAGTCTCTAAGGTGCCACAAGTACTCCTTTTCTATCTGCCGTTTTGTTGCCCAGTCACCCAGTTTAGCGAGGTCTCTTTGTAACTCTTTGCAGTCTGCTTTGGGCTTGCCTGCCTTGAGTAATGAATAATACTAGCTGGGCCAGGTTTGGCTGCTGTTGAGTGTCAATTTCAGGACTGGCTGTTACAATGAATATCCCTTTCCTCTTGGCAGCATGGCCTTTTGTGTCTCCAAAAGCAGGGGAGGGGTGTGGCTTCCATATAAGGGGACGGGTCCTGGCCTGGCCTGCCCTAGGGCTGTGCTTTGCAGTGGTGAATTTAGGGACAGAGCCCTGGGATGGGAATGTATCACCTACTCCCACTGTGCTGCCCCTGGGGACATCTCACCAAGGTCCGTGCAGTGGCCAAACTATGGACAAAGCTATTAAAAGCCAGCAGCTGGTGGGATTGGGGGACAGGCTCGTTAGCGAGCCAAATCCTTCAAACCCCAGTTCCCGCAAGCCCCAGCTTCGTGTGATATTTGCAAGGTGGCAGCATGCAGAGATTTGTTTTGCTGCGTGGAGCCGGATCAGATAGGAGCATTGTGAGTCGGAGCCTGGGTGGCTGGTAGGGTTTGCCAGCCCGCTGTGTTTTAGGTTCCTGCTGCTGCCATGGCCTGGGGTCCCAGTTGTCTGAGACGGGGTGGGGCATGGGGGAAGAGGAGTGGCAGAGGGGGTTTAGGGCTCTGTCCGACAAGGTGTCACATGATCGTTTCTGGAGAGGGCAGCGGGAGTTGGGAGAGGGTTGCCCTTTCCAGGAGGCACTCGGCACCACAAAGGATCAGGCCCTTCCAGACAGCGGTGCTCTCCGTGGTGCTGAACTATGGACACTGAGGGCCTGATCCAAAGCCCAGTGGGCAGAGAGAATCCCATTGAGTCCAGCAGGCTGTGAGTGGAGCTCTGAGATAGCGAATCCATCTCTGTCATTAGCAAAAGGAATGGGGATGGGAGGAGAAACGCCTCAAGAGCTCCTCGTTCGCCCTTGTGACACTGCCAGGCCAGGTGCCAGCTTATGCCAAGGCCCCTAGGCCTCACTGAATGCTGACAGATGCAAAGCTGGCAACCCGTCTGGCTCACCTGTGTGTTAGCATTGTTAAAACAGCTGTTCTGTTGATAAGAATGTGCTGAGTGTTTAAACCTTGCGAATAGGACGCTGCAGATCTCACCTATCTGTACCCCAAGTTACAGAGCCATAGCATCATAAACCCCTGTGACTGTGTAACTCACTAACGGGGAAAAAGCATGAATTACTGTAAAAATCCAAAGGGTCCATTGAAATCAAATGAGCCATTGTGTAACATCAGAGGAGAAGGACCTTGTTGATTGCCCTCCTCACTCATGTGAAAAGGCGTTTGGACTCTGGGGCGGGGGTGAGGATTTCTAAGCATAAGCAAGGAGTCCCCAGCTATTTAGCTTGGGACTTGGGTTAGCCCTAATGGACAGACCATACATATTAGAGAAGCTACTCTCGGCTTTTGGAACCTGAGACTGTATCTCATTCTCAGCTGGATCTGCCCTGGCTTTAACCTTGTAAATAAAGCTCTTGTTGCTTTTTCCTGGTTAATGAACCTTTGGTCAGTTTGTTACAGGATTAGCTCCAAGCACTGTCTTTGGGGAGAGCTCTGGGGTACCCCTGACCTGGGGGGAGTGACTGGTGCTTTGGGACTGGGAGTAACCGGAATACTGGTGTGATTTGTGGCGTGAGGGACCAGCTGGCACAGATTGGTGGCGAGATTGGCCGGCGTGCCCCGGGGGATGTTTGATGCCATGGTGAGGCTGTTACAGTGCTTGAGGGGTTCACACTTGCTACTTGTACATTTTCTAATTAGTCAGTCGCCAGCTGACTAGTTTGGGGGTTTTGCTCTGCTTCTTGCCAGTCTGCCCTGACGTTGGTATTCACGGTCACAAGCCACAGCAGGCAGCCTGACCGTCCGAACTCAGCCCTTGCTGGACTCCGGCGAGTCACGGCTATTGTGCTGGCGGGAGGACGGCCTCGGGGCCGTGGATTCTAACCCTTTGCTGCAGGACGGGGTGCATGGCGAAGCCGGAGCAGTCAAGCATGTAGGACAGAGTCTGCTGGCTGCGGTTCTCAGGGCTGCTGCGCCTCTCTGCAGCCAGCACACACGCATGCAACCTCCTAGCCAAGAAGCTGTCAGCAGCAGAGCAGAGCTGCCAGGCAGAACTAGTGAAAGGAGGGCGTTGATGGGATTCCAGGCTTCTATTCCACCCCTATAAGCCTCTGTTTTACCTGACAGCAAACAGTAGGGAGTGAACAATGAGCGAGAGGAAGCAGGAGTTTGTTGGAAGCAAAATCTCAGTCCCCAGTGCCAGCGTGAGAAAGGGATCCGGCTGGCGCTCTACATCTCAGGCCAGTGGGGATGTGGGAAAGGGACCGTCTGCCAAACGCATTCACTGCTGGAGCCAGAGGCCCACACTGCTTTGTTTCCCACATACTCCCCATGGCTTCTCCTGCCTTATTTTGGCTGAGGGGGGAGACATTATGTGTATCCCTGAAGTACCCAAAGTCTTCAACCAGGACCAGGGTCCCATTGTGTTAGGCTTTGTGCAGGCACACACAGAGAGTCAGTCCCTGCCTCAAAGAGCTAAATAGACAAGACAGACAAAGGGAAGGGGAAACTGAGGCACAGAGTGAGGCTGTGACTTGCCCAAGGTCGCCCAGTAGACTCAGGAGCTGAAGTTCCAATTGCCTGCTCCCCCTCCCATCCGCATTGGCGCCTGGAACATCCTCGCATCACCTGTGTCATTCACTTCGAAATGGTGAGTAGGTGGCCAGGACCGAAGGCTCACCGGTTTGAAGCTCTTTAAATATACTCCTAGCATGAAGAAGCCCTTGTCCCTGTCAGGGCCACGGGCTGGTGCCATGAGACAACCAGGGAATGTGTGAGCGAACTCAGTGCTGGGATCAGATGCTGGGTCACCAGGCCTGGAGAGCAGGTGTAATGATGCTGGTTCTGGTGAGACCCAACTGAGAGTGCCAATTCAGGACAAATTGCTGAGAGCAGGGCAGTTACTGCCCAAGGCTGGGGTTTCTATGCACACCAAGGCAAACCAAACCAGCCAGACAGAGAGGACTTTGGTTTTGCCCCACTGGCTAACCACAAGTCACACAAGCAATTCCCTTAGACACTCCAGTTTCCCAGTATCACCACCAGGGCCACTCGTTACGGGGACGAATGGTTATGAAAACCAACACCCCAGTAAAAGAAAAATAGTTTTCCCAATCCCAGAGGACCAAGCCCCAGACCCAGGTCAATATACAAATCAGATCTTACCCACAAATCACGCTGTTGCCAATCCTTTAGAATCTAAAATCTAAAGGTTTATTCATAAAAGGAAAAAGATATAGATGAGAACTAGAATTGGTTAAATGGAATCAATTACATCCAGTGATAGCCAAGTTCTTGGTTCAGGCTTGTAGCAGTGATGGAATAAACTGCAGGTTCAAATCAAGTCTCTGGAGTCCATCCACAGCTGGGTGGGTCTTTCAGTCCTTCATTTAAAGCTTCAGTGTAGCAAAGTCCCTCCAGAGGTAAGAAGCAGGACTGAAGACAAGATGGAGGAGCTGCAGCAGGTTTTTATAGTCTCTTGCCATGTGGTCTGTCTTTCTTTGTCCCAAGGACAAGCTTCCCATCCCATGGCCTGGAAAAACCTTAGAGTTCTGTCCATAGGCAGGTCCCTGCACACCTTGCTGAGTCCCAAGGTGTGTCTGCCTTCTTTCAGTGGGTCAGTTGTATCGCTGATGGTCCTTAATGGGCCATCAAACAGCCTAGGCAGAGCTGACACCAACTTGTCGGGGGTGTCACCCAGAAGCATAGCATAAGTTTGAACTACAGACAGGATAGAGCCAATATTCGTAACTTCAACTACAAAAATGATACACACATACAGACAGCATAATCATAACCAGCAAACCATAACCTTGTCTTAGACACCTCGTTTGATCCCCTTTATACAAGATTTGGTGCCACCACAGGACTTTGGTTGCAACAATGATCTATACGGTCCCAGATTATGTCAGCACCATCACAGCAGGTCTACTGGGGGGTTGTGGTGATGGGCCTCAGCCCTGCTCTGGAGGGACCCCGCCGCTAGTGTCATACCAATAAAATAAAAACCAGCAGGATCTTATTAAAGGGGGTAAGACAAAATGTCACATTTATTGTGAATACAAAAGGAAGCGTAGTAGGCAATCAGTTCTAGCTCTAATATTTCATTCAGTTTCACATTCATTCACAGCTTCGTTCATACACACGCACAGGTTCTGCAGCTGCTGTATAGTTACCAGTCCTGAATGTAGCTTGAGTTCGTGGCTTGGGTTCGTCGCTTGTGGCAGCTAGCTGGCCAGGAAAGCCCGGCACAAGGAAGAGCTGGGTCTCTGTTGGACATGCACCGATGCCCTTCCATGTTGGCAGCAGAATGTTACCCTCCAAAGTCTGCCATCTCACCCACCCTTTTTGTAGGCTTTAGTTTGAATCCAGAGTCTACAGGTCTTGCTGTGTCGGGCTGCCTCTGGGTCCGGTGTGATTGATCACCCATCAGTTGCAGACATGACTTTCAGCCTAGGACCTGGCTTTGATGTTTCTTCAGTTGTACTTTTGTTCTTTTCTTTTGAGGGTGGACTCTTCTTGCTTTGTCAGGGCTGATGTCTGCATCTTCAGCCCTTGGTGTTTACATTTTATTTCATCAGGGCAGGCTGGGGTTGGAGGTTGAGTCCATCATCCACCCATGCCACATTCACACATCTAAACTACACGAATCAGATTACAGCAGGGTTTTGCAAAAATGAAGGTTGCAGCAAGCTTTTACAAAATGGAGTGAGCATTTTAAAATGGAGTTTGGGACAAGTTAAAATGGAGTTTGAGTTACAACATGGAGAAGTGTAAGGAATGGCAAACAGGGAACAGAAGTTACAATATTGACAAGTATAATGAATGACAAACAGTGAGCAGAAGTTACAATGTTGAAACAGTGCAAGTTTCAATGATTTAAATAGCAACTGGTGAAACTCAATTAGCCAGTTATTGGGGTAACCGGTTTTATGAATGAATGTTGTTTCATTCATAAAACTTTGCTTTATAGTAATAAAGTGAACAATTAAAAACAATTTCATTGATCAGTTCTACACTAGGGGTTGTTCAGTGTCCCTAGCCCTGGCCTGCTAAGCTCACCAAGAAGGGACCCAGTCAATGAGCAACTCAGTTGTGGTCTCTGCTGTCCAGGGCTTTTCGGTGTGGATCTCGCTGCGGGGCGCAGAAGGAGGGGGTGTTTGTGCTTCAGGAATGACTGGACGTTTGTGCAAGGGTTGGGGGAGCCCTGTCTCTGAGTAAAGGACCCGGTGGCCGCACATCCCGGGGAGCTCCGCGTTGTCACAAGCCCCTGCAAAGGGTCCGTGCGACACCGGCCCGTGGCTCCCCAGAGCCACTCATTTATTTCCAAGGTTGGGGCCAAATTCAGCTCTCAGAGATACCGGGGTAAATCCATCCATGTCCGTGAGGACCCGCCGGATTTACACCAGTGTAATGAAGAGCAAGTTGTGCCCCCTACTCGCTTTATGGTATACATTTTGGACTTAGGGTATTTCCTAAAGGAAGACTGATACACTGCTAGCGGTCCACCCCTCGCTGGCGTGCCACGCCCAACTCCTCGTGAAGCGGCTTGGGTAGGGCCCTGTCGACGTTTCCTGTACCAAGCGGAACTGTAACCAGAACTACCACTAGAGGGCACTCTAACCTGATGGGTCTAGCCCCGCCCTCCAATACATGGTGTCTGCGTAGACTGGGCTACGTCCTCCCGGGTCCCAGTGAGAGTCGTTCCAGTGAAGTCAGGGGGCCAACGCCAACCTAGAGCCGCTGAGGATCCGGCCTGATAGAACGACTGTCCGTTTAAAACCTGAGCATGATTTAGGGACCTGCTGGACCCGTTTCAAAAAGTGGGCCTCGACTGGGCGAGTTCTCCTGACCAACCTTAATCCGCCGCTGCTTACGGGCGGCCCCAGGGCCGTCCCGGCAGGATCCAGGTTGTCATGAGCTCCTGGTTGTGTTGCTTATGCGGTGCTGGGTGAATTTCCCCCGAGTCATCCCCGTGCCTCCGAGATGCAGAAACCTACGTGCGCATGCGTCCGCGCATGGGTCGGTTTGACTAACCTTTAACGTGGTGGCCGGGAGGCCGCGGCTTTGGAAACGGTCCCGATTGACTCTTTCAGCTGCAAATATCGAAGCGATAAAATCTCTCTCCCTCCTTGGATCAGCCTGAGTCAGCGGGGCCTGGTCAGGGGGCGCGCTGCTTTCATTCTAGCTCGTCTTGGCGTGATATTTTCTCAGGCTCAGCGCTCTTGAAGTTCATTCAAATCCAGCCCAGGCATTGGTAGCCAGGGGAACTCCTGGCTGGCGACTCAGTGGATCCTCCCTGGTCTGAGATTCCCATCTGTGTCTCTCCTTTCACCTGCCTGCTGCTTTTGGCTTTGATAGACCCAGCTATCTCTAGATAGTGCCATCGTGCAAAGGGACCAGACTCCCTGCCAGCAGGGGAAAGGACGGTCTATAGCCAACAGGCACCGATTATTCCCATTAAGGTCCTCCCATGCAGCGAGAAGGGGGAAGTGGGCTGCAGCTGAACGAATTTTTCAGGTTAGACTCAAACTAGGCACGCACCTGGCCAAGGGGGAAAGTTTGCAAGGGAGCTTCAGTGTCCCTGCTGGTGGCCAACCCACATGGGAGGCTTAGAGAGGGAATAGGTGGGGGGAAAGCAAAGCTCGGAATGAGGGGGATGGGCTGCTTTAGTGAACCCCCCTCCATAGCTGCTCCTGGCAGGGAAGTGGAGTCTGAGCTGCAGTCTACAGCTGCTGCCCCCAGGGGAAAAGCCCCAAGACAGGGATGCAGCGGGGGCAGTGTGTGGGGGCAGGGCAGGGTAATCTGGCCCGCGGGCAGCACCACAGCCTTCCCAGGGAAGTTAGGAAGCGCCTGTCACTGGGGAGGCCCAAAGTGGTGGCTTCTGTAACGTCCCTCGTCGGGGAGGGGAGTTGGGACTCCGCCGTCATGACTCCCAGTGGTTCTCTCTAGCTCCCTGGCTGGCGCCGGCCGTGCTGGCCGGTGTCACCATTACATGCTGGACTGGATGTGGCAGTCCTGGACGAGGCTCCCCATCCACTTCCCCATCCGTTAGGGACATCGGAGCAGCTCACCAGCTGCCCGAGGGCATCAGCCAATTCCGGCTCATGGCAGCTCTCTCCAGGCCGAGCCTGATGGCATATGGCTGGGGCCACGGGAGGAGCTTGTGCTGTACCTGGTCAGGATTTCTGTCCCCGGAGTCCGTCAAGCCAGGATGACAGTCGCTAAAAGCAAACACTCTGGCTGGGCCGGAGGTCAGTTTTGAAAAGCCGCGATTTATGCGGGAGCTGGTTCCAGCTCAGCAAGCTGCGTGTTCTGTTTAAAATTCCGCATTTGCTTGTGATCTCGAGGTCCCAGAAAGCAGCAGCGGTGAAAGGCATCGTTAGTAATGCAAAGGAATTGACAGCGAGGCAAAGGAGTAAATAAATCAAGCCCAGGCCGATGCATGAAACCCAGCTTGGAAAGTTTGATGGCAAAACGGCCAGAGACGCTGCTTCCTGTATGCTCTGCCGTCAGCACTGGCGGTAAATTAGCAGTGCATAGAAGATCCGAATACACTACGTAGGCACCCAGATGGAGAGGTACTTGTAGGCTAGTCAGGTGCAGGGAGATGTGGGTGTAACGAGGTAAAATATTGTTTGTGCATTATTTGAGCAGGCCGCTGCTGTCTACTGGATGAAATCAGAATGGCTCCACTGTGTGTCATAGGCCCTCTACTGCCGATTGCTAATGGCAATTCTCCTATAGTTCTTTCCCTGCAGCGGCCATTGAGTTCTAAGTGGATGTCATATGCAGCATAATGGCACCTGTTAAATCCTAGCTAACCATGGGTTTGTTACTAGAAATACAGCAGACCATGTGATTGTACTGACTTTAAATGGGCTCTCAAGGTACAATTCATGGGGCTAATTGATCCCTGGGGTAGCTCCATTGATTTTCGGCCAGAGAAAGGTTATGATTGTTCTGTGGTTACATTTGCTTACGCTCACTCTCATGCTTCAGGGCACGAGTGAGTTAGTGCGGGGGTCAGGAAGGAATTTCTGTCCCTCACATGCAGCATCGTAGACCTTCTGCAACACCTTTTAGAATCGCCTCTCCTTCCTTTGTAGCACAAGTTGTTGTGAGCCACCCGTCTGACCTGCTCGGGCACAGCAGGGTCTGTGTGCATCCGTGCATGTGGTTTTCCGAGTGAGTTGGTCTCCCATCAGGCTGTATTGGTGCGGAGAGGAGATGCCATCCCGAGGTTGGCGGTGCAGCACGCAGGGTTTGGATGACTATAGGCGGTGCAAGGGCAGGCGCCTGCGTCGATTGGGGCAGGCTTTGAGAGGCTCGGCTGTTACAGTCCAATGGGACAGTTGTAGCCCAGGGCCAGGCTATCAAAGAGAGTGAGAAAGAGACGCAGTTTCAGAGTTGGGCAGTAAATGAACTGCCTGCAACAAGCTGACGCAAGAGCCCAAAGGGACATTTGTTCCAGAGCTTTGGACCCATCCCAACCACTCACAGCAAAGGACGCACCTACACACCATCAATCAGTGCAGAGGACACAGATATCCCGCCAATCAGAGCAGAGGACACCCAACTTCCCACCAATCAGAGCAGAGGACGCCCACCACTCCACCAATCAGAGCAGAGGACGCCCACCACTCCACCAATCAGAGCAGAGGACCTTAAAGAATTTCACCAATCGCGGAACAGGTCACACCCACATTCTAACTATTTACTCCCCGCCTCCTCCCATTGTCAAGCACTGAAAGTCATCCCTCCAATCACAGCACAGGAAAACCCAACAGCCATCCAATCACAACACAGGCCACCCGGATGTTCCAAAGCACCTCTTCTCCCCTCCAATGCATTGACATCCATCCCATCAGCCAGAGCCCAGGACACATACCGGCTTTGCACCAATCACAGCAAAAGACATGCCCACACCCCCGCAATCAAAGGCCCCAGTTGAGCAGCTCTGAAGCCACCCAATGGGGGATAGTGGCGCGCACACAACCCTCCCTACCTTTGGACTTGTGTGCGCCCTCAGCAGGATGATCTCAGAACTGTGTGTCATGAGCCTTATACTGTCAGGAGAAATGAGTTAGTAAAGATCATCCTTTTAGCTGGCAAGAGCATGTGCTTCTGGAGCAGGGCAATGCGATCTCTCTCCCTGCTCACCACCACCCTGCTCTGGGTGGGCACGGTGTGGAGTGGAGGGACAGCAGTTATGTTTCCGTCAATCCTTGGTGTCCCTGCCAAAGGTACCGTGTGATTGCCAGTTCCAATAGCTGGTTTGGTGATCTGTCTGGTTGCTACTGATCTAGACCTGTGCTCTCTCTCTCCTGAGTTTTGTTACCGTTGGGGGAGTCTGAGGAGTGAGGAAGGGGAAGCAAGGAAGTCACGCTCATGTAAACGCTTACTGAGGGGCCAAACTTGCGTGTGTTGATCCTCGCCTCGTTTTGGTTTTCCACCACCGTGGTTAGAGTTGGGAGAGTTTTGACTGAGTAATGATTTCAGGAGGTGGCCCAATATAAACAGTGCAAGGTATTGCTTCTCAAAATGTGTGGCACGCCCCTGAAGGAATTTGGGGTGGGAGACAGGCCTCAGTTGTTCTCCAGACTCTCAGCTTTCATTAAAATAAGCTAGGACATTTCTCAGTGTTATGGTTTCAGAGAGATCCTTCTGGTTGTGACCCACATGTAACTGGCTTAGCACTGCCTGCCTGAGTTTGCAGAGAGCCTGAAACAGAAGCTCCTTGGTGAGTGTTGCCCTGCGCATTTCAGTGGACGCTAACGCAGACGGCAATGAGGGCATTTGAAATGTCGGTTAACTATTGCACTTCAGGGCCTAAGGGTGGACCCTCACCAGTGCACAATGGGGCTGTAGGGGGCTCAGCTTGTAAAAATTCGGGACAGGCGGGTGCGAGCACTGACCACTGGTATGTAGCAGGGGAGAACCGCGCCCTACAAGCAAAGGCATGGACCCTCTGTATCTTGCCCCTCAAAGATGTAAAGCGCTAGCCCTAAATCCTACTTTAGCAAAAATCAACTGAGGAACGATTGGCCCCAGGGGAGGACACTAGCTGCCAAAACACTCAGGGTCAAAGTATCCCTCGAATAAACACTGTCTAGTGAGCAGATGGCCCGGGGAGCGCTCGGCAGGCTGTGCTGACCTTTACTAGCCAGAGTGTGGCTGGCACGCTTAATCACTGGGAGTGAGCTCCAGATCCAATCTGCAGTGCAAAGGGCTTGGGCTTGCTGCTAGTTTGTACGATCCTCGGACTGGGAACGATTTAGTGGTTTAAAGAAAAGCTCTGCTCTGCTCTGCAAAGGGCCCCTCTGACTCCTCCGAGATGCTTTTCCTGCCTGTCAGAGTCACAGCACTGAGTTCAGTGAGTCAGCACAGCTGAGGGAGAGCGAGCTGGATTCTGTTCCTCCTTGGGCCTCAGCAGAGCTGTTCACTGAATTTCAATTACAGGGTAATATTCTGCCCCGGGTGCTCCATTGTGCCAAGCGCTAGACAGACGCACAGCAAGGGATGCTCACCATGCCAGGCGCTGGACGTACGCACAGCAAAGGACGATCACCCTGCCAGGCGCTGGGTGTACGCACAGCACGGGACACTTACTGTGCCAGAGGCTGGACATAAGCACAGCGAGGGATGCTCACCCTGCCAGGTGCTGGACGTACGCACAGCAAGGGACGCTCACCCTACCAGGCTTTGTATAGTGAGATGCAGTGACTTTCCCATTGTCCGAGAAGACTGTGGAGCAGCTGGGAGTTGAACCCAGGTCTTTTGAGGCTTCATCCACTGCCTTGCCCACCAGATCCGACTTTCAGCTGTTGAATGCTTGCTAGCAGCGTCCCCACTTGTTCCATTCCCCCCTGCCCGTCTCACCATGTGTGATGAAGTGGGACCGTTCTTAATGTTTCCTCTGAATAGTGTGGGGGTGCCTCAGTTTCCCCTATGCAGTTCTTAAGTATCTAGGTGGTGGGATAAGGGTGTATGATCATTGCAGAGCCCTAGAGGGCAGGTGTGTGCAGGGGTCTGGACACAGAGAATGGCCAACACCCTGTTTCCTGGCACCTGAGGGCCTGGGTCTTTCCCCCCTGCAAGGTGAGAGCTAAAGGGTTAGAGAACAAAGGAATCAGGTGACCTCCTGGCCCGGGAAAGGAACAAAGCCCAGGGGAGGAGGGGCTGGAGGGAGTTTCAGTTTGGGGCTGGCTGGGACATGGAGTGAAGGGCAGACGTGGTTGTCTGGCTCACTGCCCCCCAAAATGGACCCAGCTGAGGGGTCCTGTTCTCTGCACCTGCAAGCTCTGTGTTAGACCATGTTCCTGTCGTCTAATGAACCTCTGTTTTACTGGCTGGCTGAGAGTCCCGTCTGACTGCGAAGTTGGGGTGCAGGACCCTCTGGCTTCCCCAGGAGTCCTGCCTGGGTGGACGCTGTGGGAAGCGCATGGAGGGGCAGAGGATGCTGAATGCTCCGAGGTCAGACCCAGGAAGGTGGAAGCTGTGTGAGCTGTGTGTCCTGCAGTCAGGCTGTTCACAGAAAGACGACTGCCCCAGAGTCCTGCCTGGCTTCATGGGGAGCAGTTCCAGAGCATCGCCCAGGGACTCCGTGACACCATGGTGTGAGCTGTCTCTCCCTGTCTCCCTGGCTGTGATTTGAACCTGCTGGCGCCGCCGATTTGGCCCAGCTCATCCGGTGACATTTGGCGAGGGCAGCAGGCTCCGCATCAGTCACAGCCAGAGAAAAACAACAGCAGCAGCTTGACGCACGGGGAGCAGGATGGATGGAGCCAGAGGGACGAGCTGCCGCGGCATCCACCTCTCCAGCTGTCCCTGCAGCCTCGGCTTTGCACGGGCAACGTGGCCTCCTCCATCTCCCCTCATCCCCGCCCGCTCCCTCCCCTTGCCCGATGGCACAGGCTGGCGTCTGCTTTCAGAGGTGGCAGCCCCTTCTCCCCCATGGCTTCTGAAGGTCATTAGCAAGGCTCTGACCCAGAGAGGGAAATAGCCCGGCTCCTTGGTTCTAACGCAGTGGGATCCAGCAGAGAGCCCCGGAGCCAGGCAGGTAAGGCCCAGCGGGCCGGTTCTCTGTCGGCTGCCACTTGGGATGCCATGTGCCCCTGGCATTCACACCCGCAGCAAGCTCTGCTCCCGGCCCGGATCCCGGAGAATGGCAGCCAGCCCCACCAGATTCTGCCTCCCTCCACAGCTGTGTTCATGGGGTGGGGAGCAGGAGCCGGCTACGACAGCTGGGTAGGGAAAGGGCAGACTCCGGGTAAATACATCCTGCTCCACCTTCCAAGCCCCCTGCAGTTTCGGTTCAGGATTAATGCAGCAACTGCCAGAGCGGAGCAGACTTCTGAGCCACCGGGCCTGGTGTCCTCTCTCCAGGTGCAGGACAGACGGGCTAATGGATAAGGCACCGAACTGGGACTCGGGTGACTCTCCGCTCCACCCCATTTCAGGGAGGGCTTAGCCAGGATCAGTGGAAGTTGGTGTCTGATTGTCACAGTGACGTACGCTCCCAGAACTTTAAAGTCCCCCTATCCCGTTGAGGCAGCGTGCTTGGGGGGGTGTTCCCATCCCCTTTGAGGGTCCTTTATGGTCTCAGGCTCCCAGCTCTGCCTGCTGTGTGCCACGGCTGACACAAAACCAGGCTCTGCACCCTCCCCCTCGGTGCCCCCCCTCTTCGGTGTTGGGGGTGAGGAGAGGAAGCGTGGCGGGGTGGAAGGGAGCTGGTCAAGACACATGGTGCTCCTCAGCTAGGCTGCTCTAAGTTCCACCTGGGCTGTTTCGGGGCCCCAGCCAGCCCTCCTTGGCTCTGTGCAGTGCGGTCATGGTGTCGCTGGGGACTGGACCTCCACAGCAGTGCCAAGAGGCCTTAGCATCCTTGGGAATGGTGCCCACGGAGCCTGCAACGTGCATTGTGCTCTGGCCCACCTGACAAGGACGCGTGGTGTTCTTTTAGGAGCACAGCTGAAGAGGCCTGTGGAGGAGTTTCCGTTTCCCTTGGCCAGGCTCAATGACTACGTTAAGTACTGTTAAGCACGCATCGCGAAGAGGGGCCCCATGGCACAGCCGGCTCTCAGCGCCTTGCACAGCCCACAGCAAACACGTTCCCCTCGGATGCAGCGCTCCAGGAGGGGGCGGCCTCCGGAAGGGTCTCCCCAGCCCTGATCTGGGTTGTTCTCCGGCCTGCCACCGCCCCGCTGCGCCGATCCCGCCATGCAGAGCGTTACCAATCGCTGCATGTTTCTGTCTGGGCCTTTGGGCCCAGCCCTGAGCAAAGGGTGGTGTCTGCGATGCAATGCCCCAGCAATGGCCCCAAGAAGCAGCTGCCCCTACTATGACCCCCTCCTTCTCTGGGGGCAGGGGGTTTAGCTGGCTGGCTAAGCTGCCCTGGCTAATGCATCGGGGGAGGAGGTGTGGACCCAAGGTCCTGCTGCCTGGCCTCCTGGAGGGTGTGGGAAGTAGGGGGTGCCTGGTGCCCGCTCGGTCTTACATGCCCTGGCCCATGGTGGGAGGGAGCTGGGGGCATGCATGGCGTGTTTGTAACAATCCCTGCATGTGTGTGCCGCCGACGGGAGAATTCCCAGCCACAGCGCGCCAAGCACTTTCCAGAGGCGGGCCAGCTTCATTCTCCCCCGTTACGAATGGGGAAACTGAGGCACGGCACCTGAGCGAGCTGCCCAAGGTCGCATGGAGGGCCCATGGCTGGGACTTGCACAGATGGCTGAGTCTGTTAGCCTCTGTGCTGTATACGGCCTGCCCCAGCTCTTCACTACACTAGTGTATATCAGGAGTAATTCCATTGGGTAACGCAGGTCTCAAGTCAGTACAGGTGGGGGTCACAAGAAGGCTCGCCAGCTCACAGCGGGAGGGGATGGATCCATCGCTTTAAAATTGAACTGGATGTGGCAGAGTCCCGGGGGACTTTGGTACCATTTGCTTTCAGCTCTGGTTTGTTCCCACCCGGAGTTCCTAGACTGATGATCGGAACCTGCTCTCTGATGCTGAAGTAAATCAGGAGTAGCCCCATTGGTGGGGTGCAGCCACGCCGGTGGGAGAGGAGGTCCTGGCCCTGGGGGGAGCACAGCAGGTGCTGGGGAATGGCAGGAGACAGTCCCCTAGAGCTGTAGAAACGTAGGGCTGGAAGGGACCTCGAGAGACCCCCTAGCCCTCGCATAGCTCTCCCATTAGAGACGGGCCTGGATCCAAGCTTAGAGGGGGAGTCTGGATCCAGGTCTGAAGCTGGTGGCTCAGGCCTGCTGCAGAGACAAGCCACACGGATGTGTCATGCGAAGGCTCCCTGGACACGCAGCGTCTGCTGTGCCAGACGAGACCCAGCTAGCCCCACGCTGGACGGTCTGACAGCCTGGTCCCCAGTGCAGCTGAGGGAGGTGACTTTCCCCAGCTCCTGGGCGCACCCAAGCAATTCGACCACCCTGTAAGGCTGGTCTTTCTGTGCCCCAGAATGGAGGTGCTTACTGAGAAGCAGGATTAGCTCAGGAGACCTGGGTTCAATGCCCAGCTCCGACACCGATTCACTTTGCAGCCTCAGGTGCGTCGCAGCCCCGCTCTGTGCCCAGTTTCCCCATTGAGGCAGTGCTGTGAGATCCTGGGGTGAGAGGTGCCGTGTGGATAACATTGCCTCAGCTTGCTCCTCTGTAGAGGTTAGGATCAGCCTTTAGCTCAGCTGTTTCATAACCAAGTAGCACACTGGCTCTTTGCATTCTGGGCTTGGCAGGCACCACGTTTGCTAACAGGTTCTGAGTAGGCCACGTTCGTCGCCTGGGAGAACTCTACTGGTGTCACGGGAGCTACCCTGGGTGGGGGGGATTCAGCCCAGTGCGTGTGGGGGCGGATTTCCAGTTAAATTAGAATCCACTTGCTCCAGCCTCTCCGGAAAGCGGCCCAGTTCACGTGGTAGATTCCAGGCTGTGTCACACCCCTGTCCGACCCCAGGAGGGCTTCGGGGCAGCTGACAGGCGTGCCTCATCGCCCCCAGATGCTAACCAGAAAGGCAGGCAGGCAGCGCGCGTGTCCTGTCCTGGGAGACCTTTCGAAGGTCAGGAGGGAAGGCGCGGAGCTTCTCACACTGGCTGCAGCTGCCCTGCAAGCGTGGAGGACGGACGCGGAGGGGATGAATCAGGCAGTAAATGGTGACTGGCAAATGCCCAGTGGCGGAGCTGCCTTGGAACTGCACGTGCCCGGCCTTGACAGGAGTGAGGAAGAGGAGACCCCAGGGGCAGGGAAAGAGCCGGAGCTCAGCGAAGTTGATGGGAATCTTTTCGTTGGTTTAGCTGGCTCCCAGTGAAGGGCAGGTTGGGAGCCTTATGGTTAAGGTGACCCTGGCCATGGACCCGACAGTGGAACCGGACCCAGTTCTGGGCTTCAGTTCTAACAGGACAACAATATGGCTCCTGTTGCGATAGGCGCTGAGCCTCTTTAAACATGGAAATAATCAGCTCGCTGCTTTCTCAGCCTGTAGAAGAAATGGCTGGATTAGCTGACAGAGTTTTAAATGTGTGTGTGAGAGAGAGAGAAGAACTCACTGAAGATCTAAGAAATAATAATAATACCCAGCTCCTATCTAGCACTTTTAATCTGTAGATCTCAAAGCACTTTACAGAGGGCATCAATGCCATTATCGTCATTTTACAGTTGGGGAAACTGAGGCATGGAGAGGCAAAATGATTTGCCCAAAAGTCACCCAGCAGGTCAGTGGTAAAGCCAGGAATAGAACCCAGGTCTCCTGAGTCCCCAGCCAGTGCATTACCTACTAGGCAACACTGCCTCCCTTGTGAGTTTTGTCTTTAGCTCTGAGCACAGAGAGTCCTTTAACTGATTTTGTCTCTTGTGGCAATGAGTTCCACAGCCTAGGTCTGGCTCCGCTGAAAATTCTGTCTCCCCCGTGTTGGTCTAGAGGTTCAATCTAAATGGAAGTCTGAGATCAGATGGGGAGAAGCAACCAGCGTTAGCCCTCATATTGTGCTTTATAATCCCCACCAGTATAACTAGAAAGAATGTAATCGTGGCACAATGTGCTGCCTGGGGTCTAGATTAATAGATTTTAAGGTCAGAAGGGGCCATTGTGATAATCCTGCCTAGCGCAGGCCAGAGACCCTCACCTAGCAATTCCTGCTCATGAGCTGTCTGTCTTGGGGGTTTCTGCAGTGCCCATTACCATGGTATCAGAGCCATGCCTGCTGCAGGCAGCTGCCCATTAGAAGCCTGACCTTTCCATTGACACATGGGTTTTCTCTTCTTTCCCAGGATGCCTTACTGAGTCTGGGCTCCGTGATCGACATCACCTGCCTCCGGGATGTCATCAAAGATGCCATTACGTCCGTGCTCCCCAAAGTGGTACGTAGAGGAGGATTCCGGCTGGGGGGATGGGGACCTGTGGCTCTGTTTGCTTTGGGCTCTCAAAGTGCAGCGAAGATCACCCGCTCCTCCTTCTGAAACAAGGGCAGCAACTTATTGAGTTAAACTGTCCTGGGTGCAACGTCCTTAGCTGTGTGGTTTAAGGACGATACAGGCAGAGTTTCCTTCTCACACTGGGATCTGGAGCTTGCTGAATGCGGCAAAGGCTCCTGGTGCCATGGTGTGAACATGCTGGCTGGGACCCTGGCTTTGGCTAGGTTTTCATCTCCACTGTGCTACTGACTCCACCTGAGGCCTTGGGCAAGGCACTTGATTGCCCTTCGCCTCAGTTTTCCTCTCTGTATAACCGCATTAACAAAACCTGACCAGACGAAGCCCCACCAAATATACCACAGGCAGTAATCCTCTGCGCCCGGGGAGGGCCAGGTCAGATCACCTGTGAGGCCTCGCTGATGTTTAACCTACACCTGAGCCCTTGGATCGGGAATCACAGGGGAGACAGGGGCTGGCCGGACAGGAAATCATGAGTTGTGTGCTCTCTGCCCGCGCCCCATTGCAGGACACCGGCAATGTCTGAGGTTTTGCGAGTGATCTGAGGGGGGCAGCCTGGGGCTCCAGGATTTCACATTCTGCACATGGAGTGGGGGCGGGAGGGGTGGGCCCACATGCAGAGAGCCAGCCCCAAGCCTCGGCATTGCTTACGCTGGACTTCAGTGGGAGCTAAGCCGTGCTCGGGCTGGCCCTGGTGTCCTGTCCCCCAAGGCAAGGATCAGTCCATGTCTTTATTCCTGACAAGCCATGGAGCCAGGATCCGATCCCGGTGCCTTTCTGCTGGGGCCTGGAGGAGCTCGCTGCATCGGTCACTGTCTCCTTCGCTGCTCGGGAGGTCCCTGCGTGCTCGGTGGGTAGCGAATCCCCATGCTCCGGCTGTCGCTGTGTGTTGGGGCAGCAGGGGTTGTTCCAGAATAAGAAAACTCCAGGGACAATCGAACATGGGGGGCGTGGGAAATACGGGCACTGGAGAGAGCCCCGCTGCATCTCCGGGTGCCGGCTGTTAGCTTCCGGGGTCCTGGTTCCCCACTGCGTTGCTCCTCCTCCAAAAGGGGGTGCCACCCTACAAGGGGACTTCACAGTCCCCTCAGGCCTGCTCTGCGTTGCAAAGTCAACGCCCCGATCTGTCTCTGGCCGACGTAAGCGCCCTGTTACAGCGCCACAGTGAGATCCCCTCCCCGAGCAAGCTCCTGAGGTGGACGCAGCACATGTCAGCGCCCGGGGTCAACCCCGCAGTGGCTGTCCCGCCAAGCCCCAGTCCCAGCCTGTAAACTGTGCTGTCTGGGGTCACAGAGACCAAAAGCTCCCCAGCCCCGCAACTCTGCGTACATTTGAGATGTCTTTTCCAGACTGCCCACCTTGGCAAGCACATCTCCCTCATTGTGTGCAACTGGCCAGCCCACCGCACCGGCTCCACACACATGCCTGCCTGGCGTGGGCAGAAGATCTTGGATCTCCTGGGCCCATGGGGGGTAGTGCAGTAGCGCCTAGAGGCTCCCAACATGATCCAGGCTTCATTGTGCTCGGTGCTGTACGTACACACAGTGGGAGACAGCCCCTGCTCGAAAAACGTACAATATAGACAGACAAGGCTGGTGGGAAGCAGCCGGGAGATGATTTGCTCACAGTCATGCAGCAGAGACGGGGCTAGAACCCAGCTCTCCTGACTCCCAGGGTAATGCCCTCTCCATCAGACCCCTTTCCCCTTCTGCAGTGCGGCCAATGCTCAGAGGCCTTCTAGACCTTGGGAAAGGTCAGTTTGGAGCCTGCTGGCCAGTTTCTGCCCCCAGCTCTGGTGTTAGCTGAGCCTGCCACCCCCTTTACTGGCCTGTCTCTTTGCCAGCTGGTGGGTACAAAGCGCATGGGCCCGCTTCGGTCCTCTTTGTCGTTTTGAACCTGAAATCATTCTTGGGCTGCCGTTGGCTAATTGCAGTCTCCCGTGCGCTCGCCCGAGAGCGTAGCGGGCAACAATGCAAAGTCCCCTCCGCTCCCAGGGGCTCTTGTGTTCCTAATCTCCCAGCATCATAGCATTAGCGCGGGGGATAATATCTGTGTGTTCTCCCTCTCCGCCGATTGTCTATTCGTGCTTGTAGTCGCTGCGGATTCTCCTCTAGCAGGAGTGGGTGGCATATCCTGGTAGGGGAGAGTGCTGCTCTCCGAGGGCAGCAGTTAATGCGCAGCGAGCTGGGGCTGCTGCAATTCTTCAGCCTGGATGGCTCCCCATCCCCGTGAAGAGACTGGAGAATCCTGTGCCCAGCTGTAGTGCGAGTCACGCTGACGGCCCAGGTAATGGAGCAAAAGAAAGCCATCTCTGCGCAGAGAGGGATTGACCCAGAATGCTGCGGCCATCACCATGAGTTCCACAGAATGCAGCGGGGCTCTCTCCACGTGGCATCGCCAGGCTGTTTTCCTGCATACGCGGCTGTTTATACCTAGCACTTCACAGGGCTGGGGGAGCATTATAATCCCATTCTCCATCAGGGGAAACTGAGGCACGGGGTATGTGTGTCTTGCTCAAGGTCACTGTCAAGGTTCCTTCCCCACTCTGAACTCTGGGGTACAGATGTGGGGACCTGCATGCAAGACCCCCTAAGCTTATTTTTACCAGCTTAGGTTAAAAACTTTCCCAAGGCACAAATTCCTGTCCTTGTCCTTGAACAGTATGCTGCCACCACCAAGTGATTTAGACAAAGAATCAGGGAAAGGACTACTTGGAGTTCCTGTTCCCCCAAAATATCCCCCCAAGCCCTTACACCCCCTTTCCTGGGGAGGCTTGAGAATAATATCCTAGCCAATTGGTTACAAAATGAACACAGACCCAAATCCCTGGATCTTTGGACACTGAAAAAAAATCAATCAGTTCTTAAAAGAAGAATTTTATTAAAAAAAAAAAAGAAAAGGTAAAAATCCCCTCTGTAAAATCAGGTTGGAAGATAACTTTACAGGGTAACAAAAGATGTACAAAACACAGAGGAACCCCCTCGAGCCTTAGTTTCAAAGTTCCAACAAAACAGGGATAAACCTCGCTCCAGCAAAGAGAAAATTTACACGTTGAGAAAACAAAGATAAACTAATACGCCTTGCCTGGCTGTACTTACAGTTTCTGTAATACGAGAGACTGGTTCAGAATGGTTAGAATCATAGAATATCAGGGTTGGAAGGGACCTCAGGAGGTCATCTCGCCCACCCCCTGCTCAAAGCAGGACCAATCCCCAACTAAATCATCCCAGCCAGAGCTTTGTCAAGCCTGACCTTAAAAACCTCTAAGGAAGGAGATTCCATCACCTCCCTAGGTAACCCATCCAGTGTTTCACCGCCCTCCTAGTAAGAACGTTTTCCCTAATATACAACCTAAACCTCCCCCACTGCAACTTGAGACCATTACTTCTTGTTCTGTTATCAGCTACCACTGAGAACAGTCTAGATCCATCCTCTTTGAAACCCCCTTTCAGGTAGTTGAAAGCAGCTATCAAATCCCCCCTCATTCTTCTCTTCCGCAGACTAAATAATCCCAGTTCCCTCAGCCTTTCCTCATAAGTCATGTGTTCCAGTCCCCTGATCATTTTTGTTGCCCTCTGCTGGACTCTTTCCAATTTTTCCACATCCTTCTTGTAGTGGTTTGGAGGACATGGATTGATGTCAGGTCCCTCTTAGTCCCAAGAGCTAAAGAACACAGAAACAAAGAACCCAAAACAAAGCCTCTCCCCTCCCCTCAGATTTGAAAGTATCTTTTGTCCCCATTGGTTCCTTTGGTCAGGTGCCAACCAGGTTATTTGAGCTTCTTAACCCCTTACAGGTAAGGAGGAATTCTAGGCTACCCTTCTGGTTCTGACAGTCACACCGCAGGGAACAGAGCAGGCCTGCACAACTCGTAAAGCGGCGAGGGCCATATTACTCCAAAGAAAACAGCTGAGTGCCAGCCCCCCCCCCGGCCCCGTGGAAACACCCCCCAACCCTACCCCAGCACTGCCGGGCCCCACAGAAACACTTCCCCCCAGCGCTGCCCAGCCCCAAGGAAACACACCCTCCTTCCCCACCACCCAGGGCCAGTGCAACTTCCACCTTGCACCCCCTCCCCCAGAGCCCTGCAGCAGCGCCCCCCCCCGCACCCTGAGGCGCTCCCCCCATGCAGCTCTCTGCCCCGTCCCCTTTGGCCTGGGGAGCCATGCGGCAGCTCCTCACCCCAGCTCATCTCCGCTCTGCCTCCTCCCCGAGCATGCCGCAGGTGCTCCACTTCTCCCGCCTCCCAGGCTTGCGGCACCAATCAGCTGTTTGGCGCTGCAAGCCTGGGAGGGAGAGAAGCAGAGCGGGGTGGTGCTCGGGGAGGAGGCGGAGCAGAGGTGAGCTGGGGCGGGGAGCGGTTCCCCTTGTCCCACCTTGTCCCACCCCGCCGCTTGCCTACTCATCCCTCGTGGGCTGTCTGTTGTGCAGGCCTGGAATAGAGTATGGCTCTTCTGAGCCTCAGGCCAGCTTCAGCCACAAGACTGGCCACCCTCTAAGCATTTAAGCTGTCCACTCTTTTGACACAGACCATCAAACATCTTTTGATGATGACCGGGTGGGGCTGGATTTGAGCCAGTGACATTGTGGTCTCACGCCTCTTTCTTCCAGCTCAGCAGCTGCCCAGGTTGCAAACCCACCCTCCCAGCACAGTTAATGCACCTCCCAGCAAGGGGATGGGGAAGTGATTCCCCGGCTAGCAGGCCAGCCCCACCCCAGGCTGTTGGTCGAATTAGAGGGCCCATGCCCTAGTGGAGTCCAGGTGCTTCTGAATTCTGGGCCAGATCCTGAGCAGGTGTCGATCGGCATCGCTCTGCCAGAGTCGGCGCAGAGCTACCCTGCTTGACGCCCGCCGAATGGGAAGCCGTGCAATCCCATGCCTTCCGGGTAAGGTGCCGCAGAGCTGGTTCTAAAGCTTTCACGGGCAGAGTCAGGTCCTGTCTTTGGAGGTGGAACCCCTGTGTCCTTTGCATGGGGCTGCCAGATTTACTCCTGCACAGTGTAGATGCTCAGGCATTCCAGTGATAGCGAGGAACAGAACACTCCCTAAGATCCTGCTCGTGTTTGCACCAGTGTGAATGCGGGGTGACCGCTGACAGCAGCGGTGGGACACCTGGTTTAAACCAGTGTCTCTAAGAATCAGATTGGGCCCTGCACGCCTTGCCTGAGTAAAGCAAGCGCCACTCCGGCCATCTCTGCTTTATCTGTCAGAGCTGAGGGTAGCAGGAAGGCTGGATTCAGCAGCACAAAGGCGGTGGAATCAGGCTGGTGTGATGGAAGATGTTCTTTTCATGGCTCTGCTGCGATGTAAGCCATGGAATCTGTTTTCACACAATACAATTATTCCAGGGAACTGTTAGCAAGGGGCTTGTGTAGGGTTTTTTTTTTTTTTTAATTAGTTCTTTTCAGTTGCCTGGTATTTGAGTTCACATTACTCCTTTGTTAACCAGAGCTCCCTTTATTGCTGCGATAAATGCAGCTCATTCTCAGGCGCCTTGCTGCATAGAAAATGAGGGATAATTGCCAGTGTTTTTTTTAATCAAATAAAGGGGGATGTATTTATGCCAGACCCTCTTAACACTGGCTCCGTGGCTTGTTTGCATAACTCGGGTGCTTTAATATGCTTGTAAAGTGAGTGTATCATCTTGGCACACGTTGAGCATAATAACCTACTACCACTGTTGGAATATACAGGCGCTCCTTTAGCTCAAGTGATAGAGGTCTGTGCTTTGGTGCTGGTGGTCCCAAATTCAAGCCCTCAAAACCTATGGTTGAGATTGGCACAAGTGCACTTTGCTTGTGAAGAAGTAAGATGAGAGCTTGGTGACCTGTTCCTGGCACACAGCCTATCAGATGGACAGAGCCCTTTCCTCCCAGGAGCTAGCCTTAAACAGCCTCCGGGATGGCTGCTGAGCACTTCCAACAAAGGAAAACTTCCCAGGCCATCTCGCTGCCTCAGTTTCCCTGTCTAAACCAGCCCTGCTCTCCCTCCCTGCACAGCTGTGAGGCTGAATTACTGTTTGTAAAGGCTTTGTGATCCGGATTCCCAGTCCCATACCCTATCCACGAGGCCACGCTGCCTCTCAGTGCCAACAGGGAATTAGCCAGAGGAGACATTACTGTATTTCTTCACTGGTCCACGCAGTGGGCTAGACCTCACTGAGTAACCACGTTATCTTATTGCTTAGCCTCTGACCTTTCTCCCTCCCTCCCACCATCTTACCCCCTTTTCCCGCCATGCCTGCCTTGAGGCCGTGTGCCATGCATTGGGAGGCACCTACCATGCTCTGGGGCTCTGAAAGACATGCTTGTCCTTGTGCCGTAGTCCCTGATCCATCCTGGAGCCAGGCTGGTTTCAGTTGCCCACATCATTGATTGGCCACTGGCTGTGGGTGTGGCCGGTCATTGGAATTTGGCAGGAGACCAGCTGAAGATGATGAAGGTGGGGAGGGTGATGCCCATCCATCCCCTAACTCTACAGCTGACTCCTGTCTGCCCACAGGGGCTGGCTAGTAAAACTCCCTCCCATGTGCGGTGCAGTGGCCGTGGCTCACTGAACACTCCTGGGTTACAAATCTGGCATGGCTCGGATGTGATACGAGAGGCAATGAAGGAGTTTACTTCCTGGCGGGCAGTCTGGCCACTGTGTCCTGGTGGCTTCACCAACCCAGCACCTGTAGAGCTGAAATCAGTTGGAGCTGCAGCCAGGGGCTGGGCACCTCTTCGGATCCGGCCCCAAGTTCAGTCTCTGCTAAGCTTTGTTGGGGTTAATGCTCCGTGTGCCCTCCCTGCCCACTGCTTTCTCTCTAGTGAGCGGTGCTGTGGTGACAGCCCGGGAGGCTGATGCCCTCTGCATATCCCTGGGACAGATGGGCCCGCCTTTGGGGGTGAGCGGGTAGCTCAGCTGAGACCCAACAACTTGTCTCATGAAAGCCACCATGGAGCCAGCAGCTGGTAACAACTTCCAGTCCCTCTTATTTGTATTGTAAAAGCACCTGGAGGTGCTGACTGAGATCAGGGCCCTATTGCGTCAGGTGCTGCGGAGTCAGAGACAGTCCCTGGCCCAGAGAACTTGCGGTCTGACTAGACAAGACAGCGGATGGGAGAAAGGATGTATTTCTGGTAGAACTGCCCTTCTGAGCCAGATTGGAAGGGATGAGCTAGCAGAGACAGGACCTGTAACCAAGCGCAGACTAGTGAGTTTATCCAAGAGGAAGCTAAGAGGTGACTTGGTTACAGTATCTAAGTCCTTTCTGATGAGATTTCTGATAGTCGCTGGCTCTTTAACCTCGCAGACAAAGACGCAGCAAGATCCAATGGCTGGAAGGGGCAGCTAGAAAAATTTGGCCTGGAAATAAGGTGCAATTTGTATAACAGTGACGGGAATTAGCCCTTGGGGTAACTAGAGGTGCAGTGGTGTCTCCATCGTGAGAAGTTGTTACATCAAGACTGGCCGTCTTTCTCAGAGATCTTCTCCAACTCCACCAGAAGTCACGGGCTTGGTGCAGAGTTTATTGGGTGAGGTTCTGTGACCTGTGGCATGAAGGAGCTCAGATTCGCTTATCATACCGGTCGTGTCTGGGGGAGCATCGCTGAATCTTTCAGTCTTTGCAGCTCTCCACTCCCCCCACCCTCCATCCCTCTTTTATTAAAAGCCAATTAGGCAATCTTGATATTAGTTAATTACCGATGGCTTTACAAGAAGCCACAGCTAGTGAAGAACCGATCTGACTTGCTAGGAAACCATTCTTTGTGTCTGCAAACGGACTGAAGAGAATACCATTTTGATCTCACTGTGTAATTTAATTATTCAGACAGGTCTGTTTTGTGCGTGGTGGGAGGGAAGGGGCACATGCTTTGTGGAAAGAAGAAACCAAACCAACACAGTGCTCAGACCAACACTGTTTCATTTTAACCACTTTGGTCCTGCCTCCCGGAGTTGGTGCTTCTGGAAGAATGCACCTCCCTGTGGAAGGGCCGTCTCTCAGCTGGAGAGAGGCAGTGTGGTCTAGCATAGAGGGTAATGAGCGGGGAGTTAGAAGAGCGCTAGTTTTCCATTTTAGGGCTTTATCCTTTACTGTAATGGCTGAGTGCCTTCTCCAGGTAATACTGAGCCAATAGCAAAGTCCCCTGAGTACTTCATAGCTTCCAAGGCCAGAAGGGACTGTTGTGATCAATCTGACCACCTGTGTAACACAGGCTAGAGAGCTGCCCCAGAAGCGTTCCCAGGGCAGAACTTTTAGAGAAACAGCCAGTCTTGATTTCAAAACTGTCCATGATGGAGAATCCACCACGGGCCTTGGGAAACTGTTCCAGTGGCTAATTACTCTCACCGTTGAAAATGTCCGCCTTATTTCCAGTCAGAATTTGTCTCGCTTCTGCTTCCAGCCATTGGGTCGTGTCAGACTTTTCTCTGCTAGATTGAACAGCCCCCCTCCTTCCTTAGAGGTTTTTAAGGTCAGGCTTGACAAAGCCCTGGCTGGGATGATTTAACTGGGAATTGGTCCTGCTTCGAGCAGGGGGTTGGACTAGATGACCTTCAGGGGTCCCTTCCAACCCTGATATTCTATGATTCTATGATTTGTTCCCCAGGTCGGTATTTATCGACTAATCACATCACCCTGTAACCTTCTCTTTGTGACGCTAAATAGACTCAGCTCCTTGAGTCTATCGCTATAAGGCACGTTTTCTAATCTAATCATTCTCGTGGATCTTCTTTAAACCTCTCCAATTTATCAACATCCTCCTTGAATTGGGGGCACCAGAAGTGGACACAGGATTCCAGCAGTGGTCACACCAGGGCCAAACCCAGAGGTCAAATAATCTCTACTACTTGAGATTCTCCTATTTATGCATCCCAGGGTCGCATTCGCTCTTTTGGCCACAGCGTCACACTGGGCGCTCCTGTTCAGCTGATTATCCACCACGACCCCCCAGTCTTTGTCAGAGTCACTGCTTCCCAGGATAGAGTCCCCCATCCAGTAAGTATGGCCTGCGTGCTTTGTTCCCAGATGTCAACATTTAGCTGCATCAAAACACAGATTGTTTTCTCGCCCTCAGCTTACCAAGTGCTCCAAATCACTCCCCCATTTTTGTGTCATCCGCAGATTTTATCAGTGATGATTTTATGTTTTCTTCCTGGCCATTGATAAAAATGTGAAATAGTGTAGGGCCAAGACCCGATCCCTGCGGGATCCCCTGGGAAACTCACCCGTTCGATAATGATTCCCCAATTACAGTTACATTTTGAAACCTATCAGTTCGCCAGTTTTTATTCCATGCAGTACAAGATACGTACGTAGAAATGTACCCAAGATAGATCTAGGGCCCAGCCAAACCCCCAGAACTGAGAAGTTTGGATCTGGATCCAGACACTGACACTTGGACACACCACCATTCCTTCTCCTCCTTCCCATTGAGAAGATAACCCAAGCCATGAATTGTAATGCAGTTGGGAGCTCTCAGGCTACCTGTGCGTCACCTTTGGGTCTTTCTCCACAGCCTTTCAGGGTCTCTTGGCAATGGCCTGCTGTGGCTATGTCATCCCTCGACAGAGCCGGGCACCTCAACCCTTCTTTTCTAATGAGATGGGGAAGCAACGAGAGAGGGGCCTCAGTCACTCGAGGAGTCAAGCCTGCAGCTCTTCACCTTCCAACTGGAGTCCCAGCCACGTCATCAGTGACTGAGATGTACCAGATATTTGGTAGCCCCTGCGTGATCTTAGTCTGGTTTCAGGTGCCCATATCCACACAGGCAGTAACTGGCCCTCTTGTGCCCATCCTCAGCAGAAAGGCCAAAGAAGGACTTTATGGGCCATGGACACTGAATGCTCTTCTAACAAGGGTGTTCTTGTTAAAACACAGATACAGATGTAGTATGAAATCTTGTGTGTGTGTGTATGTGTGTAAACACAATTGCCCCCTGCTGGATGGAATCAGAGCTTCCCATCTGTGTGTCATAGGCCCTACACTGCTGTGGTGGGGATTCTCTTTTCACTCCAGGGGCAAGAGCCTGGCCTTTTGGAGCAGGAGAGGGCTGAGTTCCAGCCCTGGACCTGGTGTTCAGAATTGCCGTGGGGCACAGGACAGTGATGTCCTAGGTGGGAATACGTTCTTAAAGGGGTCAAAGTGAGTGGAATTCTACAGCTATCCCCAGTCTACAGGTGGGGAAACTAAGGCACGGAGCAGCTGAGAGAACGATTAAGCCTACTGAAGTTAATGGAAAGACTCCTTTTGATTTCAGTGGGCTTTGGATTAGGCCCTAAATGTCGCACAGCAGGTCTTTGGCAGGGGTTGGAATTGAGCTCTTGTCTCCAGAGCCTAGTGCCTTAACCACAAGACCTACCCCCCACCCTTCCTCCGTCCCATCATCACTGCCACCGCTGCTCCTTCGCCCCATGGCTGGCGGCCTGTCGCTTTCTTCTGGGTCAGGGTGGTTCAAGGCACTTGCTTTGCCACTGTCTCTTCCCCTGGAGGGAGGCGATCGCTTCCCCATAATGAGCTTGATTGAGCATGAAATCGGGTGGCAGCCCGTGTCCGCCCCCAAATAAATTAATAGTTAGACAAACCGTGACAAGGCAACAGCCGGCTCTGCTGTCAGCTCGGTCTGCCGCGATCAGGGGAATTCAGAGAGACCAGCCCCACCTGGGCTAGCCGCCGCACTGCAAAGAGCACCTCTTCCGCACCAGAGAGCCCTGGGCTGCCCTTGCTGAAATATGCATTTCCCAGGTACCCCCAAGCGTCGGCAAGAGTCCCAGCCCCCCACTGCACCACAGCCCCTCTGCACCCCACTGCAGCACCAGATGTGGCCCGGGAGTATCCCAGGCCAGACTAGGGTGGTGCTGAATTGCTCTCGGGGTGGGAGCTGCCCCCTGTGATCCCGACCGGGAGAGTAGCTGGGGCAGGCGGAGGTGTCATCTCTCCTTAAACTCAGGCTCAGCGTTCTGGAATTTCGAAGGCCTCCCTGGAGCCTGTGGGTTTGCGGGGCGTTTCTGGCCAGGGCGTTCGCGCAGCCGGCTTGGCCCCCGCCGAAGGCAGTGAGTGTACCGTTGTCTGCGTGTGGCTCCTCGCACGTGCTAACGTCGCCTGGCCTAGACAAGATCCCGGCCCAGGGAACTTCCGTTTGCTGATGATCAGCGTCAGCTCCCCACCCCTGCTCAGTTATATCTCCTTGCTCCTGGCCATCCCCTCCTACCCAACCTCTCTTCTCAGAGGTTTGCTGGCGCTCACAGGCAAATCTGCTCTTCCCCCTCCCGCCGGCCAAATTAACTATGGCTCCGTTATTGACATTACTCATGGGCTGCAAGCGAGCAATTGCTGAGTCGTCTGCCTGGGCCCTCGGCTGAACATAGCACTTGCCTGGCAGGAATGAGGCAGACGAATCCAGCCTATCAGATAAGCAGCGGCTGATGCAGGGCAAAACGGTATTGTTCCTCTAATGTTTCCGCGGCATCATAACATTAAATTACTCAGTGGCAGTGCTATGCATTATCTCTTACATGAGCCGGAGCTAATGGGATTTCATTGCACCCAGCTGCCCGGAATTAGCCTTTCCTCCTTGTCGCTGGTTTCCTGTAGAGACCCTGGACTTGGGTGACGGGTGACCCCCGCCCCCGTGCTGCCGGGAAGGATGATGGAACATGTGCAATGAGCCAGGGACGCTCCTCCGAGCCAGGGAGAGACAAGCCCTGGCCACCCAAGGCATTGTGGCACTCGCTGAATGGGGCAGGAGGTTGCTCCAGGTCGTTTCCTGGCAGGCTGAGGGTCCGCCCTCAGAATGAGCCCCAATTCCAGTCTCGTACCCCTGCCCGTCGCCCACGGCCCTCCGCTGGTCCCGTGCCAGCTGTAGAGTGGTGTTGGGGGGGGGGCGGGGGGCACTCTGTGTCTCTGCGCTGGCCCTGCCCGCTTCCGGACACCACGGTCTCGGTGCTAATGCCTTCTTCCCTCACAGGGCCGGCCGGGGAAGCCCCCATCCAAAGGGTGCCCGCTCAGCATGCGGGGGCGACGGATGAGGCAAGGCCAGACTGGATCCTCAGTCACTGCAGCGTGCAGGAGGGGGATTGATGCGTCCTCTCACTGCCCTGCTGCCATCGCCACCAGGGCACCTCCAACGGCTGGGTAGCCCCGTCCCTAATTCAGCACTGCCCAGTCACTCTGTACTCGAGGAATTGGAAGATTTCTGCCCATCTCTCTCCTCAGTGGCCTTGGGTACACCGCACCAGGCTGCTGGGCCAGGAGCAAAACCGCCCAGACTGCTTGCTGCAGTTGAGAGATTAGCACTCGGGGTAGCTCTGAGCATGGCGCACGAGTGGCTTAATTCACTTAGCCTTAATAAAGAGCTTTCATACAGGTGGGCGCAGGCAGACAGGGCGTGTTTGCTCTGAGGAGGGGGACCTGAAACATTCCTCCACCCCCAGTACACAGCAGAGAGGCTGGGCCTGAAACAGATTGGACAGCTGGGAAATTGAGGCACACAGGGAGTTGAGCCTAGGTCCTCAGGTAGCATCCTAACCCCTGGGCCATGCTTCCCATTCACGCTGGCTGCCTGTGTCTGTACAGTAGAGGTGACTCGCAGTCACCATCAAGCTGGGCTGGCTCTGAAGGGTAGAGGGTCTGACCCTGCTCCGTTATGCCCGTGGGAATTGGGAGGAACTCTGCTCATGCAGGTGAACTTCAGGGCCGTGACTCCTGATTTATGCCACTCCGAGTGAGAGCAGATTCAGGCCCAGTGGTGTAAAATGGGGGGTGGGATCAGAGCCACGCTGGCCTTCTTTGATGTCTAATGTCCCACCAGCCTTCTCCAAAGAAGGAGCCGTTAACAATCATTTAATCAACCACCCCCACCCCACCCTTATCAAGCAAGGGCCTGCTGGAGGCTCGTCCCCCGCGCTATACCTCCGTGCTTCAGCACCATGAATGAAACGTTGCTGGACAGCATCTCTCAGCCATAAGCGCTGCCCTGGGTCTGTCAAAAGCTTGTGCTTCATTTCCTTGAAATGCAGCTTGTCATCTCTCCCCGGGCTGGAGGATCCATTGCCCTGAGCATAGGCTCTGCCAGGAAATCACGTCCCTGGGTAGAACTCTCTGGCCTCAGCATGAAGATTCCCTCTTTACTTTGAAGACCGGAGGGGGCAAAAGAGGAGATTTGATCTGTCAGATTTGCTGTTCCCCAGTAAATCGGAGCAACTCTCGTTTGCTAAGCTGTCACCAGTTCGTGTCTGGCGGAGATGACTGTCAGCGGCTGTGAGTTTCGGTGTTTCCATCAGTGCCGCTTTGCAGCGATTACTCCTTCGTGTTCTCGGCTCAGACGGGCCTGGCGGTGAGATCTCGCTCTGCGACAGGGGAGAATGGCTGCTAGAATGGGCCTCATTTCATAGAATCATAGAATCATAGAATATCAGGGTTGGAAGGGACCCCTGAAGGTCATCTAGTCCAACCCCCTGCTCCAAGAAGGACCAATTCCCAGTTAAATCATCCCAGCCAGGGCTTTGTCAAGCCTGACCTTAAAAACCTCTAAGGAAGGAGATTCTACCACCTCCCTAGGTAACGCATTCCAGTGTTTCACCACCCTCTTAGTGAAAAAGTTTTTCCTAATATCCAATCTAAACCTCCCCCACTGCAACTTGAGACCATTACTCCTCGTTCTGTCATCTGCTACCATTGAGAACAGTCTAGAGCCATCCTCTTTGGAACCCCCTTTCAGGTAGTTGAAAGCAGCTATCAAATCCCCCCTCATTCTTCTCTTCTGCAGGCTAAACAATCCCAGCTCCCTCAGCCTCTCCTCATAAGTCATGTGTTCCAGACCCCTAATCATTTTTGTTGCCCTTCGCTGGACTCTCTCCAATTTATCCACATCCTTCTTGTAGTGTGGGGCCCAAAACTGGACACAGTACTCCAGATGAGGCCTCACCAATGTCGAATAGAGGGGAACGATCACGTCCCTCGATCTGCTCACTATGCCCCTACTTATACATCCCAAAATGCCATTGGCCTTCTTGGCAACAAGGGCACATTGCTGACTCATATCCAGCTTCTCGTCCACTGTCACCCCTAGGTCCTTTTCCACAGAACTGCTGCCTAGCCATTCGGTCCCTAGTCTGTAGCGGTGCATTGGATTCTTCCATCCTAAGTGCAGGACCCTGCACTTATCCTTATTGAACCTCATCAGATTTCTTTTGGCCCAATCCTCCAATTTGTCTAGGTCCTTCTGTATCCTATCCCTCCCCTCCAGCGTATCTACCACTCCTCCCAGTTTAGTATCATCCGCAAATTTGCTGAGAGTGCAATCCACACCATCCTCCAGATCATTTATGAAGATATTGAACAAAACCGGCCCCAGGACCGACCCTTGGGGCACTCCACTTGATACCAGCTGCCAACTAGACATGGAGCCATTGATCACTACCCGTTGAGCCCGACAATCTAGCCAGCTTTCTACCCACCTTATAGTGCATTCATCCAGCCCATACTTCCTTAACTTGCTGACAAGAATACTGTGGGAGACCGTGTCAAAAGCTCCCTCCCTGCACCATTTCCCAGTTACACTGGAGTTCTTCTTCCCCGGCCAGCCAGCGTGCCGTGAAGACTCCTACTTCCTCAGGCAGGGAAATGGCCAGGTGAAGGTCTGAAACCCACCGGGGGGGATTTGTCACAGCAAGAAAGCCGCTGCTCCTGCAGCTTAAAACGGAGTTAGCCTCAAACTGCCAGGAGCGTGTTTGATATTGCGGGGAGGTGCTTGGGCAACAGGCATTAATTAGCTGGGTTCTCCTCCCTGCCGGCTGTGCAGATCGCAGCCCCAGTGCATCCAGCCGGCAGCCAGAGACCGACGTCTGCAGGTGGAGAAGGGGAGCTGAGGCAACAGCGGAAGGCAGAGGTCTTGTAGGCAGCGTGGATCTCCGATAGCATATGGTCTGCGCAACTCGTTTTCTTGAACTCAGTGGGGCTGCTTCTGTGGCCTGGAGCCCCTGAGGCTTTTCAGAGCTGGGGTCAAGTCCCTGCCCTGCCCTAGACGCCAGTGGTTTTGGGGCAGGTCGCTCAGGGACAGGTTTTTAACGGTGTTTAGGCACCTGAAATGCAGGTTGGCACCCAGCGAGCTTTTCCAAAGTACTTAAAACACCTCAGTTTCCCATCTGTACAGCAGCCCTGCCGCACAGGGCTGTGTGAGGGTAAATCCATTACAGACCAAGCTAAATGGGCCATATAAGCACCATCGATAGTGTCAAGCCGTCTGGAAGTGACTCACCAGCATGACCACCACGCTCAGGGCAGGCTGTTAAGAACCAGGCACAATCCCCAGATTGGCTGAGTTCTGTACTTAACCTTCACCGCCGAGTTACCAAGTGTAAACTCCTCTGGCGCTTAACATGGAGTCACAGGCAGTCCCCTAGGGTGCCCCAGTCTGTCTCGCCACCCAGGTGAGCCTCCCTTGTGATAGATGGTCCCTTACACCAAGGATCACAGGAATATTCAGGTTATTCCCTGTCCCAGCAGACCAGTCACTTACTCCAGGTCAATTGCACATTCTATCTCACACCAAAGCAAGTGCTTGTAGCCAATCTTATGATATTTATTATCTCATAAATCCTAATGATTTATTAACTAGGAAAAGGAAAGAAGAGTTATTTACAAGGTTAAAACAGGAAAAGACACACACATACGGGAGATGCAGTCTTAAATTTCAAAAGGTAATAGAAGCTTCTATAATAAGCAAGCTCTATATGTCCTTTAGGGCTAACCCAGGCTAAGCACTGGGAATCTTTTGCTTATGCCTAGTAATCTTGGCCCCCCAGAGTCCAAGCAGCATAAAGATCCAGTTCTGCCCTGTTCGCGGCTTTGATATCCTTCCCCCAGTTGGAGCTGCAATGTTTGCCGATGGGAGGCGTTCACTTGCAAGACTTATCTTCCCTGGCGTAGGGAAAGAGTAAACAACAACAGCCTTGTGTCCTCTTTAATGGCCCACTTTAGTCCGTCTGGCATCTGTGGGCCTTCCTTGTCGGGCAGGACATGAGCCCTTCTGTTGAGACCACACATCCCACTCGTTCGCGTCTCTCTCCTGCCTGGTGATTGACCCAGTCCCAGAGCCGTACAATGCAGATTTGCAGCATGGGATGCGGATGTTATACGTGAGATTAACGCCGACGGCCACTCGCGAGCGTTCGATAACACTCTTATCACTCTGGTACCCAGTTAGCAATGCCAGCCCGCAGCTGAGCCGGCCTGAGTCCAGCTCGGTATATGTCAGCGCCCTGGGCCTGGGCTGCCAGCATCACAGAGAGCTATCGGGGCTGTGTTTGTAGGATCCAGGGCTGTATTTGAGGAAGTGTTTGCGGATGATACTAAACTGGGAGGAGTGGTAGATACGCTGGAGGGGAGGGATAGGATACAGAAGGACCTAGACAAATTGGAGGATTGGGCCAAAAGAAATCTGATGAGGTTCAATAAGGATAAGTGCAGGGTCCTGCACTTAGGACGGAAGAACCCAATGCACCGCTACAGACTAGGGACCGAATGGCTAGGCAGCAGTTCTGCGGAAAAGGACCTAGGGGTGACAGTGGATGAGAAGCTGGATATGAGTCAGCAGTCTGCCCTTGTTGCCAAGAAGGCCAATGGCATTTTGGGATGTATAAGTAGGGGCATAGCGAGCAGATCGAGGGACGTGATCGTTCCCCTCTATTCGACATTGGTGAGGCCTCATCTGGAGTACTGTGTCCAGTTTTGGGCCCCACACTACAAGAAGGATATGGATAAATTGGAGAGAGTCCAGCGAAGGGCAACAAAAATGATTAGGGGTCTAGAACACATGAGTTATGAGGAGAGGCTGAGGGAGCTGGGATTGTTTAGCCTGCAGAAGAGAAGAATGAGGGGGGATTTGATAGCTGCTTTCAACTACCTGAAAGGGGGTTCCAAAGAGGATGGCTCTAGACTGTTCTCAATGGTAGCAGATGACAGAACGAGGAGTAATGGTCTCAAGTTGCAGTGGGGGAGGTTTACCCGGAATGCGTTACCTAGGGAGGTGGTAGAATCTCCTTCCTTAGAGGTTTTTAAGGTCAGGCTTGACAAAGCCCTGGCTGGGATGATTTAACTGGGAATTGGTCCTGCTTCGAGCAGGGGGTTGGACTAGACGACCTTCTGGGGTCCCTTCCAACCCTGATATTCTATGATTCTATGAAGTCCCACAGAACCTCTGGGGGGGAAGGGAGTGTTGTTACCGTTTAATGAGGCATTATGGGGTGAAAGGACTTGCTCAAGGTGATAGACTGTTTCAAGCCGGAAGCGGAGCAGGGATTAGAAGCCAGGCCTGTGCTTGGAGCCATTACTTCTGCTGCAGGGCCTGACTACCCCTTTCTCTCCCTGCTCCGAGACCCTGAGTCGACTGTCCTACTGGCTGGGCCCCAGCCCACGCAACCAGGGACTGGACATTTCCAGGCACGAAGTGTCACTGCCATGTCTCCCGCATTGGCTCAGCCCAGCCTGTAGCTCTCAGGGGGATTAATATGGAAATAGACCTTTCAGACTAATTAACAGCCGTGGAAATGAGAGCAGCCATCCAGTCTAGGGAACCTGGGAGCTGCTTGAAATGCCGGCTGTAGCTTTGCGTTACCATTTCCTTTCGGAGCTGCAGCGTTTCAGCCGACCGGGGGACGGGAGGTGGGCGGGTTGGCTGCCGTCTCAATCCAGACCCGGTCTCTGGGGATCGGTAGCCGTATTTCAAACCTGCACCCCCTGAATCCCAACTTCCAGGGAGGTCCCCAGCTCAGGAAAGCGCTGACAGTCAGCGAGACCTATGCAGGTCCTGGTGTGCTGCCCTGAGGCATGCCCCTCGAGCCTGAGGTCAGATGACCAGGAATTGTTCTGAAAGTCCCGGCTTCTAAATTGGATGCTGTCATGGGGTTTGGTTTGTTTGATTCGTTCACAGCAAAAAAAAAAAAAAAAAAAAAAAAAATCTCAACTGGCCATGGGTAAACTGAGGCAGGAAATTAGAAGGTTTCTAACCATCAGAGGGAGGTTCCGGAGCAGCCCCCCAGAGGTGTGGCAGAGTGTGACAGGTGTACTGTTAATTCCATAGGGTTTAAAACTTCCCTGCCTGTCCGGATGCTGTGAAATGCTCTGGGTGGGTACAGCGCCGCTCCCCTGCTGCCAAATGCACCGGGCATTCCCGGGTACAGAGCCCCTGCCCTGCTGCCAAATGCACCGGGCACCCGTGGGTAAAGTGCCCCTGCCCTGCTGCCGGATGCACCGGGCACCCCCGGGTACAGAGCCCCTGCCCTGCTGCCAAATGCACCGGGCATCCCCGGGTACAGAGCCCCTGCCCTGCTGCCAAATGCACCGGGCACCCCCGGGTACAGTGCCCCTGCCCTGCTGCCAAATGCACCGGGCACCCGCAGGTAAAGTGCCCCTGCCCTGCTGCCGGATGCACCGGGCACCCCCGGGTACAGAGCCCCTGCCCTGCTGCCGGATGCACCGGGCATCCCCGTGTACAGTGCCCCTGCCCTGCTGCCGGATGCACAGGGCACCCCCGGGTACAGTGCCCCTGCCCTGCTGCCAAATGCACCGGGCACCCGCAGGTAAAGTGCCCCTGCCCTGCTGCCGGATGCACCGGGCACCCCCGGGTACAGAGCCCCTGCCCTGCTGCCGGATGCACCGGGCATCCCCGTGTACAGTGCCCCTGCCCTGCTGCCGGATGCACAGGGCACCCCCGGGTACAGTGCCCCTGCCCTGCTGCCGGATGCACCAGGCACCCCCCGTGTACAGTGCCCCTGCCCTGCTGCCAAATGACTGGGCACCCCCGGGTACAGTGCCCCTGCCCTGCTGCCGGATGCACCGAGTACCCCCTAGGTACAGGGCCCCACAGCAGATTTCCATAGGTTGAATCCTGGCTGAATCCAGCTGCCCCCCATGATGTGTCTCCGGGTGCATCCCAATGCCGCAGGAGGAAGCCAGTTCCCCCAGTGAGACAAACTCCCAGCAAGCTGCACGTACAGCCAGCCAAACAACAGGAGGGGAGACTTAATTGCAAAGTTCGTTAGTGGCTGAGAAGATCATTAGAGGCCCAATCACACAGCAATGCTGGGAGCTTAGGGTACTAGGTTCCTGCTCCAGTGCATGGTGAGCTGAGGATTCGTGCGGTTTGGGGCTGGTGTGGGGGCTTTCTGTGGGCACCCTGGCCCTCCGCCCTGTGCCACGCAGTGCCGTGTCTCCCCACACAGGAGCGAGCGGGGGCGGGTGGCGTTTGTGCTTCACAGCTGCACCCGGAGAGCAGCCTGGGCAGCGGCCATTCCAAAGGCTTTGAGCGCGGGCTCGCGTGGGAGCTGCGCTCAGCTTGTGTGAGGCTGGGGGTGCCCCGTGCCACCTTCCACGCCCTCCTCCCTCCCCCAGATCAGACCCCACCTGCGGCTCCCTCGTCACAGCATGGGAGCGCCTCGCCCCACTGGTAGAAACTGCCCTCGCCGCACCCCGGGACGGGTGATCTCCATTGTACAGACGAGGCACAGGGGGACGAACTGAAGTGTCCAAAGGTCACACAGAGGGCGAGTGTCTGGGCCAGGAGTTGAACCCCGATCTCCGGGTCCCCGTCCGGTGCTGTGTCCGCTAGGCTCCTTCCTACCCGGAGTCAGAAGATAGTCTCGCTCAGAGAGAAGAGAGGCGATGCCCATGTGTATGCAGGGCTGATGGCCTGTTCGAGCCCTGAGACGTGTGCCCCTGTGACTGAGTGCAGTGCTTTCTTCCCCCTAGGAGCATGTGTATATCTACCTGCTGGACGGAGAAGCCAGGCTGACCTGCGACGACCCTCCCCACGAGCTGCCTCCCGAGGGAAAGATCAGGTAAGCCCCAGCGGTGGTTATGCGCAGCCGCCCTGTCTATGTCCCATAGCCGCACAAAAGAATCCCCTTGCTCGGGCTCAGCTGCACTGCGCCCCTCAGGAACTAGCTATCGACGAGACCAGATTTTCACCCCATTTTGCAGGACTTGCATGTGGGTCTCCTGTGTGCCAGGCTGGCCACCTACCCACCCGGCTATAGAGACTCAGCATTTTCCTGAAGACCAAAATGTCCCAGGCTTGGTCCAAGCCCTGCAGGTGAACTTGGGGGACATGTTTGAGCCAAGTCATTTCAGCTGCTTTTTGTGGGGAAAAAGGAGGGTCAAAGCCCTTGGTTCTGTATTTTTCAGTTGAACGTTCTGGGCTTCTTTTGAGGCACCAGAATTCGGACACTCTCTTAAAAACATCAGCGATTCTTATTAGGCCAGTATAGTCTGGTCTGATTATTTTAGGAGGACTTTAAAAAAATGAATTTGCGGTGTTGGGATTTTCTGATTAAAGTAAGAGGCTGGTGTAACTTTAACGATGATTGAAGGGAGGAACTCCAAACTTGGCTGCTTTTGTAGCCCTTGCTGCAGCAGGAAAAAACCTCCAGTGTGAAAAAAATGAACTCAGGACTGGGGAAGTTCTGACCCTGCGAAGGCAGCATGGTTATACACAGCCTTGTGCTTTTCAGTGCTTTCTAATGGCGAGGGGAATTAACTGATGGAGCAACTTATCTAGGGACATGATGGATTTGTTGTCACTTGACATCTTTAAGTCAAGACTGGGCACCTTGCTGAAAGCGATGCTCTAGCTCAAACAGAAGTTATGGGCTTGATACAAAGTTTACTGGTGAGGTTCTCTGCTCTGTGCTATGCAAGAGATCAGACAACTAGCTGTCATGGTCCTGGCTGTATCTATGTATCCAATGGGACAGGGATTTGTCTCTGTCTTTATGTAACGAGGCTTGTCCCATTGGGCAGTCTGTTGCTGTGTGGCCCCAGGCGAGAGATGCGGGAGTGTGGCAGGAATTTCTAAAGCTCTTTTGAAAATGTTCTGTGTGCCCTGATCACCACCCTCTATTGGGTAGAATCAGCACTGCTCAGCAGTGTGTCATAGGCCCGATACTGTTGCCAGCTACTGAAGGTTCCCCTGTGGCTGAGGGCTGGGTTTCTTTCTGAGCAGGAGGATCTGGATTCTAGCCTTGCTGCTGTTTTGTACCTCCAGTAAGAAATGACGCAAAGTGGAGCAATAAGCATGGAATCCCCGGTGGCCCTGGGTTTGTTACAATATATTCTCACTTCCTCTAGTTATTCGGTTCTCCGGGGTATGAGAATAAATCACTGGCATTTCTTCTTGACTCTCATCCGCTGCAGACCTACTGCAGCCTGGGCTGGCGTTCGTTAGGAAGGAGCCGGCTTGCTGAGTAGACCATTAACCAGAGATCAATGGAGTTGGTACAAAGCTTCGTTCAGTCATTTGAGTTCCTCTCTCTGCAGCATGAAATCACTTGCTAGCCGGTCAAATGGAGCAGCGGCGGGGAAGGGGAGGCAGATTTACAAACACAGCACTTTGCTTTCCCGTTTGCCTGTCGCCGGGAATGGTTTTACATTTGTACGGGAATTTACAGCTAATGGGAGTGAAGGCTGAGGCAGCCCTAGAGGGACAGTGAGGGAGCACTATACAAACTTCCCGCACGGCTCTGCCAGTGCATCTCAGTCCTGATCTTCAGTTCCACCCTCTGCTATTCCAGTCCTGGCCAAACACCTGGGCCCGATTAACAGCTGTTTGCTAATCCACTGCCTCACGCAGGATTCCTGTTCTGTGGGTCCTTTTAAATGTTTTCAAGTGCTGGCAGCCCTTAGTAATTCTGTGGCTCCCAGCACCTGGGTATCTGAACAGCACTCAAACTCTGTGAAGTCAGTCAGTGGCCCTGTTCTCCCCATTTTAACAGATGGGGAAATTGAGGCATGGAGAGGGGAAGTGACTTGCCAAAGGTCACACAGGGAGTCAGTGGCAGAGCTGGGAATAGAACCCAGTAAGGGGAGAAGAGTTGGCCTTATGTATACGAATATCACTTCACCCATCACTGAAATGCAACCGCCTCTGGGGTGCAGTGTGGCAGCTGACTCACCTGTAAGGGGAAGACCGTCCTTTGTAGGGAAGAATTGTTTTTTTCCATTCGTTCATTAGCCCTGCTAAAGATCTCTGCCTCACAGACATTTTTGAAAAACATTCTAGTACCTGGGTGCACCAGTGATGGGCATCCTAAAACCGCCGTGGACAGATGGCTGGATAGGAGTTTCGTTCTGCGCAGGATGAAAGGAGGTGGCATCCTTCATTTTTTATTTATTTGTGTGTAAGGACAATAGCATGAAAACAGGATTATTGTTATTTAGGAATCTTAATCCTCTGCTTTTGTGACATCATTGTCTCCATGGCAACGAATTGTGATGTCAAAACAGAGGATTATGACCTCACTGGGGGAGAGGGAACTGAAAAGCCCAAGGAATCCTGGTTTTGTGCAACTCCCCCTGCAGTGGAAAAGCAGGCTAGGGAGAGAAGCAGTTAATTCTGCTCTGAGAGCAGCAGGGCTATCTCTGAACACAGCCCGCTTTTCCCATGTGCATCCAGAATTCTCCTGGCAGCGTGTCAGGGAAGCCTGCCACTGCTCTGCTCTGTGAGGCCTTCAGACCCCAGGGCTGACAACACCACACCTTTCGCTGGCTCTAAAATGTACATCCTCCTGCCCCAAAAGCACAAGCTCCTTCCTCATGCACTAGAGGAGAATCTCCATCAGCTGCCTGCAGTAGAAGATCTATGACACACAGCTGGGCAGTTCCCATTCTATCCAGCAGAGGGCAATGGTGAGCTAGATACACTAGCCCATTCATTACAATACTTGTGTAAACCCAACTTTCTCCCCCTCCCCGTGCTTCTCGGCTCCCTGACTCCACTGCTAACTAGTTTTGCTCTTTTCTGCTCTGGGAAAGGAGAGGCTCTGTTAGGCAATAAGCTGAGAGAGAAGGAGGCAGAAATTAAATTGTTCCATTCAGTGACTCAGCGCTCCACCCCTACTTAATTTCTTAGCTGCCGTATATCTCAGTCTGGCACCAGCTCCATGAAACGCTGTCACCATATTAATAAAGCCAGAGGGTTTTATAGCTCTCAGAGTCGCTGGGTTTTAAGCTTGGTTTTCTGGTGCGTTCCGGGATGGCTCTAGGGGTGCAGTGATAAATACATTGAGATTGTAAGGCGCTCCGCTGCTAAAGGAATGCGGGCTGCATAAACTCAGCATAAGAGAATGGTAACTGGAGAAAAGTACCTCAGGGATGGCAGTTTAATGATAAAGAGAGAAACTATTGCAAGCTCTAACCGCTGCTGCAGAATGTCGGTGTTTCCAAAGTAGGAAGCCTTGTTCCTATGCGACGCAGAAGTAGCTGTGGAACTCTCTGTGGTAGGAAATTACTGAGGCAAATCATTAGAATAGCAGCGGATAAGAGAAGAGTCGGAAAGGCTTTCAGTTCTTAGGCCTGAGCTGCATGCAGATTTTGTACCGGTCTAACTATGGCAGCCAGGGAGGTGGTTTTTTTACCGATACCCTTAAACTGCAGGATGCAGTTACCTGGTACACCCTGTGCTCTCATCCCTTTGCCCGCACCCGTATAATGGGGAGCAAGGGAAGGCGATGTGTTTTGTGCACACATGGTCGGGAGTTCTGTTTGCTGAGACTTCCTCTGGGTGCAGCTCCCTGCCTCCGGCTCGGATCCTTGCCTGCCCCACAGCCGCCTCATTCATCCAGGTCGCCCTTCCCCAGCAGGGCCCCTCCATAGCCCCGCACACTGCAAGCTCCCTCTCGCTACGAATCCCTCACCGTGGAGAGACTCTGATCCTGTTCTAACCAGGGACTGGCCCGGCAGCCAGCGGGTGTCAGCCTGGCCCTGCTTGACAAACAGGGCCACTACGGATGTTTCTGAGCTGCGGGAAGAGACGAACACGCAGAGGGAGGAGACTGGCAGGGGCTGGCATGGCGCTGGCTCTCCCAAATGCCAATCCGGGAGACTTTTCGTGCCGAACCAACAGCCCCGGAGACTTCTATGGAACAGGTGTCGCAGGAGCAGCAGCAGGCCAAGCGATCCCCGTTGAAGAGCTACAGCCCAGCCCTGGCATGAGGGGAGGAGACCGAACCCAGGCCCCAGTCTACCCTGGGCCTCTCTGCTTAGGAGCATAAACTCAGCCCCAGCTGTGGGCAGATCAATCGGCCCTTTTAGGGCACTGACGCGCGATCAGCATTTTGCTCCTTGCTGGGGACGGGTGCCAGTCAGTGCAGGAGATGGGACACCTCGGATGGAGATAGATCATCGGCCCATCTTGCTCATTGCTCCATGCACAGGAGTGTGCCTGGGACCAATGTCCACGGTGAGCGCTGGATAATGAAAGGGGGGGAGCTTCTGTCTAGTTTGCCTCCGCTGGGGTTGCTAGGGCGGGTTCCACCATTTCACACGCACAGCCGGTGCTGCGGCCGTACTTCTGAGCCCTGCTCCGCCCTGCCAGGTTATGGGGGAGCTGTGCCCATGGCCCAGCACGCTGCCCAGTCCCATCTCATTGTTTCCGGGGCTCCCCCACCCCGTCTGTGTGTGTCCATCTGCTGTCTCTCAGCTTCCGCTCAGCTGTTTGGGGCAGGGACCAATCCATCAGGTGTTTGTATAGCACCCACTGCAATGGGCCCCTGATCCAGGATCTGGGCCCCTGGGTGCTACTCCAATGCAGATAATGATTAGGAATCTCCATGCACTCAGAGCCTGGCGTTCCCGAGGCGCTGAGCAGCGGCAACTCCAGCTGCAGCCAACCGCAGCTTTGCAAATCAGGCTCCCAGCCTCATCCTAACAATCCCTAGCTCTTACCTATCGCTTTTCATCTGCTGCTCTCAGGGCGCTCTACAAAGGAGGTGAGTGGCACGACCTCCATTTCACACATGAGGAAACTGAGACACGGAGCATTCAAACAGCAAGGCACTGATCGAGCCAGGGTCTTGGCCTTCCGGAAACTAACAGACTCTCCCAGCTGACCTGGCTTGTCCCAGGTTCCTGGGCAAGGCAGGGAACTCTGCCTTAGTCGTTCTAAAGTCCTGGTCTGGAATATGGAAGGGATCATTCCAGGGTTTTCACTTCCATCACCAGGTCTCGATGGCGCCAGCTATTGTGGGACAGCAAATAAAAGCATGAGGCAGGGAGTCGAGAGACTCCGTCGCTATCACTGCCTCATTCTGTGACCTTGGGCAAGTTCCTCCGCTGATCCGTGCCTCAGTTTCCCTACCTGTAAAATGGGGGTGGTGACACCGACCTGCCTTCGTAACGTGCTGCAGGATCTAGGCATGGGAAGCGCTGGATGTAATTGTTAGTCTCCTATGCAGGCTGAATTTCCTCTGTATTTAAAAACATAATGGATTGCTGAACTGATTAAATTGGAGATCCGGAGCAGCGACCTGGCTGCTGATCCTTGTGGCTAATGGCCCGTCTGCTGCGTCATTGGGAGCCGGTCACCTGGATGTTCCCACTCTGGGAGCGCCACAAGCAGCCAGCCCTGGTTTAATTAAACTTTTTAAAGACAGCCTTGTAAAAATACTGCGGTGGCCTGGAGAAACGGATCCTGGGTTTGTTTGGAAGCGAAATACTCTGACGGGTTTCAGGATAAATTATTCAGGTCCGGGTGGGGGTGGGAAGCTCCACACATGCAGAGTCTTCTTCAGTCAGCGGTAGCAGAGGAATAGATCTGTTCCTGGCCAGGATAGATTCACACAGGCGGAAGCTGTTCGCTCCCAATGCCTTGCTCCTCACAATCAATGGCTGCAGCAAAGTAGGATTCACAAAGCTGTGTGATCAGCATTATGGAGCCCCCGCACCGCTCTCATCACCGGGAATTGAACCCAGGATTTCTGGAGTTTGAGCCTTTGCAGGCAGCTAGAGGACAAACCTCCAGTGGGGAGCAGTCGCAGACTCGTATCCTCTGCAGATCAGGTGCGGATGGAGACTCTGGGAGGCACAACTGACGGCTGTGTGACAGCAGCATGGGCTGGTGCCATCCCCCCAGAACTAGAATGAGATTGACAGGTAGGAAGGAACTGAGAAAAGGGCCACGAACGGCTTAGCAGGCTGATTTATGGGATATTATGAACTATCACGTAAACGTAGGGCGGATTCCTTGGCTGGTGGGAGATCCTGGCCTCGTTTGCTCTGAAGTCCTGGTGTGGAATAGGAAGGGGTCGCTCAAGGTCAGCGTTTTTCAACTTTTTTTCATTTGCGGACACCTGAAAAATGTGCCTTTGGAAATCTTTGCCCTAGTCTGCAGATCCCCAGTGGTTGTAAACCACTGCTGTAGGTTGTTAGCTGCCATCAGGGGTTGTGTGTATCATTGGGCAGGGCAGAAGAGCAGATAAGGCATGAGACAGGGGTCAGTTGAGCCCAGTTCTGCCACTGCCCTGCTGTTTGGCCTTGGGTGACTCCATCACCTCTCAGTGTGTGTATCTCAGGGGATGAGTCTGCAGATATTTGACCCCGAGCAGGGAAAGGAATGATTTAGCATGGCAGCCAGCATATGGGATGAAATGGGGAGATAACATCAGGGCTGATTACTAGTGTAACCCTTCTGCCCGTCAGAGTTGGCAGCAACAAGGGCCGGGTTCAGTATCTAGGGGTTCCATTCCAATAACACCATGCAAAATCGGCTCGAGCCCCCACCCAGTGACCTGGGACAAATATATACCACCCCCGCTGGGCGCCTCCAAGAGGCAATACTTCCCCTCTCGCAAGCACAGAGTCTGAGTGTAGCAAAAGTCTTTTAATAACAGAGAGAAACAATGTGGCATTATGTTGGGGAAACACCACCAACAGGATTCATAACACAACCCATGAGCAAAAAACCCACCCCAAGCAAATTGGAACATGTCCTTTCCCTTTGGTTTTTGAGTCCAGCAACCCAAAATCACCCAAAGTCCCAAAAGTCCAACACCCCAAAAGTCTCTGTCCCTGGTCAGTGCAGCCCGAGTTCGAAAGTTTATCTGCGGAGTTTTACCTCCCAACCTGGGTGGAGATTGGGGGGCTTAAGGGGCACCTTATGTGGTCCAAAGCCAATTGCCCCACCTCTCCATGGGGCTCCGCTCTGCTCCACCAGCCGTCCCATGAATCACACCGCTCTGCCAGCCGCCCCCATGAGCTGCTCTAGGCATCCCACAAACTGCTCCGCTCCACCAGCCGCTCTCCTCTGCCAGCCGTCCTGCAAACTGCTCTGCTCCAAGAGCCGCTCTGCTCTGCCGGCCGTCCCGCAAACTGCTCCGCAATATATCTGCAGGCTCCCCCACTCCTTAACACAACACTCAGTGATTTCAGCTCTTAGTAAGTTTAACTCTTTTGGGATTTCAGCCTGTAGTAAGGGAGCCTCAGTCCTGGTGCACCATTGGCCCAAAGTGAATTCAGCTCATCAGCCTGTAACTAGACTCCCAATGGAACCAAAATTAGCTCTGATATTCCACAGTGGAGAGAGGAGGACGTACAATCAGCATGTAAGACCCTCACCATGGGGCCCATACCACTAGGTATTAATACCTATCCCCAGCGTCTCTCCATTTGCTGGGTTTTGGAACCCGTGACCCTTGCCTAGCGAGTGCTGCTTAGTTGATGGTGAGTCCCTCCATCATAACAAAAGGCCAAGTCCGCTCTCTGCCACACGAGGCTGCCTCTCCTGCCACAGTCTCCACCCTTTTCTTCCAGGTTAGGGGTGAACCAGCCTATGCACCGATATCAGCTCCAGTTTGACATTGGGCTGGCCCTCACCCCGGGGTGCCTCCTATCCCAAGTTTGTCACCCATGCAAAGCACAAAACAAATCAACGCCGGCTTGATAACATATCCAGAACACGAAAAGGAGGACTTGTGGCACCTTAGACACTAACAAATTTATTTGAGCATCAGCTTTCGTGAGCTACAGCTCACTTCATCGGATGCATTCAGTGGAAAATACAGTGGGGAGATTTATATACACAGAGAACTTGAAACAATGGGTGTTACCATACACACTGTAACCAGAGTGATCACTTAAGGTGAGCTATTACCAGCAGGAGAGAAAAGAAAACCTTTTGTAGTGATAATCAAGGTGGGCCATTTCCAGCAGTTGACGAGAAGGTCTGAGGAACACTGGGGGATGGGGGGGAGGCAATAAACATGGGGAAATAGTTTTACTTTGTGTAATGACCCATCCACTCTCAGTCTTTATTCAAGCCTAAGTTAATTGTATCCAGTTTGCAAATTAATTCCAATTCAGCAGTCTCTCGTTGGAGTCTGTTTTCGAAGTTTTTTTGTTGAAGAATTGCCACTTTTAGGTCTGTAATCGAGTGACCAGAGAGATTGAAGTGTTCTCCAACTGGTTTTTGAATGTTATAATTCCTGATGTCTGATTTATGTCCATTTATCCTTTTACGCAGAGACTGTCCAGTTTGACCAATGTACATGGCAGAGGGGCATTGCTGGCACATGATGGCATATATCACATTGGTGGATGTGCAGGTGAACGAGCCTCTGATAGTGTGGCTGATGTGATTAGGCCCTAGGATGGTGTCCCCTGAATAGATATGTGGACACAGTTGGCAATGGGCTTTGTTGCAAGGCTAGGTTCCTGGGTTAGTGGTTCTGTTGTGTGGTGTGTGGTTGCTGGTGAGTATTTCCTTCAGGCTGGGGGGCTGTCTGTAAGCAAGCACTGGCCTGTCTCCCAAGATCTGTGAGAGTGATGGGTCGTCCTTCAGGATAGTTGTAGATCCTTGATGATGCGTTGGAGAGGTTTTAGTTGGGGGCTGAAGGCGATGGCTAGTGGCGTTCTATTATTTTCTTTGTTAGGCCTGTCCTGTAGTAGGTGACTTCTGGGTACTCTTCTGGCTCTGTCAATTTGTTTCTTCACTTCCGCAGGTGGGTATTGTAGTTGTAAGAATGCTTGATAGAGATCCTGTAGGTGTTTGTCTCTGTCTGAGGGGTTGGAGCAAATGCAGTTGTATCATAGAGCTTGGCTGTAGACAATGGATTGTGTGGTGTGGGCTGGATGAAAGCTGGAGGCATGTAGGTAGGAATAGCGGTCAGTAGCGGAGGAAGTGAAGGAATCGGGGGCTAGTGCTTAAAGCAAAGGACTGATATTTTATTCCCTGCTCTGTTGCTGAATCACTCTGTGGCTTGAGGCAAGTCACTTTGCCACTCTGTTCCTCAGTTTACCCATTTGTAACATGAGGATCATACCTCTGTGCTTCAGAAGAGCGATGGCAAAAATAATATTTGTAACCTGCTTTGCTGTTCCTGCTCGCACGGTGCTGCAGAAATTGCGGATTTCAGCAGAGCCCCTCCGGATTTACACCAGGCTCGCTGAGGTCAGAATCTGGCCCAGTGTGGCCGAGAAAGACGTACCCGTGCCACTGCACGTTAGCCTAGATCCTGTATTTCTGTGGCCCAGCAGCTCCACAGACTTCAGTGGGGCTACTCCGGATTTACACCAGCGTCGCTAAGAAAAGGGCCCACCCTTTTCAACGGATGTAACCGTTCGCTGTCACGTCAGATGATGGACTGAGCTCCCGCATTTTCACTCCCTCTGCGTCCCATCAGGGGCCCGCGTGGCTCTGCAAAGGGCTTGCACCTCAGCGATTTCCCACAAAATAGGTCTCTCTCTCTCTCTCTGCCTTAGAGAGGTTTACTGCCTTTAGCAGCAGCTTGTGGCTGCAGGGCCAGAGAGTAACAACCACTGAACTCCTCTGGACAAACGCTAGGCTGAACCCTGGTGAAGGGAGGCTGGATTAACCCTTTCCTAGTGCCAGGCAGTGCACGTTCCTAGTGGATGCTCCCAGGGCCAGATCCTGCTCTCTGCTGCCCTGGTGTAAGTCAGGAGGTAACTACGTGGAAGTGAACAGTTACATGCGGGCACAGCCACTGTAAATCCAGCTCCAGCCCGGTACCTGTCTGGCCATAGCATCGGAGCAGCTCAGTCTTTTAGAGTCTGTACCCGCACAACACCCCTCCCCCATGAGACAGGGCTGTTAGCCCCATTGCAGGGATGGGAAACTGAGGCACAGAGAAGTTAAGTGACTTGCCTGCAGTCACGCAGGAAGTCTGTGGCAGAGCAAGGGAATGGAAACAGGGCCTCCTGCTTCCTAAGCTTTTGCTGTAACCACTGGACCACGCTCCCGAGCCCCTGGGCTGTCTTTGTCATGAGAGAAGATGACTGCAGGCCTGGTGTAAACTAGTGCAGCTCCACTGACTTGTTGCGTCCTCTTGCCCTGGGGTGCATCTGGCCCTGAGTTGCTCCCGTCTGGCTGCTCAGTGCTTATTCGGGAGGCTCCAGGGCTCTCTGAAAGGGGAAATCAGCTGAGCACCAGTTTTATTCCATGTGTTGCCAGATCAGTCGGCCCCGGGTCCCTTTAAAGCCCTGTGGAAAGCGGGGGGCTGTGAGGCAAAGGAGGCACCATCACTGCTGATCAGATCAGGGCATTCAACGGGGCTGCGCTCTGCTTGGCTTGTCTCGAGCCTGCTGTTGGTCATTCAGTTAGGGCGGGGATTAACCAGGCATGCTGCTCAGGCTAGAAAGCAGCTGATGGCATGCGGAGGGGCGGCTGGCTCATTGCACTGCCCTGAAACCTCCGCTCCACTGGGCATGTGGGCAGGGCTCTGACCCAGATTTGGCCTAACCTGTGCAAGGGCATGATGTCCAGGAATGGCCAGGAGGCTGCGTACTGTGTGCTTTGTAAGGCAGGACACCGGGCGGCCCTGAACGAGATCGGAGCCCCATTGTGCTAGGCACTGCATGTACACCCAGTGAGAGAGTTCACAGCCTCGCTGGATGAGACGGACAGAAGAAGCCTTCTCAGCCCTGTTCTGCAGCTGGGGGAGATGAGTCCCAGCGAGCGGCTGGTTATTCACACCCATCAGTGCTACCCCCACGCGATCCGCCGTGCAGCCAAACTCAGCACGCTTTCCTCTTCCTTAGTCATAGATCCATCCCTAATTGCCATGTTTGTTCTGCTCTGAATTACCTCCGATCTGTTGACATCCCACTGGTAACAGGGTGCGTCCAGAGCTGGCCACGCTATTCCAGGCGCGGTCTTACTGGGACCATCAGTAGGGTGACCAGACAGCAAATGTGAAAAATTGGGACAGGGGGTAATTGGAGCCTATATATGAAAAAGACCCAAAAATCAGGACTGTCCCTATAAAATCGGGACATCTGGTCACCCTAACCATCAGGTGCGCAGTCCCTGCTCTCTGACGTGGGACCTGGCACTGCTCCTTGTTTGAATTGGGCAGGGCTGCAGGAGATTGCCGGGCAGTGCCCCGGATTCATTGCCACAGCTGCGGTAAAAGCCCGTAGGTAAACAGTTGTAAAAGGGAAGGTGCCGTAAACGGTACATAGACACGCACCCCAGGTGTATCTCTTGTGTATACCGAGCCATAAAACACTCTTCAGCACAAGCAGGATCCTGCTGCACAAACAGCCATAAAGGGGATAAGTGGCCACGCACCAGATGGCGGGTCTCCAGTAAACCTCTCGCTCTTGTGCCCCGTTGTTGGGAACACGTGTGCCTGTCTCACGGCTGACCCCTTCTGGCTGGACCCTGGACGAGACAAGAAGCAGAGGCCTCCATCTGGAAGATGGGCTCAAGGACCATGTCCCGCCTCACCCACCGTACGGAATACCCCCCGTCACACCCACCCCAAGCAGTGGCCCCTACCCTACACCCAGCACAGAGCGTCCCACAGCAGGACTGAGGAAAGCTGCAGTGAGGACCTCTGGGTCGGCCCGTGAGCTGCAGGCGGGTCAGGCCAGGGACCTCGCAGCCTGTACGCAACAGCAAAGGAATCTTCTCTCTGGCCCAGACGGCACAAAATCAGAGTGAGCAAACAACAAAGTCACGCCTGCTGGCTTAATGACAGCAGATGAGAGCCAGGGGGCAGAGACAGGCTGGGTGGGCGTGAAACCGCTGCCTTGTCTCCGCTACATAGGGTTACCAGTACAGCTGTGCTCCTAGCAGAGACGGGGCTCGTACTGGAAGACGGGTGCTTTTGCAGTTTAGTTATACCGGTTTCCCAAATGACAGAAGTTACGCTGGGGAAAGCTACTCGGAATCTCTTCTGTCTTTTTATTTGCTGGTGTATCTGCGTCTATGCTAGGGCACAGCTATGCTGCTAGGGGATACGTGTTTCACTCTCCCATGCCAGCAAAACCTGTAAGTGTAGACGAGGGCTGAGCCTGTGAGCTGGCGATGGGCCAAGAGAGGCAGGCAGGCTGTTTACTCAGGGGCCCAGGGGTGGATTGAAAGGGACCCACCGGCGTTCTTACCCAGAGGCATCCACACCCCCAGCCTGGTGGGTCATCTCTTCCATCTTCTTGCCTTAGCTTCCTAGGGCTGCGGGAAAACCGCCCTGCCCCACGGCGTCCTCCCGTGGTACGGCAGATCTCGCTGTGCTTTGCCCTCAGGGAGAGAGTATGAGCCAAGCTCGCTGGGATCCGGCAGAATGATGTGGCTGACTTGAGACCATCCCAGTCTATTCCCACCTGCTGCCCCTCTGAACCAGGTCCCTCTGGGGCAGGCCGGTGCCAACCCCCAGCCAGGAGCCCATCGCAGGCGGCCATGCTAGCAGGAGGCCGGGCTGGCTTGGAAAAGGGCCTTGCTGACAGTTTAACTGTGCGAAGCGGAACAGCGTAGAAAACCGGGTTAGTGACTCCAGATCGCCCCGGCGTCATTCGGGTCTGTCTCCCCTGCTGAGTTAATCGAGTTATCTCCGCTCCAGGGACTCCCCTCCACTTCGCCCAGCTGGAGTGAGAGCAGAGGGCCCTGAAGCGGCTGCATCCACGTTGACACTGTGCTCGCTGGTCTGTGGCCCTGAGAGTGCCAGGGGCCCATCGCCTGCCTCTTAGTGCTGCCTGGGCGGAGCCGCTCTCGGGATGCTTTGCCAGGGGATTATGGGAGAACCAGCCCTGAGAAATCCAGGGACCGGTGCCCACCTTGTAGCGCAGACCAGAGGGGAGAGCTTTGCCCCGGCTTGGGACAGCGTTGCGTTTACAAGTCTGCGAGGATTTAAAAGGGGAGCCGGAGCCTGACTTCGGAAGGGAGAGGGTGTGCAAAGGCCGTTCAAAGCGGGAAGTCGGTTATTAAGGTCACGGTAACGTCTGAGCACGAATTGGAGAGGAAGGCGGGGCTTGTGGGCGAGGCACTGAGCTAGGCTTGGGAGAGCTGTACCCAGGGCCAGACTTCCCAAGGGCTTTAGGCATCAAAGGTGCAGGTTGGGGCCAGGCAGGATTTTCACAATCCGAAGCTGCAGGTAGGCCGCTAAGTGCCATTGAAATCGGTGAGCTCGGCACCCAGCTCTGCCTATCTGTAGCTTCAGGGGCCTAAAGACCTTTGGAATCCAGTCTGCCATGGCCTCCCTGTGCCATCTTGGGCCAGTCCCTTGGTCGAGCTGTGCCTCAGTTTCCCATCTGGGCCTCTTTCCTTTGCCACTCATGTCTGGCCACACGGTAAGGCCCAGGTCCTCAGAGGTGCTTCGGCATTGCTCTGCTTAGCATTGCACTGCCTAACCCTGGGTGGGTGGCTGCCCGGTGGAACCCGCGCCAGGTGCCCAGATAATCCAGACCCTGGGGTGAAGCACCTAAGCCAGAGCAGCCATCCAGGTCAGTCATGCCTTAGCGGCCAAACCTTTCTCTCTTGCCCTGGCTTCTGCTCCATCCCTCTGCCACGCTCCCCCTGGGTCTCCCTGCCCACCCCCCTGCCCCACTGTCTTTTGTGTGCTGTCCCCGGCTCCTCTGGTGTGGCAGGTATCAGCTGTTAAGCCGGCTCAGGGCCTGCTGTGGGGCTGGGCCTCACGGGTGAAACAGGCATCCGCCAGCCTCGTTTGAGGGTCCCCACCCACTGGGGATGCCAGGTTTCGAGCAGGCGTCAGTTGTGGGGCACATCGGGGCTTAGCTGGCTTGTGAATGCCAACTTTTGTTGTTTAGAGGTGTTAAAAAAAACACACACGCCCCCGAAAGACAAGTTTTGTCAATGACAAGCGCTGGTGTGAACAGCGCTTTATCTGCAGGAGAGCTCTCCTGCGGACAACGCTAATACGGCTTGTTGGGGGTGGAAGTATTTCATTACAGCCGTGTCGCTAAAAGCTGCATAGTGTAGACATAGACTCTGGAACACAGATATCACCGGAAGGATCAATGCAGGCAGCAACTCACAAGCATTTAATAGTCTAAACACCAGACCCTTTCTTACAATTCTCATACCTATTTCATCACTATCACCCCACAAATGAGCCAGACGGATTCCCGCTCTGTTTGTGTCCAGCTGAGACAAGGGGATCTTGGCATGAGCTGGCACCCAGCCTGCCAGCATCACAGGTGTATTAACAAGAGTGTCGTATGCAAGGCACGGGAGGTCATTGTCCCACTTTACTCGGCGCTTGTGAGGCCTCAGCGGGAGAACTGTCTCCAGTTTGGGAAACAGATTTCAGAGTAATAGCCGTGTTAGTCTGTAGTCGCAAAAAGAAAAGGAGTACTTGTGGCCCCTTAGAGACTAACCAATTTATTTGAGCATAAGCTTTCGTGAGCATAAGCTCACGAAAGCTTATGCTCAAATAAATTGGTTAGTCTCTAAGGGGCCACAAGTACTCCTTTTCAGTTTGGGAAAGACGCGGACAAATTGCAGAGAGTCCAGAGAAGAGCAACGAAAATGATCAAAGGTTTAGAAAACCTGAGCTGGGAGGGAAGGTTAAAAACCTGGGCAAGTTTAGTCTTGAGAAAAGAAGACCGAGGGGGGACCCGATATTAGTCTTCAGATTCGTTAAAGGCTGTTATAAAGAGGGCAGTGATTGATTGTTCTCTATGTCCACTGAAGATAGGACGAGAAGCAATGGGCTTAATCTGCAGCCAGGGAGATTTAGGTCAGATATTAAGAAAATCTATCTAACTCTCAGGGCAGTGAAGCTCTAGAACAGGCTTCCAAAGGAGGTTGTAGAAACCCCCTCACTGGAGGTTTTAAGCCCAGGCTGGACAAACCCCTGTCAGGGCCGGTCTAGGTTCACTTGGCCCTGCCTCAGCGTAGGGGGCTGCACTTGACGACCTCTCGAGGTCTCTTCCAGCTCGACACTTCTCTGATCCTGTGTTTGCACCACACCTAGCACAATGGGGCCCCGACTCCTGGCTCATGGCTCATTTAACAAAATAATTTCTCATATTACCACAGTCCTACTATCCTCATGGAAACTGGTGTCCCCTGTCCCCTCTCTTCCCCTCTCTTCATTTCCTTTTCTTCACGCAGGGATCAGAAGTGGATTCCCACAAAGAAAAACCCAAAGCCCAGATAATGACAAAGTCCAACCTAAAAAAAACAGATTTAATTTGTTCTCTCGACTTGAGGGGAGCGGGGACAAAGCGACTCCACGTCGGAAGGCCCATGGAGTGACCGTGCCTTGTTAATATTCACATGAGCCGCACGTGTGGGCCGCGGGAATGTGTCCGTAGACTGGAGCGTGCGGCTATACGGATATAAAAGGAAAGACAAAGGAAATAGTGATGGTTTGGGTAAATATCAGAGACCGTTTCTATTGATCCGCTTGATTCATTTGCCAGTTGGCTCCGTCTGGGCCTCTTTCATCTCCTTTATATCCTCAATGAGCCGCCGTTAATTGCATAAACAAACCAGATCAGACGGAACCAGAGACAAATTGAAACTTGACATGAAAAGGAATGAATCCCACCCGCGTGTCTTAGCGGTTTGTGTCTCTCCCATCCTGCCCCCGCCAAGCGCCCTCGGGGCTCTTCCAAATGAAAAACAAAGCCGCAGCACGTGGCGTCTGGAGGGGCAGCCTGTCTTTAATCTCCCTTTGCAAATCCCGCTGTCTGGCGCTGCTGGCTGGACGGAGCAGGGTAGGGGGAGTTTATTGGGTCGGTTGCGGCTACAAACTTGAGGCAGGATGTCCCATATACCTCGCAACCCGTGGGCCGCAGTGCTGCAGATGAACCCTAATCCAGCCCCTGGCTCTTTACCGGTGGGTTTAGTGCCAGATTGAGAGCTCAGGATGCGAAAGGACAGACCAGGGATGGGACGTGCAGCCTCAGTGCAGGCTAACCCTGCTGGCCCGCTGCAAGGGCCCTGGAGCGCTGTGCTTCTTGATGGTTGGTTCAGAGCGGGGCCACTCCGCTGAGATTTCCATGAATGGGACCAGTTCCAATGTGGATGTGACACTCTGGCACACTGGGCGTGATGTTCCCTGGTCCGCAGGGGGTAAGCACCTACTACTGCTACCAGCTGATGGACAGGTCCATGCAGAGACGAAGGACGATCCGGAGGTTAGGACACTAGCTAGACTGAAACTTTGGAGACTTGAACCCAAGTCCTTGCTGTGCCACAGACTCCCTGTGTGACCCTGGGCAAGTTGCTTAGACACTTCGTGCCTCGGTTTCCCATCTATACAATGGGGATAACAGCACTGTCCTGCCTCAAAGGGGGGTGTTAGGATACATACATTAAAGATTGTGGCGTGCTCCCCTACTGGTAAATGGAGGGCGGCTGAGTAGCTAAGCTAAAGATAGATGAATTTAGTGACTGAGCGCTAATGTAATTCCATTCACTAAGGGCGCCAGATGCTTTTAATACTAAAAGTCCTGGGTTCAAAGCCAGGTAGGGAATGGTGAGGTGAGTATCTGCCTGTTAGGAACAGAGCTGAGACCTCCCACAGCTTGTGTCAGCTGAGCCACCAGACCCAGGACCATTTTCGAAGAGCAAAAGAAGAAGCTGGATGTAGTTTTTCATAGTGAGAGCATCAATGGCTCCCCCTGGTTGTTGAGTCATTACCTTTCCATGGGCCATGTGCATCCCGGCCCAGCATGGGCACCTGGGCTAGCAGCCCTCCGCAGGGCCAGGAGGGCATGAGGTCAGGATCCAGGCCTGGTCAGCTAATGAGCGGGGGGTAGGGCGGGGGGGTGGACAAGTATAAACGAGTGCAGGCAGGGTGGATCCAGGCGTGGGTTGTGGGTTGGTGGGGGGGCACTCCTGTATGGTTAATTTCCACAGTGCTAACCACCACGGCAGCTGGGCACGGGTAGCCCCAAGATTAACTTCCCAGTGTGCCCCCTGAAGCCTACAGGCACCCCAACATTGGGCCTCAGCTTCTACGTAGCTCCAGGTTTGCAAATCCCTGACTCATCTGGTCTCGTGGCACTAGCTAGGAGACGGAGGGTCTGTTCCCAGCTCTGCCACTGCCTGCCTGGCCTTGGGCAAGTCCCTTCATCCTGGTGCGGCTCATTTCCCCACTTGTAGCCTGGGGGCTAATAATGACCTATCTCACATGGTGATTGCAACCGTCCATACGTGAATGGTTCTGCAGCCCACAAAATGGCACTTGGAAACTAAGAAGGCCTCAGATCTGAATACAAGGGAATATTTCTTTGTATTTATTATTATTTATTTGTGATACTGTAGCAACCAGGAGTTCCAGCCATAGATCAGGATGCCATTGTGCTCAGCACTGTACAAACACCGAACAAAAATACAGCCTCTGCCCCAAAGAGCTTACCGGCTATTTTTGTTAACCGATGGAACTCCCTCCTGCAGGATATTTATTCACTAGCTTAGGAAGACATAACAACATGAGTAACACAATAACAGATCAGATGAACTATTTGTCTCTTCTGGAATGGTGATTCCTGTTCTCCCAATATTGCATTGTTGTGCATCCCCATAGGCAGTATCTTTGAGTTGGGAGTATGACCACATCCACAGGGTAAGAAGTAAAGTTTATTTCAGGGTTTGTTGGGCCCGCCACTGGGGAGCTGTATCCTAGCAGAGTGAGTGCAGGGCTGGGACTCAGGAACCCTAGATTCTCTTCCTGTCTCCAACAGTGACCTACGAGTGACCTTGGGCAGGTTACTTAATCTCTCTGTGCCTCAGTTTCCTGGCCTGTGAAATGGGGATAACAGCAACACCTTTGCAGAGTGCTCTGTGGATGACAAGGGGCCAGACAGGTGCCAACATTATTGCTTGGAATCCCCTTGCCACCGGCTTCCTGAGGGACAGCCCCGTTCGAGAAGCTTTCGGCATAGCATCGCAGCCCTCGCGGCACAGCTGACGTGAACCCTCCCTCCTTCAAATGCTCCCGGCATGTCTCATCGGGCTCTCAGAGCAGCAAAACGGGGCACGGTAATGAGAAGCAGCCAGGCGAGGATGAGAAGTGGTAACAGGAGAAGAGCCGCAGCCTGGGAGATGTACGCAAGATTGTCCTGTTTTGCCCACAGCTGTGCCCCTCGGACAATCACTTGCCCCAGTGCAGAATGCTTGTGCAGACATTTTGCCCTGTCACAGCGGGCTGCCCGAGGGGCATGGGCCCAGGAAATGGATCCCCAGGCGGCTAGCGGAAGAAGGCGGGAGGATTGAAGCCAAAGAGGAGAGCTCTCATTGGAGCGTCCAATCGTTCCCTCCCAATGGCGGGTCATATCGGCCACTTCTGGAGCGCCTCTTGTCCAAAGAGCTGTAATTTCCCCAGCTAATTGCAAACGAGCACAGACACTGAATGACGTTAAATGCAACACGCTGTGGTAACGAAACATGAAAGGGGCTGAAAAGTCACCTTTTTAGCTTCCTGTGACTCGGAGTAAGAGCTAAGATGACTCTAATTCAAAGACATTAGAAAAGATATTTCTCTCTCCCCACCCCTTGCTTATTCTGTCCATGCGTGATAAGCTTTTGGGGCTAAGTCAAGACACAGACTGGCCAGGTGGTGAATGCACTGGTGTGGGACTCCTGTGACCTAGCCCCAATGCCCAGCTGTGACCCAGCCTCCCTGTGTGACCTGATCTCCCTGTGCCGCTGGTCCCCATCTGTACCACAGCAGTGTAACAGGGTGGTTTGCTCCTTTCTGGGCCACAGGCCTGGTGTAATCCAAGCACCTCTTGGTGCCAACCAGGAGAAGGCCTGGGGGTGCCTAGGGGTAACTTGATCCTCTGCGTTCACCAACATAATGCCATGTAAGGTCACTGATGATCACAGAATATCAGGGTTGGAAGGGACCTCAGGAGGTCATCTAGTCCAACCCCCTGCTCAAAGCAGGACTAATCCCCAATTTCTGACCCAGATCCCTAAATGGCCCTCTCAAGGATTGAACTCACAACCCTGGGTTTAGCAGGCCAATGCTCAAACCACTGAGCTATCCCTCCATGGTGAGATATACGTCCGGATAATGTGTGGCTGAGGAGTCATGTCTATGTCTCCACTTGGTACTGAAAGCAGGTCACTCCAAGGGAGCATGCCCTGAGACAAACTTCTCCAGCAAGAAAGGGAGGGACACTTATCTCCTGGGTGGATCACTGGGTATTGTGTGCTGCACAATAGCTGTCTGTTAGCAAGCTGAGTCAGATGCTAATGAAGAGCAAGCGGAAGGAAATTAACTGGAAGAGGCACAGGCTGGTTTCAGGTGCAGATCGAAGATCTGGTCTGGGTATCCAGGGTGCGGAGGGACGCCTGGGGTGTTCTTCAATCTGGGAAGGCAGGTTTGATCTTATGAAAGGGGCTTTCAGCCAGCATGTGGGGGAAAGGACTTGGGGGAAGCGCTCCTGCTGGAGACGGGGGAATGTTGTGTGAGTTACGCATGGGCTCTAGAAAGCCCTATGCTGGGCTTTTATATAGAACCCAATATTCTCACTCACTAGCTCCTGAATCTCTGGTCTTTGATGATCAACTTTCCACGATAAATGGACCTGCGGGGATTCCAGAGGCTCATGGGAAACAAACGTCTTCTCATCCACCAGGGCCTTAACAATGTCCCTCACCGTTGCTCCAAGTCATGTAAGCCCTTTTGGACCCACGCATTTAACCTTCAGCAAGGCGACTTAGACCCTGGTGAAGCTTGGAAAGCTGGATAGAGTTCATGAGAAATCACACCCCTTGTGAAGGACCTGACACAGAAGATTCCTGGCTTTGCTCTCCCACAAAGCTCATGGGCAGCCCTAAACCGCATCCACCCAAAGCATGGCAGATGCGGATACTTGCTGCACAGATGGAAAGTTAAAGACTCTCTCGTGTGTGCTTGTGGTCATCCGGAACAGACCAGGGACCACAGAACGACTCAGTGCCCGAGTCACAAATATGCAGGAGCGTCACAGCGACACACTCCACTACTCCAGACGCAATTATCTGGCTTAACCATCTGAGTGTAAAATGATGCTGTTGCTCTACATTTAGATCAGCCACATGAAGAAGAAGAAGAAGAAGAAGAAGAAGAAGGCAACCTGCTGCGTGCTGACCGGAGCGGGGACCCTGAGTGAAAACTCATACACGGGGCTGATCATGGCCTGTTCCGTTCCACAGCTCCAGGGTCCCCTTGTGTCCTGGATGGCACCACGGCTTCCAAGAGAATTCACTCAGCTCCCATCCTTCCTGGCAGGGAAGCCTTCCCCATCCCCTGCGGGCCTGGCTATGATGATCCCCAGGGTTCATGGCTCGTGTTTCCCTGCAAACTTCTAGCAGTTCTAGGTTATTTTACAGACCTTAGTCATACCGAGTGTGGACAGAGACTGGGCAAGCCTCCCTCATCTACACTCTGTGCCCTCCCTCCTCACCCGCAGCTCCTGCTATCCCAGCCCTGGGCTTCCCACATGCAGCTCTTCCAATACCCCTCAGTCCTGACCCACAGCTGCCTGGGCTTCCCTCACACTTCTCCACCCATGCCCCTCAGGGGCTGTCCAGGGTCTCCTCTGTAACACCTATTGTGATGAGAGATGGGACGCCTGTCACTCCAGTAACGTGTCTCTGTATTCGGGGGGAAGGGGGGTTAAAATACAACAGACACCATAAAATGAATCGGTCATCGGGCATGCCTTGAATGAGTGAGTTAAAAGTTCCCTGGACGGCCTGCGTCAGAGGGAGAAGGGAATTTGTCAGAGGGCATGAGTGACAGAAGAGAAGGCTGTTGGGCCACCAGCAGGGCAGATCCCACTGAGCCCACTCACTCCGCCCGTCCAGAGATGAGGCAGTGCTGGGAGGGCGGAGGGGAGGAGAGGAGGCGGTGCGGGGGGGGCGGAGGAGAGGAGAGGAGGCGATGCTGGGAGGGCGGAGGGGAGGAGAGGAAGCGGTGCTGGGGGGGCGGAGGGGAGGAGAGGAGGCGGTGCTGGGGGGGCGGATGAAGAGGAGAGGAGGCGGTGCTGGGGGGGGCGGATGAAGAGGAGAGGAGGCGGTGTTGGGGGGGCAGAGGAGAGGAGAGGAGGCGGTGCTGGAGGGGAGGAGAGGAGGCGGTGCTGGAGGGGAGGAGAGGAGGCGGTGCTGAGGGGGGCGGAGGAGAGGAGAGGAGGCGGTGCTGGAGGGGTGGAGGAGAGGAGAGGAGGCGGTGTTGGGGCGGCAGAGGAGAGGAGAGGAGGCGGTGCTGGAGGGGAGGAGAGGTGGCGGTGCTGGGGGGGCGGAGGAGAGCAGAGGAGGCGGTGCTGGGGGGGTGGAGGGGAGGAGGCGGTGCTGGGGGGGCGGAGGAGAGGAGAGGAGGCGGTGCTGGAGGGGAGGAGAGGAGGCGGTGCTGGGGGGGCGGAGGAGAGGAGAGGGGGCGGTGCTGGGGGGGCGGAGGAGAGGAGAGGAGGCGGTGCTGGGGGAGCGGAGGAGAGGAGAGGAGGCGGTCCTGGGGGGGCGGAGGAGAGCAGAAGAGGCGGTGCTGGGGGGGCGGAGGGGAGGAGAGGAGGCGGTGCTGGGGGGCGGAGGAGAGGAGAGGAGGCGGTGCTGGGGGGGCGGAGGAGAGCAGAGGAGGCGGTGCTGGGGGGCGGAGGAGAGCAGAGGAGGCGGTGCTGGGGGGGGAGGAGAGCAGAGGAGGCGGTGTTGGGGGGGCGGAGGGGAGGAGAGGAGGCGGTGCTGGGGGGCTGAGGAGAGGAGAGGAGGCGGTCCTGGGGGGGCGGAGGGGAGCAGAGGAGGCGGTGCTGGGGGGGCTGAGGAGAGCAGAGGAGGCAGTGCTGGGGGGGCGGAGGGGAGGATAGGAGATGGTGCTGGGGGGCGGAGGAGAGGAGAGGAGGCGGTGCTGGGGGGGCGGAGGAGAGCAGAGGAGGCGGTTCTGGGGGGCGGAGGAGAGCAGAGGAGGCGGTGCTGGGGGGGAGGAGAGCAGAGGAGGCGGTGTTGGGGGGGCGGAGGGGAGGAGAGGAGGCGGTGCTGGGGGGCTGAGGAGAGGAGAGGAGGCGGTCCTGGGGGGGCGGAGGGGAGCAGAGGAGGCGGTGCTGGGGGGGCTGAGGAGAGGAGAGGAGGCAGTCCTGGGGGGGCGGAGGGGAGGAGAGGAGGCGGTGCTGGGGGGCGGAGGAGAGGAGAGGAGGCGGTGCTGGGGGGGCGGAGGAGAGGAGAGGAGGCGGTGCTGGGGGGGCGGAGGAGAGGAGAGGAGGCGGTGCTGGGGGGGCGGAGGGGAGGAGAGGAGGCGGTGCTGGGGGGGTGGAGGAGAGCAGAGGAGGCGGTGCTGGGGGGGCGGAGGAGAGGAGAGGAGGCGGTGCTGGGGGGGCGGAGGAGAGGAGAGGAGGCGGTGCTGGGGGGGCGGAGGAGAGCAGAGGAGGCGGTGCTGGGGGGGGAGGAGAGCAGAGGAGGCGGTGTTGGGGGGGCGGAGGGGAGGAGAGGAGGCGGTGCTGGGGGGCTGAGGAGAGGAGAGGAGGCGGTCCTGGGGGGGCGGAGGGGAGCAGAGGAGGCGGTGCTGGGGGGGCTGAGGAGAGGAGAGGAGGCGGTGCTGGGGGGGCGGAGGAGAGGAGAGGAGGCGGTGCTGGGGGGGCGGAGGAGAGGAGAGGAGGCGGTGCTGGGGGGGCGGAAGGGAGGAGAGGAGGCGGTGCTGGGGGGGCGGAGGGGAGGAGAGGAGGCGGTGCTGGGGGGGCTGAGGAGAGGAGAGGAGGCGGTGCTGGAGGGGAATTATAAGGGAAAGCAAACAGATTAAAGCAGATTACCAAGCAAATGAAACAAACACACAAACTAAACTTTATACACTAAAGGAAATGGCTACAAGGAGTAATTTCTCACCCTAACTGTTCTTTTAAGCAGATTGCAGAATTTCTTTGTGGACAGACAGCTCTTCCTTGCAGCTTAGAACTCCCGGTATAACCTTCACGGTCCAGACACCATTCCCAGCCCTGGTTCGATACTCCCCACCCCTTCCCTTTTGTCTTTGTTTCTTCGATGTCTCCAGCAGTCATCCTGGGTGGGGATTCAGTGAAGAACGAATGAAGATTAACTCACTCCGCAGCCTTAAATAGGATTTACATCTGGCGGGAATCCTTTGTTTCCCGGTATGATCCCCACTCCCTCCTTGTGGAAAAATACCAGCAGTCCAAGATGGTGTCCACTACCAGGTGACATGATCACATGATCCTTCAGTGTCAAGGCAACATCCCAGGAAGCTTGGAGATTAGTATCTTCAAAGTCCTATTGTCCTTCCTAATGGCCCATTCCAGGCTGATTGCCTTCTGTCTGGTGAGCATTCCCTGGGTGCAAAGACAGTTGTAATTGTTACATAGTTCATATTCCTAATGTCAGATACAGAAATGATACATGCATACAAATAAGATAATCATAGTCAGCAAATCATAACCTTTCCAATGATATCTCACATGACCAATCTGGCATAAGATACATCTTAGTTATGCCATATTCACATCATAAACATATTTCTAGGAAGAATATGGGGCATAATGTCACATTGTGTTCTTATGTCCTCTGTGCCTCAGTTCCCCTCTGGGCAATGGGGTTGTAGCCCTGCCCTACTACTATCTGATCCGCCTGGCTGTGTGTCCTGCGCCCCATGGTGTGACCATCTCCTGCTGACCTGGAAGATAACAGGCCTTAGGGGTGGCGTGGGGACAGAGCCAGGCTGGAGAGAGAGGGTGGAAACGCCCTTTCCTACTAAAAACCATCGTGAAGCAGCTGGAGAGACATGGCTCCCCTCGATCTCAGGACAGCTGTGTGTGCCATGAACAACACTCAGCTCTGCGAAGCCCAGGGGAGCCCCCTGCGGGTGAGGCCGTTCTCTGCACCCCTGGCTGCCTGTTGGAGTCAGGGTTTGCGGGCATCTGCCATTCGCTGGGCACAAATTGCGCCTCCCGTCTCGTTCAGTTTCTGCCCCAAACATGGGGGATCAGAGGGCAGAGATCAGAGAGTGGAGGTTGCGTGGGGATCTGAACCAGGGACCCCGGTAGCCACAGGTGGTATCAGCTGCATGAGCCAGGGAAGTCTGCAGGGGGATCGAAGTGCGATGATAGCCACGTCCGTATGTCTCCAGTCGCTGGAGGGGGGCCCGTCCCACCCCTTGGCACTAGCAGACGGCCTTGAGGGGCGGCCTCTCCCCTGCTATGCAAACAGGGAGGTGCCCCCGGAACGCTCCCGCGGGCCTCCCCTCCCTGCTCACAGCCCAGGGCTGGAAAGGCGGCCATGCACGAAGCCGCTGGGGGGGCCAGAAGGGGCTGGCGACAGCGGCTTGCTGCAGGGAGACGTCCCATGAGCAGCGATGCCGAGATGCCCTCTGGCCAGGTGCCAGCCATCAGCCCACGCGCCAGCATCTGGGCCGTGGGAAGGGGAGGGCTGGCGGAAAGACGGGGGGGTGATCGGGGAGCCGTCCTACCAACACCCACCCAGCACCTCTGCCAATCCACAGCCCACGCCCACCCCGCCGGTCCACACCTCCTCACAGTCCCACTGAGCACAGACGCACTCCCCTGGCCGGACGCACCCAGACAATCTCGTGCCACGCGTGCTGCGGGACGGGTGTCGAGAGAGATGGCCCCAGCTCGTCGTTTTAAAAGGCAAAGGAATGAAATCAAAGCGTGGCTGGGCCCAGACAGAATAAAAGTCTCCCTTTGGCTGCACCAGCTGGGAGTGCTCTCAGCTCAGTGGGGCGACACTTGGGCTTGCAGAGCAGAAGGCCGTGGGTTCTGCACCCAGCTTTCTGTGTAGGGTTACAGGTATGCATGTCTCCAGCCCAGGGGTCTGGTGCAGAGCTCGCTCAGCTGCCGGCAGAATTTGGCTCAGTCATTTAAGAAAACAACCTCATGTAAATTATTATTCTGGTTTTGAAAACTCAGATGGGAACTTACAAAACCCAGGCCCCGCCTTTGATTTTCCAGCCATCTGCGCCCCCCCAGACTCCGCGCCCAGACTCCGCCCCCCCCAGACTCCGCCCTCTTATCCGATTATTGAAATGCATTTGCACCACAACAGTTGGGGGCCGATCTGGGGGATCAGTCTGACGCTTTGGATGGCTGCACGCTTGTCACACACGAGGAGTCGGGACCCAGGCGCTGCCCGGTGCTGCAACTGCCCGGGGGCTTGATTGGCCACGTCGAAAGCTGGAGCTGGCAATTAGGGTGCGATAAACGGCAGCTTGTCAAGCTGATGGGAGGTGTATTATTGTGATAATTGCATTTGTATTTCAGCAGCCCCTAGACCCTGCAGCGGAGAGCAGGGTGCTGGCTGTGCTAGAGGGTCGGTGCGTTGGGAACCCAGGTCTGTAGGGGTTTCCACGCCATCCTTGAGCGTCCACACTGGCTTGTATACCTGGGCTTACAATGGCTGGAGCCGGGTCTCACGGCCATGCTAGCGAGTCCACGCTGCACGGCACAGAGCTTCTGACTCGGGTCTGCAGCTTGAGCTGCGTCCACACTGCAAAATGCCAGGGCTTGGACCCCCGTGCCTGTGGGTCAGAGCCCAAAAAAAGGCAGCCGGTGTGTGGGGTTTTTTTTTTTTAACAAGGGCAAAAACAATGTCTTTTTCTCGGGGCTGGTGGAGCTGTTTTGGCTGAAATTTCCCACCCAGGTTCCGCCTGAGGCAGACCCCTGGCGTGGAACATTTCAGCCCAAGTGGTGTGCGTGTGGCAACGTCAGAAGCAACCAAAACCAGAGACTTTAACAGAACGTGGCAAGTGACCTTAATACCCTTCAGGTGGGTGGAGTAACTCCGCTGATTTCAGTTGGGGTTACTCCGGAGTCACCCCTGTGTCGTGGAGATCACACACGCAATCGCATCCACACCCCAATGGCGCCACCTCCGGGCAGTCCCATGCTCCTGTCCCCACCCAGCTGTGCGCATGGTGCATACGTTCCTCCTATTCTTAGCAGCTTGGGCAGGAGGCTCAGTGGCTCCGTGTCCCAGGGACGTGCAGAGGCCATGATGCAAAAGCCTGTCCAAGGCCCAGACTTGGGTATCATGATGGCTGGTGGGGGGCGGGGGGGAGTTAATCCTGCAGCCATGGTCTGGTGCCAGTCACTTATTCCTGGACAGATGGAGGAAGAGCTGGAGTTTAGGGCCTGGACTGCAGGGAAGGAGAAGGGGCTCAAAGCCAGGTTCCTGCTAGATCCAGACTGCACTGAGCATGGCCCAGCTGGAGATTTCAGTCACTGCTCCAGCCAGAGATGGTGTAAAGCCAGGTGGGTGGACAGGAGCATATTAACCCCTTCCCTGCTGCGCCTCTCCTCCACCAGGTGCTGCGCAGCCATGGGCCCTGCCAGAGGCGCTTTCCACCGGGCGTGGAGCTCAGGGCCAGGTTCTGCGGGGGCAAGCCCGTCCAAACAGAGCTGAGGCTGCTTCCCGGGGGCCCCACGCGGCTGCCAGGGAGCGACACAGCAACCAGACGCTGGAGCTCAGAGGAGCTTAATTTGAGGGCACTGGTGACATTTGCAAATGCCTGTGTCTGCTGCGGTGTGGACGGACTACCCGGAGATGGCACAGCGGGAGTGGAAATGTCAGTGCTGGGATGGAGTCCTGCTGCCGGGCGCTGAGGAGGTGCCTGCCCGTACACCGCTCCCCCAGCCCAGGGAGTGGGAGCCTGGCCCACATGGGGCATGAGGAAGGGGGCTGTCTGCCAGCTGGGGCCAGGGCACTAGAGGCAAATCGGAAGCCCGGACTTGGAGGGACGTTCCAGTCCCTATGTGAACTTCCTGGACTGTCCCCTAGGTCTGACCAGTTCCCCTTCTAGGGGCCAGACTTACACAGTGTGTAGACCCTGCATTTTACACACAATCACACTCCTATACAAAGACCCAGACACACCCGCACCCTCACACGACCCCACAGACAGGCACACAGAGTCACGTACACACAGACAATCACAAGGAGTCCGACCCAGAGGTCTGCATCCATACACAGTCACCTGTGGGGTGTGCCCAGCAGCAGACATGCGTACAAGGGAGACAACCCCTACTTCCCCTCCCCGCTGGCTCTCATCAAGCGCAGCAGAACCAATTCCCAGTTCCTGCTCGGCAGCAAGGATTCCCAGAGCCACCTTCAGAAGGATTTTAAAACAAGCCACTAAAGATACCAACACAGCCCCCACATTCTCCTGTGAGGATGTGACGCAGCAGGGAGGGGGAAATGTTGACCTGGGAATGTGCCCTGAGAGCCTGTCACCTGAGCCAGGAGGGGGAGGTGACACCTCTGCCCAGGAATGTGAAGACAGGCTGCAGGAGGGAGCCTGCTGGGGGGGTTTAGTTTCAGTTTGGTGCTGGATGGAGGAACACAGGGAACCCCAGGGCTGGGGTCTAAGCTCCCTGCTCCCCCAGAAGGACGTGACTGAGGGGTCCTGGGTGTACCCACAAGCTCTGTTTTGGACTGTGTTCCTGTTGTCCAATAAACCTTCTGTTTTACTGGCTGGCTGAGAGTCTCAGTGAATCCCTGGAAGAGGGGTGCAGGGCCTGGACTCCCCCACAGTCCGTGACATCTCCCCAACGGGCTCTTCAAACTATTGCTCAGTGTGACTCACAGGATTCCCCCCCGCCCCCAGCCTTTCCTGAGAAAGACTCAAGAGCAAAGTCTGAAAAACCCCAATTCTCTTTTTGTGGAAAATCCTGAAAAAATTCCTTTAAAAAGCCAATCCCCCCCCCCCCCCAAAAAAAAACCCAACAAACCCCAACAACAAACAAACAAACCCGCCTTTTAAAAGCGCATTTTCAGTTTTGGGAAACCAAATATTTAACTTTTTTTTTTTTTTTTAGTTTTCCGTTTCCGGTTCTTCATGGGGGGTGTGAGATGGCCCCGGTGGCCGAGGAGCCATTTTCCCTGGGCAAACATTTTTGATGAAAAAGTTTCCACCAGTGAAAGGCAGCGGGGCTCTGTGGCCCCTCGCTGGGATCGCAGCACAGCGTATTTTACCCATTTCCGCCCGATGGCTGGCCGGGGGCCTACGTGACACAAGTTGGTGCTACCCCCCTTGGGACCCGGGTGTTCCCACCAGCCAAAGCAGCAGCAAAATGGGAGTTAACTGGAGCTCCTGGTGGCCACTCCCAGCGGAGGTCTGGCCAGTGACTGGGCTCCAGGGACTGAAATACTGAGCTGGTCCCTCCCAGTCGGCGCTGGACAGGCTGGCGGAGGGTGGGTATCAGCCACGCTTGTCCTGGGGCTTCTCCTGCCCAGGAGGGAACCAGAGCACATCCTTCTCCTCCCGGCTGCCAATCCAGCGTCCTTCACCAGTGCAGCAGCTGCCTGCATAGACAGTAGCCGCAGACAGGCATCGGTCAGCGGGGAAAGCCGCGATCTCTGTCTCCGGGCCGGTAAGCACTGGGGGTGATGGATCTCAGGGGCGGCTAATGCAGACAGGCCCATTCAGACATGGATCATGTCATCAGCACTCCTGCAGGTGGACGGTACTGCCGGCGGCCTGTAGCCCTTTAAATAGCACAGCTGTAAGAGCCACCCCTGGGACGCTCAGCTGCTAACTTTCTAGCCCTCCTGGCCTGCAGGGGGCACCCTCCCTCACCACATTCCTCCCAAAGGTGACTCAAGCATGTGCTGCCCCTAGTGGGAAGGATGCATTACTGCGTGCTAAAAGAATTTCCTTGCCCTGCTGGTTCGTACGTATCGTATCAATACCGTGGTTGCCTTTGACCTGGGGCACGCAAGGATCAGAGATGCAGTCTCCTTCGTACAGACAAACTGCAGGCAAAAATGTCCTACAGCCCAGGGGGATTTCAGGTGGGCAGGTCACCCCTTAGACGAGCATATGGGTTTTTCTTTTCTATGGTAAAAGAAATAAATCATTGTAGTTCATTTCATGCCAGAGACTCTATCTTCACAACCAGGAGAGAGAGGTTGTCAGATTCCAGAACAAAGGAGATGCCCATTGCTAGAGGACTGCTGACTACATTTCTCTCTATAAAAAGAAAAGGAGGACTTGTGGCACCTTAGAGACTAACCAATTTATTTGAGCATGAGCTTTCGTGAGCTACAGCTCACTTCATCGGATGCATCACGAAAGCTCATGCTCAAATAAATTGGTTAGTCTCTAAGGTGCCACAAGTACTCCTTTTCTTTTTGCGAATACAGACTAACACGGCTGTTACTCTGAAACCTGACATTTCTCTCTATGTAATTAATGAGGAAATTGCTCCTGGAAACCCCTTGGGGACCAGGGTGTAAATCTGGAACAGGATTTTGACCTAGCACAGACATTCACTCTTGCTCCAGGGATGAGGGTTTGGCCACATGAACATGGTCACATACGCTCCTCCAAACCAGTTTAGATGAGCCGGGCTTTAAAGTGGACAAGACTGGGACAGGCAGGGCACAGACTGAAAATAGCTCATGATCCTGTATTGATGGAGTGGTTCATCCTGGAAGAGCCCGGAGTGCCGCTGTAGAATTGTACTGTACACTGCACTCTGAGCCTGGGCTGTCACTCCGGTTTGAGCCCCAGCCCCTTTTCTGTCCACACACAAATCAGTCTGACTCGGGTCAGCAAGCGCTCTGGACCCTGGTCCTAGGATCCTGCTGCGCGGGTGGGTCAGAGTCTACGGTTCTGTGACCCGCCGAGAGCTGAGGCCAGGCTGCAGGACTTGGATCTGGCTCTCCGACAGCCTGGCGTTTGGGGATTGTAACACGCTGCAGGCCCCGGTGTTACCTCTCTGCCTCAGCACGAGGGAGCTTCGCTGGAGATATGACTGTGGGTCAGCTCCCTGCCATGCCAGCCTGTCTTCCTCCTCAGCAAACTGGTCCAGACTGCGGCACTGGCAGACCAGGCCATGCTAGAGCGTATTCGGGTTGATTCAGTTGTGTGTTAGTATACGTCAAAGTACCGGCGAGCTGTATAATGGTGTATGGGGTGTGTGAACTTCATGAAAACGAATGGGACGTTATTTGTGCTGTTTTCACGTCTCTGTTCCTGTTAGAATGCAATACCGAACATTCACGTTGCGTGTACCCTGTGACTAAACAACCCTTCCAAGACATCTTGGGAAATGCTAATGACAGACTTAAGGACTTTAACAGCAAATGCTGATTTCAAAGCAAGTGGCCATTATGTGTGATGTTGGAGGTCAAAAAATTAAGTGCCTTCCTCACTCCCCGTCAATCGAAGGAAAAGCCCAGTGGGTAGAGAGACGGTCAGCTTGCCTTCTCTCAGAAGAAGATATAAGAATGGATTCAAAGAAAGAGCCTTCCTCTCTGGTCTGTCTGGACTCTTACAAGGAAAGGTACCAGATGCAAAGCAGAGATCCCCAGAGACCATCCGGGTACCCTGAAAAGACTTTGGGGAACTGGCAGTTTATTACATCACTGCCACCATTTGGAATTACAAGCTGTGGCTCACTTGTTTCCCTGCCTTAACCTCTCAATAATTTTCAATCTTTTTTCTTAGCTAATAAATCTTCAGTTAATTTAATTTAGTTAATTTAATAAATCTTTAGTTAATTTACTATAGGTTTATTTTCCTGCTAGTGTTGTCTATGGTGTAAGATCTGGAGTACTGATTGATCTGGGGTAAGTGACTGGTCTCTTGAGGCTGGGAGAAACTTGAGGTGGTGTGATTTTTGTGCATCACAAAGTCCAAAGAGAAAAGGAGTACTTGTGGCACCTTAGCGACTAACCAATTTATTTGAGCATAAGCTTCATCGGATGCATAAGTAATGGCAAAGTTCTTGGTTCAGGCTTGTAGCAGTGACAGAATAAACTGCAGGTTCAAATCAAGTCTCTGGAGTCCATCCACAGCTGGGATGGGTCATCAGTCCTTTCTTCAATGCTTCAGTATTTAGCAAAGTTCCTCTAGAGGTAAGAAGCAGGATTGAAGAAAGGACTGATGACCCATCCCAGCTGTGAATGGACTCCAGAGACTTGATTTGAACCTGCAGTTTATTCTGTCACTGCTACAAGCCTGAACCAAGAACTTTGCCATTACTTATGCATCCGATGAAGTGAGCCGTAGCTCACGAAAGCTTATGCTCAAATAAATTGGTTAGTCTCTAAGGTGCCACAAGTCCTCCTTTTCTTTTTGCGAATACAGACTAACACGGCTGTTACTCTGAAACCTGTCACAAAGTCCAGTTTGTCTGGATGGCCAGATAGACTGAAGAGTGTAAGGTGACGGGCTGTGACTCCATGGTAAGCCTGGTAGAGTGACCCAGGAGTTCACATTTGTTACTGGCTTGGTGAAATCTAATTACAGAACACAGGGCCGGTTAGGGGTGTCTGCCCTGTGTTCTGACAGTCTGCCCTGAGGTTGGCACTCCCGGTCGCGAGCCGCTCCAGACAGCATGACAGAGACGTTACCTGCCTTAACCGCGCCGAGCAGAGACATTCAGGGAACTCCAGCCTGAGCTGCTCAGAGATGTCTCTCTGCAATGCACAGCCTCTGTCATTCTGCGTTCCCAGATGATCTTACATTTGTTGCTCCTTTAGGAGTCACGGCACCGCCATTGATTAATTTAACTGCTGTTTGACAAACACTCTTCTTTCTCAGCAGGAGTGGGGTTATAGTAAAAGTGAAACACGTTTATTAAACAGAAAGTCTCTGGGTTAGGTGATGCCAAGTACAAGGAGTGACAACAGGAAGGGTTACAAGCAAAGAAAAGCCGGCTTCTAAGACTAAAACCCCAATGTAATCAGCTCGAGTTCTTGGTCAGGACGGTTTCCCAGCTTCCAGCGCCGTCTCCAGCATGACTGGCTTTTCCAGCCAGGATCCATCCTTTCTGCCTCAAAATGCTGCTTTATTTGTGTTCCCGCAGGAGAGGGATAATGCAAATGTCTTTTTGCCCACTTATGTGACCCCAAAGTCTCTATATCAAGAGCCAGGAAGGTTTCCTGCTGTTGTTTGCTTCCTGGAGACTTCCTATGGCCCCCTGCCGATTCGTATGTAAATGGAGCTTCCAGTGTTTTGATTCCACACTGCTTAATTTAAGCTGGAGACCTGGGGACAGATCTGCCTGTCCTCCTGTCTCCCTTTGGTTGGTCACAGACTTTAAAGCATAATATCAATGTAGGGTTCATACAGACATTTCACAGTGAGACGGATCACCAGCGTGTCACCAGCTTCCAGAAAAGCCCTCACTCTATCCACTGTGACAGTACAGGAATATTGGATACAATCAGTTGATTCAAGTGCTCGTTGGTTGGGGTTCGGGCCCCCTGCTTTTTCCACTGTCGAAATTCAAATCTGGGTTTGTGGATGAATTCCAGCCCCAAGCAGGGCAAGGTTCAGCCTTGGTGATGCATTTAGCCCTGTCTCTAGTGCTCGTGTCTGAGACTAAACTTGTTAGCCCAATTCCAGCCAGAGAAACAAGTGCCATTGGCCTATGTGGAGTGCCACCCACTCGCCCCGCTCGGCCCTGGTTCCCGGCGGGTCAGGTGCAGGCTCTGAGCACTCTGGCACTGCCAGGGGTGCCAGTCAGAGTGCCTGTCTCCCAGGCCGGGGCAGGCTGTCTCCATCCCATCCCTGGTGGCTAGGGGAGCCTGCGCCTGATTCTCCAGCAGCTCTCCTTGGAGCGCCATCTGTGCCCGGGCTGGCTCAGAGCTGTGTCTTCTGCTCTTGTGCTTCCAGAGATGCCGTCCTCAAGCAGAAGCAGGTGGGATGCAATGGGCTGCCCCAGTCGGAGCTCCAGGGCAAACCGATGGGCAGCCTGGCGGCACCTTTGCCTCCTGATAAGCAAGGTAGGAAGAGGCCGGGGTGGGACAACGTGGGGGTGGAGGTGGGGGAGCAGGAGTCCTCGTGTCTCATCCTCTGCGTTTCTGATGGACTAGTGCTCAGTTACTGCAGTGATACGTGCAGGGCACAGAGAGATCGATCAACAGCTCTGCCGTGGGGTACGAGGGAGAGACAGACCACGAAGCACATGGGATAGGTCAATGGATGGAGAGGAGGGAACGTGGGGTGGATGCGGGGATGGATGGATGGAGAGAGGGGAACATGGGGTGGATGCAGGGATGGATGTGGGATGGATGAGGGGGGCTACATGGGATGGATGGAGGGAGGAAAGGAGGAATAGAGAGGGGGATACATGGGTTGGATGAATAGGTGGAGGGGGGTACATGGGATGGATGAATGGATGGAGAAATGGAGAGCAGGGTACATGGGATGGATGGATAGATAATGGGGTGTATGGGTTGGATGAATGGTGAGCAGGGTATATGGGATGGATGGATGAATGGATGGAGTGGAGGTTACATGGCATGGATGGATGGATGGGTGGATGGATGGATGGATGGATGGATGGATGGATGGATGGATGGAAAGGAGCGTACATGAGGTGGATGGATGGATAGCTACCCATCTGTGGTATCTCACCAGACATCACAAAGTCTGCAAATGCCAGCATGTGCCCCCATCCTGCTTCCCCTATTATCACCCTAGTTTTGCATCTCCTCCGCACTGGGCTGACTTTGCTGTCTTGCTTTGCAGTGTTGATAAACCCGCTGGTGGACAAGGACTCAGGGGAGGTGGTCGCTGTCATCCTGGTAAGTGAATGGGAGCTAGTGTGAAGGGGAGAAAGCTGGAAGGGGGCAGGTCAGAGGAACTGGGCAGCCAAGACATAGCCTGGGTCCAGCCTTTGTATACAGAGGTGTCTGTGCTGAAGGATTGCACAGCCCTTCGAGACAGGTCCCACAACCCCCGACCGGCCCCCCATACGACGCAGGAACCTACGCAGTGGAATGCAGCATCTGCTTAGCCCCACACAGCACCAATACGCTGGCTTCTCTCAGCCCGGCGACCGTGGCCACGCCACATGCTCCCTGGGCTTTAGCTCAGGCGGAAAGGGAGGGTGTTTTGCTGCCCCGGGCCCTGGGCCTGTCCATGCAGGGGACTGACAGGCACTTCTCCTTGTGGCTGTCAGCTGCAGAAAGGGCTTGGATCTGATCGGTGCATGGGATGTGCCCACCGCGGGGCCCTGGGGGTGGCAGGGCAAGGGCAGCCTCCATACATGGGTGCCCAGGATTGCCCCCCTGCCACAGCTGTGTCCTCACATGGGTGCCACCGGCTGAGGGGCAGATCTCACAAGTCTGGCCATACAAAGCGTTGATTCCTGAGGGGTACATGGGGTGGATGGCTGCTCCCGGCTTCCCACCCATCTCTGGGCTGCCCGGAGCATCCTTCATGGCTGCCGCTGCTCCCCGTTAACTTTAGCAGTGACCAGCCCGGGGCGGCCCGGTGGAAACCCAGGCCTAGTGGACTCGGGAACGGAAGCTCGCTGGCTCCCTCTATAGGTGAAGGCGGAGAACTGAGGGCGCCTTGCTCCCAGGCCCCCAGCGGCATGTGCTGCTCCCTGGCTCCCCCTGCGGGCGAAGGGGTAGAACTGCGGAGGGGGCCAGGCATTTTTCTTCTGTGAAATGGAACCCCGGGGCCACACCGGTGCCTGGCCGTGACCGGAGAGATCAGCTCCCTGCTGGGTTAGGAACAGTCAGCGTGAATGCACTGCCCCTTGCTGAGATGAGTCAAGGTAAAGCTAAGCCCATCAGCTATCGCTGGACCCCCGTCCTCAGCAGGGAGCACTCAGCATGGGCCCCTACCTGCTCCACTCCCCACGGGGCCACGGAGCCAGGTACTGGCTAATGCCCGTGTCTCCGCTGCCCCCTCGGGGGGTGCACCGGGCACTAAACTGCAGCTGGAAATGGGAGGTGAGTGTATTTGGAACAGAGGGCCGGGGTTCGATTCCTGCTTATGTCTGTGGAGTCCCGCCTGGCCGCAGGGCCGTTCTGGATCGGAAGCCGCTCCATTCGCCGTGAACTGCTCCCGTACAGTCAGCATGCACAGTGTAGCGCAGGGAGCTGTGGGCTGGCTGGCTGGTAGAGGGAGCACGGCAACCGGCGGCTCCTGGGGTGATAGCAATTAGCCATGTGCCAGGCAGGCTGTTGCGATGGGCCCGGCGGGGGCCGGGAGCCTGGCAGGAGCGAGCTCTTCTGAACGCTTGCGTTGAAGTGGATTCCTCCCAGTCAGAGGCGCAGGGGAAGGGAGCAGCGAGATGAAATGCAAGGTTAACAAAGAGCCCTGTCTGCCTCTCGGGACATACCTCCTGGGCCTGGCCCTGGAAAGGCTCTGACGCCATTGGGGAGCACGGCTTCTGCTAATCAGCCCAAGGAGCAGGGAGAGAGGATGGTTTAAATGGATTAAGGAGGAAGACGAGCAGCAAGAGATTGTCTCCAGTGCTTATTAAAAAGGAATTAAGATGATTAATGAGCACTGACCTTTCACAAACTCACACGTTGGCCCCATCGCTGGGGAGCACTCCCAGCCCTGGCAGGAGAGCCCCACCGCTGTTCACGTACACGTGTGTTCACGTACGTGCCGGGGGCTCGCACAGATGTGACGTGTTCACTCTCTCTCCCTCCGTGCACATAGCAGATGTGCGAGGCGGGCCCACTCCCAGCGATGGTAGGCTCCCGCGGGTTTTTCACAGGCCCGAGGCAAACACGTGGGCCCACCTATGTGACGTACGCATATGCCCTTTCCCACACACGATCCAGGCTGTTCAGTTCAGGGGGACTTTGCTGGCATGACACGCAAGACAAGCGTCGCCAGAGTGTCGAAAAGAGACAAATGGCTGAGACAGGCTGGAGAGGGCCTACCTGGGGGCTGATCCCAGTTCGCAGAGTCCGTTCCTGGGATGATGGTCGGGCACAGGCGAGTTTTAAGACAGAGTTCTATAGATTTCAGACCAGCATTATACGACAGGGCTGCCTGCAGTAGCAGGGGACCTGGGAGGTCCTGGGCCGCCCTATGCCCATTGCACAAAGCCATCTCTGCATGGCACACTTGCGCCCTTTCGCATATGTAAATCCCTTCCCCTCTGTCCATCTTCAGCCCCCTTCTCCCTCCTTCCTGTCCCCACCTCCCAAGTGGCAGAGTTCAGATCTAGCCCCAAAGAGGCTGCAGGTGCAGCTCCACGGGGCTCCATCCAATTTCGGCTCCCAGGGGCAGGTCCTGGGTCATGTCCCTGGTCTGTCCAGCTCCATTCACCCCACGGGCACTATGGAAATACAGTCACTGCACTCGGCGGCCTGCCCTGGGCTAAAAGAGCTGAGCCAGTTTCACTCAGCTGATCTGATGTAAAACCCTAATGGAGACACACTTAAAAGGCTGTCTAAGGGCTTCATGCTGGTGCCCAGCCCTGCAACAGGGACACAGACGCCAATGAGTCTTCAGCTCTTCTTCCACCTCGGAGTCAGAGCTCGGCCTGGGATATTTGGTCAGTGGCTTTCCCCCACTGTGTCCAGCACCCTTCCGGAGACTCCAGGGGAGGGAAGCTCCGTGGGAAGATCTGCCAATCCGACGACTCTCACGCTGCGTCTCCTCTCGAACAGCTCTCGCTCTAATTCACTCATGCCACTCCCAGTGGCAGCAAGCCCCCCCTGAGAGCAGGTGATTCCGTTAGCTAATGACTGATTTAGGAGAGCAAAGAGCCCATTCACTCGCTGGTGTTGCCTGATTTCTCGGAGCCGAGCGGGGAAGCGAAGCCCTCACTGCTTCCCATGGAAAGCGCCTGGCACCCGTTCAGCTCCTTGGAACAACGAAGTGTAAGGAGCCTCTCTGTGCCGTTCTTGGATGCCGTTTTGGCCCAACTTGTCGATGTTGTCAGCCTCCAAGCAGTTGCTAAGAGCAAAGCACTAATTAATTAGAGACCGTAACGAGCTAGGAGTGACACACACACCAATCTGAAAGAGTGGGACAGGGGATTGGAATCGAGAAGCAAAGAAAATACCCACAGCCTCTCTGTGTGTGACCCCGTCTGTCTGCCACGCACATGCCTACGTTCTGTCACACACACGTGCGTGGCAGACAGACGGTGGTACACAGACAGACATACACAGGGGTACCTGTTCTAACGCACACGTGCAGCAACACACCGGGGTACCTGTTCCAATACGCACAGCTTGGCCCACAGATGGGTTCCAGCTGCAAAGGGAGCACTGACCCCCAAATCCCTCTGAGTCTGGGGACTTGAGAGCTGAGGACTGCAGCTGGCTGCCCCGGGCACGCTGCAGGGCAGGCAGGAGTGGAAGCTATCTCCTCTCTGTCTCTCTGGCAGTGCACCTGGCATCTCTTTTCAGGTGTGCCGGTGATCGTCATTTCCCGGGTACCTAGGGTGAGTGATGTGCGGCGAAGTGGGGCAGCTGGTGGGTGGCTGAGAGCCGCTGCTGTGAATTGGAGGAAGAGAGCTCATGAACCCGAGCGATTCTTCCCGGGAGCCAGGGAATACGTGATCACAAGAGACACATGGTGCAAAACTGTTGACGCACACACTGCACTCTTGTGATCTTGCCACGCACACAAACACACCCACACATCCATGCTCCGCCACCCGTCATGTATTGGGGTGAATTTACGTCTTGGCCCGGCTGCAGCGGCCGGCACGGGGAGCTCTGAGCCGGTAGGCAAACCCCCTTTCTAGGTCAGAGCAGGATCCTGGCCCTGAGGTGCTGGAGCCAAGCAGCGCCTCGCTGACTGTCGCCCAGCGGGGCTCTCCGTTTGTTTTTCTGGCCTTGGGGGCAAGGGAATCTGAGTTGCTTTGGAAAGGTTTTTGCTGATCAGTTAGTCCCCAAGTGCTGCCTTTCTCCAGCGCCATTTCCCCACAGATCCCAAGTGCTCTCCGAACACTGGTGAGTTAGCGGCAGGGAGGCGTTATGAGACCCAGCGTCTAGGCCCATCCTGGTGCCTTTGCGTAACGCAGGTGCCTCCAGCAGCCCACCTGCGCCCGAGGGTGGAGTCCATTGAATAACACCGGGGTCCGACCACACCACCACCCGCAGCCTTTCCCGCAGGGCAGGGGTGGGTCCTGAGCGGGTGCGAATCGACCTCACCACAAGAGCTCTCACCCAAGGGGACCCGCTCTTCCGTAATGGGCGGCCACATGGAGACTGGCTTCAGCTCTCCTGCATGGCGAGGGGGCTGCTCTGAATAGGTCCCAGCCAGCTCTTGCACGACCCAGTCGCTGCTACAGCGAGGCCAGGCACATACCTCCTGTCCCCTGCTCTGCCCCAAGGGCAGACTTAACCCTTTTGCCTCCACTGGGCAGTAATGCAAACTACAGGAGGGAAACTGAGGCACGCATAGGCATCATAAAAATGTTACAGAAATTACCACTTCATCTGCAGGCTCCAGCTGCTGATCCAGAGCCCATTGGGATCAAAGGAAAGCGACCCCTTTGGGTCAAGCTCCAGGACTGCTTTTGCCCAAGGAAGTGTTGCTCTCTTGTTGTGCAGCTGCTCTGCTGGCTGTCGCCCCCTAGGGATTGGAAATAGGAGCTGGAAATGGCAGGCGGAGCGGTTCAAGCTCACCCCCTGGCTGCGCCATCCGCTGTCCTAATCCAGCACAGTCTGGACAAGCCAGCGTGGACGGAGAGCTAGTCTCGGCCCAGCTGCCTGGCTGGGCGAAGTGACACTTCCGGCCGTGGCTGATGAAGCCTGAGCCCATCTGCACTGCTGCTGGCGTTGCTGGACGTCTGAAGTCAGCGCAGTGAGACCAGCTATTACAGAGCTACGGGCCGGGGCCTGCGGCCAGTGGTGCCGGCTTTGCAGCTGCAAACTCCATGGATTTCCTTGGAGTTCCTCCCGATTCCCACCTGTGTGAGTGAGAGTCAAACAAGGCCCTGGGGTTGATTGAGACAGCCTGGGTGTCAATATAGCCGTTGGTTCCCAGAGAAAAACCCTTCTTCAGAGCGACTGCAATGTGGCACTGGGCTGAGAGTCAGGCTTGCTAAATTCAGGACTCCTGGATGCCATTCCCCGCTCTGTCACTGACGCCCGGAGAGACTGAGGGCAGCCGCTTCCCTGCTCCCTGCCTCAGTTTCCCCAACTGTCGGGTGAGGATAGAAACACTGACCTACCTCCTGGGCCGGTTGGGAGGCTTAACGCATTGGTGTCCATAAAGGCCTTTGAGACCTGTGTGCAGAAGGAGCTGGGAAGGCGCAAGCTAGCCTTGTCAGTGCTGTTATCAATGCTCATTAATGACCCACCTTAAAGGACCGGCCTGGAGGTGGCTTTTTAATTTGCTCGGTGTAGTCTGGCTGACAGCAGCCTGGCTGGCTGGACCGTTCCCAGTCTGACGGCCGCTAGCTGTGGGCAAATGCCGTAAGTACAGTTGGTTTGAGCAGCCAGCGCTTATCCAGGTGGCTGCAGGCTACTAGCTGGAGGCTAGAGATGGCCCCATGGTTCAGGGGTGTTTGGAAGTGGGCTCACGGCTCTCCGGAGAACAGGGTGATGTCTCCGGTGCTCCCTGCTCTCCCGTGGCCCGCCGGCAGCAGGGCCGAGCTAGAGGCACAGGTGAGTTATCTGGTGTCCCTGCTGGACCTGCGGCACGGGGATGCTAAGGGTGTGAGAGAGGCCGAGGGCAGCCCGCAGAGCAGGGCTCTGGCGGGAGAGTCGGCTGCGCTCTGGGCGGGATGGTGCTCTGGGAAAGGGCCAGCTGGTTGGTTGGTGCGCGCCAGGGCGCTCCTGGGACATCAGCCAGGCTGCTCCGCTTTACGCCCGCTGAGACTCTGGCCCTGGGATTGCCGTGGCCTGGGGCAAAGCCCTGGCTCCTTGGAAGTGCCTGGCAAAAGGCATGTTGATTTCGCCAGGGCTTCACGGGAGGCCCGTTGTCTCTGCCCCTGCTTGCCCCGCGGCCCACCCTGAGTTCCCAGAGCCCACTCCCCCGGCCAGGAGGCAGCTGATGGGCGCACTGTGCCTGCCAGCAGGGGACGCAGCTCTGCACATCCATTTCTGTGGCTTTCTTGTTGCCTGTTTGTTTGCCCCGTGCAGGTATTCCCTGACGGCTGCGTGGCACGGGACTGGCAGAGCTAGGTTGCCACAGGCCTCAGCAGATCGGGGGGCGGAAGGAGGACTGGAAAGACGGGGGGCTGCTGGTCAGCCGTGAGAACCATCCCCAGCGCTGGGGGCGGGGAGACCGGGGTTGGCGGGGGTGCCCGGGCCCTCACTGTCTTGCCTTGCCCCACCAGGTGCACTGTGGGCGGCTGAGCGAGTCGGACGAGCAGAACCTGCGGGCGCTGGAGAAGCATGTGAGTAACGCCGGGGCTCCCTGGCCTGCGCCTCCCCCAGCACCTGGCGGTGCCCCCGCTGGATGGGGCTACAAGCCATCTCTGTCAGCCAGGGTGCCCAGGAGCTCAGTCACACTCCTGCCCAGGGCCCCCGCTGCCCAGCTCCCTGGGGCAGCCTGCCTCAGCGTCAGCCAAAGGGGACTCCTATGTTGGCGCTCAGTCCTTACCCTAGGTGCCAGAGGGGGAATGGCCTGGCGGCTTGCCCTGGGGGAGGCTGTAGGGGGTGATGGCAGGTTGGGGGATAAAGAGACTCAGTGACCCTTCCCCCATAGTGTGCAGGGGAACTGTGTGTGTGAACGCGCGTGCAGGGGATCCGTGTGTGTGTGTGCGGGGGATTGTGTGTGTGCTTCTACAGGGGATCTGTGTGTGTGCGCGTGTGTGACGAAGCGGGACTGTTCTTAACGGTTCCTCTGAATCGTGTGGGGGTGCCTCAGTTTCCCCTGTGCAGTTCTTAAGTATCTAGGTGGTGGGGTAAGGGGGTATGATCATTGCAGAGTCCTAGAGGGCAGGTGTGTGCAGGGGTCTGGACACAGAGAATGGCCGACACCCTGTTTCCTGGCAACTGATGGCCTGGGCCCTTCCCCCCTGCAAGGTGAGAGCTAAAGGGTTGGAAAACAAAGGAATCAGGTGACCTCCTGGCCTGGGAAAGGGACAAAGCCCAGAGGAGTGGGGGCTGGAGGGAGTTTCAGTTTGGGGCTGGCTGGGACATGGAGTGAAGGGCAGACATGGTTGTCTGGCTCACTGCCCCCCAAAATGGACCCAGCTGAGGGGTCCTGTTCTCTGCACCTGCAAGCTCTATTTCAGACCATGTTCCTGTCGTCTAATAAACCTCTGTTTTACTGGCTGGCTGAGAGTCCTGTCTGACTGCGAAGTTGGGGGGCAGGACCCTCTGGCTTCCCCAGGAGCCCCACCTGGGTGGACTGGCTGTGGGAAGCGCACGGAGGGGCAGAGGATGCTGAATGCTCCGAGGTCAGACCCAGGAAGGTGGAAGCCGTGTGAGCTGTGTGTCCTGCAGACAGGCTGCTCACAGACAGGAGACTTCCCCAGAGTCCTGCCTGGCTTCATGGGGAGCAGTTCCAGAGCATCGCCCAGGGACTCCGTGACAGCATGCGGGTGTGTGCAGGGGATCTCTGTGTGTGTGCACATCTGCCGGGGATCTGTGTGCGTGTGCAGGGGATCTGTGTGTGTCTTTGTGTGGGCGCAGGGGATCTGTGTGTGTGTGTTGGAGATCTCCACATGTGTGTAGGGGAGGTGTGTTCTGGGTGTGCAAGGGATTTCTATGAGCAGGTGTGCGAAGGGGATCTGCATTGGTGGGAGCGGGGACCTGCTGGGGTAGGATCGGTGCATACACACATTAGCTGGTGTCTGTCTGCAGGAGGGGGCCTCCCTTTCCATTTGCTACCCCTGGGTTAGAAGGCCTCCCTTTGCTGTGACCAGAATGAGTGTCATCCGTGGTGGGAATGAGAAATAGCCAAGCCATGGCGGCGTGCCGCTGGGGTTGGCCTGGAAATTTCACCCGCTAGACGGCTTGGCAGGGAGCTCTTGGCTCCTTCCTCTGCCTGATAGTGGTGCTGCCCCCTGCTGGTCACAGCAGCAAAGCCAGGTCCAGAGTGAGCATGATTGGCCCCCCCCCATTCTGAACCATTTGTCAGTGATGGAGAACCCCCATGACGACTTACCAAGGGGCGCGGTGGACTCTCCATCCCTGGCCATGTTTAAATCAAGACGGGATGATTCTCTAGGTCTGCTCTGGGAATTATTGGGAGCGGTTCTCTGGCCTGTCTTAGGCAAAATCCCACAGGTCCCTTCGGGCTCTGGAATCTAGGAGCCCTGGGGGCGTCCAGCTCCCTGGCTCAGCACCCATCTCCGCGGTGAAGGCTTGACTCGGAGTTTGCTCCTGTGGCTCTCCCAGGCGCTAGCGTGGCAGGCGGACGAGGCCTGGCTGCGTCTCACAGAGCCCTGTTCCCCAGCCGCACTGCCAGCCACCCCAACCTGTCGGGGTTCGCCTCACGCCAGGAAAGGGACCCCGCTGCCCGGGACATATGAATTGACATGCAAAGGGGAAGCCTGGAGCCGCAGGGTTTTCTGAGTCACTGAGTGGACCAGACAGACGGCAGCTGGGGAATGGCCAGGAGCCAGTTATTGCGCCCACCTGCTGACGTCACAGTGACGAGACGGGCCTGATCCAAAACGCGCTGACGTCAGTGGGACCTTTGCCCCTGATTTTGTTAGGCTAATACTATCCTGCTGCACTAGCCCAGACGGGCTCTGCCGAGTGAGTCTCCAACCCTACCTGGCCTCTGCCGAAACTTCCCTGTAGCATGGCTCACCGCTGGGAAGGGAGGGGACGCTGCCTCGGGAATAGAAAAGGGGAGCCACTAGAAGCTCCTACGTGGTTTCACCACTTCAGTGCAGAACGAGGAGCAACGCCTGCCCTGGGATGGATAAGCTGCAAGTTTGTCGAGGGCTTTAGAACCCGCAGGACAGAAGGTCCCGTGTATATGGAAGATATATTCTTTATAACAGTCTCTTGCCCTTCTCTACGCCCTCCTAGCACTTCAGCGGCATCGGGTCAGCTGCGATCGGGTCAGCTCGTGCTAGGTTTTGCACAGACAGAGTGAGAGATGGGCCCTGCCCCATGCAGCTTGCAGCTTAAAACACACACGGGCACCAAAGAGTGAGAGGAAGGAGACATTAGTGTCCCCGAAAGCACAGAGAGATGAAGGGCCGGGGATTTTTAAAGCCTCCCTTCTGCTGACCAGGCCGGTTTTTGATCTTTTCCCCAATTATTTCTGACGAAACCTGAAAACCAAAACAATTTTTGTTTTCCTGCCCCCTTCCCCTCTATTGTCAGTGTCAAAAGGGACAAAGGGGAAGGAAGTGGGGGGGGACGACCGGAAAATGGGCTGAGAACAAACAACGGTGAAATTAACATGGTCACACACGTTCTGGAATAAAGGACAAAGGGCTCTTTTTGGAGCCTGCAGAGCTAAACTGATGGTGAAGTTTTATGAAGAAAGCTGGAGCCCTTTGCAGCCGGCTTGGCTGCGGGCAGTGACTGCCCTCCAGCCGGGTGGCACGGGCATGGGCACTGGGAGTGGCATGGGCTGAGCTCGGCCCCTGCGCAGTTCCTAGTGGCCGCGGTGGGTGGCGACACGGCGTGTAGGGAGACACCAGGTTTCTCCAGCCTTCTTTCTGACGGAGGTTTCCCCACGATCGAGGAGCCGGGGCCGAGCACCAGAGAAAAGCCTGCTCTCGGCAAGACTTCCCCAGAGTGGGACTCTGAACGCCGCACATCACCAGCTGTTTGCCCGCCGTGCCGCGGCCAGCTCTCGGGCTAGTGGGAGAAAAGCAGCTCCATTCGTTCAGGAGCCAAAGCCCCAGCCAATCCCCGGGGAACCAGGATAATAGGAAAATCAATACGGTCTTGTCCGGGCAATTAAAGCCGCTGAGTGAGTGCTGGAGAGACCCGGCAAGATTCAATACACACCGTGTGCAGCGCAGGACTGAACAGAGCTAGCCGGAACGGGGAGTTTGGCTAGATCTGGTGTCTCTGTGCACTGCTGCCCTCTGCTGCATCGACAGGGAACTGCTCCGTTACATGTCATCTGAGCCCTCCCCTCAATCTTTAATGCACTCTCCTCGGGGGCAGGGCAGTGAGCCGCTTTGTACAGAGGGGGAACTGAGGCACAGGGAGGCTAAGTGACTTGCCCAAGGTCCCACAGCGTGTCCATATCAGAGCAAGGAATAGAACCCACATTTCCTCCTCTGTTGGGCAAATCTCTGGGCCCCTGCTCCCCCTCTGCTAGAATGGGAATAATGAGCCTGCCTTTGTCTGTTTAGCTCGTGAGCTCTCCCGGGCAGGGCCTGTGCTGTATCAAGCTAGCTGCTGACAGCGCCCCAGTGTGTGTCTGTCTGCTGTTTTCTGCACCATCGGTTGGCTGAGAAGAGAAACTCAAAGGGCCGGTGCCTGTTTCTTCACTGGGCTCCTTTTTCCCAGCCGGCAAATTCCTCTGCAGTTCTGAGTACCCAGCTGCACCGTGAGAGTAGCTGTTCAGGGCCAGTCAGCGTTTCTTACCAGCTGATTCTTCTCCCCCAATCTTGCTCAATTCACCAGCCATCTCCAGCTTGTTTCCACGCTTATTACCATGATGCAAATTCCACCTCCACCGTTCCTCATGCCTAACCCAGGAGATCCCCTGCACCCCTGGGCACAACGGAGGCCTAACTCCTGTAACTATGTGCTTCCTATTGTAACTTCTTCCTACCCTCCACACTGCCGCATTGCCACAGCCAATCTTCAAGCATCTCCCTCCTGGTACTGACTTCCCGCAAGATGCGACTCCATACGGTGCGGCTCGCTGAGCCCTGGAGGATCATTTTAATCCTCGACTCAGTGTTGTTGCTGAGCATCGCAGGTCCTATTCCCGTGTACGGATGCCTCACAAGGCCACCGACCTCTGTGTAGCCGCCTCACCTGAGTCAAGAGCAACCTGTGAATTTGCCACTTGCTCAGAGGAAACGACCAGGGGTCAGACCGTCAGGGAGAAGACCAGTTCCAAGGATCCTGAACGACTCCTCATGATAAAACGCCTCGCCTTGGAGAAAACCAGAGAAACCGCCCAACGGGTAGAAAGCGCCACCCACAGGGCTATGTCACCGTATGAGGCACCAGCTGTCTCCCAGCCTGTGGAGGCGAATGCAGTCCGACACAAGACTGCAACCTGCAAAGCTCCTAAGTCCATAGGTGCCGACTCTATGGGTGCCCTGAGGCTGGAGCACCCATGGAAAAGAACCAGCGGGGGCTCAGCACCCACCGGCAGCCTGGCTGATCAGCTCTCCCCCTCCCACCCAGCGCCTGCTGCAGATCAGCTGTTCGGTGGCATGCCGGAGACGCTGGAGGCAGGGGAAGGAGTGAGGGTGAGGCGCACTCCAGGAAGGGGGCAGAAGGGGGCAGGAAGAGGTGGGGTAGGGTTGGGGCCTTTGGGGAAGTGGGGGAGTGGGGGCGGGGCCTGGGGCGGAGCAGGGGTTGAGCACCCCCGGGGGAAACGAGGAAGCCGGCGGCGATGCCTAAGTCTATCTCCTCGGTGCCTTTACCCTCCCACACACCACATTGCTACCCGTGCTACAGATGCGGTGGCCCTGGTGACAAGGCCGACGTTTAAATGTGCCCTGCCAAGAAATCAGTGCACAACCCAAAAGGACCCTTTGCTGAAGTCTGCAAGTCTGCCATCCATGTTGTTTCTGGAGTTCTCACAGATGAGGATGGTGGCAAACTGCATCCCCACAGGGACGGGCGATCACCCCCACCACTGCCAAAGGTGAGTCGAGGGCCAGGAGGCAGGAACGTTAGCGGATCCTGGTTCGCCCGCCTTGCACTATAATTGCCAACCAGTTCTACACCGTGCTACAGTCGAACCTCAGACTTATGGACACCTCAGGAACAGTGTCCCTTGTTCCTGGCTGGAGGAGTGTGTGTGGGGGGGGTAAAAACAGCGTGTCCCACTCCAGGCCGGGGTATGGGGGAGGTGTGAAAGCGGTGCAGACCCCAGCCCTGCTCCTGCTCTGCTGACTCCGGCTGCCTTGAGCTGACAGGCCCAGTGTCTTGCTGTAAGTGGCTGCTGTGGGGGTGGGGTGAGGACAGGCAGCCCAGATGGGCCTACCTTTAAGATGCAATACAGCATGGTGCAGCATGCTGCTGCCTGATTGATTACTTCCAGTTCCACTTGGTCTCCAGTTGACCAGTCAGTCCCATAACTCTGGTGTTCATATCTTTGAAGTTCTGCTGTATTTGCCAGCTCCCAACCTCAGTTGCAGCCTCCTGACATCTATCCCGGAGGATATGGTGGATCTCCCCTCCTCATCAATGGCTAGTTTACAGCTGCTCTCGCGTGCAAAGGCTGTAATGTCCAAGGGAAAAGCTAAGAAGTCCAAAAGGGAATTTCTATTTTAGGAGGGAATCATCAAAAGGATCTTCAGAGGATACGAGATCCCAGTAGCACAGGATCTGTCCTGCAAACTGAGGGTAGGCCACTACCAGGAATCATCTCTGGCTTTCCAGTAGTTTTCACCGATACCACAGGTGTTGCAAAATAGTTCCAAGCACGAGATCCAGCCAAAAAACAGTATGCTCCCTGTGCAACATAAAGTGCTAAACGTACCAATTGCACTGAGACAACCATTCCAGGAGCAGATTCTGAAACCATGCGGAGCAGGTATCATTGATTCGTCAGAACGGGTTTCTTTCTCCTGTCATTCCCGCCAGGAAGCCTCGTGGTGCTGTCTGCATGTGTGTGGACTTGAGAGAGCTAAACTCCAGCATTGTCGTGGATTGTCATGCTCTACCCAACATCAGTGGAACGCCGCTCACCTTGAAGGAGGCATGAGTCTTTATGACCCTTGATTTGTCACTCCATGACGTTTGTTCCAATTACAGCCGATGCCATTTGGGTTAGCCTCTGCCGCGATTGTATTCCAGAGAATGACGCATGGCATTTTTGGAGAGAGAAGGGATGGTACTTACTTCCTAGATGACATTGAAAGATGAATCTGAATATGTCATCCTAAAAGGGGTTATAAAAAAACTTCAAAGACATGGACTTACCATCAGCAAGAAGAAATGTCAATTCCGTGCTGACTCAGTGACGTATATAGGACATACACTCTCTCGGAACAGCATACAAACAAAACCAAACTCGGTGAAAGCCATTCGTGATGCACCAGAGCCTAAAAACAAGGACAAACGTTGGTCCTTCTCGGGATTGTGCGACTACTATTCAAAGTTTGTACTATACAACAATTTGCTGTGAAAGTAGTTCCTTTGCGCCATCTCCTGGAAAAGGATGTGAAGTTTGAATGGGATGAAGAGTGCAAGAGCAACTTTAGCAAGATAAATCATGCAATTTCCAGCAGTCTGGCTCTTAGAAGCAAACGATTGTCACAACAGATGCTTGTGAGTTCTTGGTACTGTCTTGACTTGGCTAAAAAATGGATGAGAAGTCACTACTGCATTCACCTCCAGAGCCCTGACTGATCCAGAAAAATCTTATTCTGTCATTGAGCAAGAAGCTCTGGCAGGTTTCTGGGCAGTAAGACATGTCAGAACCTACCTTTGGGGTCGGAGATTTAGCTGAATATCTGATCACAAACCTCTTTCAGCTTTACTCACCATGCAAGGTTCTGGTTGAACAACTCTTAAGAATTGCCAAATGAGCCACCTAACTAACGGACTCTGATTTCCAGACAGTGTGTTTTCCAGGAGCCAGTGACTCCACTGCAGATTGTTCCTCTCGCCTGCCCTTATCGTGAGGGTGCAATAGAGAAAGCAGATGAAGAGATTGCCATTGCACTAGTCTCTGCTACAACTCCAGGAGTGATCAGTCTCAGAGTGGGCAACAGCCATGAGAGAAGACAAGGTACTTTAGGACCTAAAGAGTTACGTAGTCAATGGATGGACTTGTAAGACGATGACATCAGAACACTTGCAACCATATAGACACATATCATGTGAGCTGTCCTTTGTAAATGAATGGAAGTTGAGACTTGACCCATCTTCTTGTGCCTATACTTCTGAGAGAAGGAATGCTTCATTTGGCACTTGAAGGACATCTGGGGAGGAGTCAAACCGACAAGGGTGACAAGACTTCTGGTGGCCAATGTTGGACAATCAGGTTGAGGAAATAATCCAGGATTGCCTGGCTTGTGCTATGAGTGAGAAGTCACGGAGAATCTTCAACATCCCTCTCACACCAGTTAACTATCCCAACTGTCCATGGGAGAAACTGGCTCTCGACATAATGGGACCATTTGAAGATCAGCCTGGTACACAAAGGTTTCTCCTAGTCCTGGAAAACTATCATTCAACATGAACATGGCTGGAAGTTCTGTTCGCTGGAAAGGTGACCTCTGAAATAGTGAATAAGCTCATGTCCTCAGTTTTCACCCAAGAAGCGTTTCCCAAGGAGTTCGTAATGGACAGTGGAATGCAGTTGACTTCTGCTGATATGCTACACTAGGTCTGTAGCAATGGTATTGAGCACAAACTGGTTTCTTTATACCAGTGGTCCCCAGACTTTTCAGTGTCACACCCCCCTTACACCTGTCCACACGCACACACTCTGAGTTGGGAGCGGGGCCATGGCTCCCAAGGGGGGGGGGGGAAATGCAGACAGGGGTAAGGGGGCTGAGGCTGAGGCCGCAGCTGGGGGTGGGTCAGGGGGTGGGGCCAGGAATGGAGCTGCAGCCAGGGATGAAGGCTGGGGGCTGGGAGCGGGGCTGGGGCCAGGTGCGGAGCCAGGTGCAGAGTCGGGGTCGAGGCTGGGCACGGGGCTGGGCACCAGGGCTGCATCTAGGGGAAGGACCAGAGCAGAGCTGGGAGCGGAGCGGGGCTGGGTGGCACTCCCTTCTCACCCCCAGATGGGGCTGGCCCGGACCCCCCCACTAGGGAGGAACACCCCACAGTTTGGGGACCTCTGCTTTATATCATCCGAGAGCTAATGGTCTAGTCGAGGGAATGAACAGATTGGTGCAAGAAAGTTTGCAGCTTAGTTACAAGTGAGACCGTGAAAGGAAGCTTTGCATGCAATGTTGTTTGCTTCAGGGCCACCCCGCATGCAACAAAGGAGTATCACCCTTTCATCTATTAAGAGGATGCAAGATAAATTCACGACTTACTACCTGTCAAGGGCCTGCGTGTTCTCTTTTTTCAACCAAATCCTCCCTTGCAGCTAGTCGCGAAAGTGTTAAGAGCACACAGGAGAAATACAGGCAGTGCGGAGCTCAGAAGAACGGTGCTAAACCTCACAAATTTCAAACTGGAGAGTTTGTTCGTGTGAAGCTGCCATTCAGAGGCAGAAGAAGGGCGTTCAAGATGTGTGTGTCCTTTGCAGATAACAGAACCCCGAGCAGATTCGGATGGATTAATGGATGGAAAGAAATGGAACATTTCAAGGTTGTCGGCAGCTTCTCCGCCAGCAGCTGGAGAAGAGAATGCTAATTTCCACCCTGGACCAGAGAACCCCAATGTGCTAATGGGCAATGTATAGCATTTGGGAATTGCTCCATTGCCCAGTCTTGGTCCTGCTTCTCCATGTACTAGGAGAAGTGTGAGACAAAGGAGACTGCCTGAAATGGGGGAGGGATAGCTCAGTGGTTTGAGCATTGGCCTGCTGAACCCAGGGTTGAGAGTTCAATCCTTGAGGGGGCCATTTATGGATCGGGGCAAAAATTGGGGATTGGTCCTGCTTTGAGCAGGGGGTTGGACTAGATGACCTCCTGAGGTCCCTTCCAACCCTGATATTCTATTATTCTAAGATTGGAAAACTTTGTTGCTGGTCTCAATGGCAGTTTGAAGTCTGACAGTGGTTGTTCTGAAGGGGAAGGGTGTGTTGTATCTAGCTAGGAGCAGATCTCTACCCTGGTTTGTAAGTCAGTTTCTAGGTGGTTCCTGGAGCTTTGAGTCCAGGAGCGACAATTCCCAGGATGCACCAGCGGAGAGGAAAGAGGAGAAGGAAGAATGTGAGCTCTGTGAAAGAGAGGGGAATAAACCTTGTCTTTTGTGGTTCTCTAGCTTTCTGAGACTTCCTCAAAGGGGTTCGGGGACAAAAGACCATATCTCACTCTGTGTGTGTGTGTGTTGTGTGTTGTGTGTACAGCTTCTAGCACAATAAGGGTCTGGCTTTTGTTGGGGATTCTAGGTGCTTCTTTAATATAAAAAATAATAACAGTGGATTTATTACAACAGCAATTTAAGGAAGGAGACGACTATCTTGTCTTATTATTTAAAAGGGACAAGAATAAAAACCTTTAAGGAAACTGTTTTCTCATACTGGGTTTAATTCTCAGCCCTAGTGGGGCAGATCTACCTGGCAAGGTGAATTCACTTCTCAGTATCTAATCTAATCTAAGCCACCGTAGTTCTAAAGTGCCTCTCACCTCGGTATCCAGACACACAGCATCTGTCAGCTCCCGGATCCCCAAAAGCTGGTTCACTTTCTGTTCCAGCCGCCTGGTTCTCCTCACTATGGTGGAGTCCATCCCTTCCTTGCTCCAGAATGTCCCCCAGGCTCTACCCCCTCCTCTTTCCATCACCCCCGGACTGAGACCCTGAAGTTCCCCCAGGAGCTGGTCCTAGGCTGGTGGTCTGGAATGAGGGCATGGCCGTATGCAGGCCACTTGGGCATGTGAGTGGGAACTGGACCATGTCCAGGCAGGGGAAGGTTTACATGGGGTTTGAGGCTTGACGCTGTTTTCTCTCCCCATCCTCGTGGCTAGGAAAGAGAACAGCCTGACCCGAGCTCTGTGCGTAACCAGCCCTGCCCAGTGTATGGTGCACAGAATAAGCCCCTAACGGATGGGAAGGGGGCCGGGTTCCAGGAGGAATGGGAACAGCTCCCCTCCGCTGACCCCTTCCCCCCCTCCCCCACCTGCTTGTGCCTTGCAGGTCCTGGTGGCATACCGGCGTGTCCAAACCCTCCAGAAGCTGCAGCCCTGGCCCCAGGTCAGCCTGTCCACCAGCTCGTCCCAGAATTCCCTGGCCAAGACCGAGAGGGCAACGCACAGCGGCTACAGCGACCTGGACCGCAAGATCTTGCAGCTGTGCGGTAAGCGGGGGACAGCTCTTTCCAGCTCGAGAGGGGCCTGAGCACTGAGGGGGACTGGCAGACACCACAGAGCAGGGGCCCCCTTCTCTAGAGCTGCCAGCGCCCACGTATGGGGTCGTTGCCATTGGCACGTGGCCCAGGCTGCATCCAGGGACCGGGGCATGGAGGAGTCGCTCTGGTGGACGGGACCTGGGGCTAGTCAGGCCCAGCTGCCCCGGAGCAGCAGCCCAGTCCCTGTGTGATATTGAGCACCCTGGAGCTGTGGGGAGTGGGGGGTTGGACAGATGCAGTCTCGGCCATCAAGGATCTGCCCACCCTACAGAGACATTTGCCCCCTGGCCCTTTCCCACCTGGGGCTGTCCGGTGATTGGAGCCCAGACTGCTAGATTCCAAGGCCCAATCTAGCTGTATTTGGACTTGATGTGAAAGGAGGCAAGTACTGGGCCCTGATTCCTGGCTCTGCCCCTGTGGCTAGGAGATAGTGGGCTAGTTCTTGCCTCGCTCGGTGACTTGGTTTCCCCTGGCTTCTGACACTGAGCGGCCTCCCGGGGCAGAGGAGAGAATGAACAAATTGGTGCCCAGGTCTCTGTGAGTGTCAGGCAGGTGGGGAAGCCTGTGGCCTGACTCAGCCTGGCAGCTCCCACCACGCCACAGGGAGCAGGAGCGCCAAGAACTGACCATCCTCTGGCTGGTGGGAGATGAATGGTGGAGGGGACGGGGCAGCGGAGGGGAGTCACCAGCAAGACCGTTACGGTGCCGGACTTTCCGGAATGGCCAGTGCCCAGCCTGGCGAGCTGGTTCCGGCTGGGTTAGCTAGTTATGCTACCTGGCTTCCCGGGCAGGTGCTGCAGGGTCTCTGGCTTAACTCCCTCCCGCCAGCCCATCACACCAGCCAACGCTCGTTGCTTTTGCAGGGGAGCTGTACGACCTCGACGCGGCTTCGCTCCAGCTGAAGGTCATTAACTATGTAAGTACCTGGGTGCTTTGCTTTCACTGCGACGGACCTCCCGGGGAGGGAACGTTCTGCCCCATCCGCCTCGCAGGGAAACCCAGGGCAGCCTTGCTATTGACCTCAGCGGGGCAGCGGAGCGTGGCCTTGCTTTGCCCGTGACTTAGTGTTGCCGGAGTGTTTCTAGCGCTGGGCAGGTGTTAGCTGCTCCCTGCAGAGCGTCTTGCACACAGCCGGCCTGTGCAGGGGCCGGACAGAGCGGGGAGGTTCGCAGCACAGCAGAATAAAGAGGAAGAGACAGTGGCGTCTGTTTTATTTGTCAGCGTTTCTAGTGCGCTCGGTGCCTGAGCAAAGGGGTTGGATTGAGTGCCCCGCCCAGACCCAGCAGCTGTGTTTAATTTAATGCCCCCCCCGGTCCCTGTTCTCACCCTTTCGATTGCAAAGCAACCTCCTGAACTATGTCCAAGGTGTCATCACTAGGCTTCAGAGTGAACAACTTGCTGAGCTGCCTTCGAGGAAGCAGCTCACACCTCTCCCTTCTCTGGGAAGGATTTAGTTCACATTTGGGCATGTTCAGAAGCTTTTATTTTCTGCTGATGCCTCTTGCCCATACAATTGAAGGTGGTGCTAGAATGCTGCCGGTAGCCTGCAGCTGTCCTACCTCCAGGGGTGGCTTGGTGAGATCTCACAAGATATCAGGTGGGGTCAGTCCAGGTACAGCTGGGTGCTTGAGGCGGGAGCGCTGGCAGTTCATGGAGCAGAGCATCAGACATGATGTTGGGGGCTGCTGGTTGCGGTACAGGGGCCTTGCACAGCCACGGCAGGGAGGTGCTTTGTTGTTTATGGGGACCTGGAGCAGCACTGGGGGGATGCTGGGTTAGGTATGTGGAGCTGGCGCAATGTTGGGAGACAATGAGTGGGTACGGGGACCTGGCGCTGTGGGCAGGGGGACCGGGTTGGGTACGGGGACCTGGCGCGGTGGGCAGGGGGAGCCAGGTTGGGTACGGGGACCTGGCGCGGTGGGCAGGGGGAGCCAGGTTGGGTACGGGGACCTGGCGCGGTGGGCAGGGGGACCGGGTTGGATACGGGGACCTGGTGCAGTGGGCAGGGGGAGCCGGGTTGGGTACGGGGACCAGACATAGTTTCCAGGGGGGAGTGTGGTATATGGAGGGGGGGGCATGTTGGGTACAGGGAGCTGGCTGGGTTGGATGCAGGGACCTGGCCTGGTGTCCGGGGTGTGATGGGGGAGCCAGGTTGGGTTCAGGGAGCCGGCCTGGTGCTAAGACCCAGCAGGGTGCTGGCGATGCCGAAAATAATCCTGAGGTCCCAATTACCCCTGGTTATTCATGATCTTGGCCAGCTCAGATAATCATGCCCTGCTCCCCTAAATTCCCTCAGGGGATGTGCGGCCCTTTACCGTGCCTAGCAGCCGTTAGGTGGTGTTGCTGTGAGCTGTTTAACAGTGGCTAGGCTGCGCCCCAGAGGCAGCTGCATTCCTACGGTGTCTGGAGCCTACCCGGGATAGGAGGGGCTGTATCCATATTGCAGATGCTAATCACTGCTATGAGAGTTCAACATACAGACGGCTTCTGGCCTTGAATAAAAGGAGCAGGCCAGATGGCTCTGCAGGAGCCAGGCAGGGAGCGGAGCTGGTGGCGAGAGGCCAGGCCGGGCCGTGATTTGCCGCAGGGGCTGCCCTAGGACAATGTGTGCCAGTCTCTTCCCTCTCAGTCGTAACCGATTCCTATCTCCGCGCACCCTGGGGCAGGCTGGGCACCCTGGGCCCAAAGAGCTGAAGACATTTCTGTAACCCTGTAATCACCCACCAGTGTGAACCATCATTAAACCTGCTTCGGGGTTTGCTTAGTCCCATGGCACGTACCCTGTTAAAAACCCTTTGAACCTTTTATTAAAGGTACAGAAAGACGGGAAAACAGTTCCCGCGTTAGCAGTGTGAAGTATGAAGCGAGGCTATAGTTTTAACACCGTCCCTTGTCCCCTTTTGCTGGATCAAGTTGTTAGGAGGGACCCCGTTTGACAGTCTCAGGAATGGTGCCTGTTTTTGGGCAGGTCTGATCCCATTTCCTAGGAGGCACAACGAGACAAACACACACAAAAGAGGGAGAGAAAAGAACAGCAGAGAGAGAAAATGCAGCTTCTGCCTCGGGTGTTGACTTTCGCTGCTGGAAAAACTCAGGCCTGGCACTCAGTTGTATCAGGTGCGCTGAGACCTGGCAAAATTGGCCCAGCGTCGCGCTCTGGGGCATTGCTTTTCGCTGCCTCTTTCTGGTCATAGGCTTGCAAGCCTTGTTGCAAAATACAATTTTGGCCGGCTAAGCCAGGCTGTGATTAGACAGAAGGGAAAAGGAGCGGGGGCGGGCACGTCCAGGGAAAGAGAAACTCAGTACGATAATGAGAAATGGTGAGAGGGAGGGAGTGGTAGCTAAGGGTTAGAGCAGAGGGTGTCAGGAAGGGGGATTTGTGCGTTCTATCCCTTGCTCTGGGAGGGAGAGCAGCCTAGGGGTTAGAGCCGGGTTTGGGGGCATTAGGACTCCTGGGTTCTCATACCTGGCCAAGTCACTGCCCTGTGCCTCAGTTTCCCCAGGTGTACAGTGGGGAGAACAGCAGCTCATGGGGGGGCACGAGGATTAGCTAGTGCTGTGAGATCAAGGTCAGTGTGTGTTATTAAGCATAGATCCATAAGCCAAATGGGAAAAAGGCTCCGAGCATCCATGTGGGCGTTAAAGCGGCATAATTATCCCCATGCCAACAAGCCTGCAGGCACCAGGGTGCAAGGCTGGGAAGGTGGAGCCCTGTCCGATTCAGTCAGCACTGAAAAAGCAGAGGCAGGTGATCTGTTCCCCCGAGGCCGCTGGTGCGTGTCTGCCGCTGGGTTGGCAGGGAGATCAAAACGAGAGCTGTTAAGGCTGGGCCAGTCGACAGACCCAGCGACAGACCCAGCTAGGCTTCCGGAGTGCTAGGTGGCAACCTGCACCGGTCAGGGCTGGAGTGGTGGTCGTGAGGTCTAGTGGGCAAGGCACTGGACCGGGAGTCAGGAAACCTGGGTTCTGCTCCCCACTCAGATGCTGGGTGACCTAGGGAAAGTCATGTCCCCTCCCCTGTGCCTCAGTTTCCCCTCCCACATTGTGTCTGTCTGACTCTTTAGACTGCAAGGTCTTTGGGGTGAGGACACTGTCTCCCACTACGTGTCTGTCCAGCGCCTGCCGCAATGGGGCTCAGATCTGGGTTGGAGCCCTTGGTGCTACTGTAGAATCCGTAATAATAATGGCTGTCCACACAGGCGAGCTGCACCCCCAGGGCCCTCCATGAGCTGATGACCCCAGTGCTGTAACTGGATCCCCCCCCATTCCAGCCCAGGCTGGCCGTTTGGCGAGCCCCAGCCCTCGGGGCAGGCTCAGCATCGAGATGGGGGCCAGTTCTCATCACAGACAAAGCCCCCCTTGGGAGCAGGGCTGGCCCCTCGTCAGAAAGGGAGGAGTGAGAAGTGGGCACTGGGAGGCTCCGGCCGTAGGAAAGGGGATACAGGACCGCTCGCCTCTGTCCCCCCAGCCTGGCGTCAGCAGATGTTAGCAGCACCTGATGGCTCTTCTGCAGCTAATGGGAAAGGGTGGGTGGTGTCGACAGGCAGCCCCTTGGCTGGCTGCCTCAGCAGAGACCCCAAACACAGGAGGCACAGGGAGGGCTCTCTTCTGTGCCCTGGAGCTTGGACGCGTCAGCGGTGCCCATGCCGTATCCTGCTTCTGTGGGTGATCCGCTTACCCTGGGCTTGGGTTGGCCCTGTGGGGAGGGGAGTTTGGGTTGGCACGGGCGTCAGGGGAGAAGCTTGTGTCAGTTGGAAGGTGGGCACTGGGGTGCGGACAGTGCCACCCTAGAGAGGAGCAACTGGAATACAAGCATTGAAAAAAATGTCTCTGTCCCAGCGGCCAACAGGTCAACCCCCATTCTAGTGAGCACAGTCCCTGGGTCTGGACAAAGCCCAAAGACTCAAAGCTGGGCTCCAAACCTCTCCTCTTGTGAGTCGGTCAGACTCTGAGCTCTGTACACAGCCCTGGCTCTGGCAAACCATCCCTTGGCATCCATCCAGGGGTCTTGGCCAGTGGTTCAGGAGGGGGAGCTGGGAATTGTCCCCATGAGGCAGGACTCTGCCCTATGAGGTGGTAAGCGGGGTTTAACCATGTGCTAGTTACCCCATGTCTGCGGAACACACCTCATCCTCCTCGCCTAGCCGGGTCCTTCACAGAGCCAGCTCACGAGCTGATCTGACAGTGGGTCCCGTTCTCTGTTTACACACATCGGCTCCGGTGGAGTTCTTCCAGATTCACACCACTGGGACGGAGGTGACGTGCGCACGCTGCCCCGGCTTAAGTTGGTTGAGTGCAGCTGGGGCAGACACTAATTTCAGTGTCGGGCTGGGTCTGTTGGTTTAGCTTGTGCCTCTGCATTCCCCAAATCAAGCTAACCTGAGACAAGCCAGGGCAAACCTGACCGAGTACAGCAGAGAACTGGGCCTCCCGGCTGTGCCCTCTGGAGTCTGCTTTGCCGAGCGCATCTTGCAGCTGGCTTGTGTTGGCACAGGCGTCTGGGGAGGAGTTTGTGTCAGTGGGACGGGGGGCTTTGGGGTGCGGGGAAGCACGGTGATGCTGGATCTGCTTCCCCAGCCACCCTGGAGAGGTGCTACTGGAGTCTGAGCGTTGGAAGTGATGGTTTCCCTCTCTCTGGGGGAGCCCAGTGACTCTTCAGTCTGCGCTCTAAGTCTCTAGTCTTGTGCAAAAGAGAATGGAAGCTCTGCTCTCCATTAAAACCCTCCTCTGCTTTCCTAGGCCCCTTTATCTCCCACTGTGCGTCTTTCTCTGCCTGGAGCCTGCTCAGCAGCCAGGTGTCACTTTTTGGGAGACAGGATTCCTGGGTTCTCGTCCTCCCTCTGCCACTGACTCCCTGTGTGACGTTGGGCAAGTCACTTAGAACACTGTGCCTCAGTTTCCCCACCTGTAGCCAGGGCAGGATGACACTTCACCTTTGTAAGCACAAGTGCCAGGTGGTGGGTGAGACTGATGGGCCCCCATCAAGCAGCCTGGCTCAGCTAAGCTACCCAACATTTGGGCTGCAGATCTCAGCGGAACGGGCTGGCGGGTGTGTCCCAGGGCTCCCTGCCTGCTCTAAAGAGGGTCTCTCTGCATCTCTAACCACTGCCTCCCTCTCTCTCTCGCTCTCTCTTCCCCAGCTGAAGCAGGAGACCCAGTCCCCCTGCTGCTGCCTCCTGCTGGTCTCGGAAGATAACCACCAGCTCTTCTGCCAGGTGGGTGGTACCGCAGCCCAACATGGGCCGCATCTGTCATGGGAGGAGTCCAGAACTTGCCCTCGGGAACAGCCATGATACAAGTAAACTCAGCTCCCCAGCTTGGAGCACAGACGGGGCCTTCTGCACAGCGGGAGGGAGGCAGGGTTCCTGGGGCTTGGGGCGTCCTCGCCTACTCCAGAAGAAACCCATCCCCATGAAATAAATCCGTGTGCCCATCTGCCCATCGCTGTCCATGCTGCTCTGCTGAGAGGTGCTTTCCTTTCCCCATGCTTCCTCCTGCATCCCCATCCTCCCCTGTCCCGTCGGGGCCGGTTCCAGCAGGGTGCTCCCGGGATGTCACTAGGTGTCGAGAGTGCTCAGCACCTCGCAGGATCAGGTCTGGAGGGTCTCTGGGGCAGGGGCCTGACTCCCCCTCATACCCGTGTGGTACGGGGGCCAGGTCGGTGACCCCAGCAGAGGCGCTGTGGAGGCATGCTGTTTGAGCAGCAGAGGAGTTGGGCCCGGGTCCCTCTGCTGGCAACTCTGCCCTGTTCGTAGGGCACCGGGAACGCGGCTGGTGCTGTGGAGCAGAGCCAGCCGAAAACCGGCCCTTCCCGCGTGCCACAAATTTTGAAATTAAAGCAAAAAAATTCATCCTAAATGGGGACACAAAGGTCAAAAGTGTATCAATTTCACAGGAAGGAAAGAAAGAAAAGAAATCTGTTTGGGGGGAAACACCATTGTGTGGCTGGCTCCTCGGGCAGCCTGGGGCGCTGGAGAGCTGGAGCCAGGGAGGTGGGCAGCCCACCCTGCTGGGGAGCGGCAGAGCCTGGAAGCCCTGGCTTGGTGGCCACCTGCCAGGTGAGCCGCGGTGATGCTGGGGAGCCCAAAAGGGCGACCGGTGGCAGAAGATTAAGGAGGTTTCCACCTGGAGCTTGCCTGGAGCCTGTTGACAGATGCGTTGAAATCAACAAATTCCCACGGAACCTTTCGGTTTTGATGACCTGGCCTTTCCCGAAGGAAAACTGCCTGGAATTGCCAGGGATCCAGCCCCCCTCCACCCAGCGGGGACTGAGCCACAAGAAAGGTCCCACGGTTCATGCTCATTTCTCGTAGGAGGTGGGGGGAATCTTATCAGGACAGTTTTAGAGTCAGAGAGTTCAAGGACCAGATCATCCAGTGTGTCCTCCTGTCTGTCACAGGCCACCAGCCTCACCCAGCACCCATGCGCGATACCCAAGCCGAAATGAGCCCAAAGCGAATGAGACCCACAGGAGACTAGACCGTGATGTACCACAGGCAGTGACCCTATCATGGGGTCCACTCACCCCTCGGGCGCCTCCTCCTGGTGGCTCTGGGAATTAGCTCTTTCCAGGTGCTGCGCCCTCCTCTGGCCGTCTCGCCTCCCATCCTGCCTCGCCCTGCGGCCCCTCTCGCCCCAGGAGCTGCTGCTTCCTGTTGGTGACGTGCCCCCACCCCTTCCTGGCCAGGTCACTATTACCCTCCTCTTCCAGGGTATCGGAGTCCTTCAGGGCAAACTGTCCCCAGCAGTCTGCTCTCTGCTGTCTGGTCTGCGCCACTTCCCCAGGGGCTGTTAGGGGAGCCGGGGCCCACCCTCTGCTCCAGGTTCCAGCTCAGGGCCCTCTCCTCAGCAGCCAAGCTCTGCCTTGCCCTGTACTCTGCTGCCTTCCCTTTCCCCTGAGCCTTCCCTACCTCTCTGGCTCTCCCCCTGCGCTGGGCTTGCCGGCCCAAACTCCCTCCTCCCAGGGGCGGCTGCAGACTCCTTCCCTGCCATCCCTTCTGCTCTCAGCTCCTGGGCTTTAGCCAGGCCCCTCCTGTTCCTGTCCAGCTTAGCTTCATTTAATCAACTCCTGCTCCCTGCATCCTCCCCCAGGTGCAGCCCAGGGAGTTAATTGGCTCACCTGGCCACCTTAACCCCTTCAAACCTTGTGGGGGGTGCACAACCCATCCCAGACCTGCACCCACATGCTGCGGAGGAAGGTAGAAAAACCCCAAGGTCCCTGCCAGTCTGACCAGAGGGCCAATTCCTTCCCAATCCCACACGTGGCGATCAGTTAGACCCCGAGCATGCAGGGCAGCCATGCACCTGAGAGAGAGAGAGTACCCGGTGCCACCTCAGCGCCCTGGCCCTCCCCGTCCTATGTCCCACCTCCGGCTGTGGCCATCCCTCATGCTTCAGAGGAAGGAGATTAAATAAACCCCCCCAGAATACACATGGGGCAAAAAAAATCCCTTCCTGACCCCTGAAACCCTGAACCATGAGCTTTAGGAACATACATAAAAACCAGCCCAGCAAAGATGCTGAGATGGGCACAAATGATCCTGTTGCAACACAGCCCAGGGCCGGTTTGTCTCAGCGTCACTCAGCGGTGGGATGTCGTCTGGCCACGATGCACGTTGGTTTGCCCTGGAAGACCAACTCCAAAAGGGGGTGACCTTAAGGGTCATGTCACCCCTACAGTGGGTCTGATTCGAGTCGATTCTCTCCCCTCCCACCCCACCCATCCTACAGGAGCATTCCCTGTGTTAGAATCCTGCCTAGGGACTTTTCTCCTTTCGCTCCGGGGGCAGAGACCTGAGCTTCGGGAGCAGGACGACCTGGATTCTGTTCCCGCTGCTGCTACAAAGTTCCAAGCTCACCCATCCTCAGCAGCTTTCACAGATACAATCAGGTCTCGGCGAATTAGACCCTACTGTATAAAGGGTTTAAATCCTCTCTCAGCTCCTGTTCCGTGGCCGGGGTTTTCCAGAGCACCGATTCCTCAGCTCCCTGGCCCTCATCTCTGTGTTTCTTGTTTCCTCCAGGTCGTGGGAGATAAAGTGCTGGAAGAGGAGATCAGCTTCCCTGTAAGTCGTTACATGTTCTCTGTCGCTCAGCAGCAAAGCTTGGCCCTGAATTCCAGACCTCCTGGGGTTTAAATCAGCCCTGCTCCAGAGATGAAGCTAGCCATTGGGATGTGCAAACCGTGACAGTCCTCATGCTTCCAGGCATAGACAGCTCCCCAGCTGGGGTCAGGAAGGAATTCCTGGAGTAGGGTGGCACATTTACAGTGTGTGTGATGAGGAGAGAGGGGACCTGGACCACCAAGTGTGGATGCAGAGCTAAAGTTTGGGAGTGCTCAGATCTGGGTGTTTGCCTCAGCCCCATCCTGAGCTGTGAGTCTATGAGCACTTTTAGCCCTGGCCACATTCGGTCCGACCCTAGAGGAGCCATCGACTTCTCCAGCTGTGGCAGCTCCTATGGCCTCTTATTATAGACCTGAGACACGACCACTGACTGCCTGTGTTCTTGCTTGTTGATTGACGGCGTCCAGTGACACCAGCCAGCAAGTGGGAACATCCGATCTGGAACCATGTTGAACTCCCCCGGGAGAGCAGCTGCAGCCTGGAGGAGTCTGGGCTCCAGCTCCCTTCCCAGGCCACGTGTCAGGAAGCCGGTAAACACAGGCTTCGTTTTGTTAGCGCAGGGGCTGCTTCCGTTCTCACCCCTTGGCTCCAGGACGTCCCCTCCTCTTTCCCCAAGGCTTTATCCAGGTAAATCCATTTTAAAGCCAACCAGAAAACATCTGGAGAGCAGCCAGCAACTCTGGCAGGGCACGCTGCAGCCCAGCTGCTGGGGAACGCTTCCATCGACAGATGTTACAGTCCAGATGTTCAGCACCTATCTCAATGGAGCTGCCCCGATTTACACCAGCTGAGATTCCGGCCCTTAGCTCTGTTAATCGTTCCTCATAAGGCGATCCTTCCGGCCTTGCCGCCACCCTAGACATCCAGCCAACGGGCGGAACGAGCCTGTCCTGGGAATATCCCCTCCTCCGTCTCCAAGAGGAATGGAGTGGTCTACCTTGGGAAAGCTCGAAAGGAGACCATCCCCAAAGAATCCATCCCACGTCTTCCGTGGAGCCCTGTGCATGCTGGGCCAGGAATTTGGGGGTGCACGGATGCCTGCAGGGGGCAGACTTGGGCGAACGTTTCCAAAAGCACCGTAAGAAACTTAGGCTCTGCATTGCCGTTTTCAAAAGTGACGCACATTTAGGAGCACAAAAGCCTATTGGCTTTAAATGATCATGAAGCTAGTGAAGTACCTAGACCAGCGGTTTTCATCTGGTGGGGAGCACACCCAACTTCCTAGACAGGTGCGTTGAGCCTTCCCTCTCACTCCTGGGGTCGCAGTGCCACTCACTCCAATTAGGCCAGGCCATCCCAGAGGGGCAGCTGGGCCAAAGTGGAGTGGGTAGCATTGCGACCTGGGGCTCGGTGTCACAACGCCGCTCAGGTATGGCCCAGCCCTCCCTCCATCTGATGGAGCAGCAACCAGGTCAAATGTGAGTGAGTGCCCGCAGGGTCCACTCGAATTGGGGCCAGCCACCCCTGTGTAGCGATCTTCGATGCCGAAACGGAGAAATCCTGCCCGGAAAATGCTGGGGCTATTAAGGTCTGTGCTCTGGAAAGGATTCCCAGCCTAGGCACAGCTAGGGAGCAGGATCAAAGGGCTGACTTATCTCCACTGGAATCAATGTACAAACAGCCCCAGTTCCATCACCATTACATTGGAAAGGTCCATTTTGTAGTGTGTGGGGGAGAAGGGTGTGGTTGAGAAGCCCTGCCCCTAGCCCACTGAGTCTGCTGGACCTGATCTCTGCTCAGTGCGAGACTTTCCCACAGAGCAAGCCCTCGGTGAGTATTTAAGCAGCTCACCCATCGCCTGGGACATGATCAATAGGCCGCTTGCCTGCCAGGAACTCTCGCGAGAGCCCAGTCAGTGCCAGCCCGCAGATCCCTTAGCTAGATAATAATGCGACCAGCCGAGCAGCGGTGTCTGTGGAAGGGTAAGAGCCGTTTGTGACACGTGTAGATCTCAGCACCCGCTCTCTTGATTTCTGCCTCATCTTCTTGTCTGCCACTTCCCTGTTCGGGGTTGGCCACTGTTCTAGCCTCCTTCCAAAACGCACGGTCGTACCCCGGGCTGTCGTGCCGCCTGGCCTCTCTGAGATCCGGTCCACGTACCGCGTCTTTGATCTCCCCCTTGGTCGCCTTCTCGCCAGTCCGCGCCAGAGCCATCCCGATGCTATACCTCTCCCGCCCCCGCTAGGGATGCTCGTACCTTATCCCCCGTCTTCTCCGACGAAAAGATTCAGAAGCACGTTGAGGCTTCGATAGGTGTTTCCATGTCGCCGTGTCTCACGTTGTGGGGCGCAGTCCAGAGCAGGGCGAGGCTGTGTCACCTCCGGCATGTGCCACTCTGCCGGCTGGGAGCGCCCCAGCCCGGTTACAGGACAGACAGTGAAACGGCCTCTCACTGGCCCGGATTGCTCCCCAGAACGTGATGCCGGATGCCTCCATTACTGAAGGTGAGACAAATCCCCAGCGCAGCCGCCTTCGAGTGGAGCAGGATTGGCCATCGGCAGCTCCCCCCCAGATCCTTAATCCAAAGCGAAGGGGGCCAGATTCGTCTCCGGTGAAACTTTGCTAGCTGCAGTGGAGCTAAAGCCAGGGATGCGACTGGCCCGGTGCGTGGGGAGGCTGGTTGGTGGTGGATGAAAAAGGCCGTTGCAGCCGTATTGCAAGGGTAGGAATTGATGGGCACGTCAGACTGGTGCTGAAGGGTACTGCATGGACTGGGGGACTGTGGACAGGCCCTAGGCCGCAAGTCACTGGTTTGTCTGTGTCCCACTTGCTGATCCCATCAAGCGGCTGCCTATGTGGCAGGAGTTTGGTGGGTCTCAGCCCGCTCTCCAGTGGGCCGGGGCCCACGCTGCCATATTGCTGTAGTGGTCTGTGTGTGCTGTGGTGCTCAGTGGAGGGGCCAAGCTCTGGAAGGGCTTGGAGACTCAGCTGTCCTCTTCCCATAAATAGTGGCCGCTCCAGGTCAAGATTGTGGGGCATGGAGACTCAGCCGTCCCCTCCACAACTGATGAGTCCAGGCCAGGACTTAGGGAGATCACAGGCCGCAAAGGCTGTGTTAGCCTGGGAGCTGGGGAGAGCCAGAGGGCCCCTCTGTGTCCAGCTGCTTCCTCTTGATATGGCCTCCCCCCAAGCCCTGCCTGTCCTCTTGCACCCACGTCCCGGGAGCTGGGCGGAGGAGCTGGCTGTGCCGCTGCTCCCAAAAAAACCGCTGGCGGCTGCGCCCGGGCTCCTGCGGGATGCGACTTCACCCGCGAGCCAACCTTCCTCTTCCTCGGCCCACCAGCTCCTGACTCTCGTCTCTTTGCCTGCAGCTGATGTTTGGGCGTCTGGGGCAGGTGGTGGAGGAGAAGAAATCCATCACGCTACAGGACATCAGCCTGGTACGTAGCTGGGCTGCCCCCAGGCCGGGGGTCCCATGGGGAGGGGCCAGCCACGTGGCCAGAATGGGAGGATGGGCATGCAGGCCTTGGGCGGACAAGGGGGAGAATGTACTCACCACTCTTGGATGTCCCTCGGACGCTACCGCGGTGGGCACGGTATAAATGCAAAAGGCTGACGCTGTGATGTCTGAGCGCCGGGGGTGGACAGGAGCGGGCCGAGTGTGTAGGAACTCCTCTCGCAGCTGCAGGCCAGCCTCCATAGCCTACCTTATACACCTCGGGACAAAGCATGCAGGCCGTGCATACAGGGTGCGGGACTCTCTCCTGGGAAGCAGGGACTCAAAAAACCCCACTGGGGGTCGTGGTGGATAATCAGCTGAACAGGTGCTCCCAGTGTGGCGGTGTGGCCAGAGAGGCTATTTGACCTCTGTGTTCGGCTCCGGTGCGGGAATGCTGTGTCCAGTTCTGGTGTCCATAGTTCAAGAAGGATGTTGACGAATTGCAGAGGTTTGGATCAGAGCCCCAGGAATAATGAAAAGATTGGAAAACCTGCCTGGTCGCGAGAGACTCAAGATGCTCGACCTACATAGGTTATCCAAGAGAAGGTTAAGGGGTGACTTGATCACAGTTTATAAGTAACTACACAGGGAACTGAAATAGGGCAATGGGCTCTTCAGTCTAGCAGAGAAAGGTCGGACACGATGCACTAGCTGGAAGTTGCAGCCAGACAAATTCAGACTGGAAATAAGGTACCTTTTTACCAGTGAGGGCAATTAACCATTGGAACAAGTCATGCCAGACGTGGCCTCACTGGCCATTTTTTACTCCGGATGGGATGTTCGGTCACAGCTCTTGGACTTCGAAGCAGGAATTAATTCAGGGAAGTTGGCCTGTGTCCTGCAGAAGGTCAGACTAGATGATCACTGGAGGGCTTTATAATCTCCGAATGCCCGGGGTGGCTGTCCTAGAGATGAATCATAGAATCATAGAATATCAGGGTTGGAAGGGACCCCAGAAGGTCATCTAGTCCAACCCCCTGCTCGAAGCAGGACCAATTCCCAGTTAAATCATCCCAGCCAGGGCTTTGTCAAGCCTGACCTTAAAAACCTCTAAGGAAGGAGATTCTACCACCTCCCTAGGTAACGTATTCCAGTGTTTCACCACCCTCTTAGTGAAAAAGTTTTTCCTAATATCCAATCTAAACCTCCCCCACTGCAACTTGAGACCATTACTCCTCGTTCTGTCATCTGCTACCATTGAGAACAGTCTAGAGCCATCCTCTTTGGAACCCCCTTTCAGGTAGTTGAAAGCAGCTATCAAATCCCCCCTCATTCTTCTCTTCTGCAGGCTAAACAATCCCAGCTCCCTCAGCCTCTCCTCATAAGTCATGTGTTCCAGACCCCTAATCATTTTTGTTGCCCTTCGCTGGACTCTCTCCAATTTATCCACATCCTTCTTGCAGTGTGGGGCCCAAAACTGGACACAGTACTCCAGATGAGGCCTCACCAATGTTGAATGACCTGAAGGCTGAGCCGACAGCTCCACCAGAGGGAGGGGCCGGGTCGGCGCTGGGGTGTGATCTGTCAGTCGTGTGGGACAGCGCTGAGATCCATCACTCATGCAGACATAGGCCCAGCCAGGTTCTGTAGACCTAGGGGACTGGGGGCCAGGCCTTGCAGCAGCTGGGTCTAGGGGGCTCCTCGTAGGTCATTTTCCCCACCTCTCGTCCGTGATCCTGTAACGCAGTGGGCAGTGATGACTGGCTGAGCCCGATCACAGCCGGATCCAGCAGCCAGCCGCATGCAGCACTAATGCAGCCATGAGTCTGCCTGCCTGCTGGCTGGCAGAGAGCCCCAGTGCCTCCCATGACAGGCCTCTGATGGCACCTAATGTCTGTGTCGTTGTGGGGAAGAGCTGCCTCCCACTCTGGTCACAACCCATCCCGTCTCGTCAGTTCCCCGAAACCCTATAGTCCCCGCAGTAGGAGCTGCTTCCAAACCCCGCCTTGCAGGGCTGGGGGGATCTCCCTGCTGAAGAACCCTGGCTTGGCATCCTGGCTCTGGTGGGGACTAGTAAACCGAGTTTGTTAGGTCTCAGCCTATTCATCCCATTCTCGGGCTGTAGGGTGCAGTGTGGCCAGAAGGCTCGTCTCAGGGAGCCCAGGGCTGGAACGGTGGGGTACTGCAGGCTGGGTCTAAAGTGCATCGGCAGAGCTGGGGGGGATCCCAGGGCTGGAATGGCGGGGGGCTGCAGGCTGGGATTGAGGTGCACTGGGAAAGCCGGGGGAGGAGTAGCCCAGCGCTGGATCGTCAGGGGTGGTCAGGATGCCCCTGGTACAATCCAGGAGTTCAGAGCGAGCAGCTGCTCCTCCTGCAGCGACTCTGTGCTGGGGACAGAGGTTCGTTAGCGAACGCTCTGTTCCCAGGCAAGGCCTGGGCTCGTGTGGCTGGGAGTAGCCACCGTTGGACACTGAAGTGGAGGAAATGCCCAGCTAGCTCCATGGAGAGTGATCAGAGCTGGGGAACTGACCCACAGGGAATGGGTGTCGCAGTTCAGTATGTGTGAGGGGTCAGCCTGGGGCCAGATCCAAATTCAGGGCTGGGCTGGAAACAGATCCCTGAGTTCCTCCTGGAACGAACAATCCCTGAGTGGCTCAGCTCAGAGCGTGCTGGATCTGAGCACCCAGGTGTCCGGACGGTGAATGGATCTTTAGTGGACCCTTTGTGCACGATCTCTCCTGCACTGGGAACCACAGCTGAGCGACACAGCTGGTCTTCCAGACCTTGGGCAAGTCACTTAGTCTCTCTGTGTCTCGTTTCCCCCTGTGTGAAATGGGGACGATGCTTTTCTGCCTTGTGCTCAGATACTCCTGTGAGGGGGGTGTGAAAATGCCAGTGCAGGCTCTGTCTGGGTCCTACAAGGATGATTGATCTCTTGCACACAAGAGGCTGTTTGCTGTCACCACTGCTGAGAAATAATAACAACTCCCCCAGAAGCCAGGCACCCACTCAGAGCCAGTTGAGCATTTGCCCCAGGGTCAGCTGCAGACTCTGCCCTGGCACGTGCTGCAGTCATGAGCCAGCACGCAGGGTCAGGGAAGTTATTTATCTGTGCCGCCCAAGCAATCCATCACCTCTCCTTGGGTAGAAAGGCAGTTTGAAAGTCTGAAGGGAGCGAAATAAGTGTAAATACGGTTTGGGAAGGTGGAAGGACTGAGGTTGCTGCTTGGGAACCTGGCTGACAGGCTGCCTGCGGCTGCGTGAGAGGCGTTGGTGGCTGTCAGCCCAGTCACTAGTGGAAGAGCGCCCCCATCGCAAAAAACGGGGCTCTATTTGGAGCTTCTAGGTGGCAGTACAGGGCCTCTGACACACAGCCTAGCAGTTCTGATGCCAGCCAGCAGAGGGCCTCTCCGGACTCAACCAACTCATTGCATTATTGTGTTACCCTTCCTGTTCCTACTGTTGTGTTCTCTGTTTAATAGATAAGGGCTTGGCGTGTTTGGTTTTTTAAAGAATATAAGCGAAAATGCCAATCCCCTCTCGGGCAGTGCCACTCACTCACTGGCTGGCAAGACAGAGATAAGCATTTTGTTCCTGCCCTCAGTGGCCGGCGAAGGAGCTAAGGATTTACTCCCGAAAGGATAAACAGAAGGGCTGTGCAGCCCAGCAGCAAAGGGGTAAACAGCTGTTCAGACTGACTCGGAGCAGAAAATCCTAGAGGCTTATTTTGGGCCCAGGAGCTCAGTGGTATGAACATCCCAGGCCAAGCTTGCAGTCAGTAACCGGCTGTTGAGTCTGCTCTCCAGTTAACTCTCTCTCTGCTTCTCGTTCTCCTTGAGAAGCCGTTTGTGACAGATCCACATCGCCAGCTTACCCCCGTGGCAGCAGCGTAGGGAACAGACAGTTCCACTCGTCCCTGTGCCCCCGCTGCTCCGAGCGAGGCTAGAGATGGGGATCAGAGAAAGCAGCCGCCTGGCTGTTACCAGTGGGTGGCTGCTCAGCCATCGATGTGGAATGAATTAATAATGTTAATACCTAGCTCTGGTATAGAGCACTGTCTTCCACAGGATGCAAAGGGCTTTAGTAGCATCATCACTGTTTTATAGATGGGGAAACTGAGGTTCAGAGCGGCGTGGTGCCTGGCTGAAGATGACCCAGCCAGCCAGTGTTGCCACTGCAGTGCTGTATCCACTAGGCCATGTTGCCTCCCAGTTAGGGCATCAGTTCACAGAATCATAGAATATCAGGGTTGGAAGGGACCTCAGGAGGTCATCTAGTCCAACCCCCTGCTCAAAGCAGGACCAATCCCCAATTTTTGCCCCAGATCCCTAAATGGCCCCCTCAAGAATTGAACTCACAACCCTGGGTTTAGCAGGCCAATGCTCAAACCATGAGTTTTGCCTCCCCCCGGTTCTCAGTTTGGGTTTGCAAATGGGTGTCAAGGACTCGTGGCCCCCTGGCCCTTTCCCTGTTGCTAATTGGGTGGGTGGTTGCAGCCGGATGTGGGAGACACGGTCACACATGTAGCTAGGGTGTTACCTTTGTGTGTCTCACAGTACCTAAACCCTGCGCCCTTTCTCTGTGTCTACATCTAGGAACAAAGCACGCAGGCCACACGTACGGGACGGGGGACTCTATCCTGGGAAGCAGTGACTCTGACAAAGATTTGGGGATGGTGGTGGCTCATGGGCTGAACATAAATGAGACCCTGGGGTGCATAAACTGGGGAATCTCGAGCAGGAGCAGCGAGGTTATTGTACCTCTGTGTTTGGCACTGTTGTGACCGCTGCTGGAATCCTGGGTCCAGTTCTGGTGCCCGCAGTTCAAGGAGGAGGTTGGCAAATTAGAGGTTCAGAGAAGAGCCAGGAGAGTGATGAAAGGATCAGAAAATGAATAGTGCTAGACGTAAAGAGCTCAATTGACTTAGCTTAACAAAGAGAAGGTTAAAGGGTGACTTGATTCGTCTATAAGTACTCACACGGGGAGCAAATATATAACAATGGGCTCTTCCATCTGGCAGAGAAAGGTCGCACCCGATCCCATGGCTGGAAGTTGAACCTAGACAAATTCAGGCTGGAAATAAGGTGTCAATTGTGAACGTTCAGAGTAATTAAGCACTGGAACAATTTCCCAAGGGTCGGGGTGGATTCTCCGCCACTGGACATGTTTAAATCAAGATTGGATGGTTGTCGAAAAGACCTGCCCTAGGAGTTGTTGTGGGGCAGTTCTCCGGCCAACTGAGTGATCACAGTGGTCCCTTCTGGCCATGAGTTCTATCAATGAATGAATTGCTCCATGCCCGCTGCCCTCCCCTGCCCCACGTCGTGACACTCACCCCGGCCTGACCCTCCCGTGCCCCACGTCCTGACCCTCACCCCAGCCTGACCCTTCCGTGCCCCACATCCTGACCCTCACCCCCGCCTGACCCTTCTCTGCGACCCCCTGACCCTCACCCCCATCTGACCCTCTCCTGCCCTACATCCTGACCCTCACCCCGGCCTGACCCTCCCATGCCCCACGTCCTGACCCTCACCCCGGCCTGACCCTCCCGTGCCCCACGTCCTGACCCTCACCCCTTTCTGACCCTCCCGCACCCACATCCTGAACCTCACCTCAGCCTGACCCTCCCCTGCTCCACGTCCTGAGCCTCACCCCGGCCTGACCCTCCCGTGCCCCATGTCCTGACCCTCTCCCCGGCCTGACCTTCCCCTGCCCCACGTCCTGATCCTCACCCCCGCCTGACCCTCCCGTGCCCCACGTCCTGATCTTCACCCCCGCCTTACCCTTCCCTGCGACCCCCTGATGCTCACCCCCATCTGACCCTCCCCTGCCCCACATCCAGACCCCCACGCCTATCTGACCCTCCCCTGCCGCACGTCCTGACCCTCACCCTGGTCTGATCTTCTCTCCCCAGGAGGAACACAAGCAGCTTCACAACATGCTGGGATTCGAGGTCACCTCCATGCTGTGCGTGCCGGTCATTAGCCGGGCCACCTCCCAGGTGGTGGCCTTAGCCTGCACTTTCAACAAGCTGGGAGGAGAGAGGTGAGTCGGAGGCTCCTGGGGAGGCTGCTCCCTGGGCGCTGACAGCGGCTCCGCTCCTCACGGCTGGGCCGGGGCCCCTTCGCTGCGCCTTTGCGCGGAGCTGTGCTGACGGGACACAGATTACGGGCTGGGCCGGAGCCCAGAGCAGAGCCTGGCCCCGAGCACCTGGCAGGCTCCAGCTCTGGTCCCCGTGCACCGACCGGTCAGCATCGCTCCGTCACCTCACTGCCGCGCCATCTCTCCCGGCCTGTGCTGGTGGCCCCTGGGCTTGATGGCTGTGAGCCCAGCTGCCTGCAGAGGAGGGCTCCTGGCTGGGGGGGACCAGCTGGCGGTTTCAGGCGGCCTCTGCCGCTCAGGCGTGGGGTTCTGGCAGGCCACCCTGGTCGCCAGCACGGTGGCCCGGCTCCTGCAAACTACACGTCCCAGCATGCACTGTGCTCCACCTGAATCCAAACAGAAGGGCACGCTGGCACTTTGCATGCTGGGCCTTGGAGTTTTTATGGCTGCACCTTTGCATGTAAGACCATGTTGGCCGTGTTCTTCTCTGTTGTGAACTCCTGGGGCTGCCGGAAGGGAGCTAGGGGGCTCCTGTAGCTGGGGGGCTGCCCTTGGCCCCCCGGTCTAATGCAGGATCGCTATGGGGGGAAGTCATCCGTTCCAGGGAGTGCTGTACGGAGGGGGATGGGGTAAAATGGGGCCCAGCCTTGGCTACCTCTCCGCCTAGCACTCCCCTGGACCCCGAACTGTTCAGGGGAGATCCCAGTGCATTCTGGGGCACTAGGACCAGGTGATGCCTCCCCTCCCACCGCCCCGCCATGAGGCCTTGGGGAAAGCTGCCAAGATCAGCCAGAAACTCCAAGCTGTGGGTGCAAGGCAGGGTCCTCGGGCCATTCAGAGAACTTGCTGGCACCAGCCCCTCCCTTCCCCTGCAGATCCTTCCCCTCCGCATCTCCCCACTCCTGTGTCTCCTCTCCTGCCCCATCCTCCTCGCCCCCTTCCCTTCCCATTTAGCTGATACCTCCTTAACAACCCCTCAAAAACACCCCATGGCACTGACATGCTGTTTGCTGCCATCCCTTAGCTGGTTTGTCCTACCCTTCCCCCATCCCGGGTCTATCAAGATTGTCAGCTCTTCGGGACAGGGACCATCTGCTGCTCACTGTATACAGCTCCTAGCGCAGAGGGGCTGAGCTTTCAACTGGCCCTGCAGCAATAACCCTGGCTAGGAACTTCCCCCAGCCAAACCCCTCTGTCTTAGCCTTGTTCAGTACCAACGCTGGCCCAGAGCTCTCTGGCGATCTTGGTGATTTGCTCTTGGCCATGAGTTACAGTGCAGGAACCACCATCAATGCACTTAGCCGTGTGCAACTTGCAGACCCTCGCCACCTCGTTCACCCTCCATCACGCCTCCCAGGACAGACAGCCCTTCCCTGCAGGGGGAACGCTTGCTTGGGAGCCAGGTGGGTAGGAGACAGGCGAGCCTGTCTAAAGCTGTGTCACGGAGTCCCCGGGCGATGCTCTGGAACTGCTCCCCATGAAGCCAGTCAGGACTCTGGGGCAGTCGCCTTTCTGTGAGCAGCCTGTCTTCAGGACACACAGCTCACACAGCTTCCACCTTCCTGGGTCTGACCTCAGAGCATTCAGCATCCTCTGCCCCTCCGTGCGCTTCCCCCCAGCGAGTCCGCTCAGGCGGGGCTCCTGGGGAAGCCAGGGGGTCCTGCACCCCAACTTCGCAGTCAGACGTGACTCTCAGCCAGCCAGTAACACAGAAGGTTTATTAGACGACAGGAACGTGGTCTAAAACAGAGCTTGCAGGTGCAGAGAACGGGACCCCTCAGCTGGGTCCATTTTGGGGGGCAGTGAGCCAGACAACCATGTCTGCACTTCACTCCATGTCCCAGCCAGCCCCAAACTGAAAACTCCCTCCAGCCCCTCCTCCTCTGGGCTTTGTTCCTTTCCTGGGCCAGGTGGTCACCTGATTCCTTTGTTCTCCAACCCTTCAGCTTTCACCTTGCAGGGGGGGAAGGGCCCAGGCCATCAGTTGCCAGGAAACAGGGTGTTGGCCATTTTCTGTGTCCAGACCCCTGCACACAGGTGTCCTCTAGGGCTCTGCAATGATCATACACCCTTACCCCACCACCTAGATACTTAAGAACTGCATAGGGGAAACTGAGGCACCCCCACAATATTCGGAGGAAACATTAAGAACAGGCCCACTTCGTCACAAGCTGCGCCACCAATTCAGAAGTTCTTGGGGGAGGATTGCTGGGGGGGCCCCCAGACCCGGTCCCCACTCACCCCCATCCTCCTCCCTCAAGGACCCCGGGTCTGTCTTGCCCGGGGAGCCTCCCTGTCTCACCCGCCCAGTGCATGAGCTGGTGCCGCTAGGAGCCGAGCTCTTGGCAGACCTCCTGCACCAGGCCGTACGGAGACAGACTCCCCGTGCGCCGGCAGGCGAAACTGGAGTGTGCTGGGGTGCAACTCCGCTTGCCGCCATTTGGCCTGGCCACTCCTCCATCAGTGTGGCAGCCGTAGCGGGACCGCTGGCCTGAGGTCGGACGGAGCCGCTGCTTCAGAGCAGCCTGGCTTTGTGGCCTGTGGAATGCTGAGCAGGTGCGAAAACCTCGGGGGAGCATTCTGCCACCCCACTGATTGGTGCCACTGGTCCAGAGGGAATCGAGCTGTCTTGAGATTGTGTAGCTGCTTCGAGGGACATTAATTAGAGCATTTGGCTGGTGTAGGGAGGGACTTGGGACTTCATTGCCTTGGGCTGTAGCTTCAGATACTGGAGGCAGAAAATTAATAGTGGGGAAGAGTGGAGGGGATTGGACTGGGGTCTTTAAGACCAGGAAGGATGGAATGAAAACCCAGCAGTCTCTCCTTCACCCCGTGAGAGGAGACCAAGGGCTCACTCGATGGAGTGAGCCGGAACATACATGTAACCCTAGCACCAGGCAAAGAAGCTCTCCATTGAGCACTGCATTGTTAACTGGTGGAACTCACTGCAGCAGGGGGCTGTGTTGCCAGATGCCCCCATGGCACATGGATGCAAAAAAGCTCCCACTCAGAATGGTGTCGTGTTCAGCTGCATGTTCCAGTGACAACACAAGGGGAAGGACACTGCAGAATTGTGCCCTGGGCCTTTACTGCCTGGTGCTTGGGACCCAAACAGGTGTAGGACAGAGGGAAGAGGTATGCTGATGATCAAAGCCTTCAGCGTCCATGCCAGGTTTGGGCGCTGTCCGAGCCAAGCACCAGCTCCAATTAAAGGTGCAGTAAAGGGTTCCCCAATCCACAGGCACAGAATCCCCCTCACTGGGTAATTCATTTCCTGAAACTTGGATTCAGAGCTTAATAATAACAGAGCAAAGCCCCGTCCCCACTGCTTGGCTGGCTGGCAGCGTGCCTGACTCAGCTCAGCCTTCACCAGGCCTCTCTTATTCAGCTGCCCCGAGCCCTCCTTCTCTGATCCCGCCAGTACCCCTGCCACCGTTTCATGGGCGAGGCCCGGTCCAGGTCAGGGTTTTGGGAAGGGGACAGGAGCAGATGAGGGCAAATCCCGGTTGACCTGAGCTGAGGCCTGATAGACTGTGTAGTAATCTTCACCCCAACCCTGCTGCGAGGTGGGTCAGTAGCCTCATTCCTGTCCTACAGCTGGGGAAACCGAGGCAGGGCAGGGGAGCTGGGCCTCGGAGCAGCGCATTGCGATCGTCCAGGAGAGAGGAGGGGAATGCGTGGTGCACTGGGGAACAGCTGCCATGTCCTGCCTCAGAGGTGGCTGCATGTCAGTGAGGTGGATCTCCTCTGGACAGGCAGCACCGGCAGGCTCCCTGGCTGAGCAGCATTGGCCGCAGGAGCCGCCGCCCGCCGTCCCTGTTCTGACCGTGCCGCTCTTCTCGCCTCAGCTACACGGAGGCCGACGAGCACAGAATCCAGCACTGCTTCTGCTACACCTCCACCGTCCTGACCAGCACACTGGCCTTCCAGAAGGAGCAGAAGCTGAAGTGCGAGTGCCAGGTAAGGGGGCAGCTCGCTCGCTTATTACGCACGGCCGCAGGGGCGTAACAGGCTGTGCCATGCGGCGGCTGCAGCCGTGCGTATGGGGAGGGGCAGCTGGCTACATCCACCTCTCGGTGGTGGTGGGGTGGCTGGACTGAGTGTCCATGCGCCGTGGGAGCGCCATGGGGCATCGAGTGGAGGTGCTGGGGCATCGCTGCACTGGGAATGCAGAGGGAATGGGGCAAGGCAGGCATTTGAGAGGGGGTTGAACCGGGCACCCACAGCAGGCTGTTCCCCAACCCTCAACCCCCTGCCAGCGTGGGGCTAGACCCCTGGGCTTTGAGCTCCACAGTGCAGGCCTCACAACTTCAGCTACGGGAGAAATTCCGCTGGCTGGTAGCAGTAGCTGGCCCTTATCCGCCGTGTTGGCCAACTTCTAGAGAGGCCTGCTCTATGGAGGAGGGTTCTCTGAAGCCAGGATCCCCTCTGGAAAAGCCTGCAAGGCTGTCAGACTGTCTCCAGCATTGTCATGCTGCGGGGCCCATAACGCCCCCTCTCCCGGAGGCCAGGGTGGAGAGCAGGTCGCTGTGTTGTTGGGAGGATGTTTCACAGGTCTCCGTGTAAACTCAGGGCTGATTGTCCTATAGGCCAGGAAAGGCAGGACCAGTCCCACACATTTTGGGGGGATCCCCATCCTGATGATTGGGAGCTTCCCCTTGCTGGACATGTGGGGTTACCTACATGTGTACCCCATTAGCTGTACACTTTCCTTGGCCATATCTAAGCACCTGGCAGACATGAAGAGATGAAAGTTCTACCTGTGAAGTAGAGAAGCCTTGCCCCCAGTTTACAGTTGGGGAAACTGAGGCAAGGAGGATGAAGTGACTTATCCCAGGACTGACAATGCATGCAGGGTAGAGCCAGGAACTGTCCCCAGATCTCAAGTCCGATCCTAAACCACAAGGGAATCAGCCTCTCAGCACCTGTCTGACCCACCCACTCTGTCCTGCCCCCTGGCCGGGTCTCTGGGCTGTGCACTCAGCCTGTCAGCCAGGCGATTTTGGTCTTACTTCTGCTGGTCTCACCCTTCCCATCTGGATCTGCCCAGGATAGGATTGCCAACTTTCTAATAACAGAAAACCGAACACCCTTGTCCCGCCCCCTGCCCTGGCCCTTCTCCAAGGCCCTGCTCCTGCTTACTCCATCCCCCCTGCCAACACTCACTCTCCCCCACCCTCACTCATTCGCTGTTTTTCACCGGGCTGGGGCAGCGGGTTGGGGTGCAGGCTGTGGGAGGGAGTTTGGGTGTAGGAGGGGGCTCTGGGCTGGGGCAGGAGGTTGGGACATGGGAGGAGGTGAGGGATGCGGGCTCTGGGTGGCACTTACCTTAGGTGGCTCCTTGAAGTGGCATCCCGTCCCTCCAGCTCCTAAGCGAAGGGGCAGCCAGGGGGCTCTGTGCATTGCCCCCATCCTTACACACCGCTGCGGAGCCAGCGCTCGGGGCGGGGGCAGCGCATGGAGCCCCCGTGGCTGCCCCTATGCCTAGGAGCCAGAGAGACATGCCGGCCACTTCCAGGAACTGCGCGGAGCCAGGCAGGAGCCTGCCAGCCCTGCACCAACTGGACTTTTAACGGCCCGGTCAGCGGTGCTGACTGGCACTGCCAGGGTCCCTTTTCGACCAGGCATTCCAGTTGAAAATGGGACACCTGGCAGCCCTAGCCCAGGGCGGGCTCATCAGCTCCGTCCCGGCTCGGTGCCAGATAGAAATGAGTCAGTTCCACTCTCTGCAGCCCTCCCCCGTCGTGGTGCCCATCACACCGCTAATTTCACCGCCTGTCATTCAGCCCCCAAGCCCGCCACGGCCTGCTGCTCTGATGGCACTAATCAGGCCGGGAGGGGCGAGTTCAGGAGCCCACACTGCCATGCTTGGCTAACTGGGACATGTGGATCTGAATTGCAAATGCCCTGGGAGGTGACCCAGAGCTGGCAGGGGAAGGCCGGCCGGCAGGAGCCTCGCTCTGCCCCCAGGGATGCAGAGAACATGGGGGATGCCCTGCCAACACCCTTGTCTGCCTACTGTCCCCTGGAGGCTCGTGGCTCTGGGGTATGTTCACAATGGCTCACTGGCCACATGCAGTAAAACAGAGACCTCTGACAACATGAGCTAGAGGAGAATCGCCTTCTCTTACTGGGGGTGGTGGGGCTTTGTCCTCCGCTCAGGACCCCAGCCATTAGAGCGTGACCCGTCCTAGCCATAGCAACAGGGGGCAGTGGTGAATACACACTTCAGCACCACCCAGCACGGGGCATGGGCACATCAGCATCGTGGTGGGGTCCCTACGCACATTGGCACCATCCAGCAGGGGGCAGCGGTCCCTACGCACATCGGCACCATCCAGCAGGGGGCAGGGGTCCCTACGCACATCGGCACCATCCAGCAGGGGGCAGGGGTCCATACGCACATTGGCACCATCCAGCAGGGGGCAGCGGTCCCTACGCACATCGGCACCATCCAGCAGGGGGCAGGGGTCCATACACACGTCAGCAGGACAGATTCCGTATCAGTGTCCCACAAGACTAAAGCTGCCTAGTCGCGCCGAAGCATCTGGCCATGTGACGTTAGTGCCAAGCTGTTTCTTTGCCAGCGTCGCCCCGTTTCCACAGGGAGGCAGAGCTGCACACACTGACCATCGGAAGGGCTTGGAGCTAGTGCTTAGACAGGCCCAAGTCCTTTCAGGCACCACCTGCTTTGGGCATTAGGAGGAGTGAAGCGAGGAGAAGAAGGTATCTGCTGGGAGCAGATCCATGGGACAGTAGCGCCAACTGGCCGAGATCAAACTGGCTCCCCACTGTGCCAGGCGTTGCTTGGACACATTGTAAGAGACAGTTCCTGCCCTCAGGAGCTGACCGCGTAGACAAGACACAATCATTAGCCCCGGTTTACAGATGGGAAACTGAGGCACAGCAATAAAGTGACTTGTCTGGTCAGTAGCAGAGCCAGGGATTAAACCCAGATCTTTGGAGACCTAGTCCAGTGCAGCGAGCGCCCGGCGCCAGCCATTATACAAAGCGCCCGGTGCATGGGCACGCTTGCCAGGATGCAATTGCTCTCTCCCATCTCAGCAGACACCTAAAGGGAGGATTTAATTATTGTTCATACTCTCGCCTCCCCAAGAGACGGCTTCTTTGTTCAGAGGTGTTTAATAATAACACTGGCACCCGGTGATCCCGGGGCAGAGAGATGGAGCTTCCCCAGAATGGGATGGGCGGGGGCTGGGTTAGGGTCTCAGTTTGGCTGGTGCTGGGGAGTGGCCGCTCATCCCCACATGTAACAGACTTCCAGAGCTGGGGTTCTAGGAGGGTAATGGGCTGTGTGGGTAGCACTGCCCCCTAGTGGGTAGGATTTGTCCTCGCCCGCTCCGGCCGTCAGCTGGTTGGGAACTTTTTGACAAAACGTTTTTTTCATTGAACGATGCTGATTTGTCAAAACCGTTCAGGAAACCTGGTCCATGTTGGCGAATCTCCCGGCTGGCAGCAAGTTTGAAAAAAAAAAAAAAAAGTTCTGAAACTGTCAAATCGTTTTGTTTCCACATTTTCAAAGCCAAACGGTCCAGTTTCCCGGTGTTTTGCTTTGACATTGAAGCTAATTCGACTGAGAAAAGGGTAAAGAAGAAACCATTGCAATCTGAAGGAAATGTTTCTTCCAACTGAGCGAAAGGAACCGCTGGGACTGACCGAAGCTGAAATTTTTTTTTTTTTAATTTGCAAAAACGTTCGAATTTGACTTTTTGTCCACAGTCAGGTGAACACTTGCAAACTCTCGAAAATATTTCCAGGCTGGGAAAACTGTTTCCCACCCAGTTCTACACCTGCCCTGCTTCCCGGGGGCTTGGATCTGCTGCTGCTCAGGGTTAGTGAACACACCCAAGCACCCTCGTGCATGCACACACGAGGGCTGGGTCACGTGCACTTACGCGTCCTATTCTCTCGCACTATTGCATGCAACGGCATACGGCTGCATGCGGATCCGCAGGCACCCCCAGGCATACACTGGCATCCCGGTGGCGACACAATCCCTTGCACATGCAGATACCCTCATGTGTTTGCACACTGACACACCCGGGATCTCACACAGTCACACGGGCGGGCATTGGTTACGCACCTGGGCAGTTGCCTGCACCCGCTGACGTGCTCTCCTTCTCACGCTCAGCCAGGCCAACCCATGCTGACTCCTTGACAGCGTAGATGTGGCTTGCTCCAAACCCCCCCACCCGCCCACACACTCACACCTGAAAGGTAGTGACCCTCTCCTTCAGCCCCGTGCTCGGGGCACCCTCCGGTGGCACTGTGGGGCATAGCCTCATGTCACGGAGTCCCCGGGCGATGCTCTGGAACTGCTCCCCATGAAGCCAGGCAGGACTCTGGGGTAGTCGCCTTCCTGTGAGGAGCCTGTCTGCAGGACACACAGCTCACACAGCTTCCACCTTCCTGAGTCTAACCTCGGCGCATTCAGCATCCTCTGCCCCTCCGTGCGCTTCCCCCAGTGAGTCCGCTCAGGCGGGGCTCCTGGGGAAGCCAGAGGGTCCTGCCCCCCAATTCCGCAGTCAGACGTGACTCTCAGCCAGCCAGTAAAATAGAGGTTTATTAGACGACAGTGGGTGAGAGAACCTGGATTTGTGCTGGAAATGGCCCACCTGATGATCACTTTAGATAAGCTATTACCAGCAGGACAGTGGGGTGGGAGGAGGTATTTTTTCATATTCTCTGTGCATAAATAAAGTCTGCTGCAGTTTCCACGGCATGCATCCGATGAAGTGAGCTGTAGCTCACGAAAGCTCATGCTCAAATAAATTGGTTAGTCTCTAAGGTGCCACAAGTACTCCTTTTCTTTTTGCGAATACAGACTAACATGGCTGTTACTCTGAAAAATGGTCTAACACAGAGCTTGTAGGTGCAGAGAACAGGACCCCTCAGCTGGGTCCATTTTGGGGGGCAGTGAGCCAGACAACCGCGTCTGCACTTCACTCCATGTCTCCAGCCAGCCCCCAACTGAAACTCCCTCCAGTCCCTCCTCCCCTGGGCTTTGTTCCTTTCCCGGGCCAGGAGGTCACCAGATTCCTTTGTTCTCCAACCCTTCAGCTTTCACCTTGCATGGGGGAAGGGCCCAGGCCATCAGTTGCCAGGAAACAGGGTGTCGGCCATTGTCTGTGTCCAGACCCCTGCACACACCTGCCCTCTAGGGCTCTGCAATGATCATACACCCTTACCCCACCACCTAGATACTTTAGAACTGCATAGGGGAAACTGAGGCACCCCCACACTATTCAGAGGAAACATTAAGAACAGTCCCACTTGGTCACATCTCAGCATTGCTCTGGGGACCAGGAAATAACTTCACCTGTTGGGCCTAAGGCCGGACAGAGGCAATGTCTCTTCCAGAGAGGCATTGATTTCTGCCCCGAGGGATGGCCACTGCTCCCAGGGCGATGGGTGGGGGGAATTAATGGGAAGCCACAGATGTTTAGAAACCACTTGATGGTATTAACAGGAGCTGGGGGGGGGGAACCCACCAATAGAGCAAGGCTGGGGTTAAAGCAGTGACGTCCCTCACCAGTAGGACACAAAGCTTATCCCCCTTGGACGGCGTCTCTGTCCCATCACCTCCGCGTCGTCCTGCCCTCCTCTCCCCTAGCCCCTCTGAGCATTTTTCTTGTACTCCCCAGAATGCCCTGTGGGAGAGGCGGAGTGGCCTAGTGGCCCGATCACTGGATTTGGGTGGGCAGGGTCAGAAGACCTGGGTTCCACTTCTAGCTTTGTCACCGGTCCCGCTCCATGCCTCAGTTTCCCCTCCCACCCTTTGTGCAGACTGTACGCTCTCCAAGGCCAGGACTGGCTCATGCTTTGGGTACATGCAGCACCTAGCACAGTAGGGCCCTGATCGCCACTGCTGCCCTCACACCGCTGAGCTGAAGGCAGCACCCTGGGGGAGATCCCGCTCATCAGGGCCCTCAGGACACCCAGTGTTCAGGCCTGCTCCCGGCCAGGGGGTGTCAGGTGCTTGTGGACAATAACGAGGGCTAATTAGGACGCCACGTGGGGATTTATAGGAGACTGCGGAGGTCACAGGCAGGAAGAGGGAAGTGAGCTTTGGCTGGTGACTGGTCTTGAGCCCGGGGTGGGGGAGGGGAGCAGACTTGTTTAATTAACTCTAATAATGAACTCAGATAACCAGATTTCCCTTCCCCCCGCCCCCCCCCCCCCACAGGCGCTCCTGCAAGTGGCTAAGAACCTGTTTACGCACTTGGGTAGGTGGCTTTTTCTGTTCCTACAGGCCATGTACTGCTGGGGCCCGACTCACTGGTGGGCGGCTGGGCGTTCGCCTCTAGGTCTGCACATTCCTCTGGCCCAGGGTTGGTGGTGGCAGGGTGGGGGCCCGCTGGGAAGCCACATTCCTAGTGGACATGGGCCCCTATGGCAAATCCACGGCAGCCTCTCTGCGTGCGTTACACAGGGAGGGCTCACAGCCCTGTCTTCTCAGCTCCAAAATACAGCTCCCAGGGGTACAGCTAACAGAGCAGCTTCACATCCCCTGTACATGCATGCATACACACACACAGATCCCCTGTACACACACACACACAGAGATCCCCTGTACACACACAGACAGATCCCCTGTACACACACACACAGATCCCCTGTACACACACACACACACAAATCCCCTGTACACACACACACAGATCCCCTGTACATGCAATGCATACACACAGACAGATCCCCTGTACACACACACACAGATCCCCTGTACACACACACACACACAGATCCCCTGTACACACACACACAGATCCCCTGTACATGCAATGCATACACACAGACAGATCCCCTGTACACACACACACAGATCCCATGTACACCCACACACAGATCCCCTGTACATGCATGCATACACACACAGAGATCCCCTGTACACACACAGACAGATCCCCTGTACACACACACACACACACACAGATCCCCTGTACACACACACAGAGAGAGATCCCCTGTACACACACAGACAGATCCCCTGTACACACACACACACAGAGATCCCCTGTACACACACAGACAGATCCCCTGTACACACACACACACACAGATCCCCTGTACACACACAGACAGATCCCCTGTACACACACACACACACACACACACACACACAGATCCCCTGTACATGCAATGCATACACACAGACAGATCCCCTGTACACACACACACAGATCCCATGTACACCCACACACAGATCCCCTGTACACACACACACAGATCCCCTGTACATGCATGCATACACACACAGAGATCCCCTGTACACACACACACACAGATCCCATGTACACCCACACACAAATCCCCTGTACACACACACACACAGAGATCCCCTGTACACACACACACACAGAGATCCCCTGTACATGCAATGCATACACACAGACAGATCCCCTGTACACACACACACACAGAGATCCCCTGTACATGCAATGCACACACACAGACAGATCCCCTGTACACACACACACACACAGATCCCCTGTACACACACACACAAATCCCCTGTACACACACACACAGATCCCCTGTACATGCAATGCACACACACACACAGATCCCCTGTACACACACACACACACAGATCCCCTGTACACGTACACACACAAATCCCCTGTACACACACACACACAGATCCCATGTACACCCACACCCCCCCGCACATGCATGCATACACACACACAGATCCTCTGTACACACACACACACACCGCCCCTCCCCCCAATATGTCACAGCCATGTCACATCACGGAGACCCAGCCCTGCACCCCGAAGACGTCCCCGGCCAGCTCTCCTTCTGTCTGCCCCACAGAGCGTGGGCGCTGCCCTGCCCTGGGATCCCGAGGGAAACCCCCAGAACTAACGAATAAGGAGCGCGGTCTCCCCGGCCTTCCTGTAACGGCCGCCACCATCAGTGCCAATCCGCAGTGGGTTAGTGACCTGGGCAATGCCCAGTGCAGACTGGGCTGAGAACCGCCCGCTCCTTTCTCACGGGGGACACCCGGCGGCCATTCCGTGGGGTGTTTTCCCGTTGGCTGGCGGGGGGTTAGAAATCGCAGCTTGGGTTGTATCCACTAAGGGGCCACATGGTAATGCCGGACCAGCATCGCTGGCCTCTCTCTACAGGGACGCTCCTCTCTAGCTGGGTCCTGACCCCCCCATTCAGCCATATGGGGGGGTCACAACCCGTGGAAACCTGTTCCTGGGCCTCTGCCCTAAGGCTTTATGCTCTCTGTAGGCTGCCCTGGGAGGAGGTGAGCCCCATCTCTGTGTCATGTGCTGAACCAGCTCCCCCAGCTGTAAACATCTGGGGAGGTGTGGGTCGGCTCTGCCCTGCTCCTGACTGCACGGCCAGCCCCAAGCTCTGTAATGGGCTGGAGGCACTGGCCACCGCCTCTGTGCTTCACAAGTCAGGCCCAATTCCCATCATAACAAAGGAGAGGGTGAAGTCACAGGCTCGTGTCTAACCATTAGGCCTGCCTTCCTCCGGCTAGTTAGCTGGTTAGCAGGCTGACGTCCCCTCCCCAGCTCTCGCACGGCTGTCCCCAGTTGGCTGTGTGCTCCCAGACATCCTCGGCTCCTCTCCGAGGCCGGTGGGACCCGCGAGGCACAGCGCGACACAGCTGTACACGTAGGCGGTGGAGATAAGGCCGAGACGGATTGCCGAGGGCACACGCTCCCACAAAGAGCAGGGCTCATCAGGGTGGCCCGTGCCCGGCCCCAGAGCCAGCTCCAGCAGAGACGCCGGCCGTGTGAGGCTGAGATAAATGACTGCCCGGCAGCCGGGGCTGGGTGAAGCCTGCCGGAGCGCTTGACTGGGGAAGAAGCCCAGCCCAGGGCTGGCGGCACACAGTGCTCCTCCGGTCTGGGCCCTCAAGCAGGCCACGTCCGTGTGTCCAGAGGCCTGGGGATGGAGTCAGGGCATCCGGGCCGAGTTAAAGGGCTGTACAGCGGTGTTAATTGCTAGCTCCTGGTCTCAGTGACCCCAGGGGGCTCCAAGTCACATCCTTCCGGCTTTACCCCGGTGTCATGGCGAGCAGAATCTGGCCCTTGCACCATTTATATAGCAGCTGCTTCATCCCCGGGCATCTCGCCAAGCCTCCCAGCCTGCCTGCAGAGTAAGTAAGTGGCACTGTCCCCTTGTACAGATGGGGAAACTGAGGCACGGGGCAGGGAAGTGACTCACTGTGGAGGGAGCTGGCATTGGGGCCGGGATTAGAACCCTGGCGTGTTCAGACTACAGAGCTGCAGCCTGGCATCCTAGTAATGGGTCAGGTATGGGGCTGACAGCCAGGACCTTGGCCTAACCACATAGCTCCTGCTTTGGGGTGTTGTCGGCCCCCATGCGCCACGACCCGAGGCCACCAGCTCTGGTCACAGAGCCGTCCCTTGGAGAGGCCTCTTGCTCAGCGTCAGGGGGCTCAGGCCTACAGGTGAGAGGCTCCGTGGCCCCTCGCCGGTGCCCGGAACCGCCCTGCCCCTGCCCAGGCTGCCTGGGCCTGGTCTGAGCTGCCAAACGATCCGCTTCTCCCCCGCAGACGACGTGTCGGTGCTGCTCCAGGAGATCATCACGGAAGCCCGGAGTCTCAGCAACGCCGAAATGTGAGTGAGCGGCTGCTCTGCGCGAGGCGTTACCCTGGGGGCGGGGAGTCAGCCTGGGTGCCCCCTGCTCCCAAGGAGGCCGTGTGTGCACGCACGCTGGGATTACGCTCCTGGACCTCTTCTGCGGCTGGGACATGCGCCGGGAACAGCTGATCCTGTGGGAAAGCTGCTCCTCCCTGGTTACTTTTACAGCTCTGATCTCCGGCTCCCCGGTGTAAATCTCCCCCCTCCTCCTCCTCACGCTCGCTCCCCGCGCCATGCCCCAGTCGGGCAGCAAGCCTGCAGACTTCCTGAGCGTGGAGACGGGGCCTGGTTCTCCTCTCACGTCCCCCTGGCGTGAATCGGAGCAGGTCCGGCAAAGCCAGCAGAGCTGCTGCTCCAGGCATCCCCTGCCCCGGGCTCAGGAGAAGCCAGGCCCTGCTCTCTCTGATCAGCGTGGCTCTCTCTTGGGACTGTCCTGGGCCGGATCCTGCCCAGGGCAGGGGCTCAGGGCTCAGGTCTGCACTTAGAACGCAGCTGCCCGGCTGCCTGCTCCCTCCAGCGCTTCACAAGGAACAGGGTGACGAGCACGCCGCAGTCCCGTGTAATCCTGTGCCCTGGAAAGGCAGCAAAGCTGCCCCCAAGGGGCTTGAGGGTTGCTGTCACCAGCCCTGGAGCATGCCAGGCTCACTCACCTTCTGCACAGCCGCACGGAAACCCCTACCCGAGACCCCCAGCCCCACAAAGGTACAAATACGGGGCCTGACCCTGCGCTCCCGAGGCTGGGCCTGATTCACACGGGCTTGGCCCACAGGCCAATAGCCCAAGCGGCTGCAGAGACTCGGGCTGGGCAAAACTCACCCACACGCAGCCTACCCAGGGCGCGAGGAGAAGTGTGTTCTTTGGCTCCTGCAGCATGCAGCTTCGTGTCCCAGAGAGAGACTCCTACGGTGCAATATAATAGCTGAGAAATAGACACGATTGTGTGACTAACAACTGCAGCATAATGATGCAGATGTACAAGGGCAAGGGGCAACATTAAAGGTTCATGTCCCAGGGGGCAGAGTTAGGGGTATGTGTCCTGGGGGCTGGAGTCAAGGTTACATGGCATGCGGGCAGAGTTAAGGTTACATGGCCCAGGGGGGCACAGTTACGGTTACACACTTCCAATCTTAATTTTCTCCTTCTCAGGTGTCTGCATTTGCAAATATAACAGGAAGAGGAGTATAAATGTTTTAATGTCCATGTTTGTTTTGAGTGCAGAGGGCTAGATTACCCCCTATCCATGAGAAAAACCACAGGAAGGGACCAGGGTAGAGGACATAGGGTTGCCAATTTTGTTTGGATGTATGCCTGGAGGTTTCATAGAATCATAGAATATCAGGGTTGGAAGGGACCTCAGGAGGCCATCTAGTCCAACCCCCTGCTCAAAGCACGACCAATCCCCAACTAAATCATCCCAGCCAGGGCTTTGTCAAGTTTAGGACAGGAGGTGAAGAATACCTTGTCCAGAAGGAAGAGCCGGGGAAACTGAGGAAAGCCGAATGTCATTACCCAGCTGGAATGTTGCCAGAACTGTGGGGCTAACACTCCATGCCCCGGGATCACTGGTGACCACAGAGGCCAGGATCACGGGAATCTCTCGTCTCATGGTGGGACGCTGGGTCAGTGAATCCAAAGGGGAGATGTGCTAACCAGAGGCCATGGGCCTGGTCCGAAGCCGAGGGGAGTCAATCGGAGTCGTTCCGCTGCCTTGCCTGTGACTGGATGGTGCTTGCTGTGGAGATCTGGCTGAGCGGCTGGTTGTCTCTTGCAGATGCTCGGTTTTCCTGCTGGACACGTTCAGCCATGAGCTGGTGGCCAAGGTGTTTGACGGGGGCGTGGTGGATGACGAGGTAAGCCCTCCCTGGCGGGCCTGGGGCTCACCAGCAGAGGGAGCTGCGGGCGGTGGCGTCGGGCCTGGAGGATGGAGCAGGCCTGAGGATGAGGTCAGGCCGAGGGGGTCAGCTGGAGCCACCCGCTCCAGACCAGGGGGTGCTGGTCATGAGGAGGAGAGCGGTCTCCATGCCAGGCCGAGGGCGCTGCTACATGAGGGCCAGGAGATGGCGACTCAGCTGGGACAGGGAGGCCGGGCGGGTGTTGGAGATGGAGCTGGAGAGGGGCAGGGTGCAAGGTAGGGAGATGGGACCGAATCCCAGGAGATGGGGATGGGAGGTGGTTCCCTGAGCCCTGGGAGGACAAGGGATTGGACAGAGATGGGCATGGGGAGGGCTGGACAGCATGGGGCCAACGTCTCGGTCAATCCTGTCCCTCAGAGCTACGAAATCCGCATCCCGGCGGATCAGGGCATTGCGGGTCACGTGGCAACGACGGGGAAGATCCTCAACATCAAGGACGCCTATTCCCACCCGCTCTTCTACCGGGGGGTGGACGACAGCACCGGCTTCCGGACCCGAAACATCCTCTGCTTCCCCATCAAGAACGAGAGCCATGGTGAGAGCCCGGGCAGTGCTGGGCATCGGGGTGCAGCTCCCCGGGTGCTGCCAGGGCACGCGGGCATTGGACACAGCACTCCCTCGATGCCGCGCCCTTGGGGTGCCGCGGTCGTCGAGGCCACACAAGGGCAAAGACCCATCAGATCCCGGCTTGATCGCCAGGGCGTAGTTTCTGACCACGTGTTCTCCCAGAGCAGCTTTCCTCGAGCTGGGATCCATCGGCGGCCCCTGTGCAGCCAACTCCTCCGTGTCTCCAGCTGCCTCCGCCAGTCTCCTGGCTCCTCATTCCCAAGAGGAGCCTGGCGACGGGTCAGAGCAGCTGGAGAAGAAGGGAAGCGGAGGAGGTCGAGAAGCAGCCTCTGTATTAATTCGCCACCGGTGCTGAGGATGAGGGAGCCCCGCTCTAGTGGTGGTAGCAGGACCCCTATGGCCTGCTCGCGGCTCTGTGATCTCGGACAAGGCACGTGACAGCTCTGTGCCTCAGTTTCCCCACTTCTCAGATAACGAGCATGGAACTGACCCTTGTCACGGAGCGGGCTGTGAGAAGGGAGGAGTGAATTTAAATTGCCCTGAGACTTGTTTAAGTGCCGCGCACTTTGGAGACCCCAGCCCTTCCCCGGGGCAGAGAGTCCCGCACCCCGAAGGATGGATGGAGTCTGATGCTCAGCCCATTGCACCCAGGTGGCAGGGTGAGCTTATGGCTAACATACAGGGATAAGATTCAGGAGGGTGTGTTACCAACCCACTGCGATTCCCTTGGCAAGCCACTGAACTGGTGCCTCAGTTTCCCCACCTGTCACAACATCTGGGCCTGATCCCCAGCAGGCATTAACTGCCAAATCTCCATTGAAGTCAGCAACACACCAGCTGAGGATCTGGCCCATGTCTATGTAGCCACCTTACCGGGGACTTTATTGTTAGGCTTAACTAAGTGTTCCTAAGTGCTTTGAGATCCCCAGGTGGGAGGAGCCCCAGAACCTGAGCTTGGTGGAGCTTGGGAGTCCCCTGGCCCGCCGGCACCAGCAGCTGGCCAGGGATTGAATGGCATCCCTGTGCTTCGCAACAGGCCGGCTAACTCCAGCGCGCCGGACAACAGCTGGGTTTGTTAGCCCCAGCCCCGCTCTGCCGTGTCTGGCAAAATAACCTCGGTTAGTGGGTGTGATTTATTTAAAACACACAGGCCAAATCCTCTGGGCCCCCCACACCGCTGGGTCATCAAGCCGCAGGTCTAGAACCTGGGCTCTCCTACTCCAAAGCACCAGCCCCTACTACCTGAGCCACAGCAGCACCTCCTGTGGCTGGGTGTCAGCAGCAGGCTGATTTAGTCCCGGGGCCGCCACGCACACACGCCAAGCCATGCTGACTAGGCAAGTCCATCGCCAGCCCACCCCCAGTGGACATGTTTCCGGTGCCAAGCCGCCAGGCTGTCTAGCCCCCGCAGGTGTTAATCGTATTGCAGTGAGGCCCGAGCCAGGCCTGGGTGCTAGGGGCTGTACAGACACTGCAAATGCCAGGCCCTGCTTAGAGAGCTCACCATCAAAACGAGGATGGGGGAGCTGGCTCTGAACAGCATGGTGCTGTGCCATAGCCCTTCTGGGGCCACGGGGCTTCCAGCCCAGCACCTTACACTGGCCTGGCCCCGCCCGGCCATGACCATCTACGGGGGGGCAAGTGGCAGCCCCCACGTTAACACCCTCTATGCCAGGTCATCCCCCCTGCAGTGGGATCACGCCCTGGCCCTCCTGTGGGCAGCCAGGTGGCCTCTGCCCTTCCCCTGTGGGACTGGAGGGCGGCACGGGCTGCCCTCGGGGCTCTGTCATATTGGTGAGTCAAACCACCCAGTGCGAGCGGCCCGGCGATGCTGCCGTTAAACGCCCCCCACCGGTGCCGCTAGCAGCCGGTCGGTCCCTGCCGCCTCTCCCGACCTGGGTCCTGCTATCCCCATGCCTGTGGGCATGTCGCCCTCTAGTACCAGCCCCACTATGGCAGCCTGGCGCTGACTGGGCGGTGTGGGAGAGGCGGGCCCTGCAGGTCCCTGGTTCGATTCCCTGCCAGTGGCCGTAGAGTGTCTGCAAACAGCCAGGGGGAGCAAATCCTCAGGTCACGTAGTGGCGCCCCCCACTCAATTTCAGTCCTCCCCGGCTCCCCCAAAAGCCGGTTTGCTTAACCCTTCGCTGGCCTCCCCGCCAATCCCTGTGAGATGCACAGTGCCCCACCAGGGACACACTCTCCCTCCCCTGCCCTCTGGCCAGGCACCCCATTGTTGGCTTCACGCAGGGCTTTGACCTTTCCTCCCAACTCAACTTGCTCGCCCAGTGCTGGGAATTGTGGGTCGCTGGAGTGGGAGGCAGGAGGGACCGGCTCCCCCTCCCCCAGCCCTGCCCCCTCTGGACCAGCATCCTGGACAGACCCATGCCGGAATATGGCTGGGAGTCCAGGGCGGCCGGGTTTCCCTGTGTGTCGGCCCCGGCCCCGGGCGCCGGTACACTGGGCTCTCGCTGCTCTTCCAGAGGTCATCGGGGTGGCGGAGCTGGTCAACAAGATTAACGGGCCTTGGTTCAGCAAGTTCGACGAGGACCTGGCCACGGCTTTCTCCATCTACTGCGGGATCAGCATCGCCCACGTAAGCGGCGGGGAGGGAGGGGGGGCTGCCTCGTGTGGGTGGGTCCAGCGCCCTCAGGAGGAGGGGTGGATTCCCATACCGGGCTCTCAGTGGCTCGGGCACTGGCCCATCCTTGGAAGCTGCCGAGCTCCCCAAGTCCCTTTCGCTGGGAAGAGGTGGATGCAGTGAGTCGGGAAAGGCTGGGGACCCAGCGACACCGCAGCAGCGTCTGCCTCCCCGCCCCAACCCTGACGTTTTCAGACCGGCTGCCCTCTACGGAGCATTCCAGGCAGCTGTCAGCACAGAGTGGGGTGAGCCCTGGGCCCCCCGGGTCTAACTTCTCCCTGCGACTGGACACCAGACTCTTCTTCCCTTCCTGTCCCAAGTGGTTGTGTGGCTCCGCACTGCCTGTCGGGTTCCACCCCAGGGGCAGCCGCATTTCAGCTGCACATGGAGAGGGGAGCGTAGTTCCAGGTAGCGAGCAGAGCCCCAAATAACGCTGGGTCATTGGTGAATCTTGTCGCCTCTCGGCACCCTTGGGGAAGTGGAAGGCGATGCCCAGCCATGTGCGCGTGAGTTCAGGTCGGGGGAGTGGGGGGCTGGAGCTCAGGTGCGCCCCAGTGCTGCGTGCCTTAGGCCTAAGGAGACTGAAGGGCTTGAGTTCCTGGAAAGACTCATGCTGAGCGCACGGGGCGGGGGCTCAGGCCACGGGAGAGCCAAGGGCAGCAGAAGCATGTCCGCCCAGGGCTCTGACCACCCTCTGCTTCCCTCCTCTCCAGTCGCTGCTCTACAAGAAGGTCCACGAAGCCCAGTACCGAAGCCACGTGGCCAACGAAATGATGATGTACCACATGAAGGTCAGGGGGTGGGGGGCTCCCAGGGAATGGGGCCGAGGCGGCTGGGGGCGTGGGGCTGGCTGTCACTGTCTCCGCAGCACTGAGCCGTGAGTGGGGATGGGTGACGCCATGGGTGTCTAGCTCATCTTCCTTCTCGTTCCGCCCCGGAGGGGCCAGTCTGCGCTCCCCGGCCTACAGGCTGCTGCACACTCAACGTTACTACCTTGCTCCGCCCCAGAGCTGGCTGCATTTTAGGGGCAAACTCTGGATTTGCCCCAGTGTAACCGGGTCACAGCCTCTGACTATCCCGATGGGTCAGCAGTGCACTGATTACCCCAATGGCACTAACTGGCCCCCACGTTGACAGGCTCCACAGAGAGGCCGGGGGCAGCATGGGCCGTGGTGCAGGAACCCTCTTGCCTCCGGGTCAGATCATGGCGCCAGTCCCGCCGCTGCCCAGGCTGTACCTGGTGGACAGAGGAGCCTGGCACAGGGCTGACAGGGCAGCACTGCGCGCCCGTGCCCGGCTGAATGCGGCCTGTGTCTGCAGCTCCTCCGCCAGGCCCCGGCTTTGGCCCCCGGCGTTCACAGCCCCTCCTGGGGCTTCCCTTGCAGGTCTCGGACGAGGAATACAAAAAGCTGCTCAGCGACGGGATCTGCCCCGTGGAAAGCATCGATTATCGCTTCGCCGATTTCACCTACACGCCGCGCTCGCTGCCCGAGGACGACACGCCCATGGTCAGTGCCCACGGGGCCGGCGTCTAGGGCCTGCCCGTCCCTGAGAGGGGGATGAGCCAGGGGTTAGGGGCTAGCCTAGGGTGCCCAAAGTGTGGGTCTCTGCCACAGCCTGCATGGGCGGATCACTCTGTGCCTCCAGTGTCTGTAACCCTGGGCCGCCTCCGAGGGGTGCTTGGAGAAATCCGGGAGGTATCTGATGCTATGGTGATGGGTTCTAAGTAGGTACCTGAGACAGCCTGGGCTAGGATCCAGCTCTGGCTTGGGGCGTCTGTCCGCCAAGGAGCTGCATTCGCCTTTGTTTAACACGGGTGCCCCGCGCTCCAATCCCACCTTGGGTCCAAGGCGTCGATACGATTTCCTGGCATCACTGGCTGCCCCCCCTTGGTGGAGAGTTTGTGCCGTATGTGGCTGCTGCCCTCAAGGAACGCCGAGAGGGGTGCAGCGGGTCATCTCCATTCCCAGCCGGGCCCCCTCAGCGCCAGCCCCCTGCCAGGTGTGCCCGGGAGCAGCCTCTCAGCCAGCTCTCCGCTCCCTTTCCCTCCGCAGGCCATCCTGAGCATGCTGCAGGACATGAACTTCATTAACAACTACAAAATGGATCGCCAGACGCTAGCCAGGTGGGCTCACTCGCGGCTCGGCACGGAGGCTTGGCTGCACTGGGAGCCAAGCGTCCGGGGCGGGGGAGAGGTTGTGACCAGCAGGGGGTGCTCTTGCCCAGCACTTCGGTACCAGGTAGGCCCCGGATTAGGACTGAAGCCGGAGAAGAGGAAATACCCGGATGGAGACACGCATTGGGCAGCCGCAGGGCGTCAGGGTGTTACAGAGACTGGGGGGTGGGGGGGTCGTTCAGGGCAGGGGAGAGCAAAGCACCTAGCACGCACTTGGCTCAGTACAGGTAACGGATAATGGCGGGGCGGGGACTGGGAGCCAGGATTCCTGAGTTCTGTTCCTGGCCCTGGCACGTCACTCTGCCCATCTGTAAAGCGAGGCCAAGGATCCTGACCCGTCTCCCTGTGAGGCTTAATGGAGTGGTGTGTGTGCAGCTCTTTGAGATCCTCGGCCGGGAAGGGGGTGGAGCAGGGCAGGGGCACAGGCACAGGAGGAGGTGGACAGCCCACAAACTAGCAAGCCCCTGGCCAAAGGAGTCAGGGCCAGGAAATAACAGAGGGTGGCCCTGCGTAAACAGCCTCCCCGTCCAGCTCATGCTCCTACCCCGGGCATCTGAGCCCACGCACGCTCACAGGTACACAGACCCACAGATCCACGCACACTCACAGATCCACGGACACACAGATCCATGCACACTCACGGGTATACAGACCCACAGATCCACGCACGCTCACAGGTACACAGACCCACAGATCCACGCACACTCACAGATCCACAGATACACAGATCCACGCACACTCACGGGTACACAGACCCACAGATCCGCGCACACTCACAGATCCACGGACACACAGATCCACGCACACTCACGGGTACACAGACCCACAGATCCGCGCATGCTCACAGGTACACGGATACACTGATTCACGCACACTCACAGACCCATGGACACACAGATCCATGCACACTCACAGGTATACAGACCCACAGATCCGCGCACACTCACAGACCCATGGACACACAGATCCACGCACACTCACAGATCCATGGACACACAGATCCACGCACACTCACGGGTACACAGACCCACAGATCCACGCACACTCACAGATCCACGGACACACAGATCCACGCACACTCACGGGTATACAGACCCACAGATCCACACACACTCACAGATCCACGGACACACAGATCCGCGCACGCTCACAGGTACACGGACACACAGATCCACGCACACTCACAGATCCACGGACACACAGATCCACGCACACTCACGGGTATACAGACCCACAGATCCGCGCACACTCACAGATCCACGCACACTCACAGATCCACGGACACACAGATCCACGCACACTCACGGGTACACAGACCCACAGATCCGCGCACACTCACAGATCCACGGACACACAGATCCACGCACACTCACAGGTACACAGACCCACAGATCCGCGCACACTCACAGGTACACAGACACACAGATCCACGCACACTCACGGGTACACAGACCCACAGATCCACGCACACTCACAGATCCACGGACACACAGATCCACGCACACTCATGGGTATACAGACCCACAGATCCACACACACTCACAGATCCACAGACACACAGATCCACGCACACTCACGGGTACACAGACCCACAGATCCGCGCACGCTCACAGGTACACAGACACACAGATCCACACACACTCACAGATCCACGGACACACAGATCCACGCACACTCACAGGTTCAGGCATGTGCATGCACACGCCTGTGACACGGCAAGGCGCTGCAGAGCCAGTTGTGCCCAGGGCTTGTGAGCACAGCAGGACCCGTGATAAATACACTAGAAGCAAGAGGAAGACAAAGACAGGTTTGGCCTGTTACTCAATGAGGGGGCGGGGTTTGTGGGAACAATAACAGAAAATGTGGAAATGGCAGAGGTGCTAAAAGACTTTTTGTTTCAGTTTTCACCAGAAAGGTGAGTAGCCATTGGGCGTCTAACCTAGTGAATGCCAGGCAAAATGAGGTAGGATCAGAGGCTACCTGATGAAATGCATCCTAGAATACTCCAGGAGCTGAATGAGGACATATCTGAGCCATTAGCGATTATCTCTGAAAAGTCATGGAAAACAGGAGTGATTCCAGAGGACTGGAAAAGGGCAAAAATAATGCCCATCTATAAAAAGGGAAATAAGGACAACCCAGGGAATTACAGACCAGTCAGCTTAACTTCTGTACCCGGAAAGATAATAGAGCAAATAATTAAGCAATCAATTTGCAAACACCTAGCAGATAATAAGGTGATAAGTAACAGTCAGCGTGGATTTGTCAAGAACAAATCATGTTAACCAACCTGATAGCTTTCTTTGACAGGGTAACAAGGCTTGTGGAGAGTGGGGAGGCGGTAGACATGGTATATCTTGACTTTAGTAAAGCTTTTGGGAATGTCTCGCATGACCTTCTCATAAACAAACTAGGGAAATGCTTCCTAGCTGGAGCTCCTATAAGGTGGATGCATAACTGGTTGGAAAACCCGTTCTCAGAGAGTAGTTATCAGTGGTTCACAGTCATGCTGGAAGGGCATAACCAGTGGGGTCCCACAGGGATCAGTTCTGGGTCCGGTTCTGTTCAATATCTTCATCAATGATTTAGATAATGGCATAGAGAGTATACTTGTAAAGTTTGTGGACGATACCAAGCCGGGAGGGGTTACAAGTGCTTTGGAGGATAGGATTTAAATTAAAAATGATCTGGACAAACTGAAGAAATGGTCTGAAATAAATAGGATGAAATTCAATAAGGACAAATGCAAAGTACTCCACTTAGGAAGGAACAATCAGTTGCACACATACAGAATGGGAAATGACTGCCTAGGAAGGAGTCCTGCGAAAAGGGATCTGGGGGGGTCATAGTGGACCACAAGCTAAATATGAGTCAACGGTATAACGCTGTTGCAAAAAAAGCAAAGCTCATTCTGGGATGTATCAGCAGGAGTGCTGTAAGCAAGACACAAGAAGTAATTCTTCCGCTCTACTCCGCACTGATTAGGCCTCAACTGGAGTATTGTGTCCAGTTCTGGGCGCCACATTTCAGGAAAGATGTGGACAAACTGCAGAAAGTCCAGAGAAGAGCACCAAAAATGATTCAAGGTCTAGAAAACATGACCTAGGAGGGAACACTGAAAAAAACTGGGTTTGTTTAGTCTGGAGAAGAGAAGGCTGAGGGGAGACATGATAACAGTTTTCAAGTTACAAGGAGGGAGAAAAACTGTTCTCCTTAACCTCTGAGGACAGGACAAGAAGCAATGGGCTTAAATTGCAGCAAAGGCGGCTTCGGTTGGACATTAACAAAACTTCCTAATTGTCAGGGTGGTTAAGCACTGGAATAAGTTGCCTAGGGAGGTTGTGGAATCTCCATCATTGGCGGTTTTTAAGAGCAAGTTGGACAAACACCTGTCAGGGATGGTCTGGATAACACTTAGTCCTGCCACGGGTGCAGGGGACTGGACTAGATGACCTCTCGAGGTCCCTTCCCATCCTGTGAGTCTATGACATGGCAGTTCATGGGTGGAAGCTCCCTGCCCTGCAGCCTGCCCGGTGTTCTCTGCCTGGAGCGCGGGGGCAGTGCTGGTGGCCTGCCAGACCCGAGCGCCGGCTCCCCAGGGGCGGCTGCCTTCTCATCCCCTTCTCCCTTGCTCCGGCCAGGTTCTGCCTGATGGTGAGGAAGGGCTACCGGGACCCTCCCTATCACAACTGGATGCATGCCTTCTCCGTCTCCCACTTCTGCTACCTGCTCTACAAGAACCTGGAGCTGGTCAAATACCTGGAGTAGGTGGATGGTTACGGCTCCTGCAGAGAGCCAGCTTCCCCCCGTCCCGGGTCTGTACCCCGGCCCCTTGGCCTGTGTATCTCCCAGCTCGGCTGGGCGGGCGACCTACACCGCCCCCTCTCCCCAGCTGATTCAGCAGGTGGCGCCCTCCCCTCGAGTCTCCATCAGCCCAGTTCCCTGGCTTGGTGCTAGGGGGCGCTGTGCTGCTCTCCAGGGTGCACCAGCTGACACAGGTCCTCGCCGCTTGCCCACAGCACATTGCACAAGTCAGGGGGTTGGCCCTGGGCCGTTCCACACTGCCACACTGAATTCCCACATGCACTGCTCCTGTTCACTTCCTGTCCCAAACCGTAAGGCCCCTGCATGAAACGGCAGCGTTCCAGCCCAGAAGTGGGTGCACAAAGTGATCCCTGCACCTGTGGGTGGATCCGCTGAGCTCAATGGGGATCCCCCCCCCAACACACTTTCTGCGGCGGCAGAATGTGGCTGCCTGCTTGGAGCTGCAGAAGTGAGGCTAGTTCAGACGGCCCCGGCGCCAGAGTCCCGTCAGCCCGGAGAGGTCACTGCAGAGAACGGGCTGAGCTGGCCCCCAAGAGAGGGAGGCGTTGCCCCAAGAGCCCCTCCCGTCCCTCGTCACCGTGATTCAGCCGGTCCTTTTCTCCACAGAGACATTGAGATCTTCGCCTTGTTCGTCTCCTGCATGTGTCACGACCTGGACCACAGAGGCACCAATAACTCGTTCCAGGTGGCTTCGGTAAGGCCGGGGGTTACAGGAGATCCGTTAGTAAACCCGGGGGGTTACAGGAGATCCATTAGTAAACCTGGGGGGTTACAGGAGATCCATTAGTAAACCCAGGGGGTTACAGGAGATCTGCTGCTGAGGCTGGGGGATTACAGGAGACCTGATAGGAAGCCCAGGGGGTTACAGGAGATCTGCCGGTGAGGCCAAGGGGTTACAGGAGATCTGATGGGAAAGCTGGGGGGTTACAGGAGATCTGATGGTGAGGCTGGGGGGTTACAGGAGATCTGCCGGTGAGGCTGCAGGGTTACAGGAGATCTGATGGGAAGGCCGGGGGGTTACAGGAGATCTGCCAGTGAGGCTGGGGGATTACAGGAGATCTGCCGGTGAGGCTGGGGGATTACAGGAGATCTGATGGTGAGGCCCAGGGTTACAGGAGATCTACCGGTGAGGTCGGGGGGTTACAGGAGATCTGCCGGTGATGCTGGGGGATTACAGGAGATCTGCTGGTGAGGCTGTGGGGTTACAGGAGATCTGATGAGAAGGCCGGTGGGTTACAGGAGATCTGCTGGTAATGCCGGGGGATTACAGGAGATCTGTCGGTGAGGCCCGGGGATTACAGGAGATCTGATGGTGAGGCCCAGGGTTACAGGAGATCTACCGGTGAGGTCGGGGGGTTACAGGAGATCTGCCAGTGATGCTGGGGGATTACAGGAGATCTGCTGGTGAGGCTGGGGGGTTACAGGAGATCTGATGAGAAGGCCGGTGGGTTACAGGAGATCTGCTGGTAATGCCGGGGGATTACAGGAGATCTGTCGGTGAGGCTGGGGGGTTACAGAAGATCCTCAGGCACCAGGCCTTTGGCTCCCTGATGGGGCTGGAGATGAAGCTGCTGGGGGTCGGGCTCCCCGGACACCTCATTGTGGGGGAACCAAAGCCCTGGGGACCTCGCTCTGAACACTGGGCAGCTGTTGCTAAGCAAAGGAAAATGTACAGCGACGAGAGGTGACCTAACTTCCCCACAAACCCTCCAGGGGCAGGGGGAGCCATGGTGCGGGGACCACTGCAACTGCCATGAGCCGAGCACCCAGGACCTGTCCAGCCCTCGCGGGGATCGTGTGGCTTTGTCCCTCGCTGGCTCCTGCCAGCTGCCCCAGACCTTGGTCCAAAACCCGACCTGGCCCCGGCTCGGGAATGAGCTTCAGGGGCGTTTTCGTCTGCTTGTTTTTCATTCTCCCTCCCCTGTGATTCCGGCTCCCAGCCCCGCCACGAGGCAAGGGGCTGGAAAGTCCAGTTTGGCTCGGGTTCGAGGAGACCTCTCCTACGTCACAGGGGGACGGTCTGGCCTCCTGTTCGGAGGGTGGGATCCCTCCCAGCCCCCAAGACGCAAGGGCCAGCGCCTCTGGCTGACGCCAGATCTCAGCCCTGTGCCCTACAATGGGAAGGGGACCTGCTACTGGGGCCCCCCATGAGCAGAGGGATGGGGCGGGGAATATACAGCCTGTGGGCCACAGCAACAGAACGTGCCCACCCCTCTCGTGGCCCCTATGTGACACTGGCGGACGACCTCGGCCCCCTGCACCTGTAGATGGGCTCCTGGTCCCAAACCCCACCAGCCCCAGCGCCAGGGTTGGGTCCCTTCTGAGGCCAGGCTGGGAGGCCGGCAGGGCTGTGACAGGGGGGCACCTGCCCAGCTGCAGCCCCCACTAACCCTAAAGCTCCAGTGAGACGGACGCCCTCACCCTATCACTGGCTGGCCTCCCCACATGGTGCCCCTCTGTCTTCCAGAAATCCGTCCTGGCGGCGCTCTACAGCTCCGAGGGCTCTGTCATGGAGGTAAAATGCTTTCTGCCCCGTGCCTCACCTCGTTCCCACACCCTGCCGCGCTCAGGGCACGGGGCCTGGCTCTGGCAGCTGCTTGCCTAGCTCACCAGTGAAACAACTGCAGCAGTTCTCAGCCTCGGGGGTGCTCTGCAGCTCCACACTGGCAGCAGGGCAGGGTGGCTGTCACAGGTGTGGGGGCCATGGATAGATGGGCATGGAGTTCCCCATCACCTCCTCCCTCACGTGGGGACGAGGAGAGAGGGCAGCTTAGGGAAAGCCCAAGGCCTGGGGGGTGGAATATCAGGGAAAGCCCCTGCCTGCCCCCTCCATACGTTCCCCACAGCCCAGCCGTAAGGAGCATGGAGTCCTGCCCCGCTTGTCCCTACGGGCTGGGGAGGGGGAGTGCATGCATCGATGGGGGGGTGCTGCCCCCTGGTGGAGCCCTCTCACTAATGCAGCCCTCCCTGCCGTGCCTCGGTTTCCCCCCGCAGAGACACCACTTCGCACAGGCCATCGCCATCCTAAACACCCACGGCTGCAACATCTTCGACCACTTCTCCCGCAAGGTGAGTGGGGCGGAGCTCGCTGCCGGTGCCCCTCACCCCGACGTGCAGCCCCCCCGCTAGTCCAGCCCTGCACCCCCCCACACACACACTGTGCTGCCGGCGCCCCTCACCCCTGACGTGCAGCCCCCCTGCTAGTCCAGCCTTACACTCCCCACCGCCCGTTCTGTCGATGCACCTTGGCTGCGTCCAAGGCCCCTGACTCCTGACCCACCGGATCCCCTGGCCCTTCAGCCGGGCCATATTGTACCAGATTATGTGGTGCTATTGGCTTCTAGGCATGTGCTGAGACTGTTTCCCTTTCGGGCGGGGCCCCCCTCAGGGTTAGAGCCCTGCTCTCCAGGTGAGAAGGGCCAGCCAGGCACTGCGCCTCACTGAAGCCACATCCAGACGGAGTCCTTCTCCCAGAGGTGTGAGCCGGCCTGGGCTTCGCTCCTTGGTTCCTTCGGCGAATCGCGTGGCCAGATGCAGCGAGCCCCGTTGTGCCAGGTTCGGACAAGCCACGCCTCCCTCCTCCTGGATCCGAGGCGTCTTTGATCCAAAAAGGGTGTCTGCTTCCAGGGGAAACTCTCACTGATTAAACAAAGCTCCTGACCCAGCTGTGGACTCCACTGCATAAAAGCCGCAGGGCTGCGAGGTGGAAGGAAGCGTGGTCTAGTGGTTAGAACAGGTGATGGGGACTTGAGTCTCCTTGGTCCCATTTTCCGTCCTGCCACTGAGTCGTTTGATGACCTTGGCTGACTCCCTTGACCTTTCTGTGTCGATCAGGCCGCGTGGTGTGAGGTCCCCTGAGCCACATGGCACTCAGCCGCGGTGTGATTGGCCTTGCAGGATTACCAAAGGATGTTGGATCTGATGAGGGACATTATTCTGGCCACGGATCTCGCTCACCACTTGCGAATCTTCAAGGACCTGCAGAAGATGGCGGAAGGTAAAGGCCCCCGGGGCGCTGGTGGGAGCGGAAGGCATTCGCTACGTGAAACCGGCCGCTAGCAAATGCTCCCAGATCCCGGTGCCGGGAGTCTGGAGTTGGTCCCTGGGATGGCGGCCAGCAGCCACCCAAGGGCTCCTGCCTGATTTACAGCTAGAACAGGAAAACATCTCGGGGCCTGGGTTTAGAAACAGCAGCAGACCCCAGTTGTCCTCAGCTTCCCTTTGAGGGCGGAAGTTGAAATCCGCAGGTTGTAATGCTCCTGTGTGACCACTGGGGGGCAGCTACCACGCACTCCTTAGCTCCTTCACTGTGCCCTGACCCCCCCGGGCGCAAATCATAGAATCATAGAATATCAGGGTTGGAAGGGACCTCAGGAGGTCATCTAGTCCAACCCCCTGCTCAAAGCAGGACCAATCCCTAAATGGCCCCCTCAAGGATTGAACTCACAACCCTGGGTTTAGCAGGCCAATGCTCAAACCACTGAGCTATCCCTCCCCCCCAATGCCCCTGAATGCGGGGGGATGCTGACTCCTCCTGCACCTTGTCCCTGTCCGGCAGGCATCTGGGAGTGGGTCCTGGAGCCCTACAGCGGGCCCAACCCAGGGGAATCCAGAGTAGGGCCCATCAGCCTCAAAGGCTCCTAACTCCCCCGGACACCAAGGAGAGTTAGGCGCCTAAACCCCTTGGAGGATCTGGGCGTGAAGAGCTTGGCAGAGCTTTTCCGTCTCTGAGCGCGCTGGGCTCCAGCCGGCTGGCAGTGGGCTGGAGCTCGGCTGGAGCCCCGGGACAGGCTGGGGAGAGGGGTTGCCGGCCCCGCGGCCGGGAGCGCAACACGAGATCTGACCCGCGGGCGCCCAGGAACTCGTCACTCGTCCCTCTTCCTCCCCTGCCCAGGCGGCTACGACCCGGAGAACAAGCAGCACCACAGCCTGCTGCTCTGTCTGCTCATGACCTCCTGCGACCTCTCCGACCAGACCAAGGGCTGGAAAACCACCAGGAAGATCGCTGTGAGTACCTGCGGGGCCCCTCCTCCTCCGCGGGGGTGCCTGGGCCCGGCCTAGGGGGGCTCCAGCCGCTTCCACCGGGGCCGTGCTATCCGAATGTGGGGTCCAGGGGTCCAGCGCCCCCTGGAAGGGTAACGGGGGAGGCTGCTGTGCTCATTGGTAGGAGCTGCCACCTACAGCCGGGGTGCATCCGAGTCTCGGTGCTAATATCACACATTAGGTCCAGCTGCTCCAGTCCAGCTCCCCCCAGTGGCCAGCACTTAGCGCTAGAGAGGCGGGCAAAGCAAGGCCTACCGTTACCCTCGCCAGCTGCGCAGTGCTCCTCATGGGAGAGCGCTCCTCCTCACTCCCAGCCGGCAATTATCTTCGGCTCTGAGCATGGGGGCTGCTGAGCCAGACCGCCGCCCTGCCTTATCGGTGGGCAGAGCGTTAGCAGGCCTTCGACTGACGCAGGGACCTTCCTGCAGCAGTGAGTGCCACAGGTCAAACCTGCCTTGCGTAAGGAAAGGTCTCCTCTAGCTTGCTCTGCACCTTGCTCTGAGTGCGCTGGCCCGGTGAGGCGAGCTACACGGCAGAGACTCGTCCCTTCCGAGCCCTGCTGACCCTCCTCACGTCCCTTCGAATCGTTAAAGCCGTCTCGGTTAAAACACTGAGCACGCTGAGAAATGTCAGTGAGGTTGAGAGACCCCGTGTCTCACGGGAGGAGCCCGGCACTGTCTGGGCAGAGGAGTCTCTCTCGAAGCGGAGCAGGGGATCCCGGAGCTAGCGTGGAGTGATTCTGATCCATGGACTGTCCTTCACAGGAGCTGATCTACAAGGAGTTCTTCTCCCAGGGAGATCTGGTACGTGAATAAATCCCTCTGGGGCAGCCGGTGTGTCGGGCTTGGCTTCCTTCCGTTTGTTCCCAGGCCACCCCGTGCTGCAGGCCAGGGGCTGCATTTCCAGCAAGAGCGCGTGGAGGTTGGCTTTCACTCCAGGGTGTCTGATGCCCGCGTTTCAGCCGGACGTTGGCGTGACTGGGGCGGGCTGCTGGTTGGCATGGCTGAGCCCATCCTAAGGGGCAGTTTGTCCTGGCTGGGGACAGGGAAGCATCCAGAGATTCCCCCCCATCCTTAGATTGGGTTCGGCTCAGCTGTGGTTCTTCAGGACATCTTAAAAAACCCGGCGCTGGCTCTCCACACTGAATCACCTGCCAGCCTCTCCCTCTGACGCCCCCAGGAGGCACCAGACACGGGCCAGGTGGAGGCAGAGCCAGGCCTACAGCTGGCCCTCTGCACCCTCCATCCATGGGGCTGTGTGCTCCCAGAGGAGACTAAACCAGCCCCAGGCTGGCTGGGCATCTGGGACAGGGTGATGCGGGCCGGGGATTGCTGGCTCGGAGGCATGAAGCCAGGGACTGCGGGGATCACAGCCCCCTTTGCCTGTTCTCTGCAGGAAAAAGCCATGGGCAACCGCCCCATGGAGATGATGGACCGGGAGAAGGCCTACATCCCCGAGCTGCAGATCAGCTTCATGGAGCACATTGCCATGCCCATCTATAAGTGAGTCCCCGGGGGCCGGCTGCTGGGGGCAGGGGAGGGCTCCATGCAGGAACAGCGCCGACAATGGCAGCAGCTGCATGGAGCTTAGCAGCGCCGTGCACGCTCCCCCCCGCCCCCGCACAGAGCCCCCCCCAGCCCTCACAAACACACACAGACACACACACACGCACCCCCTCACAGAGCCCCCCCAGCCCTGACACACACACACACACCTCCCCACACACACAGAGCCCCCCCAGCCCTGACACAAACACACACAGAGCCCCCCCCAGCCCTGACACACACACACACCTCCCCACACACACAGAGCCCCCCCAGCCCTGACACAAACACACACAGAGCCCCCCCAGCCCTGACACAAACACACACAGAGCCACCCCCAGCCCTGACACACACACACACAGAGCCCCCCCAGCCTTGACACACACACACACCTCCCCACACACACAGAGCCCCCCCCAGCCCTGACACACACACACAGAGCCCCCCCCCAGTCCTCAAACACACACACACACTGAGTGCTGCCATCGGATCCTGTTTAACCAACCCCGCCCCCCCCATACACGCACACTCACACACAGCCCTAGGCATCAGATCCTCTTTAACACCCCCCTCCCCACGCACACCCCCCCACACTCACACTCATACACTGCCCTGGGCATCAGATCCTCTTTAACCCACACACACACACACACACACACACACTCGCTCCCACCCCACATACACACACACCGCCCTGTGCAGCAGATCCTGTTTAACCAATCCTCCCCCACACACACACACACGCATGCCCTGCCATCAGCTCCTGTTTAACCCCGAGGGAGGGCACGCTGCAATCCCTGGTACCCTCCAGTGGCAGGGGCTGCTTAGCTCCGGGACAGTCAGAGCCCGACACAAGCCTCACTGGGCACTCTCTGGTGGGTGGTGTGTCTCCCCCATCTCCCCCCGACCCCCGGAACTGGGACTTCATCAGCACGCCCCACCCTAAGATAATGTCCAGCTGGAAGAGAAAAGCAGCGAGTTCAGGCCTAGAGGGGCCTCCCATGATCAGCTGCAGGCAGAACCAGCGAGAGTTGGTCTCCTCATGCCTAGAAGGGCCGGGAGCAGGCAGAGGCCAATCAGGGCCAAGCAGGCCAGATAAAAAGGGCTGGCTGGCGCTACTAGTGGCCAGATCTGGGTGAAGCCAAGAGTGGGAAGGCTGGCTCTCCCTGCCCCAGCCCAAGTTATCTGCCCTGGCCAGGGGCCTAACCCTGCCGGCGTTTGCCTCATGACGGGCTCATGTGTCTGGTGTGGACTGCCTAGTTTAGTGCCCATTTGTTTTCTCCGCCCCGGCCAGCCCCGGGGGCAGTTCGCGGCCCCCGGGGCTATGGCTCGCTACCCCTCCTGCTGACGGGCATTCTCCTTGTCCCCCAGGCTGCTCCAGGACCTGTTCCCGAGAGCCACCGAGCTGTATGAGAGGGTGGCCAGCAACAGGGAGCAGTGGACCAAAGTGTCTCACAAATTCACCATCAGGGGCCTCCCCAGCAACAACTCGCTGGACTTCCTGGATGAGGAGTACGACCTGCAGGGGATGGACAGGGAGAGCGCCAAGATGAACGGCTGCCTGGACTCGGAGGGACACATGGAGACGGTGGCGCAATGAGGTTCTCCTCACTGCTGGGGGGGAGGGGGTGACAGATCGACAAACCCAGCGACTTTGTCCCTTTTCTCCTGGATCCAAAGGAAAGAGGGAGCTGGTTTTGATAAATCCTTATTTGTCCAGTGCGTTCTCTGCAGTCACGGTCCCCCCCAGGCCGTGCCTAGCCCCGCGGGTGAGACGGCGGCTCTGATTCACACCTGTTCAGGACACTCACCCACGTGCTCTTTTGGATGCCGGGGGGCGGGCGTTATTCCTTGGACTCCTTTTGCTGTACATTGAAATGAACCGCACTTCCCTCATCCCCTTCTGTACGGGGACCATCGCTTTTCAATGGCTCCAGGGCTCGGTGTCTGCGCTGGGAACAGAAAGGGGTTCGCCAGGACCAGGGAGAGTGTGTGCTTTGAGAAGGCCTGAGGCTGCCCTTCTCCTCTGAGCACGGCTGCCCTCACTTCCCAGACCAGGGTCTCATGCTTCACGCCCTCCTGAGAGCTGAACTTCACGGGCTGACCGACATGGAGGACTTTCGCCGCTGGCTGCTTCAGGGTGGGGGGAGAGGTTTTCCTGCAGGCTGATCTGCAAACCCTGGCTGTTGAATGGGGAGTTACATGGCCCGTGAGGCTGGGACAGGGGAGAGCTGTGCAGGCAGGCAGGGACGGAAAGGAGAGGGGGCCAGTCGCCAAGAAGAGCGGAAATGTTCCCGAGGGTTGCAGAGACGAATGGCCGGGAGAAATCACGTGTGGCGCGTCCTCGTGAACGTACCTGTGGGCGCGGAGCAGTAGGGCCGTAGAACCGGGTCTTTGCTCCGGGGATGTCTGGCTGAGAGCACGATGTGTTTTTCTGACCTCCAGGCAGTCAGGCATGACAGGTCCCGTACTTCCAAGCACAGGCTCACGGCTGCTCTCCTCCCAATGACAGCCTCCCTGCTCTCGGATCCAGGGCCAGCCGCCTCCTGCTGTCTCGCAGTGGTGGAGGGCAGAGGAAGGGTGTTTAGATCCAGAGAGGAGCAAAAAGCCGTCCGACAGGGAAACCTGTCCTGAGGGGACACTGCAGGAGAGGAGAGACTGGAGTCTGCAGGCCATAAAACGCCCCTGATCCATGCACATGCCTCTAACTGCTGAGCAGAAACGCCTGCGCATGATCACTGCCAGCTTGTGATCTCAGAAGGGGGCATCTGCGGGGCCAGAGCCACGCCCGGTGTAAGCAGACGCACATCCAGTGACGTCAGCACAGAGCACTTTCCCCTTCGCCCACATCTTGGCCCATCACTGCCTTTGTAATTGAAACCTGCCCTTTGGAGGCTTTAGCAGAGAAGGTCCCGGTACCCAGGTGTGCCCTGCAGATACCCAGCCGAGCCAGCAGCCGACCACGCAGACGTGCCCCGGCTGCCCTTGATGGGGCGTGCCGGTTCCAGAAGGCATCTGCCAAGCAGTGTCTCCCTGAGCAGTGGTGTTCCCTGAGCAATGGCGCAGAGCCGGAGCGCAGGGAGCCGGATAGCACTCTGCACCCTTCACCAGATGCACGGGCCGCCTGTACCTTGTCTAGCGGGGCCAGCACGGAGGTTATTTAGAGGCCTAGGTTGGACACAGAATCCGGAGGGCATGTGTCACACACGCCGTCTGAAATGTGCCGGGGGCAGCATTTCCTTTGGACGCTGGCGGGGTTTTAAGCCTCCTTCAGGCCTTTTATTGACCCGCTCACCGGTCTCTTTTCTGCTGCACCCGCTGTGTTAGTGGCCTGGGGCCGACGGGTCTAAGTGACTCGGGGGATGGCAGGACTGCAGCAGGGAGAGAAACGCGCCAGCCACCGAGCGTACAGCTTGCTAGCTACGTACCCGCGTGTCGCACTCACAGACCCTAACCTGGCGCTTTCCCCGCTATATGCCTTGAATTCCGACTGACTCCACGGACTGCGTAAGGTCTCGGGCCCGTGAGTGGCAGAGCTGCAGCAAAGCGTTCAGGTGGTCGCCAGGAAAGCAGGAAATACGGACTTTCTTCCCGGGGCCGGTACTGTAGTGTTGTGGCCAGCCTGTCCCAGCTGCCCGTGGACTCTGAGGAACAAATCATCTGCTGAGCAAATGATCGTCACGGGGGCGAGGTGTCCCAGCCTTCAGGGAAACAGACGATAGAGGGGGCAGAGCCCTGTCTCCTGCATGGCCTGGTCCCACTGGTCCCACGTTCTCACTCAAGAGGACATCTGGTGCTGAAGCACTTGCCGGTTTCGTTTGCTATTGATCAGAGGACAGGCCTGCTGGTGGAGTCCGTGTGGGCCTTTAAATCCTTTCCCACGTCATCTTCCCCTGCCAATCGCAGCAGTCACTAGTGTACATAGGCCTGGGTGCTGTTCCTCCTTCTTGGGAAGACACTGAACGGCCTGGGCTGGATTCCTGGCCCCACTGAAATCAGTGGGTTTGTGCCATTGACTTCAGTAGGGCCAGGATTTCGCCCCGGCTGTTCCCCCCAGGATATCACTCCGCGCAGAGGCCAGTCTGCTGCTTTCTCACTTGTCTTCTGCATGCTCAACTTGATTCTTTCTCACAAGGGGCATTAGCATGGGAACAGGGTCTGGGATCTCCACGGCCAGGGGCTCCTTGGTCTCCCAGCTGACGGCGTAAACAGCTCTGTGCGGTGATGACATAATTCCCACCACTGGCGGTGCTCGAGGGCCATCAGCAGAGGGTGAGGAACCCAGATGAAGACCAAGAAGCAGGAGCAGAAGGACTGTGGCATCCACGGTTGAGGATTACATCTCGCCTTTGTCGTGAGCTGGATTTGATGGATGGATGGGACTTCCTCTCTCTAACCCCTGTACGAGAGATGGCCCAAAGCTAAACACCCTACACTGAAGAGCCCCAACCTTTCGGAAAGTTTAGAGCCAGATCTGGGCTTATGGGTTGGCCCCATCGAGTTGAAACAGTCCAGAGCCCCGATCCAAGGTCTCCCTCAGCTCTGCCTTTTTTGGCCTAGGCCCCTAACCCCTAACCCTAACCCCTGCTCCACGCAGTCCTCCAGATAAAGAGAGGAATGGGAGCTACAGGAGAGCGCCACCATCTAGAGGCAGAAGAGTCTCCAAAGAGAATGTGGCCAGGTGGTGTCAGCTGGTCTTGTGTCGTTTTTTGTAGCAAGTCCAGAGAACCCAGGCTCTTCCCCAATAACGGATACTGCAAAACATGGAGGTAGGCTAGCGTGGCCCTGGGGTCCCCGACACTGCAAACTGCATTGATCACAATGAACCAAGTGTGGCTGTCCCTAGGGGGTGAAATTCACCCTGTGCAGAGTGCTGGTGTAACACCGACAGACCCCGGTTGTCGGCAGATGGGATCAAACCTGGGGCCTCTGGAGCTTAGTGCATGAGACTGTCCCGCGTGAGCTAAAAGCCGCCTGGCTCTTAGCTAAGGCTGCAGCAGTCTCATTAATCTCTAAGTGGTCTGGGTGTCGCTGGGGGGGACAGAACACCACACCCAGGAGGTGTGTGGGTTACACTGGCACAAGTCCCAGCTAAACCCTATTTCGAAGGCACAAGCAGGCCACAGGGGCGTATTTCACAACAACTGGTCCCTTTGCTTTGCTAAAGCAGCACCTTCTGAAATAGCGAGCCTGGCGAACCTCCACCAAAGCCATCTGACGCCGACCTGGCGGCAGGAGTCTTCGCATACTGGCTGTGGGGTGTCAGCACGGGGTGGAGTTACATAAATGTTTGGTGGAGGAGGAGGAGGATGGCCTTACCCAATACTCACTGCTGAGTGTCTCAAGCGCGTTGACTGGCCTGTGTTACGTGGGGGCTCAGACTCTGTGGTGACAATGGTCCGATCTGGCCTTAAAACCTACGGCTGAGGAGCGGTAGGAGCTGCCGGGTGTGTTTAATCTTCGGGCACGGCTACACGTGCAGCGGTAGAGCGCTGTGAGTTAAACCCGCCTTCGTAGGGCGCAGTAGGGAAAGCGCTGCAGTCTGTCCACACTGACAGCTGCAAGCGCACTGGCCCGGCCACATTTGTGGCACTTGCCGTGGCATTGGGAGCGGTGCACGATGGGCAGCTATCCCATCGAGCACCTCTTCCCATTCTGGCGCTGTGGCTTGTGGGAAGGGGGCGGGGCATTCTGGGTCCTGTCCCAACGCCCTGTGATGCATCGGTTCGCATCCCACCATTCCCTTTGCTTCGGTCCACATTGCGCGCCATCTTTCAACGTTTTTTGTACTGCGCGCTCTGTCTTCCCTTTCGGTCTGCGGGAATGGAGCCCGAACTGCTGAGGAGAATTTTCAGTGCTGTAAAGCGGGGGAAATCCCAGTCAGAAGCACATCGGGCCGGTAAATACCCATGCTGGTAAACACAGCAGCTGAGGCTTAGAGTCCTGGAGACCATGCTGCAGGTTTCTATCCCAGAGCAGCGCTCAGCATGGGGAAAAAGAGGGAGCTGGTGTTTAGGGCAGCAGATTGTGTCCTAAATGAGGATGCTATTCCTGGCTTTGCCACTGACTTACTGCGCGACTTCAGGCAAATCACTTTCTCTCTCCCCGTGCCTCAGTTTCCCCATCAATGACTCTCTTATCTCACAGGAGCTGCTCTGAGGCTGGAACCATTATTTAGGCTTTGAGAGCCTCAAATGGAAAGGGCTACCAAAGTGCATCAGTGTAATCAGCAGCTGGACTATTTACCTGGGGAGGAAGGGCAGGGTTGTCTGGATCCTGTGGGTGGATGAGCACTGCAGTGTGTAAATGTAGGAACATCTGGTCTTCAGCGACATGCAGTACACATGGGTGTCATCCCTACCTGCTCTGCGCACCATCCAGCGACCAGACATTGGCTCATGCTGTGGGTATGAATTTCTTGTGGATTTGGGCTACATACAGGTTTTCCTCGGGGTCTTTTTTTAATTGTATGTTTCTTTGAATATATGTCGTGTGTGCTGATGTATGTGGGGAACAGTGGGAGACTCTGAAGACAAGGATGCTAACCGAAAACATGTATTCATTTGCCTTACCTATTCAGAGTTGCCTTTAGAAAGATGCTTTGTATAAAATACTTGGTAGGACCTTGCGTAGTTACTAAATGTGAATGTTGGCTGATAGCTTTGTATAGGAGTACGTCTATTTCTTTCTACCACAATCCCTCTTAGAACAACTGTAAGTATTTGCAGAGGGGAAGATAGCAAAGAAATTGAAAAAAAAACAAACAAACCCCTAAAGGCAAAAAAACCTCCCAACCCTGAAAACAAAGCTTACTCTGATTGTTACGCTCCATTCGATTTTATCGGGCAGTGCTTGTAATTAATTTGTAACCACCACATTGTATTATAGCCATTGTTTGGGAATGGGAAATTATTTATCGACACTCCATCTTCCGCTGCGTGAAGAGCAAAGTTGACGGCGTACGTAAACTTGCGGTAACGTGGTTTTAATGATAGTTTCTAAGGGTCTGACTTATCCATTGGTGGCATGCTGAAAAAGGGCGCATAACATGGGGCGGGGGAATCAGTGGTCAAATCTATCCCTTTTTTCTCCACTGGAGATGTGTAAATAAAAACAGAGGGTGAAATTCACCCCTGTGTAAGGCCTGTGCATAACGAAGCACTAGGACTTAGGGGGTGCATAGAACTTGTGCTGGCCTGATTTCCCCCTTGGAGAATGCCACCACTGCTAGCTTACCTGCGGACATCAGCGCTTTTCCCCCGCAGCCTGGTCCTTTTCTATTCGGACACTTTCCTGCAAATGAAGCAAGAGCTGGGACCCGGGCCAGGTGCTCCCTTCCTTCCGCTCACTTGCGAGCACAAAAGAGCGAAGGGGAAGGGGGGGGGGTGTCACAGACGCACCAACATCCACACCTCGCTGCGTAGTTGCCACTCGGATTCCCCTGGCGCTGTATAAAAGCGGAGGCAACAAACCAAACCAAAATGTGAAGTGGCTGCTTCCAAGCTGTGGCTGTGTTTTGCACCCTTGCTGGTTTTAATGTTGCTTTGTATGTAAGTGTGGTTCTTTTTCTCTCTCTCCCTTGTACATAGCCACCTGTAGATACTGTAAAGCCCGGCCGGTTTGTAGGGGATCTCTTACCTAGCGTGTGTGTGTGTGTGAAATATTTTCCAGCTTTTCTGTCTTCTTATTACATTGGTTGTTCTGGGGTTTCATTTTGTTTTTCTCCCTTAAATAGTTGTGAAGGGGAAAAAAATGGGGAATTTTTTTCCTAATAAATTTCATACGCCGATCTCCAGTGTCTGCTTTTTATTCTGCGTGGGGACCAAGTGGCTGATCGCAAGGCACATGGCTGGCTGGTTTGATGTGTCGGGTCTCAGCTAAACAGGAGCTGGCCTGTTTCAGTTCTGGGGGGCAGGGTCCCAAGTGGTGTTGGTTATACAATAGGTGGGGCTCTTCCCTCTCAGTCAGCAGACCTGACTGATGATGGTGTTAGTAGGGTGACCAGATAGCAAGGGACGGGGGATGGAGTGGGTAATAGGCGCCTATATAAGAAAAAGTCCCAAAAAACAGGACTGTCCCTTTAAAAACGGGACATCTGGTCACTCTAGGTGTTAGGGGATAGCTGCCCAGAGGCTACAGAGGTTTCAAAAAGTCCACTCCAGTCTTCACCGATGTCTCCAAGGCAGTTTAAGGCATAGTATTGGGAGTCTCAAAAAGAAAAGGAGGACTTGTGGCACCTTAGAGACTATTTATTTTGAACCAATAAATTTGAACATGAGCTTTCGCATGAAAGCTCATGCTCAAATAAATTGGTTAGTCTCTAAGATGCCACAAGTCCTCCTTTTCTTTTTGCGAATACAGACTAACACGGCTGCTACTCTGAAACCTATTGGGAGTCTGTCATGTTACTTGGTAATGGAAATGCTGACAGAGTCTATGTTTCCTAGACTCGTAAACTTTAAGGCCAGAAGGGACCATCATGATCATCTAATCTGACCTCCTGCACTTTGCAGGCTCACCCACCCTTTCCTGGAACAGACCCCGAACCTCTGGCTCAGGCACTGACGACCTCAAATCATGATTTAAAGACTTTGAGTTACAGAGAATCCACCATTTACACTAGTTTAAACCTGCAAGTGACCCGTGCTGCAGAGGAAGGCAAAACCCCACCAGGGTCTCTACTCATCTGACTGGGGGGAAATTCGCTCCTGACCCCAGATATGGGGATCAATTAGACCCTGAGCGTGTAGGTGAGACCCACCACCCAGACCCTGGGAGAGAATTCTCTGTAGTAACTCAGCGCCCTCCCCACCTAGTATTACAGGCCATTAGAAGTTTAGCAACCAGTGCGACTGGACAAGCTTAGTATGTCTGAAAATCAGGCCAACACTACAAACCGTTCTGAGCCAGCTGGTGTACATGTGTGTCGCTGTCCTCTACAGATGAAATCAGTGCTGCTCAACTAGGTGTCATAGACCCTATGCTACCCTTAGCAAAAGGAGATTTTCCTTTCTGTCATGTGGTAGGCTCCTGTCCTTTCAGAGCAGGAAGCTCTGAATGCTATCCCTGCTCTCACACTAGGGCGAAATAGCCAGCTGGAGCGGTAGATCCGTGCCTCTGAAGGTACTGGCCCTTCTGAGAATAACCTTAGCAGGAATAAGAAAAGGAGGACTTGTGGCACCTTAGAGACTAACCAATTTATTTGAGCATGAGCTTTCGTGAGCTACAGCTCACTTCATCGGATGCACACTGTGGAAACTGCAGAAGACATTATATACACACAGAGACCATGAAACAATACCTCCTCCCACCCCACTCTCCTGCTGGTAATAACTTATCTAAAGTGATCATCAAGTTGGGCCATTTCCAGCACAAATCCAGGTTTTCTCACCCTCCGCCCCGCCCCCCCACAAGCTCACTCTCCTGCTGGTAATAGCCCATCCAAAGTGACCATTCTCTTTAAAATGTGTATGAAAATCAAGGTGGGCCATTTCCAGCACAAATACAGGTTTTCTCACCCCCCCACCCCCCTTTTACCAGCAGGAGAGTGAGTTTGTGGGGGGGGGGCGGAGGGTGAGAAAACCTGGATTTGTGCTGGAAATGGCCCACCTTGATTATCATACACATTTTAAAGAGAGTGGTCACTTTGGATGGGCTATTACCAGCAGGAGAGTGAGTTGGGGGGGGGGGGGGGCGGAGGGTGAGAAAACCTGGATTTGTGCTGGAAATGGCCCAACTTGATGATCACTTTAGATAAGCTATTACCAGCAGGAGAGTGGGGTGGGAGGAGGTATTGTTTCATGGTCTCTGTGTATATAATGTCTTCTGCAGTTTCCACAGTGTGCATCCGATGAAGTGAGCTGTAGCTCACGAAAGCTTATGCTCAAATAAATTGGTTAGTCTCTAAGGTGCCACAAGTCCTCCTTTTCTTTTTGCGAATACAGACTAACACGGCTGTTACTCTGAAACTTAGCAGGAATGGCGTGGATGCAAACTCATACGGCAGCAGAGAGACACTGAATGGCCAAGCGATGAGCAGAGCTTCCAGCTGTTCAGAATCCCCACACATAGTACAGACAGTGGGATCCTACCGACTCTTTCGTGGAACGATGCAGGGGCCAAATCTGTCCCTGGCTCACGGCGTCCCCAGGTGATATCCTGGGTCTAACAGTAACGGTGTCTTGTCTTCTCAATACTTAAACACTTGTTAAGCCTCTGCTCTTTCGTCTTCCCGGAGTGTCTCGTTTGCTCAGCTTCGTGCTGGAGGCAAGTGAGTGTTTCTAAAGTTACTTTTAACACATTATGTAAGGTAAAACAAAAGAAGGAGGCATGCCCTTGGGCCCAGGTTAGGAGTGAGGTCCCCTAGGGGGCAGTGGTAGCAGACACACAATAGCCGGTCCATTCAGGCTCCCAGCTGGGCTGCTCAGAGGAGGCTGCATCGGGGGTGAGTGAGCCAGAAACTGGGGTGCATGGAGGATCGGGGGAAGCAGGCCCAATCTGGCCGGAAGGGCGGTGGGGAACAACTGCCCTGGCCCTGTCAGTTGGGGCTCTCTGGTGATGGCTTCCTGCCCAGAAGAGGAGACCAGGGCCTCCCCACCCCCAGACATATGCACACACCTTACCCTGGCTGGCAGCGCTGGGCTCTTTCGAACTGACACCCGCAGCTAGAGATGACTAATCATGAGCTAAGCCGGCGCCCGCCTCCGCTCTCTGAGGCTGCCCGGCGGTGTCAGGGGGCCAGTCTCGTCCTACCCTCTCTTCCCCCACCTCCCCTCTCGGGCAACTCAGTTTCCTGACGTCCCGGAGGGGAGACGGGGCTGAGAAACCCCACGAACGCCACGCGAGTGCGGGCGAGTCTCCGTCCCAGCAGCACAGGGCAGCTGCCCCGTTTCGCTCCCCGGAGGGGTGGGTCCCAGCCTCTGGGGCAGGGACCTGGGCCTTCTGCCCCCCCTGATGTCTCTGGCTCCCGCACCAAAGCAGGAGCAGCTCGTCCAGCCCCTGGGCCCAGCAGCAGCCAAGTCAATAAACCCCATCCAACAGTGAGCCCTTGAGGGGGGCAGGCTGTGGCCAAGCCCCCCCACTGCCCCCCAGGAGGGGTGTGAGTGGTGGGGTCAGCGAGGGGGTTGTGGGGCGCCGGAGCCCCAGCACGTGCTCAGAACAAGGCCTGTTTGCTCAGCAACGCTTGCCCTCGAAAGTCTCTCTGTGGAGTCCCAGAAGCAGACAGAACAGGACGGGGAACACCTGGCCTCTGACATGGGGAGCAACCCCCATCTCCAGGGAGCGCCCAGGGCAGGCTGGGGCCAGCAAGGAGCCATATAGAGACGCCCCAAGGAGAAGGAGTCACACCCCAGCAACACAGCACCCTTGCTGGGGGGGGGGGGGGAGGGGGATGGACAAGGAAGGAAGAAACACACTCAGTCTTGCCCCCCGAATCCCTGAAGAGACTCAGCCCATTGGCGGGGGGGTGGGGGTTCAGTTCGCAGGGATGACGGAAATATCCTCAGCTGCCTGCTGGCCCCTGGGTGATGCCCCTTGGCCTGCATGGCTCACCGGTCTGCAGGGCTGGGCTGGGCCCATTAGGGGAGCCACTGGGGTTAGAGTCGGGGGGTTCCTCTTTGTTTACACAGGCCTGGCTCCCTGACCACCACACGCAGCGGTTTAGCCAGAGGCTGCTCTAGGCATCAGCAAGTGGGGCAGTCGGCAGAGATGCGTCAAGTCGGGGTGTAACGTACCCCCGCACTAGCTGGGGTGTGATGTACCCCAACACGAGCCTGCCCTGCACTAGCTGGGGTGTGATGTACTCCTGCACTAGCCTGTCCCACACTCCTGGGGTGTGATGTACCCCCACACTAGCTGGGGTGTGACATACCCCCCCATTAACTAAGGTGTGACGTACCCCTGCATTAGGTGGGTGTGATGTACCCCCGTACTAGCCTGCCCAGCACTTGCTGGGGTGTGACATACCCCCCCGCTAGCGTAGGTGTGATGTACCCCCACACGAACGGAGGTATGCTGGACCCCGCACTAGTCTGTCCGGACTCCTAGAGTGTGACATACCCCCACACTAGCCGGTCGCAGTGCAGACTAATGGTCTTTAGCTGTTCCTTAATGCGCGTTGCTCTCGTCCTCTGTGAAACGGGCTGAGAGCGAAGCACACTAAGATCCCTGGTGAGGCGGGTCAGCAGGGTGCCTGATCGACGAGCGCCCTAACACACACCAAGGCTTGGGCTCAGACCATGACGCTGGAGGGCCCAGCCCAGCGGGTGCTACTTGGGGGAGCCCTGAGCATGGCCTACCCGCCAGCAGCCTCTCCCCGGACATGGGCCACCCAGGACAGGCAGTGACCAGGTAAATAGCATCCCCTGCCCCCCATCTGCCCCTCTGTGCCCCCATGTCCTACCCCCACCCCAGCTGCCCCTGCCCAGGCCCCCCAAGGGCCTGCCACCATCTCCCCCTCCCCCCCATGTCATAGCCCATCTGCCACTAAGAGTCCTGCCTCCTAGCTATCTCCCACCTTATCTGTCCCCCTCCCCAGCCCTCCTACCCCACAGGTGCTCCTCACTGTGTCCTGTCCCCCAACCCCATCTGCCCTAGGCTCTGCTTCCTGTCCGCTCTTTTCCTAGCTCCCCACCTCAGCTGTATCCTGAACTCCCCCAGGTCCTGGCCCCAGTCCCCACTCTGTGTCCGGACTCCAGCCCCCCACTATTATCCCCACATTGTTGCATGGCCCAGACTCAGGCTAGGGACCTCCCAGCCTGGTGCTGCTCCCCCTGCTCCCTAAGGTGCCATTCAGATTGACACCCAGAGGGGTTCACTTAGGATGGGGGGGCAGAGCCCAATGGGGGGGGCAGTGGACCCCCACACAGAGTCCCAGCACATGGTGCTGTTAGGGGCAGGGTGGATTGGTTTAAATCAAGGCTATTTAAATCACCAAGTGGAAAGCCTCAATCATTGATCGTAATCAACTTTTCCCATTTGTACTTCAGTTCTTTTCTAAAGAAAGGTGCATTCTCATTGGCTGATATCACTGGTAAAGCATGTTGGTTTACAATGAAAAAGAGCCTTTACGCTGGATTTGGATGTTCCACTCCCATGGTTATGGGGTCAGAGCAAATGGTGGGGATTATGGAACCGAAATCTAAACAGGCAGAAATACCCCTGGTCATATCTAGTCAACATCATCACCCAACCTGACCCTTACCCTACACCACAGACAGCGGACCTGCTAGATCTACCGGGGAAGCAAAATTCATTAGCACTCTGGATTGGACTCGCAGATATTGGCAAATTCCTTTAGATTCTGATGCCCAGGAAGTCAGCTTCTGTAGTGGAATCTGGCCGATCTGAGTTTAAGGTTATGCCCTTTGGATTAATTAGTGCAGGGCTACCTTTCAGAGGCTTGTCAGTGAGGTACTGCAGGGCTTACAGGTCTTCGCCAGGGCCTATGTACATGACTTGGCTATTTTTAGTGATCCCTGGAAGACCACCTGAGCCACATGGGAATGGTATTGCAGAGGCTTAGAGAAGCCAGCCTCACTGTCACGGTGTCCAAAGGCAAGATGGGGGCCGGGGAGGTACCTGATTGAGGACACAAGGTGGTGCAGTGGGTTTGTTCACACTGAGTCTTTAAGAAGCCGTTCAAAATTGGTCTGTTGCACAAACCAAGAAGCAGATCCAATCCTTTATTGGTCTGGTCAGCTATTACTGGAGGTTTGTAAAGGGAGTTAATGAAATTGTGCCCCCATAACAAACCTTACAAAAAAGGGGAAGCCAGACTGTGTGATGCAGACTGAGGCCTGGGAGGAAGGCTTCAAGGACATGCAAAAGGCTTTGTCTACAGAGCCAGTTTTCATAAGCCCCGAATTCAGCAAACCCTTTGTGGTGTGCACTGATGCTTCTAATGTTGGGTTAGGCACAGGGCTAATGCAGGCTGGGGTGGAGGACAAGAGCCCCCCCGTTGACTTCTTAAGTAAAAAGTTGACCCCCACCAAACAGAACTATGCTGTCATCGAGAGAGAATGTTATGCCATAGTTTAGGCTATTAAACAATTTACACCTTATCTGCATAATGGAAATGTTACCTGCACAAAATTCTCTGTTACTCACACACTCTAGGGGCACCCACCTTTACCCAGTTCCTAGGTCTCGAGGCGTAACCCTGTTAATTTAAGTACCCACCCTTACCCAGTTCCTAGGGCTCAGGGTGTACTCTTTGCGGAGTTGCAGGACCTTTTATCAGTGAAAGAGCCCTACACAGTAATATCCTTATCCTCTATTTATTAATAATTATCAAGCAGAATACACATGCTAAGCATACAGTGCTGTGCTAACCAATCCTGATCATGCAGACGGACTTTCCCTTTTGGCCAGGCAAGGTCAGTCTCATCTGGATTGTGGTCGCTTCACATCGTGGTCGTGCAGAGGATTCTTGGCAGTTCTGATCTTAGGCTGTGTCTTAGAGGCGAGTTCTTCTTCTTCTTCCAGGTCTTTCCCTTTTCTTATTCTTCTTTCCTTCTGCTGGTCTCCTTCTTGGACCCCAGTTCATATAGTGAAACTTAAGTCCTGCTTAGCTCTACTTTAACCAATCATTTTACTGAAATTTTACTAAACAATTCTCTAACCTATTCTAACATATTGTAATATGGTTGCACCAAGCCACACGGACCAATTTGAGGCATTACACTGCAGGCTAGCTCTGCAGGAGTATGACATGGTAATAGCTCATAGCAAGGGAAAAGAAAACGTAGTGGCAGGTGCCTTATCAAGAATAGGGAACCCTGAGGCATATTCAAGAGTCCCTTCACCATTTTTGCACTGGGAATGTGACGCTGGCAGACCAGGTGCCAGCTCATGCCAAGGACCCCATGCCTCAGATGAACACTGGCAAATGCCGAGCTGGAATCAGGCTGGCTCGCCTGTTGTGGCAGTGTTGTTAAAATAGGTATTTGAACGACAATGGTTCGTGCTTAGAAGTTATTGAATGCTTGTGAGTCGCAGCCTTCATTAATCTCACCTATAACAGCTCTATCCCCTATTGGAAGGTAATAGTTGAGCAGTTGTATGGTAAGCCTCTGTGACTGTGTAAATCGCCAAACAGGAGAGAGACATTGACTGGTGCAAAGTGCTGATCTGCAACCGAAAGTGTTACGTCCTGCCTCATGGGTCCAGCGACACCAGACAGACTATTGTAGGATGATAAGGAGGACGGAAGACATTTGTTGTTTTGCCCTCCACACCACGTGAAGATGGGTCAAGCAAGGGGATTCCTCCCATCAGCTGAGCTTGCAGCTCAGAGCACAATGCTAAGAGTATCTCTGTGCTGCTTGGAATTGGGGGCAGGTTTACCAGGCATAAGCAAGAGGTCCTCAGTGCTTAGCCTGGGTTAGCCCTAAACAGAGCTTGCTTATTATAGGCACTTCTATTACCTTTTGAAACTTAAGATTGCAACTCATTTGTGTCTCTGCTTACCTGCTTTAACCTTGCCAATAACTCTCGTTCCTTTTCCTATTTAATAAATCTGTATATAGTTTCTTACAGGATTGGCTAAAAGCATTGTCTTCGGTGTAAAGATCTTAGGTTGAGCAGACCGGGGTGACTGACCCTTTGAGACTGGGAGTAACCTGAATGTTGCTGTGATCGTTGGTGTAAGGGACCATCTATCGCAAAGGCAGGCTCGCCTGCATGGCGAGACAGATCAGAGTACCCACAGGGACTGTCTGTGACTCCACAGTTAGGCCACTTTAGTGCCTGAGGAGTTTACACTTGATACTTGGTTGGTGAAATCTACGTATAGAACTCACTGCCAGTTTGGGGTTTGTGCCCTGGTTCTTAACTGCCTGCCCTGAGGTTGGGTCCCACGCTACACTTGCTCCATTTGAGAGCCACTGGGGAGAGCTGGATCCCTAGAAGGACATTCACTGAAGATGGGCTCCAATCGCAGAACTGGGAGCGGCTGGGTCTAGCACTGAGCCCTTCCAGGCTGGCTGTTCAGATCGGTGGCTTTGGTTCCTGTCCACAGTTCTCCGACATGTCTACATGGGGGTTACAAACTAACGTGGTCCAGATCAACGGAGAGAAAATAATTCTCTGGTGGTTGGCGCTCACGGCACAGTCTGGGACCCACCTGTGAAGGGCCCTACAGAAAGCCATTAGGCTGTGGTTGCTGGAGTGGGGCCACGGCCCGGGGGCGCGCAGCACAGAGAAGAACGGGGCTTCTGTCCCTGCTGCCCAGGCAGCCTGGCCACAGCATGTGCCCTTGCCAGCCCCGGGGGCATGATCTGGGATGTGCAAAGCTCCGGCCAGGCTGGGCTCCCCGAGGGAACAGGGCCAGTGCGGGCGGTGCCTGCCCCAGAGATGGGCCTGGGGCTCAGAGAGCCACACGGCCCCTGCGATGGTCTCCTGCCCTTTAGGGTCAAGCAGGGTCAGTGTGTGTGGGGGGGGTCTACCCAGCCCAGCGTCCTGCACTCAGCTCCCCTTCTCCTGCTGGGGCCAGGCCAGACTGCAGCCCCTCCGCTGCGGGGTGGGCCGGGCTCTGTGCATGGGGCAGCCGGGCTCCTCCAGCCCCTCTGGTGTGGGGCGGGCCGGGCTCCATGCACAGGGCAGGCCGGGCCCCTCTAGCCCCTCTGGTGTGGGGCGGGCCAGGCTCCGTGCACAGGGCGGGACGGGCCCCTCTAGCCCCTCTGGTGTGGGGCGGGCCAGGCTCCGTGCACAGGGCGGGACGGGCCCCTCTAGCCCCTCTGGTGTGGGGCGGGCCGGGCCCCTCTAGCCTCTCTGGTGTGGGGCGGGCCGGGCCGGGCTCCGTGCACAGGGCAGGCCGGGCCCCTCTAGCCCCTCTGGTGTGGGGCGGGCCAGGCTCCGTGCACAGGGCGGGACGGGCCCCTCTAGCCCCTCTGGTGTGGGGCGGGCCGGGCTCCATGCACAGGGCAGGCCGGGCCCCTCTAGCCCCTCTGGTGTGGGGCGGGCCGGGCCGGGCTCCGTGCACGGGGCAGACCGGGCCCCTCTAGCCCCTCTGGTGTGGGGCGGGCCGGGCCGGGCTCCGTGCACGGGGCAGGCCGGGCCCCTCTGGTGTGGGGCAGACCGGGCCCCTCTAGCCCCTCTGGTGTGGGGCGGGCCGGGCCGGGCTCCGTGCACGGGGCAGGCCGGGCCCCTCTGGTGTGGGGCGGGCCGGGCCCCTCTAGCCTCTCTGGTGTGGGGCAGGCCGGGCTCCGTGCACGGGGCAGGCCGGGCCCCTCTGGTGTGGGGCAGACCGGGCCCCTCTAGCCCCTCTGGTGTGGGGCGGGCCAGGATCCGTGCACGGGGCAGGCCGGGCCCCTCTAGCCTCTCTGGTGTGGGGCGGGCCGGGCTCCGTGCACGGGGCAGGCCGGGCCCCTCTGGTGTGGGGCGGGCCGGGCCCCTCTAGCCTCTCTGGTGTGGGGCGGGCCAGGATCCGTGCACGGGGCAGGCCGGGCCCCTCTAGCCCCTCTGGTGTGGGGCGGGTCGGGCTCCGTGCATGGGGCAGGCCAGGCTCCCCCAGTCCCTCTGGTGTGGGGCGGGCCGGGCTCCGTGCATGGGGCGGGGCCGAGCAGGGCCCCCTCCCTGGGGCTGGGCCCGCCGGGGGCTTCCCCCGCTGGTGACGTCAGGAGGGTTCCCTCCCCGCGCGGACGCAGCCCGGCCGCCCAGGGCCGCAGCCATGGCCGAGGCGGCGGGGAGCGGCGGCGGCAGGTCCTGGAAGCGTCACATCGTCCGGCAGCTGCAGCTGCGGGACCGGGCGCAGGGCGGCCGCTTCCTGGACGTGGTGCAGGCCTGTGAGCGAGCGGGGCCGGGGCGGCCGCCTGCGCCGTGCTGGGCGGGGGCAGGGGGAGCTGGCGCCCTGGGGGGGGTTGATTTGGGGAGGGGGTGTTTGGTTTAGGGGGACAGAGGGAGGGGGTGTTTGGTTTGGGAAGGGAGGGGGACAGGGGTACCTGGAGCCCTCGGGCAGCAGGTGTTTGATTTGAGGGGGGGGCAGGGGTAGCTGCGGGGCGGGGGCGGGGTTGATTTGGGAAGGCAGGGGGCAAGGGGTAGCTGGAGCCCTGGGGGGAGGGGGTGTTTGGTTTGGGAAGGGAGGGGGACAGGGGTACCTGGAGCCCTCGGGCAGCAGGTGTTTGATTTGGGAGGGGTAGCTGCGGGGGGCGGGGGGTTGATTTGGGAAGGCAGGGGGCAAGGGGTAGCTGGTGCCCTGAGGGGAGGGGGTGTTTGGTTTAGGGGGACAGAGGGAGGGGGTGTTTGGTTTGGGAAGGGAGGGGGACAGGGGTAGCTGGAGCCCTCGGGCAGCAGGTGTTTGATTTGGGAGGGGTAGCTGCAGCTGGGGCGGGGGGGTTGATTTGGGAAGGCAGGGGGCAAGGGGTAGCTGGAGTCCTGCGGGGGATGGTGTTGGTGCAGCTCAGGGGGCTGCCTGCTTCGGGGTAGGAGCAGACTTTGGGTGGGGGAGATTGGGAGGGGTCAGACGGGTAGGTGTGACCCTGGGGTGGGTGGATTTTAGGCAGTGATGGAGGGGAAAGGGGTAGGTGCAGGCCTGGGGTGGGGAGTGTACTTGATTTGCGGGAGGGGCAGGACGCTGCAGCTCGGGTTAGTGGGTGCGTTTGAAGGAGGAGCAGCCTCGCGTGTGTGGTGATAGCTGAAGCGCCAGGGGAAAGGGATAAGGCCACCTTCAGTTTTTGTTACCCAACAAACTGTTGTGTAGCCGGGTCCTGGCCCTTCCCCCTTCTCTCAGCCTCTCACTGGATGAGTCATTTGTTTTGTAGCTGCCTTTGAAATATAAATATCCCTTTTCTGGCCGGGAGGTGTGGTTTGCTCAGAGTTTTGTGCCTAACTCTGCCCTTCTGTTTTGACTTGTAAACGTGAGCTCCGACGCCGTCCTTGTCCTCCCCCCACCCTGTCGCTTGTGCGTTCTGTGCCCTGGCGTGTCTCTCCGTGCCGCAATGTGCGGGTCAAATGCCCATTCTGGAGGCAGCCGGAATTGCTGACTCTCCCACACCCTCCCCCTGGCGAAATAAACGAGATGTCGCCTAGCCGAAAGAAAGGTTTCTGTGGTGTGGAAGAAGGAAAGTGAGGGGTTGGTTAGATCCGTGTTCTGCTGACCTCGCTCTGAACTGCGACCCTGGCCATCAGAAAGAAGGCTTGTTCCGGGCCTAGAAGGAGCAGAATGCTTTAGCGTGATAAAGGCAGGTGAAAGTAAAAGCAAAAGGATGAAATTAGCCGAGGGGAGAGCTCTAGGTTGCGTATCAGAGAAGTCTTCCTGGTTGTTATCAACTGTTCATCTTGTGCAAGCAACAAACATCTTGAAAGGGAGATTAAATCATGTTTCAGGGCTCAATCCAATATCCAATTATTAGAGGCGGGAATGAGACCTAATGGAGGGACAGGTGCTACGCCTTCCTCTGAAGCAGCCAGCGCTGGCCGCAGTCAGTGACAGGATATGGGACCAGAGGGATCTCAGGACGGATTTGACCAAGCAGCTTTTACGCTCCCCGGTCAGGATCGGTGTCCTATTGTGCTAGGTGCTCTACAAATGCACAAGCGCAATCCCTGCCCTGAAGAGCTGATATCCCAGGCTTTGATCTGGTAAGAAGCTCTGTTCAGATGTGCCTCTGAATACATTTTCAGGATCAGGGTCTAACTGAAGTCAGGTTGCAAGGAGTGGGTCTAATAAACAGTACGGGGGTGGCTCAAGGTGACTGATAAAATCCCAGGATCACATAGTTAGGGAACAGCTGTATGAATTGGATTCTTGCATTTGCCCAGTTCCAATTGTTTAAACCTCAGATTATTTTCGATATATCTATTTCTATTCAAAATAACAGTCATTTCCCAGATCCCTCCATGTCTCCTGGTCAAGCCCACCCCAAAATTCAGTGACTGCCAGAAACCATCTCCCATTGATCGCTGTGGGATAGTCTCCTTGGGGACTTGGTGGAAGCCCCACCCTTGTGACCTTTTGTGGGTTGTATGGTCTAGTTTTAAAAGTCCTGGAGGGAATAATCCTGCCATGGCCTCAGGGAGATAGATTGGAAGAGCTCAGTGCCTCAGTTTCCCCACCTGTACAATGGTACTGACCTCCTTAGGAAAGAGCGTTGAGATCTGCTGATGAAAAGTGCTGTATAGGAGTTGAGTATATTAGGGCTTTTCCTTTGCTCAGGTCCATGACTATATCTGCTTTACACTTTTCAGATGGGCATCCAATATTTCTCACATCCTCACCCCTGCTAAGTGGCTGCTTTGCGTCAAAGGTTACTGTAATCTTTTTGCATTGCTAATAAGTCTTTACATTTGTACCTTTCCTCTCCAAGTGCTTTCCAGGCCCTTCAGTTGCATTTCTGATCCTGGATCTGGTTTCACCCTAATTTTGTGTCGCGCCCCAGAACCAAAGCAAAAGAGCATGTGAAGTATGTGTCAAGAAAACCACGTGCCCTAGTATCCTCTGCAAGGATGGCTAGACTGTGAGTCTTGGAAGAAGGCTCTTGGGAGAGCACAGCTCTTTCCTTGACGTGTGTGTTTTGAGATTGGCAGGGAATGTCTGGGTGTGCTTTCGCTTTCTGCTCCTCAGAAGGGGAGGCTGAGTCAGTCTGATGCAGACTGGTCTGCTCTATACAAACACTTTGTTGCTGACAACAGATGTAGGCACCGGTGAAGCACTGAACCGCTGCTGAAACCTGCTGCGGTCTGCACTTGTATCTAAATCAGGTTCAACACTGCTTCGGCTCGCTTCCGTATGCCCGTTTTCAACAACAGGTCATTCTTGTTGTGTAGACAAGGTTTCGTTATTATTCCTGTTTTTTGCTTTGCCCTCTGACTCTGCGCCCTGGGGGTTAGGTAAGAGAGAGGCGTCTGGGGTACAAAAAAAGAAAAGGTGAAGTGAGCTCTAGCTCATGAAAGCTTATGCTCAAATAAATTTGATAGTCTCTAAGGTGCCACAAGTCCTCCTTTTCTTTTTGCGGATACAGACTAACACGGCTGCTACTCTGAAACCTGTCTGGGGTACAGTAAGTCAGGTATCCTTCACTTTGGGGATGGTGAAGGGCTAAAACACAGAAAAGAGCAGGGAAAACCCACTCCTAAAAACAAACACAGGCAGAATCATAATGGGGGGAAAGCCCTAGTTTATTCCCCTTTAAACTCTTCTCATCTCATCCAGTCTGGATGCCCTATGTTAGTTCACTCTGTCTCCGTTTCCGACTCTAGCTGGAGGAGAGAAGGAAGAAGATCAGCTGCGGATCTGCCAGCCAGGGAATTGGAGGGCAAAGCCTCTAGGCCTGGTGGTGCAGTTCCAGGAGGCCGATTTCCAGAGAGGAAGGATGGTGCAATGGTTAGGGCACTAGCCTGTGACCCGGGAGCCTTGGGTTAAGTTCCCTGCTCTGCCAGAAACGTCCTATATAATCTCGGGCAGGTCGCTTAGGCCCAGGTCCATGAAGGTGTTCAGGCTCCTAATGACCATTGATTTCAAGTACTTTTGGGGAAATGGGCCTTAGTCCCTTTGCGCCTCACTTTCCCATTTGTAAAGCAGGACTAAAACCACTTAGCCCACAGGGAGGTAGCGAGGGTAAATACATCACAGGTTGTGAGCGGCTCAGATACAACAGTAACGGGGTACAGATACGATGGATATATCCCATTGCAGTAAGATAGGGTTACAGTATAGGCCAGGACTGCTGGGTTCTCTTTCCAGCTCTTCCAGTGACTTTGCGATGTGACTCTGGACAGTCTCGTAAGCTTTTTGAGTGTCAGTTTCCACCTCTGTGAAATGACCATACTTTTACGGGTGCAAGCGTGTGCTGCTTTGAGTCTGACAGTCACACGGGTGTTGTAAAACGGAACTAGTTCGTGTCTGGACAGCCGGGGGAAAATGAGACACCGACTTGAAGTGTCTTCCCCGAGGCCGGGTTATGATTAGAACTTGGGAGTTTCGAACGTCCAGTTCTCTTCGTTCATCTAGATGGGTCACTGTTGCTGGCAGGTCTTTTGAGATCCCCCCAATAAAAGGCTCTGTAGAATTGCAACGGGTGAAGTAACATAATCCCCTTGCCGTCTGTCCCACCTTAAGCTACGGTCCGGCGGAGTTAAAAATGCAAGGAGGGGGGATTTAAAATTCACTGCTCTCAAATGCTGTCCCACGTTCAGGAAGAGGGCCGCCACCTGTCTCCTGCTCTTGCAGGTCTTTCTCAGATCCTGCAGGCCAGTCTCCTGCTTCCGGTCACAAAGTGATCCATGCCTAGTTGGCTGAGGAGACACTTCTTATAGGGCCGCACAGTTGGGGGCGTTATAGGAGGATTGTGCTTTTCTCGGGGGCATCCGGCATTAGCTGCTAACAGAGATGACCCGAACCATTACTCTGTATCTGGTGCAGCAACTCCTGTGTGTCAAAGGGAAAAAAAGGTCTCTCCAAGTCACGTAAATACGTTTCCGTGCACCGAGGTTTATTCTGCTTCAACCAATAGTTATTCTCTCTTCTGTGAGGGTGATTTTTTTCTCTTTCATTTTCAGTAGCGCTTCTCTGTCAGAGTTGGGGAGCATGAATTTTGACCCCTCCCCATCAGATTATGCAATATTGCTTTGCTGTATGGCCTCTGGAAAGTGACTCAGAACCCACCAGGAAGTGCCCTTTTTTACAGGCTGGTTTTCATGGTCACAGCTGAGCCCGGCTGACAGCTGTAATGCGCAGCTTGTCTTTCCACCGGTAGTGTTTACCATTCCTCTCCGATGTAGATCCACAGCTTCCAGTCTGCATTATAGAATCATAGAAGATTAGGATGGGAAGAGACCTCAGGAGGTCATCTAGTCCAACTCCCTCCTCAAAGCAGGACCAATCCCCAACTAAATCATCCCAGCCAGGGCTTTGTCAAGCCAGGCCTTAAAAACCTCTAAGGATGGAGATTCCACTACCTCCCTAGGGAACCCATTCCAGTGCTTCAACACCCTCCTAGTGAAATAGTGTTTCCTAATATCCAACCTAGATCTCCCCCACTGCAACCTGGGACCAGTGCATTACTGAGTGCACCGTGCCAGGGAGTGTCTTGGAAAGGACTCAAACGTCAGCTAGTTCCCACTGGCTCACCTCTTGGAAGGTCCAAGTTGCCATAATGAACGCTGGTGCTCTATGCTCTGCCCTTGCTCCCTCTTTGCTCCTGGGTCCAGCTCAAGCTGTTGACTATGCTCTATTACAGGCCCTCAAACTGTGGGGTGCGCTCCCCTGGGGGGCACAGAGGAACATTAGAAGACTGGAAAAGGGCAAATATAGTGCCCATCTATAAGAAGGGAAATAAGGACAACCCAGGAAATTACAGAACAGTCAGCTTAGCTTCTGTACCCGGAAAGATACTGGAGCAAATAATTAAGCAATCAATTTGCAAACACCTAGCAGATAATAAGGTGATAAGTAACAGTCAGCGTGGATTTGTCAAGAACAAATCATGTTAACCAACCTGATAGCTTTCATTGACAGGGTAACAAGGCTTATGGATATGGGGGAAGCGGTAGACGTGGTCTGTTTTGACTTTAGTAAGGCTTTTGATACTGTCTTGCCTGACCTTCTCATAAACAAACTAGGAAAATGCTACCTAGATGGAGCTACTATAAGGTGGCTGCATAACTGGTTGGAAAATCGTTCCCAGGGAGTAGCTATTAGTGGTTCACAGTCATGCTGGAAGGGTATAACGAGTGGGGTCCCGCAGAGATCGGTTCTGGGTCTGGTTCTGTTCAATTTCTTCATCAATGATTTAGATAATGGCATAGAGAGTGCACTTGTCAAGTTTGTGGACGATACCAAGCTGGGAGGGGTTGCAAGTGCTTTGGAGGATAGGATTAAAATTCAAAATGATCTGGACAAACTGAAGAAATGGTCTGAAGTAAATAGGATGAAATTCAATAAGGACAAATGCAAAGTACTCCCCTTAGGAAGGAACAATCAGTTGCACACATACAAAATGGGAAATGACTGCCTAGGAAGGAGTCCTGTGGAAAGGGATCTAGAGGTCATAGTGGATCACAAGCTAAATATGAGTCAACAGTGTAACACTGTTGCAAAAAAAGCAAACGTCATTCTGGGATGTTTTAGCAGGAGTATGGTAAGCAAGACACGAAAAGTAATTCTTTCTCTCTGTTCTGCGCTGATTAGGCCTCAACTGGAGTATTGTGTCCAGTTCTGGGCGCCACATTTCAGAAAAGATGTGGACAAATTGGAGAAATTCCAGAGAAGAGCAACAAAAATGATTAAAGGTCTAGAAAACAGGACCTATGAGAGAAGATTGAAAAACTTGTGTTTGTTTAGTCTGGAGACGAGAAGCCTGAGAGGAGACATGATAACGGTTTTCAAGTACATAAAAGGTTGTTACAAGGAGGAAGTAGAAAAATTGTTCTCGTTAACTGCTGAGGCTAGGACAAGAAGCAATGGGCTTAAATTGCAGCAAGGGAGGTTTAGGTTGGACATTAGGAAAAACTTCCTAACTGTCAGGGTGGTTAAGCACTGGAATAAATTGCCTAGGCAGGTTGTGGAATCTCCATCATTGGGGATTTTTAAGAGCAGGTTGGACAAACACCTGTCAGGGATGGTCTAGATAATACTTAGTCCTGCCTTGAGTGCAGGGGACTGGACGAGATGACCTCTCAAGATCCCTTCCAGTTCTATGATTCCAGGGTGTGTGGCGGGACCCGGACCAGCCCCCCACGGGAGGCAGGGAGAGAGCGCCACCTAGCCCTGCCCCCGACCATGGCCCTGCACCTAGTCCCGTCCCCAGCCTCAGCTCCACACCCAGCCGAGGGCCCAGCTACTGGTCCTCACCACGGCCCAGCTGCAGCTCCGCTCCCAGCCCTGTTCCCGCCTCCGGCCTCAGCCGCTGGCCATGGCTCCGTTCCCGGGCCCAGACCTGCCCTCAGCCTCGGCCCCCTGCCCTTGGCCTCCCTGCTCCCGACTCCGGCTCCTGGCGGGAGGCGGAGGGGAGGGGAAGGGTAGGGGCACACCATGGACAGGGGTAAGGGAGGGCATGACCCTGAAAAGTTTGGGGACCGCTGCTCTATTAGGTCTAGGACCCAGTTACCTGAGATATGAAGCCTCTCTGATTGGTCATGGGAGTTAGAATCTGCTGACTCTTCAGTGGAAATTTTTCAGCTGGTTCTGGTTGGCAAATAGAACTTGGGACAGAGCAACAAGGATCTTGAGCTGCTGGTGGCTTCTGGCCTCCAGCAAAAATCCACAGAAGCCCGTGGAAACCAATGGAGACCAGCTGGAGGATTCTAACTGGGTTTACTCAAACTGGCTCTTTGGGGGGAAAAGCAGGGAGGTGTTGAAACTCTTGGTTCTCGTTGGAGGGCCCGTGTCCATCCTGGTCAAGATTGATGAGGCTGCCGCCACTGTATAAGACTTATTTGTGCCATCGACCTTCTCCCTCCCCCTTAGGGGTGGGGAGGCTGGTTAGGGACCGGAGCTGGTTTCTGCTGGTTTGTGGCTGTTGGTGGCGGAAGGTGTCCAGTGGTGGAACCTCAGTAAAAGCTTCTAAAATTAAGTTTTGCCCATGCTTCAGAGAGAATTGTCTCATGGCCAAAGCCTGGCCTGAAGAAGTGCAGGGTGAACGTGGGATGGGTGTTGCGGAGATGTATCGCAGAGGGTATGCTGGGGGGCATAGATGGATATTGCACTTAGGTCTGTAAGCTCTGAGCTTTATGATCATCTCGGGAAGGGAAGGGAGTGCTACACCATGGACTGGCTGCCAAGAGACCTTCATTGCCAACCCTTCTGAGCCTCAGTCATATAGCTGATCATTCATTCACTCCCCCGGAGGGTAGATGCCATGGAGAATCATGGCTGTGAAGGGAGATGCATCCCCTGTCAAGGGAGAGGCGTCCCTCATGTAGAGTTTGACCATTAGGTTCAGGACTTTGGTTACTCTGTATTTGGCACCAGGGTTACCACTGTGGGAATCGTGTGTCCAGCTCTGGTGCCCACACGTCAAGGAGCATGTTGATAAATTGGAGAAGGTTCAGAGAAGAGTTACGAGAATGATCACTTGATTGGAAAACCTGCCTGATAGTGATAGACTCAAGAAGCTCAATCTATATATCGCAACAAAAAGCAGGTGAAGCGGTCTGTAAGTATCACAGATCACAGTCTGTAAGTATCTACATGGGGGACAGGAATTTGAGAGTAGAGGGCTCTTCAGTCTAGCAGATGAAGGTCTAACAAGATCCCGTGGCTGGAAGTGGAAGGTAGGAAAAATTCAGACTGGAAATAAGGTTGAAGTTTTTAACAGTGAGATAATCAACCGTGGGAACAATTTACCAGGGATCATGGTGGATTCACTGGCCATTTTAAAATCAAGACTGGATGTATTTCTAAGAGATCTGCTCTGGTTCAAACACAGATTAAGGCCTGTGTTATGCAGGAGATCAGAGCAGATGACCCCTGCAATCCCATCGGGCTTTATAATCTCTGATGGTGTTCAGTGGGGAGCTGATGCAGTGACTGGGGTGATGCATGCCCTTCTCCTGGTGTGACTCAGAAGAGCAAAGCGTTTGCGTTAAAGCCATACACCATGTTTAACCCACAGATATCTAGTCATGTTTCCCTGATCAGTGTAGACAGGAAAACCGTATCCCCTTTGTAACCATGTTAAACACAGCACATCGCTTGTTTTTATACCACTTGTTCCTAGCACAGTTTAAGGGCTTGGAGAGGGGGCCTTAGACTAACCCCTTTTTTTTACAGCCCCACGCCCTTGGAGAAGACCTAAAAACACAGTCAATTCTTCATGGCAGCTCCTGACTTCACTAATGTGTGATTTCGATCAATGGAGAGCACTTTTATGCAATTGACGGGTTTGGGTGAAGTGCGTGGTATTTAGTGCTGTTGCAAAACACCCTGGACACCTAGAAGATCTGTTTAGTTCAGCCCAAATCCCCTGAGCTACTCCCACTCCCCTGTCACTGCCATTATCGTCTGTATTTACTGTAGGTCTAGGTTCGGAGCCACGGTCGCGGATCAGGACCCTGCTGTACCAGGCGCTGTACAAACACAGAACAAAAAGACCGTCCCCGCCCCAAAGAGTTTGCAGTTGTGGTGTCGGATAGGAGACGACCGATGGATGCAGACCGATGAGAGAGTGCCAGATAACATGTCGGTGCTGGTCAGCGTGACGGGCAGGGGTTTGATCAGGCCAGCAGCGTGGCAAAGGGGAGTTTTGAGAAGGGATCGGAAGGCGGCTTTGGAGTGGCTGGTCAGAGAGCCTGCTTGTAACTGCAGCTGGGAGTGCCCCTACCTGTATGTATGCTGGTGAAAGTGCAGGCTGGAGGGCTTTGTAGCTTGTCACAGCAGTACAGTGTGAGAGGGAGCCCAGGCTGGTGGGTCGGGGGGGCATCCATCACACATCCGTGCTGGGATTGTGTCAATCATGCTGAACTCCAGCCACCTCTGCAGTGGAACACAACAGTTGTACGTTATGTCCCCCAAGGTAATTCCTCTCTCCCCTGGGTGTTCACACCCGGCAGATCCTGGTCTGTGGCTATCAGGCTACACTCATGTTGGCTGCTATTACCAAATTCCTAGAGACTAAATTGGAGGCATGTTTCATTTATCAGCTGTGTCTTGCGCGGGGAAGGGGTGGGTGTGCAGTGTGGTGTCTCCTCCCAAAGAGAGCTGGTTCCTTTGACGTGTCCATCACTGCTCCAATGCTTTGGTAAACGTATCAAGTTCTTTATGGGGTGGTGGATCAAATACAAACCTTCCCTGTGCACATCTTTTCCCATTGGCATGTTGTGAATTCCAGCTGAGTGACACATGTCAGACGCCACCCCTGGCCCACCTGCCGGCAGTCTCAGCAAAGGTGCCAATGGCTGAATGGACCATGGGACTTGTACTAACCTCTGAGCCAGAGAGGTGATGCCACCAGGTCAGGGTGAGGTGCACTATGCCCATCCACTGGCTCTGCCGTCTCAGTCCCATGAACCAAGCTATAGCTCAGTGGTTTGAGCATTGGCCTGCTAAACCCAGGGTTGTGAGTTCAATCCTTGAGGGGGCCATTTAGGGATCTGGGGCAAAAATTGGGGATTGGTCCTGCTTTGAGCAGGGGGTTGGACTAGATGACCTCCTGAGGTCCCTTCCAACCCTGATATTCTATGATTCTATGATTCAAGGCCCTTCCCGGCCTGTCCCCACGCAGCATCTCTCAGATGCTACTGAGTCATCGACTTCTGCCTCCTATCAGCCCACGATGCCAGCTGGCCTCCATCACTTGTTACATTTCGAAACGAGCACCTTCGTGCTTTCTCCCCTACTGCCCCACACTCCGGGGTGCTACCTGGAAGTGGGGTACCACTGAGCCCCCCCGACCCACCAGCCTGGGCTCCCTCTCACACTGTACTGCTGTGACAAGCTACAAAGCCCTCCAGCCTGCACTTTCACCAGCATACATACAGGAAGGGGCACACCCAGCTGCAGTTACAAGCAGGCTCTCTGACCAGCCCCTGCATGGGGAGGCTACTCCCAGCTCCGCAGGCACACACCCTCTCTGGAGTATAAACCCCAGATTATACCGTCTTATGCTGCACAGGGAACTGTACAGCTTAAACTCACAAAATTTGCCCCCTCCCTCAATGTGGAGAGGAATATGCAACAGCCTTTCCCCCCCGAGTTATGATTCCCACACACTTCACTCCAACTCACTGGTTTAGATAAAGCAAAAACAAGTTTATTAACTACAAAAGATAGATTTTAAGTGATTAGAATGGATAGCAAACAGATCAAATCAGATTACCTAGCAAATAAACAAAAAAAGCAAACTAAGCTTAATATACTAAATAGATTGGGTATGAAGAGCAGATTCTCACCCGAAGAGATGATACAAGCAGGCTGCAGATTCTTAAGGGGCAAGCTGCACTTGCTTTGCAGCTTGGAATCCCCAGGTGTTCCATAAAATCCCCTTAGGCTGGGTCCAGCACTTCCCCCAGTTCAGTCTTTGTTCCTCAGGTGTTTCCAGGAGTCGTCTTGTGTGAGGAGCAAAGAACCACAGATGATGTCACTTCCTGCCTTATATAGCTTTTGCATATGGCAGGAACCCTTTGTTCCCCAAGCTTGGTTCCGAGACCAGCCTGTGGAAAAACATTGACATCCCAAAATGGAGTCTAGAGACGTGGGCTGATCACATGTCCTTGTAGAATCATAGCAGCCATTAGGCTGTCTGCAGCATTCTCAGGAAGGCTCCCCAGGTGGGAGATAAGCTTCTCCTAAGGCCTATTGTCTTTTCCTAATGGCTCATTGCCTTGAATAGGCCCTTCCCAAGCAACTCTCTAGACTGAAAGCATCTTGTCTAGTGGGTGTTACGCGAGTGTAACTACATTTGAAATGCAGATACATAGTTAATATTCAGAACTTCAGATACAAAAATGATACATGCCTACAAATAGGATAATCGTATTCAGCAAATTATAACTTTTCCAATGACACCATGTAATCTCCTTTAGGATGAAAGGCACCAAAGAAATGGGAAAGTTGTACTGTTCTCATTTTGGCTTCCTTGGAGTTTAGCTGAAATTTCTGTTTGTGTTTACCCTGTAGTGCAAAATAATTGAATTCCACGTGACGATGCTGTCACATTTGCATCTTAACAGGATGATGCCCAAAATAAACCAAGGGCTCTTAACCACTGCCTCCATCTGACAGACCTGTGATGGTCAGGAAGATCCGACCTATTTTGGGTTAGTTGGTGACTCTGGGTCTCGATGTTTGTAGAAAACTCTGGGGCCAATTTCCCTTCATCCCAGCGATGCCCATGAGCTCCAAGCACCTCACCCCTCGTGTATTTAGACTCTCTTGCTGCAGGGCTCTTGGCTCCGTGGCGGTAACTTGAGGCAGAGGAGAAGCCAACGTCTGCTCCGCAGTCCTTCCTTGTGAGGGTGGTGGATCTCAATGTCACTGTTGGCAGGTGCAAGGTCACCACCTTGGTTCTCTCCTTGTGTGGTCCTCTCCATCATCTGTCCCAGGCCTGAGGGTACCTGTGCTGGTCAGTGCCTCTCTCCAGCCTTGGTGACAAGTTATGTCATTCCTCAGACCAGTGTCGGGCTAGGCCCGGTTCCCCAGGGTGCCACTCCCTTATCTCTGCACTAGTGAGCGCGTGGTGCCCCTGATCTCATGATGGGCCAGTGCTAAGCCAGGTCAAAGGGTCAGGGTTTTTCCGGGACAGCTCTCTTGGATTTAGTTAAGTTAAGGAAGTTAAGCAAGTTAAGGAAGTATGGGCTGGATGAATGCACTATAAGGTGGGTAGAAAGCTGGCTAGATTGTCGGGCTCAACGGGTAGTGATCAATGGCTCCATGTCTAGTTGGCAGCCGGTATCAAGTGGAGTGCCCCAAGGACCGGTCCTGGGGCCGGTTTTGTTCAATATCTTCATAAATGATCTGGAGGATGGTGTGGATTGCACTCTCAGCAAATTTGCGGATGATACTAAACTGGGAGGAGTGGTAGATATGCTGGAGGGGAGGGATAGGATACAGAAGGACCTAGACAAATTGGAGGATTGGGCCAAAAGAAATCTGATGAGGTTCAATAAGGATAAGTGCAGGGTCCTGCACTTAGGACGGAAGAACCCAATGCACAGCTACAGACTAGGGACCGAATGGCTAGGCAGCAGTTCTGCGGAAAAGGACCTAGGGGTGACAGTGGACGAGAAGCTGGATATGAGTCAGCAGTGTGCCCTTGTTGCCAAGAAGGCCAATGGCATTTTGGGATGTATAAGTAGGGGCATAGCGAGCAGATCGAGGGACGTGATCGTTCCCCTCTATTCGACATTGGTGAGGCCTCATCTGGAGTACTGTGTCCAGTTTTGGGCCCCACACTACAAGAAGGATGTGGATAAATTGGAGAGAGTCCAGCGAAGGGCAACAAAAATGATTAGGGGTCTGGAACACATGAGTTATGAGGAGAGGCTGAGGGAGCTGGGATTGTTTAGCCTGCAGAAGAGAAGAATGAGGGGGGATTTGATAGCTGCTTTCAACTACCTGAAAGGGGGTTCCAAAGAGGATGGCTCTAGACTGTTCTCAATGGTAGCAGATGACAGAACGAGGAGTAATGGTCTCAAGTTGCAGTGGGGGAGGTTTAGATTGGATATTAGGAAAAACTTTTTCACTAAGAGGGTGGTGAAACACTGGAATGCGTTACCTAGGGAGGTGGTAGAATCTCCTTCCTTAGAGGTTTTTAAGGTCAGGCTTGACAAAGCCCTGGCTGGGATGATTTAACTGGGAATTGGTCCTGCTTCGAGCAGGGGGTTGGACTAGATGACCTTCTGGGGTCCCTTCCAACCCTGATATTCTATGATTCTATGATTTACTGCGCAGATCTAAACAGCCAAGGTCTTTTCATTGCTGTGTGGGCACGAGATCCCACCACACTTCTGATCTGGACAGGGGGGCTTATTCCTTCCCCAGAAGTGGCTGCATGGTGTGACGCTGCACTGTTGCTTTGAGGGGGGGGGTGTCAGCGGGTGAGAATGGTGACGTCCGTGCCGTGTGGAGCCACTGCCGCCAGACGTCAGTCCCCAAAGAAATCATTCCAAAGCTCTGAGCACGAGGGCCTTCATGGGGTGAACCGAGCGTGGCTGCATTGGGAGATTCCATGTCTTGGGAGCTGGCTGGCTTAGCCGCAGTGTCTTTTGTTTAGAATTTGCTGCCTCGTTATATTTTGCGAACGAGAAACAAAGCCCAACATTCCATGGCTTTTGTGCAATCCGGCACTGCAATGATTCAGCCCTTTCAATCCCTCCGCTCATTTCCTGTTCTGACACCAAGCCCCCACCCCCTCCAGGGAAAGCTTTCAACACACCTCCCATGCACCCGCAGGCCTGGTTGCCCCCCGCAATTCTGTTAGGCCCCTGCCTTGTCACCCAGGTCTTTTCTGCAGAGCATTGAAATTTGTCTCTAGAAGCAGCATTCAGCCAGGGACTGGCTAGTGGCCGCAGGTCCGGGGATCCGATGTGTCCCCAGTGCCTTAAGAACGGTGAAGGCTTTTGGCAAGGGGTCCCGGGGCTGGATGTGACATGGAAAGAGGGATGGGTTATAGCAGCAGAATTCGGAGGACGTGAGCCTGTATCACGGTGACAGTGTCCCGACAGGCCCAAAGGAGTCCAGGCTTTGGTGGTAGCTTGTTCCTTAAAGATCTTGCCAGTTTGAGCACCGGTGTGAGTACGGTGGGATGTCTGTCTTTCTGTTGAGCGACTCCTTGATCCTTGTTAGAATCCTTAGGCCTGGTCTACACTCAGTGTGCCCAGGTTTAACTCAGATCAGCCTTTAAATGGATTTAGTTAAACCCTCCTCGTGGACACCTGAAGGTGCATTACACCCGGCTTATATCAAGTTAGCTTAATTCAGTGAGCGGGAGCCTTAGACATTCCCATGGAAGAGTCTCTTTGTGCCACGTGATAGCATCTCAGGGCAGGTGTATCCTGCGGGAGAACTGGAACCTAGGGCTCCTGGAGGGCAACCTGCCAGAGATGCTCATCGTCTCCTGGCCTGTCATTTTTGAGAGGGGCTGTGCTCCCCGCTCAGTGCTCAGCACCTCTGAAAATCAGGCCGTTGGCCTTACCTTCCTCTTGCTCCCCAGCCGCTTGGCACGGACGCTGCGTCTGGCGCCGTGCTTTGGAGCCGTTTCTAAACAGAGCGGAGGTCCACCAGGCTGGAGGAGCGGCGCCCTGTGATTTTTCTTGGGGTAAAGTAGCTCATGCCGCGGACGTGTTAGAGAGGACAGGGCAGGGTTCTGCAGAGGTGTCCGACAAAACCAAAAGCTCAGGGATGTTATGGGGCCACTGCTTAGTGTTGAAGACACAAAGGACTTCCAGCTGGTAATGGAAGACTATAGGGAGGCAGAGCTGCTCAACGTCTGCTTTGCTTCAGTCTTCCCACAAAAAAATAACGTGACCGGCTGACCAGTGAGGTTACCACAGAGAGCAAAGGGGAAGGGATGCAGAACAGTATTTGTAAAGAACACGTCCGAGATCTTCTGACTAATTTGAATGAGATCAGGTCAGCAGGGTCTGATGCTATTCACCCTCGGGTGCTGACAGAATTAGCTGAAGAAACCTCGGAGCCACTGGCAATAATATTTGCAAACTTCTGGTTGAGAGGCGAGGTCCCGGAAGACCAGAGAAGGGCTAAGGTAGGGCCCATCTTTAAAAAGGGGAATAAAGGAGGAACCGGGAAACTATAGACTAGTCAGCTTGACTTTGATACCTGGGAAACTACTAGAGTAGTGTATAAAGCATTCAGTGTGTGAACCCCTGGCGGATGACGGGGTGATCACTAGCAGCCAGCATGGATTTACCAAGAACAAATCATGCCAAACCAGCTTGATTTCCTTCTTTGGGTTGCTGGGTAGGGGGAATGCGATGGACATAGTATACCTGGACTTTAGCAAGGCTTTTGACACAGTCCCACATGACATGCTGATAGGTAAACTAGAGAAATGTGGGCTCAGGAGAACGACCATTAAGTGGATGCATAACTGGCTAAACAACCGCAAACCAAGAGTAACTATTAATGGAAGGATGTCAGATTGGAGGGAGGTGTCAAGTGGGGTTCCACTGGGGTCTGTTCTGGACTTGGTGGAAAGAGCCCAGATACTGTGGGGATGGGCCTGGCGCAAGATCATAGACAGCTTGGGCCACACTGGGTGTAGACATAAGCCACGCTTTGGGCCAACCGTGTTATCAGCTGATCGCAAGCTCAGTGAAAAGCCATAGCACAGGGAGGGCCACACGCAGCACACAATAGCGTCCCTGTAATGCCGGGAGTCTTGCTCGCAAGCACAGCGGAGATCTGAGCAGGGCTGGATTGTCAGGTAATATTTTATGCTCTATGAACACCCCCCTCTCCCCCCCACGAACACATCCTAGTGGAGCCCAAAGTACCACATGAGCTTAATGTGTACTGCACCACTGAAATGCAGCCACTTCTGGGGTGGAGCGTGGTAGCCAGCATGCTGGACAGCAATGATGGGTGGGGGAAACTTGCTTAAGAAGTCCAGAGTAAACCTTCCTTCTGTGAAATGTGCCCTGGGGTCTGTGGCATCCACAACAGGCGGACCGGACATGGGCGTTTGAGATCTCTGCAATATCCCCCTCCTCCCGCCCCGGGAAGCGGCAGCGGATTCATATTAGAACCTGCCTCAGCAGGAAGAAGCGTTGGCCGGGCCCGGCTGGATTTGACGTTACGGTTGAAACCCGAGGGTCAGACCTATAAACTGCCGCTGCAGCTGGGCGTGTGGGGCAGCAACGGAGGGTGTGAGTGAGTGCACGCCGGGCTGATGCATTTGCACCAGTGATCCGCTTGGAGTGGGTGAAACACCTGTGCGCTTTGCAGAGCTGCCCAGAGCAGAGCCCGCCACATTTGAAAGCAGCCAGCTCGCTCCCGGCTGCTCCGCCTCCCGGTGGAGTCGAGGAGCTGGGGCAGGCTATGGGGCAGGGCACCCAGGGTTTTCTGCCTAAGGCTCCAGCCCCACGCCGGGCACAGACTGAGTGACACGTGTCGGGTGTCAGCAGAAAGGGGGCTCCTTTGGCATCAGTCCTGGGCCGGGTGCTGTGCTGCTGGGGGTACTACCCACCTCTGCTCATCGACGCCCCCTGGGCTCATGCCACAAGAGCAGGGGAGCCTGGCTAGTTACCTTCTGCTACCTCGGATTCCCCTGGCAGCGGCATTTGGCACTGGGATTTTTCTTCTCTTCCTATCCTAAACTCTAGCTGTGCTTTTATCAGACCGCTGCCACATTCCACGCCAGAGGTGGCTGCCTGCCAGTAATGAGGGAAATGATTCCCATGCTAATGCATGCAGGGCTTGCTTATTTCACAGGGGAGCTGAAGATTAATTAGCTAATGCTTGTGAAAGGGCTTGGAAGGTGGATAAAGCTAAGTGTCATTTCGAGGGTGCGGTATTTTCAAACAGAGTGGTCCCTCCTTTCATTGGAGGATGCAGGGGCTGATGTGTGACTATCTCTGCACCCACCAGGAGATCCCCCTGCCAGGCTTCCTCTCCCAGCACCCACAACTGGCTCGCGCGCCTTCGACTGATCACAAGGGAGGTGGCTCATTCTGTGCTGAAGCTCTCAATAGCCTAGACCCAAATGTCACAAAAAAGGCACACAAAACCCCCCCAGGCTGTGCGTCGTCTAATACATTATGGCACTTTGCTATCAAAGGCCACGTTCTCGGCTCCACCCAGCCTCCACTGAGGACAGCTGAGATGGGAGCTCTCTGATCCTGGGGCCTGGTCTGTGTCCAGGGGCTGCTCTAAAGTACACTGCCCCCTAAGGCCATCTACCAGCTGGGGATCACTGGAGTACAGCATGCTGCTGTCAGGCCTGTCTGCCTGCCCCAGCTTGGCCTCTCTGCTTGCAGCTTCTGTGGAGGCTGGCGTGTAGGATCCAGCGATGCCACTTCTGGTCTCCCCTAGAGCTGCTGTCCAGCCTCTTTGCACCACTAGACCAGAGCAGAGGGGGCTGGGCTGCAGGCCAGAATCGGCATGGCTCTTAAGCTTTCGGGACCCAACTCTTCGCAGAGGCTAAGGAATGAATCCTCCACCCCCTTTGAGGCAGGAAACTGTGTCTCTATTTTTACAGAAGGGGGCCAGAGAGCTGAAGGCCCAGCTCCATAAAGTGACTTGTGACTTAAGAGCTCAGTGGTTTACGAACTCACTCAAGAGGTGGGAGACCTGCTGGTTCAAGTTCTCCCTCTGGCTGATCGTGAGAAGGGATGTGAGCTGGAATAATAGGCAGCAGGTTTAAAACAAATGAAGTATTTCTCCACACAACACACAGTCAACCTGTGGAACTGCTTGCCAGAGGATGTTGTGAAGGCCAAGACCATAAATGGGTTCAAAAAAGAACTAGATAAATTCATGGAGGATAGGTCCATCAGTGGCTATTAACCAGGATGGGTAGGAATGGTTTGCTAGAAGCTGGGAATGAGCGAGAGGGGAAGGATCACTTGATGATTCCCTGTTCTGTTCATTCCCTCTGGGGCACCTGGCAGTGGCCATGGTCAGAAGACAGGATGCTGGGCTAGATGGACCTTTGGTCTGACCGAGTAGGGTCATTCTTATGTTCTTATGGATCTACCATTCCTCAGGTGACTACCCTCACTACTAGGCTGTAGAGTCATTCTCATTCCTTTCTGCCTAAATTAATGTTTAATCATTACAGTGGAACAACTGTGTACATCCCATAGTCCACTGGTCGGGACGCTCACTGGAGGAGGTAGATTCCTGTTAGAATCCTTTCTCCAGTGGGATCAGGTTTGCCATCCTTTCCAGTCCAGGGAACGGCTAATCTGGCATTTCTGACAATGTGGCCTAGTGGATAGAGCACTGGACCGGGACTCAGGAGACCTGGGTCTTTTCATGGCTCTTCTGCTGAGTGACCATGGGCAAGTCACTGCCCCTCTCTTGCCTCGGTTTCCCTATCTGTAAAATAAGGGTAATGCTACTTGTGCCCTTTGAGACCTATGGCTGAATGGAGCTAAGTCCTCTCATTTGTGTGTGTGCATGTGTAATGTCGCTTCAGGACAATGCCTGAGCGATCAAATAGCTTGTAACATCAGACCCACCAAGTCTTACTGACCTGGCTTTAATTTTAAGGCAGCATTTAAAGTACTGGACTCCTTGGTATGTTTTGCTGTTTTGGTGACGTTTAAAATCTTGCCCACCGTTTCCTGCAATCTCCCTTGATCGGATTGTCACGTCTTTCGCCCCGAGGGCTTGTTGGACAAACTGTTTTCTCAAAGCCTGGTAGATTTCATTCTTTTTCCCTCTGATCAGATTCCCCAGCAAGAAGCTTACAAAGAATTGCCTGAGGGCACTGGCAATTTCACCAGCCTGACTCCGGGCTTCACCACTGGTGGTGTGCTCTGTGAAGCCAGCCCTTTGATTGTCCTGCCAAGAGGTCCTCAAAGCTCTCCTGGGACATGTTCACACCTTCCTCACCATTGTGCCTCCAGTCCTGGGGCAGCTCCCCTGCCCTGGAGCTAGCTAGAGCCAATGTGTGTGCTGGGGGCCGGAGACGGCTGGAAATTGCTCCCCTGGAGAGCCTGCAAGCCGGTCATCACACTTGAATGGAACGATGGGGAGCCCACCATAATCCTGCCCTCCTAATGCTCCGTATCCAGGAGCCGCGGGTACGCTGGAAGGCTCGGTCTATGCTGGAGCTGGGTGGGTGTAAGGCAGCTTATGTCGAACTAACCGTGTCAGTGTTGATGCTACAGCCTTGCTCCCGCCAATGTAAGTGCCCTACTACGCCGACGTCATAACTCCGCCTCCCCCAGAGGCGTGGGGCTTCTGTCGGTGTAGTTAGGGCCAGGCAGTGTGCCCTAGACACTTACATACATGGGCTGTTGGCTAAAATTCTTGTCAATTTCACAGCCGTGAAATTGACAAGAAAGGCTGGTAGGTCCCTGCGCCTGGCTCCCAGCTCTGGCTGTCACCCCTGAGGGGGATGGAGGGGGGGCTCCAGCTAGAGCCTGGCTACCTGCTGGGAACCATGCTACTTCCTGGCTCCCAGTTCCTAGCTGGGCTGCTGCCTGGGCTCCCCACTCTAAGCCGGGGCTCCCAGCTCCCCACAGAGCTCCCAGAGAGTGGGGCTGCTCTGCAGAGACCCTGGCAGCGTGAAGTTGGCAAGAATGTCAATTTCACCGCTGGCAGGCTCTGTACTGTGAAACTGAGCTTTTGCGGGGGGTGGGGAGGGGTCACAGCTGGGGCTGTCACTTAGGTGTGGATGGGGGCTCCAGCCGTGAGCCCCGTATGACTTGTCAGTGCCCCACACTCGGCTGTCAGTGCCCCACAAAGCCCCACTTCAGTAGGTACAAGCACTCCAGGTGAGGACGCACTCCAGCGGCAGGAGGAGGGGAGTGTGGACCCCAGCAGCCGATTGAATTACCATGGTGTAGACAAGCCCTGAGGCTTTGCCCTGTTTTCACAGCTGGTGGCAAGGTGGACTTTGAAACCGCACCGACATGGTTAATGCTTGGTTAGTCGCCAGGGGAGCAAAACACCTGCTGTCCTGCTGGCAGCCTGGGCTAGAGCATATGGTTCTGTTTGTTTGTTTTCCTCCCCCCCACGGTGTATCCAAGTTTGACCAGGTATTTGTCTGAGACCTGAATTGCACCTTCCTCCCATCTGGATGCAGCACAGTGCCCTGTGTGTGTCCTCCAGGCATGCTGTGCCCAGCTAAGACGCTATGGGATAACTACCAGGGATTCCCCAGCACACATCGATAACAGCATGGCCTGCTGGGACACACCTCTGTTGAGTCATGCTTGCGTTGTGGAAGGAGCCGCTGTGTGAACACAACTAACCCACTGGTTACAAAATGTGGCGGTCCTTAGTGGTGATGGGCTGTTCGCCAAGTATCCCCAAGTGCTCCACAAAGATTTAAACCTCACCACGACCCTGTGAGGTGCGTTGCTGTTAACCCCCGTCTGCAAATGGGGGAGCCAAGGTCCAGACCGACTCGGGTTGAAATTCTCAGAAGTGGCCTCTGATTTTGGGTCCCTCCATTTTTGGGGCACCCACCATGGAACAGCTGGTCCCTGGCTTCCAAATGTGCTGAGTCGCCCTGTCACCCACTGATTTCCCCTAGAGCTGTGGGTGCTCAGAGCCTCTGAAAAGCCGAGTGTCCCAAGCTCTATGGGGCAGGAACTGTCTCTTTGTTTGTGCAGCCCAATGGATCCTGGTCTTGTAGGCACGACACTAATACAATTAACAAATAACAATAAGTCGGGCACCCGACATTTAGTGTCCTGCAGAGATTCCTGAACAGAGCTGGGAACAGAACCCAGGAATCCTGACTCCCGGTCCCCTGCTTCGTCTACGCATGGTGTGGATGCTTTCCAGGAGGCATGACCCATACGCGGGCCTAGTCACATTTCATTACAGCCGTGCGCCGGCCCCTTGAGGTTCACAATAATAGAATGTAGAGATGGAAGAAGACCCGTAGGCCTGGTCGCCCCGTTTTGCAGGTGGATAAATTGCTTGTTAAGCTGCCGGCAGCAGGCTCCTTCTAGAACTGGCAGAGCTGGGGGTTCTTTCATGTCTGACCTCTCCCCCAGATTTCAGAGAAGGGGTTCTGATGAATGGGTCCCCCCTCTCCCGCACACGATGTTCGTGATCCCCATGCCCTGGATCTCTTTGCTTCCTTGCAGATACCAAACTGTTGGAAAAGTCCAGCTTGCTGGTGCATTTCACAGAGAAGCTACAGGCTGAGTCCTTTGATCTCCAGGCCCCTAGGTAAGTAGAACGGATCTGACTTCTTCCTCCTCAGGCATGGAGGAGGGCGTGACACTTCCCAGAGCCAGCAGCACTGAGTTATATCCCCTCTGGCCCTACAATGGCTGCACTGTTATCTTTGGAAGTTGATAGGCAAGCGTAGCTGGCCCTTTCCCTGGTCCCTCACAGCACCGAATGCCTCTGACTAGTGGTGGCAGTCCGTGCTCTGGGAAGGGGGAGGCTTTCACAATCAGACCTTTCTTCCTTTCCAACAAAAATCCACTGAGTCAGCCAGGCACCGGTTCCTGGCTCCCCAGCTGAGTAGGAGTGGGAAGTGGCTCAGGATGGATGGAGACAGGCTTTCTTCTCTGTCAGTGCTGAGCCGTTGCTGTTGTCTTTCAGAGGAGACGCCAGTAACGTAAGTGATCTGAACCATAGAGTCCAAGTGACTTTTTTGCAAGAGTAAAGGGAGGTTAAGCCTGGGGGCTAGGCCAGATTGCATTGTGGGTAATTACGTTCTGCCTTCCTAGAGCCCCTGTGCAGCTTCAGTTTGATAGTGTTTTGCTTCTTCACCTCCTGCCCCAAACTGCTGTGAGTTTAACAGCTGCAATGTTCCACCCCAGAATTAGCTGCACTGCAAGAGGTGAACAAAGCAATCCTTCTGCATGCGTGTATCTTTTGCTCTCTCGCCCCACAAAAAACTGCCAGCCACATTCTGCCGCGCTTATTCCAGCCGACAGTGGGTCGGGGCGCAGGATCTGGTCTGATCCGGCAATGGTAACGTTGCATAGCTAACCTTTAACAGCAGTTACGTTATGCAAAGATAAAGATAAAAATAACTTGACCACATTGCATGGGGGCATTGCAGCTTTCCTGGGTAGTGAGCAGCTTGTTGGACTTGCCTCAGTTAAATGCACCACAAAATCTGCAGCATGAGTGACATAGCAGCATTGACGTTGCAGCAGGAGCTCTTGGCTTTTGCACTTGCTGACTTTGACGGCAAAACGGGTATTTTTAATGTTACATTAAGAGCGACGTCTGCATTTAATAGCCTGGCTAAAGTAACGGAGAAGCCAATCGTCGTGTTTGTTTCATTAGGCCCCCGGCTTCACGCCTCACTGAGGGCAGCGGGGGCAGGAGAGAGCATCTTTGCTAGAGGCAGTTTGGCTTAACAGAGCAGAAACACCTGTGTTTACAGTATGATTTTCTGCTGCAAAAAAGCAGAAGCTGGGCTGTTTTCAAATGAAAGCTGCGGATGTACTGAAGTTCAGGCTCTGTTTTTTTTTTTTTTTTAAATGCACGAAGCAAAACAATTCATTGCACCTTTGCCGTCTCTTTCTTGCACGCTGCCCCAGCGGGATTGCCCCTCTGCCTCAGGAATTTGGCCTCTGCTCCTGGGGAAGGCAGATCTTCATTAAGCTCCGCTGCAAACTCAGCAGCTGCATGCTCAGAAGTGACTTTGGGTTTTTTTTAACCTGCCCTGTCTGTAGGTCAGGGCGGGAAACCAAGGGCTGCGTGCTGGAACCAGGCTTGGGCCCCACAGAAGCGCTGCAGACCCTGAAGATAAAGTACCAGGGGCAAATTGCGGAGATGAAAGACGTCAGTGGGGAGGTACGTAGGGGGGAGGGAAGGTCCCAAGGGTCAGCTCTTGTGGCCCTGGATTGTCATTTGCCCTGTTTTCTTAGCCCCTGCATGTGGGGGGAGTAGCCTGTGCCCACCGTTGCCAGGGGAGGGGTGCCCAGTTCCATAAGGTTTGGGGGGTACAGACCATGTTGGCAGTTGAGGAAACTTCCTCTCCCTGCAGCAGTCAGGCTGCCTTGGCTGCCTGGACCCAGGGCAGTGGGGTCGGGAGGGGTGTGGAAAGAGGCAGCCGTGAATTACGGCCCCCTGCTGATTTCAGCCCTTGAGCGTGGCCCCGTTTGCTTTCCCTGCGCAGGGCTGGTCTGGCAGGGCAAGTGGACAGGGCTGTGTGCCCTGGAGCTGCCCTGAAGGGCCAGGGTCCGGAGGGGGCCCTCTCTGGCGAGGAGAGGGGAGGGGTGTCAGTACTCCCAGGGTGTAGCCCACCTGCTCGCAGAGTCTCTGCCAACATCCCCAGCCGAGGTGTGTGACTGCTGGTTGGTGGCTGCTGCAGCAGTGGGAGAGGGAGGTGGGCAGGGAGCCTGTTTCTGGCAGCCAAGGCCGCCTGGACAGAGCCCTTTCCTTGTCCCCTGCCAGACAGAGTCCCCTCCTGACTCCCCTCCTGACTCCAGCCTTTCAGTGTGGCCCCATCATCTCTTCGTGCCCCCCCCCCCCGATAACCTTACTGCACCCACCCTCATTTGGGAGCCTCTGCGCCGTAGGTACAGGGGTTCGGTAAATCATAGGCCTGATTCTGCATTACTACACTGTGAAATTTTACAAACTTCCGATCATTGGAAGGTAAGGACATCACAGCGCTGGCTTTGCTTGATGAGAACATTTCAAAAATGTTGAAGCCTGGGAGAAAAGGTGTCTGTTTAAATAAGAGACGACCCTTGTAATACGGGACTGTTGCCAACCCGATGGCTAGGTACTGCCACTAGTAAGTGTGGACTTTGCACTTGCAAAGAAGGCAGGGCGTGGTATTGCAGAGCACTCAGCATTGCCGGATTTAGCTGTAGGCAGCAGATTTCAAACAAACGAAAGGAAGAATTTTTTCACACAACGCGCAGTCAACCTGTGGAACTCCTTGCTAGAGGATTTATGTGAAGGCCAAGACACTAGCAAGGTTCAAAAAAGAACTCAATAAATTCTTAGAGGATAGGTCCATCAATGGCTATTAGCCAGGATGGGCAGGGATGGTGTCCCTGGCCACTGTTTGCCAGAAGCTGGGAATGGACGACGGGGGATGGATCAATTGATGATTACCTGTTCTGTTCATGCCCTCTGGGGCACCTGGCATTGGCCTCTGTCAGAAGACAGGATACTGGGTTAGATGGACCTTTGGTCTGACCCAGTGTGGCCGGTTTTATGTACTGTAGGTCTATAGACAGTACCATTATGGAGGCTGTAGGTTAGAGAGCAACTGGGGAACCTGTCTGCAATTCTGGCATCTGGAAAATCACTCTCTGTATCTACAAGCAGCTCCCAGACCTTTTAGTTTGTTCCTGTAGCTTGGAAATGGCTTGTGAATAGGAAGAGCATGCTGAATACTATAGGCAATGGTGTTGTAGCTGGGTCAGTTACAGGGATGTTAGAGAGACATGGTGGGGGAGGCAATATCTTCTGTTGGATCAACTCCTGTTGGTCAGAGAGGCAAGAAGTTGGTCCACTAAAAGATAGTCTGAGTGTTGGCATGCAAGTGAGCAACAAAAAAACCCAACCTGTCATCATTCTTGTATCCCACTGCACACACCACAATCTCAGGTGGAGTCTGGTTTATGACTCTCACCAGTTCTGCCTCGTGTGCTCCACAGCCCTTGAGAAAGCTACGTCCACATACGTGCGTTTCTCTTTGGAAGATCACCTGGCCTTTGAAATCTCTCTCTCGTTTGCAGTTGGCGTATCGAATTATTGAACTGAGCAAATTACTCAAGGCCAAAGAGTGTAAACTGCAGGAGCAGAAAACCAGGTAAGAATGCCCCCCAATCTCCTGGGTGCACCTGATTTAACACTGCTTCCTTCCAGGGCGCTTATCCTTGGGGCTTATTTTATACAGACACCTGCTTATTTAACCAGCATGAGGGGGCAGGTCTACTCTGCAAAACTGGCCCCTCCTTCCCCTACAGACCTCCTCCTGTGTTGGAATCACAATCTGAGGAGCCAACTTTAATGGCAGTAAACGTTTACTACTCTTCACTCGTACTAGCCCTGCAGAGATCACCCAGCAAGCTGGGCGTGTGGCAGAGAAACCTGTACAGTGCATCCCTCGCTCTAGTCAGTTACCCCATTTCCAGCCTACGTTGTGTGTTTTCCCCCTCTGCCTGATCCACAGAGGATATGAGTCTGCTACAGCTCCCAGCTAAGGGACTTAAGCCTTTAGCTCAAGCTGGAGAGGCACGTGCTCTCAACTCTGGAGGCCCTGGGTTCAATCCCTGGTGGTGATCAAGATGGCAGTTGCTCCAGTTTGGGAGCTCGCTTTCAGGAGTGCTGATAAAGTTTGGGGTGCAAGTCGGGGGGAGCCCATTCCCTAGAGGGCTGTCTCTTGGTTTGGCTCAGGCTGGCGTCCCTGAGCGGACGGATCTCTGAGCTGGAAGCAGAGCAGCAACAGCTGAAGGGCCAGGCGAAAGATCTGGGCAGCGGGAACTGTGCCATGAAGGCGGAATACGACGCCCTTCGTGAGCGTTACCAGCTCCGGGAGGGGGAGCTGCGGCGAGCGGCCGAGAAGGAGCAGGAGCTGATTGAGAGCCTGGTGCGGAAGAAAGTGGAAGCTGCCGAGCACCAGAACAAGAAGAACGAGAGGTTGGTTAAGGGTCTGTCGCTGCCCAGCGTATGAGAGAGTCTCGCCTGGGCTGGTGGGGGGCACAGGGCATGCAGACCCTGGGCACTGCGGAGGAGACCTGGTGGGGGATGCTGCTGCAGGGTCCTAGGGCAGGAGGGAGTTTTGCCCAGCCCTCCTCCATGGGAAAGCTGGACCCTGCAGTGCAGAGGATGGGAGCAAGGAAGGCAATATGCAAGGCTCTGCTCACACTCCCTGCGGCTCTGCCTGCCCCCATTGGAGGGAGGGGTTGTGTCAGTGTGCTGGAGCAGGGAACTCGCTTGCTGAGGCCAGTGGGAGCCCTTGGGTGGGATTTTGCAGCCAATCCAAAGGCCAGGGGATGAGGTTATCAGTGGGCCATGGGCATGCCGTGTGCTGGCTGTCTAGCGAGGGTGATGGGGCCAAACAAGCACCTTAGTATCTGAGTGACTCTCAGTCTTTAATGGCCTTATCCGTCCAGCCCCCTTGTGAGGCAGGGCTGGGCCGTGCTTCCTGCTGTACGGATGGGGGCACTGAGGCACAGAGCAGTTAAGGGACTGGCCCAAGGTCACATATGCAGTCTGTGGCAGAGGAAGGCCTTGAACTGAAGGTTCGCATGTCCCAGGCCAGTGCCCTAACCACTGGGCGATCCTGCTTCTTGAGTCTGGCTCCTTCTGCTGATGGAAATGGACCTGTTCCGTTGCCCTCTGCTTGAGCTTGCTTCTGGCCGGCCACCAGCTATGTTGCTTTCCTGTGAGGAAGAAATAAGCCCTAATTATATCGCCAGCCAAGGGAGGTCTCTAGCTCACACAGCAGAGCGCTGCGAGACACAGTCAACCTGTGCAACTCGGTGCCAGGGGGTGGGATGAAGGCCAAAACTAGAACTGGGTTCGAAAAGGAGCAAGATGAGTTCACGGAGGGTAGGCCCACCAATGGCTCTTAGTAGGGCTGTCGATTAATTGCAGTTAATTCATGCGATTAACTCAAAAAAATTAATCGTGATTAATCACAGTTT